>NC_092520.1:3052500-3652500 GCF_037038585.1 Patagioenas fasciata
AATTTCTCCCTCAACTACAAGACAGTGCGGTGATTAGAGAAGACTGAGAGCATCTAGGACCTGATTTACCTACAGTGATGATCCACACCAGTGACTTTCCTCCTGTTTAAGTACATTCATCTTATCTCCGGGGCTGTTGGTTAACCTACCACGGAGCAGGCAAACACAGCTATTCTGCAAACAAAGTATTTCCTGACTTAGCGGACAGACGATACCATCGTCTCTAGTTGCCGGGTAACATCAAACATCGACATTTTCACCCTCAATGATCTCTCCGGGACTCACAAAGCCACCACCGCTCCTGCTGTGGGGATGGATACCTTGTCTGGGCTTGTTGAGGCAAATCGATGAGAAATAAAAGAAAAAGAAGGGTGAAGGAGAGGTTGAAATGCAGAGGATGTGATAGAAAAATAGCTCTGCAAGTTCTCCCTGTAAATGTTATTACGGTAAAATAATTGTACCTAAGGGGACGCTTGCAATCAACACCCTCCTTAGATTTATCAAAGCACAAAGGCCTGGGAGAAAGAGTTAGGAAAAAGCACCTTAATGAAAATATTCACAGCACAAACACAGGAAAGCGCAGATCTCCCTCCTGTTTGCCCTGAATTCCCTGAATATTTGCACGGGCAAAACAATAGCGTGTCCCTTACCACCCTTCCTTCCCCACGCCCAGGATGGTGGGATGCGACGGGGCAGCCATGACGGGGATTTACCTCCCACCATGCACAGACAGACAGACAGACAGACACATTTGGCTTGCTTCCTGCCAGACATCTTCTAGATAAATTAGATCTTGCTTTTTTTTTTTTTTTTTTTTTAATTTTCGTGCTTCATTTTCTTCTTTTACAAAATGGAGATAGGATTGGAGACCTCCAAGCCTTGCTCGGTGTCCTCTGTGCAGATGTGGCATCAGTTTTATTGCAAATTAGTCTGATATTGCTTTTTCTTCCCTAGAAAGAAGGAATCTGCTATCACAGAATCACAGAATCGACTGGGTTGGAAAAGCCCTCAGAGATCATCCAGTCCAAGCCTTGGTCCAACTCCAGTCCATTGACCAGATCATGGCACTAAGTGCCATGGCCAATCTCAGCTTCAAAACCTCCAGGGCCGGTGAGTCCAGCACCTCCCTGGGCAGCCATTCCAATGCTGACCACTCTCTCTGCACAGAATTGCTTTCTCATCTCCAGCCTCAATTTCCCCTGGCAGAGTTGAAGCCCATGCCCCCTTGTCCTATTGCTGACTGCCTGGGAGAAGAGCCCAATCCCCCCTGGCTAGAACTGCCCTTCAGGTCGTTCTAGAGAGTGCTGAGCTCACCTCTAAGCCTCCTCTGCTCCAGACTGAACAAGCCCAGCTCCCTCAGCCTCTCCCCATAGGTCTTGTGTTCAAGTCCCTTCCCCAGTCTTGTTGCTCTTCTCTGGACCCGCTCCAGCACTTCAATCTCTTTCCTGACCTGAGGGGCCCAGAACTGAACACAATACTCCAGGTGTGGCCTCCCCAGTGCCGAGTACAGGGGAAGGATCACTGCCCTTGTCCTGCTGACCACGCTGGTTTGGATACAGGACAGGACACCATTGGCCTTCTTGGCCATCTGGGCACACTGTTGGCTCCTGTTGAGCTTCCTGTCCATCAGTCCCCCCAGGTCCCTTTCTGCCTGATTGCTCTCCAGCCACTCTGTGCCAGCCTGGAGCGCTGCAGGGGGTTGTTGTGGCCAAAGTGCAGGACCCGGCCCTTAGCCTTGTTGAACTTCATCCCATTGGAGTCCTTTCACCATCCCCTGACTCTTCTCCCAAACCCTTCCACCCCTGAGCACAGCAGCAGATGCAAAAAAAAGCTAAATCCTAAAATGCTCTGGTATCAGGGAGGAATAAGAGACCAAAAAAGAGCCTTGGCTGGATCATTGGATGGGTTCACACAAGTATTTCTCCAGAAAAACGTTCCATCCCATGAGCCTGGAAAGAGAATTTTCCTCTACCTACAGAGGGGTGAAACCCCAAGTTTTCTTGGAGGAGGGTGATGCTGTGGTTAAGGACTCTTCACCCCCTTCCCTCTGCTCCCCATCCTTCAGAAAGCTGCAGCGTCTTCTTCACCCAAAATACCAAAGCACCATCTCTTCTAAGACTTTGTACACGATGCCCTTCTGCGCCACCAGATCCCCAGTCTTGTATTTCTCTGCCAGAAAGCAAAAATTTCCCTTCTGGACCATTTTTTTCCCCCTTCCGTAAGTGTATAATGAAACGCTTTCAGGATGTGGTGTGAAATCTGCCTACGCCTGAAACTCGTCCCTGGTTTAAAGCGTCGGCACTGAGCCGGGTCTTAATGGAGCAGCTTAAAAAGTGATCGCACGCTGTGAGTGTCACTGGAGTAAAAAGGGTTTTAATGAGGGTTTTATAGGTGTGTCATTTTGAAGTGAATGTAGCGAGGAATGAGCAAAGCAGAAATCCTAGCCGTGCCGAAGGGAGATATTTAAAATAGCTTCAAGCATTCAAGGCTCTAAGCATGGCATAAGGAACTTTTCAATCTGAAAACAGCATTACCAAGCCAAAATTGCACGTATTTTCCTAGAAGCTGCCTCAACATTCATATGAAATTTCCTTCCGTCGGCTGCTCCATGATTTTGTCTTTGACATTGCGTGGCCTTTAGCAGCCAAAGTGCTGCTAACAGCAGGGAAAGACAACATTTCTGCTCTTCGTTCTTCTCTTCACATCTGTTTGGAGGTGGCTTGAAAAGCTTCCCCAGCCCTGTATCCCTGTTGGGAGCCTGTGTTGGATTCAACTGGCCAAGTCGGAGAAATATCCTGAAAATGTGCAAACTCCGATTCTTTTCGGAGGCATTTTACTCAGCAAATGGCTGTTAAACAGCAAGTTGGTGTCAGGAGCAGCTGCGTTGTTTCTGGAACCTGATGAGTTAGAAGAATATTTTCTCCCGGTGCCAGAAGAAAATATTTTTGCCTTGATCTTACTAATGGCTGAACTATTTCTGCTGAAATTAAAAGGAGACCATCCCTAGGCAGGCACCCAAGGACGTAGAATTTCATCCCTCCTGTTTAAAGTCTGGCAAAGTCGCAAGGACCTACAATCATGAGTTTTTTATGTGCCTCACAACGTCCGTGTCTGTCCCGTACCCCCCTGTACACCCATGCAGGAAAACACATCCTAAACCTCTTCAACAGACCAGCAACCGGGCGGCGAATAAAATCCTCCCACAGGATGTATTTTCATCAGGATTTAAGATAATCGCAGCTCCAAGAGACTTCTGATTTTGAAATGCCCGTGACGCTGAGTGTAATGCAATCCTGTGTTTCTTTTGCTAGGGTTTATCACTTTGGGTCAGACTTTATATTCTGATTTTTCACCTCTAGTCTTCTTCCCCAGGTGAAGTTTCCCTGCTGGTGGGTGCAGTTTCTTGGGTTATTTCTACACCTCTTAGGAAAAGAGAGACAGTCACTAGTGAGCTATCGGCTTTGTCTATGTCAGTAAAGATGAGCCTGGCATCTGTTTTGCCCTAACTTGGGGAGGTTTTCCAGGTTAGCTTTTTATTTTAGCTATACCCGTGTGTGTGTGTATATATTTCTAAATGTTTCTCCCCAGGATGGAAGATTTTAGGCATCCTGGTTCAGAGGAAGAAGGTGGATGTGATGTGTGATGAAGATGTGAGATATGTCTCGAGCCACACATGAGGGAAAAATTGTTTCTGCTGAGGATGGTGAGAGCCTGGCCCAGGTTGGCCAGAGAGGTGGTGGATGAACCATCCCTGGAGACATCCCAGGCCAGGCTGAACGGGGCTCTGAGCAACCTGAGCTGGTGAAGATGTCCCTGCTCATGGCAAGGGTGGCACTGGGGGAGCTGGGAAGGTCCCTTCCAACCCAAACCCTTCTGTGATGTGTGATGAAGCCGAGTGTTTGCTGCCCTTTTGAGGGCTCAGAATTTCCAAATCCCATGGTATAGTGCCAAGCACCCCATCACATTCCCAGGGTTGAGGTTTGAGGAGGGGGTACAAGGCTTTTCCCTTGCCAGGGGTTCCCCAAACCCTTTCCTTGGCAGGGGATCCTCCAAACCTACACCTTTGATGTACTAGAGAGAGCGTAGAGGAGGATGACAAAGCTGGTGAGGAGCCTGGAGCACAAATGTGATGGGTGAGGCTGAGGGACCTGGGGGGTTCAGCTGGAGAACAGGAGCTGAGGGGAGACCTTCTGATCTCTGAACTGCCTGAAAGGAGCTGGGAGCATGGAGGGTGTTGGTCTCTTCTCCCAAGCAGCAAGTGATAGGATGAGAGGAAACGGCCTCAAGTTGCACCAGGGGAGGTTTAGATTGGATATTAGGAAAAGATTCTTCCCAGAAAGGGTTGTCAGGCATTGGAACAGGCTGCCCAGATGGGGTCACCTTCCCTGGAGGGGTTTAAAAGGCGTTTAGACGAGGTTCTTAGGGACACAGGTTAGTGCTAGAGTTGGATTATGGTTGGAGTCCGTGATCCTGGGGTGTCTCTTCCAACTGGAATGATTTTATGATTCCATTCTATGATTCTATTCCTTGGGGCACCCCACTGCGGAGAAGTTTGCTCGCACCCCCTCGGGGACACCCCCAAAGCGAAGCCGCAAGTCTTTGGGTGCATCCTCCTTCTCCTCCTCCTCCTCCTCTTCTTCCTCCTCCTCCTCCTCCTCCCGCCGCTGCTGCCGCTGCCCGGGGCGGAGCCGCCCGCCCCATCCCCGCCCCGCTCCCGGGAGCGGGCGGCGGAGCCGAGCGGAGCCGCATCGGGGACAGGGACACGGCGCTGTCACCTCCCTCTCTCCCTCCCTTTTGGCTGCCCCCATCCCACCCTCCGCCGGGGGACGGGGCCGCTGCCGGGGGAAGCATCGCTCGGCGGGGCAGGGGGTCCCCCCTCCTCGGGGCTTGGCGACCTGGAGGAGCTTCCCGGAGACAGCAGGTAAAGGGTTGGACTGGTTGGACTGGGCGGAATGGGTGGCTTTTGCATCCCCCCCACTGCATTCCCAGTGAAGGGAGCGCAGGGTTCCCCTGGGTGGGGGGGCGATGCTGAGCTGAGGGGGTGTTGGCTATGTGACAGATATGGGGTTTGACCCCCAAAAGGTGCACTGTTGTCCAAAAAGGTGTTTTCTTCTCCAAAAGGTGTTTTCTTCTCCAAAAGGTGTTTCCTTCCCCAAAAGGTGTTCCCTTCCCCAAAAGGTGTTCCCTTGCCCTCTGTGCCCCCTAAAACAATATACACCCTCCCCCCTGCCTTGCTTGCATACCTGGCCGGGAGCATCCCAAACAAAGTTGGGATGTGAGGGGGGCGCTACCATGGGGGACACCCACCCAGAGAGAACTCTAGGGGTACCTCTTGGGTCTCCAGGACACCCCGCCAACTTCCCCAGTTGCCAGGGTGTGGATCCAGCATCCAGCCACCCTTTTCTGTTTATTTTCTCTTTTTTCCCCTTTAGGCCCTACTTGTTTTACAGGTAACGCTTCATTTTTATCCGCCGCTCTCCAAATAATGGCATCCGCAGTGTCCCGCGGCCCCAGGGCTTTACACCGGGGCTGTCCGGTGTCATAAAATCCTGAGGCAGCGAAATCCCAAGAGGGATTTATTGCCGCTTGCAATGAGCACCCTGTGCCCGTCCAGCACCCTCCGAGGATGCTATAGGGATGCCCTGGATGGCTGTTGGGGACATTCCCCCCTGGAGCAAAACCCTGTGTTAAGGACCCCAAATTTCTTGCCAATACTGAGAAAAGAGGGTGTATGTAGATGGTGTTATTTATGTCTTGCTGCTTGGCAAAGGGATTGCTCTGAAAAAGGAGTAATTCAGGAAAGGGAGGAAGAAAAAAATACATCTCATTGCTGTTTTATAGAAGCTCTTTCCCAAGTCCTGTGTGTTCACCGCCCAGAAAACTGGGCGTTGAGGAGTCGCAGTGGAAATGTGAGCTTTCCCCTGGAAAAGGTCTGTTGTAGCAATCCCTGATGTTGGAGCTGTGAAATTTCACCCCGGCGAGATGGAAACGGGGATTCTTCAGCCAGAAAAAAGCTGGCTTTGTCAAACTCGCCACGCTCCGGGTTTTCAGGGGTGGGTCTGTACAACCACTATTATTACTTGTAATCGCGTTGGCTTACGGGTTATTTTTGGGGCTGGAAAGGGATTACGGATAGATGATCGGAATAGTCATGACCATACTGCAAGTGAAATGAAGAACTGAATTATGCTTCTCTTTGCTGGCTCTTTGTCCCTGTGTGAAGGAAAATGAGTGCTTGCTCAGTAAGCTCGCACAGGTTTTATCCCATTAAAAAGTTACGCCGTGCGTGGAGAATGTTAAACCCAACCAGGCTGTTCGGATGCTGAGTTCTCCTCGGGCTGCTCCCAGCTGCCAGGAAATTTAGGCTGTTGCTTATTAGCGAGCAAAAGTTAGACCGGTGCTTATTCTTAAAGAGCTTTTCTTTGGGTTTGGCTCGCACAGTGATGCAGGATAAATGCCTTCTACCTTCTTTCCTTCTTCTAAATTGCCAGCTTGCACTTGGCAGGTGGGGTGGGGGAAAAGCTGAAGTAAATGGATTTCCTGCCTTGCATTTTGTCTGGCGTGTCTTGATGTTAACCAGTCACCAGACTGCAATGGAAAAGTGGTCCATTAGTGCATTATAC
This sequence comes from Patagioenas fasciata, assembly GCF_037038585.1. NCBI lineage: Eukaryota > Metazoa > Chordata > Aves > Columbiformes > Columbidae > Patagioenas > Patagioenas fasciata. The sequence continues at coordinate 3,059,124 of NC_092520.1, forward strand.
AGCCTTTATCCACCTGAGCAGTGATGCATCCTGAATCCTTAAAGCCTGCTATTTCAACGTGTTTTCCTCCATCAGGACTTAAAGCTGATATCCCAGCAATATTTAGCTGTGGGATATTTCTCCGTGATTTAGAAGGCGCTTCTTCAGCAGTGAATATCAGCTCTGCTTTGAGGCAGAGTTAATTTTAGAGTGGGTGTCTCTGTCAAGCTGTACTTTTTCTATTAAATAACCCTGTTCTGCACGCTACTCTCTTCCCTGCGATGAATTCTGTACTTGAAGGCGAAGCATGACTGATGTTTGTCTTGTGTGTCGACGACGAACAGCGCAAAGAAAATGAGCCCCGCTTCGATCAATCTATTTGGCGTGGGGTTGGAGCTTCAGAAACTGCTGGCTCGGGATTAATGATAAAGGGTTTAGTTTTTGCAAGGCAACAAATTGCGTTTATGAACCAGGAAGATGATAATGAGATACTGAGCCAGCTGCAAGGGTCAGGGACTATTTATTGCACTTTTATCTATAAGCTGCCACGCATATTTGATCTCGAGTAGCTGCATTAAAATTGCCAAAGTGTTTCGCACTGCTCAGTGCCAAAATTTAAGGTTTTGTTGTTTCTTTTATTTAATGTGTGGGTTATAATAACTCAGAGCTGCAGATAGTGGTGTAGGTTGAGGTCAAAGTGCTGGTACCAGCTGGTTCATTCACCCTCTTGTTATCTTAGAGGCACTTTGATACTCACAGGTGGTGGAAGTTAAATCTGGGTCCCCTTTTAACAGCCACACCTGGAGGGAATATTGTCCTTTAACTTGCTTTGTGAGCCTTTCTGAGGGTGAAGAGAAAAGGGTATGGTTGCACCTTTGAAATACTTACCAGCTCGTGCGTGAGGATGTGGTTATCAATATGAAGGGTGTTTGGGTTGGACGTGGATGGGCATTTAGGGTTCTTCCTGAGAGCAGCTTTCCTAAAACATGGAGTGCAGAACATGCTTTCCCTGGAGGCTACGATGCTGTCTGAAATTCCTTTTTCTTGAGAAGATGCATCGTGCTTCTGTTCAAAGCCCTTCAATGAGATGCTTCGCGCCTTCTTGCTGGTATTGAGATGGTGTGAGTGGGTCCACCTGGCAGCCACTTGGTTGTGGCCATAAAGAGGCTTCGTTAGGCTGCAGCTGGTAATTAAGCTTCAAGGAGAGCCAGCGGTGGGGAGGAGGTGGTTTTGGTGGTTTGTTCTTATCCAGGAAAATAAGAAGCGCTGTTGGTGTGAGGAGGCTGTAGCTGCTTTGGGCTTTGCTGGTGCCAACTGGAGCTGTTGTGGGGTGAGTGACATCTCTTGGTTTCTCCTTTTACAGTCAATAGTAGGTGTTTTCTCCCCAAAAATCACTGGTGTGAAGCTGAGTGGTTCCTTCTGCTCAGGAGAGGGCAGTGTCACACCAAAGAGTGCTTTCCTCAACCATGCTAAAATATCATGGAGATGAAAACCTTTGCCCACCCAAGGGTCTTGCAGGGATGCAACATCCCATGTGGGACCCAGGCACCTCATTCCTTCCTTCCCAGGTGAGATATTCACTTCCCAGCTCCTCTCCCTGACCCTGAGGACGCTGACGGTGTTTAACAGACCTCTGCAGGAATATTCTAAGCACGATGCTGGGAAAAGGGATTTAAAAGCCTGTTTATAGCAGTTGCTGTTGCTCGCCAGCCCCTCTATAAACAGTGATTAGATACAGCTACTTTAATGCACGTCTTGACTTTGGTGTTTGGCTTTGCTGCGTTTTCCTCTTTAGCAAACCACCATGTTCTCCCCACTTCCTCCAAAAATACCCATAGACACTGCCAGGACAACTGCCTGAATATTTGGTTAAATGGCCCATCGTTGCTCAATAACCTGAAAAAAAAGCCTTATTTTTTTTAATATGCATTTAAATATTTGCATAAGGTTTCTGCCAAGGAGTGGTTTCAAGGTACAGTGTGTTCCCTCGGAGGGTACTCAAACAAGGACCTTCTTGGGTGGCAATTGGGGATTTTTCCATGCTCACGCCTATCTCGATGCACCGCGTGTTTTCACAGGCTGAATCCATTACACTTTGTCATTGAGCTCTGTCTCTTTTGCCTGGCTGGTCCTTGGGAAGGATCAGCTTTATGAAAAATGGTTCTTTTGTGAGTATTTCTTTTGCACTGGTATTTTTTGTGGTGGTATTGCTGCAGTGGGCTGTTATTTTTTATTTTCCCCTGGTTCAAGGGTGGGGTGGGGATAGAATGGAGATAAATAGCACCTTGCCCTGGGGTGATGCACAAATCGGAGCACCAGCTCCATCGCATCTGTGCGGAGTTGCGCTGGTCACAAAATCCCAGAATCTTAGGGATTGGAAGGGCCCTGGAAAGCTCATCCAGTGCAATCCCCCCATGGAGCAGGAACACCCAGCTGAGGTTCCACAGGAAGGTGTCCAGGCGGGTTTGAATGTCTGCAGAGAAGGAGACTCCACAACCTCCCTGGGCAGCCTGGGCCAGGCTCTGCCACCCTCACTGAGAAGAAGTTTCTTCTCAAATTTAAGTGGAACCTCCTGTGTTCCAGTTTGTACCCATTACCCCTTGTCCTATCATTGGTTGTCACCGAGAAGAGCCTGGCTCCATCCTCCTGACACTCCCCCTTTCTATATCTGAAAACATGAATGAGGTCACCCCTCAGTCTCCTCTTCTCCAGCTCCAGAGCCCCAGCTCCCTCAGCCTTTCCTCACACGGGAGATGCTCCACTCCCTTCAGCATCTTGGTGGCTGCGCTGGACTCTCTGCAGCAGTTCCCTGTCCTTCTGGAGCTGAGGGGCCACAACTGGACACAATATTCCAGGGGTGGTCTCCCCAGGGCAGAGCAGAGGGGCAGGAGAACCTCTCTGACCTACTGACCACCCCCTTCTAACCCACCCCAGGTACCATTGGCCTTCCTGGCCACAAGGGCCCAGTGCTGGCTCATGCTCACCCTGCTGTCCCCAGGACCCCCAGGTCCCTTTCCCCTACACTGCTCTCTAATAGGTCATTCCCCAAGTGGTGGTTAATCCCTTCCTTGGAAATAGGTCGTACTGCTTTTAACGTAATTTCTTAGTCATAACAGAGTTGAATCCTCCTGCTCTCTAAGCACTGTGTCACCGGCTGCTCACGAGATGGGTTTTCTGTGAGGCTTTATCTGGTGCTTGGGCTGCTGGATCCCAGAGGGTTTTGGAGTTGATGAGCTGTAAGGTTATTCTCTTTTTGTCTGGGAATGCTCAAAAGGATCTGTTTCACTTTCAGATTTGCCGTGTGGCATGGTGCTAAAGCAGGTTTTTATCTTGTGCTTTTCCCTCTAAAACAAGCTTGCCTTTAATCTTTAATTTTAATTTCTCTTTTTGAAATCCTGCCGTTTCCCTTAAAACTCCTCTGTAACTTGTATGATCTCTTGATGAATGTCTGGTCCCTGCATTTTGCTTCCCTTTTCCCCCTTGAGTAAGCTGAAATGAAACTTCTCCCTCCCCCAGCCTGAGGTTAGATGCACAATGCAGAAATATTCTGGTCATCCGCTTTTTTTAGCTGCACCGTGTTTCAGGCTCACATTTGCACAGGTTGCTCGGGGAAAGCATCTTGTATCCGACTTAAATAGCACAAGCGAAGACTCGGAGTTTCCTTTAATAGGTATTTTGGGTGCAGCATTTAAAAAGATGTAATGGACAGGCTGTACACTTCAATGTCCAAACGTTCTGATGGGCCACTTATTGATGAAGCTCTTGAGTTGACATCCACCCAATCGAAAATCAAGTTGCCGGAGTCTAAAATCAAGTCAGTGGTTCAGTTCCCTACCGCAGAATTGTGGCAAAAAGAAGAAAATGTATTAAATTTTCAGACTTGGAGGTGTGACCACTAACCCTGTGACTTGTGGTTGGAGCTTGGTGCCTGAAGGTTGTGGGTTGACACACCAAGTGCTCCATGAGGTTGTTGGGAAGTAGATCTGATCCTGGAGCGGGTCACTTAAGAGCTTGGTGAGGATTTAAGGCCACGTCTTGCTGTCCTCTTAAATTTCTTAGAACCTTGTCACTAGGGTGGAAACCTGGTGTCAAGGGGCAAACTTGGCCCTTCCAAGGTGTCTTTTGTGTGTGACCCTATCTGAAGCCCATCATACTGACTGCAGAGCTCTTTCCGGAGCAAAACCTTGGAGGAGGATGGTAAAACGGGGATATATTCAGGGTCATACCTCAGGTCCCCTTGCTGTGCCTGGTGCTCTTCCATCATGCTGCCAAGGGACAAATGGGTCCTTCCCAGGTCACATCAACTGGAGATGCTCCTGGTGCCCAAACCTGGTCTCCGAGATGGGACTTAGACTTGTTTAGAGGGATTTACCACAGCAGTGATGTCACTCTGATATTTGGGTGGATTTTGGTGCATGTATGCTTGTATTTTTGTTTCGAGAGACAATTTGGATTAAAATATTTCCCGTGTGTCTGAGCTGTTGATGTAGGAAGGAGTCACCCAACCCTTTGGCCTTTCATGGAGACAAAAAAGGCTTTTTGGAGAAAATATGAAGTGCATATTCAAAACCTTCCTTACACAACTCTTTTTTTGCATGAAGAAGCCCCATAAAGAAGTTTTTTGAGGCTGTCAAGTAGGTGATGTTTTGTAGGCAGTTGCCTGGTACAGCAGTGATTATGCTTGCAGGTATTGTGGGAATTTTGGTGTCAATCTGCCTGCTAATTATTCATGTACCTCATCGATGAGACTTTAAACTGTCAGTCAAACCTTTTGAGGTTTGAAATCCAGCAAACAGGGAGGGTTTGTGTCCCGGTCTGGGTGTCCAGGCGGAAATCCAGCCGTGTGATTTGCTCCGTTTCTATCAAGCTTTTTGTGTCGTGATGTTTTTCCATCCGTGGCCATGAACTGGCTGTCGAAGCTTAGAGACCTGCACAATAATAATTGCTTGTCATCGGTGGATGGTTTTGGGCTTGTTGGGAGCCCTGGAATTTGTCAAGCCAAGAGGTGTGGTGAAACCTATGGCTTCTCAAAACCTTTATTTTTAGATGCACTCCCGCTCATGTGCAAATTATTTTTATCATAAGCAATTGCTCTGCACTTAGTACACTGAGCTTGTAAGTCTTGTTTTCCAGCTATTACACAAGTATCAAAATACACGCCAAAAATATATATATATATATGTATTACTGCCTTGTTTTTCCATATGCTCACAAGCTGGGTCCTATGAGCTCCCAAACCACTTGCGATGTTGCATTTGATGCTCTTGAAATATACAGAAATGCATAGTGGTGAGCGGCTCTTATTTTAGGAGCGGGTTATCCCTCTGCTTGGGCTTTGGCATTAGCTTCGAAAGTCGCTGGTGTCTGACAACCCGCAAGGTTCTCGCGGTTGCGCTTGTCGTCTTCTGTTTCTGCTCCTGCCTGAAACCTGGAGGCAGAATCAGCGTTAAAAACCAAGCAGCTAAACTCGTCTTTAGCTCCGAGTTAATCACCGCAAAGCAGAGTGCTTGCAGTCCTCATTAAAAGCCTAATTTAAAGTGCGAGGCTGACAGCTTGGTTGGAGATACTTTCCCTTATCACAAGTGTTTCCTAATCTGTCTCCTTTGCGTAAGGATGTGTGGGGTGGGTTTTTTAAAATTATTTTAATTTTTTGAATTTGGCTTCTGCCCTTGAAGAGCTGTATGTTAAAGGAATGCAGTGTACTTGTGGGTAAGACAGCTGTATATGTTAAAACGTTAATGTGATGGGAGTCAGCGTGCTCTATGTCTCTTAGGCTGCCAGGGAAGCTTTTGTGCCTCGCAAGGTCACGCTGCCGCGTAGACGCGTGTTCCCGAAACACAAACTGTGCGGGTTCTCCTTATACAGCTTGGCTTTGCGGAGGAAAACAAAACTGCCTGTGGGATTATAGCAACGGAACCACTGAAAACACAGGCAGGAGCTGAAGGCTGGCATCTGAGGAAATGTCCTGCCTTGTGTTTGTACCCGGGCAAGTAGGAGCCCTGGAATGTGGGTCTGCTGGAGAGGGGCCAGAGGAGCCCCAGAAATGATGCGAGGCTGGAACAGCTCTGCTGGGAGGACAGGCTGAGAGAGTTGGGGTGTTCAGCTGGAGAACAGAAGCTTTGGGGAGACCTTAGTGCAACCTTTCCTGACTTAAAAGGGGCCAAGAAGAAAGATGGGGATGGACTTTAGAGCAGGGCCTGTTGTGATAGGACAAGGGGTGATGGTTTTAAACAGTAAGAGGACAGATTCAGGCCAAACATGAGGGAGAAGTTTTCTATAGTGCTGGTGATTAAACACTGTCCCAGGTTGTCCAGAGAGGTGGTGGATGAACCATCCCTGGAGACATCCCAGGCCAGGCTGGACGGGGCTCTGAGCAACCTGAGCTGGTGAAGATGTCCCTGCTCATGGCAGAGGGGGCACTGGGGGAGCTTTGAAGGTCCCTTGAACCCAAACTATCCCTTGATTCTATGATGTGCTGTGGTTTTGGCTTTGGTCCTAAGCTTGCATGGGGGCAGGAGGAGTTCAAAAATGGCCCTGTGGTTTGCTAGACCTCTGGAACTGAAAGGGAGTCTTTCAGTGCAAGAGGGTCTTCCTGCCTTCGGTGCAAACCATTCCCGACAACTCCCTCTGAGGAGTGTGGGGTCTCTTTTGCTCTCACAGGAGTTGTGGTGGAGACAGGAACCTGCTCAGCTTCCTAGATGTTATCAATCAGGCCAACATGTGTGACTTGGGAGCCTTTTAAAAAAATAAGTAGTGTGCCCAGAGCACCTTGGATTGGATAACTGGGGTTTAGCATCTACCAGCCTTTTTCTGCTGCTTCATTTAAGAGAAAAGTCTTTAAAGCAAACTGGAAGTGTTGTCGGAAGCGGGATTGCTGTATCTAGTAACGCGGCTCCATTAGCTCAATGTAGTCTGGAAAATTCCTCTCCCTGTTGGAGGGTGAGGGTGTTAGGGACAAGGTGGGCAGTGCCGCCAGCATGGGCAACGGGGGTGCAATGCTGTCCTTGCTCTAACTTGGAGTCCTGTGAAGCCACCATGCCTCCTGGCCCCTGTGGCATTTGGGGACAAGCTCCCCAGGGAGGTGGCACAACCCTAAGTCTGACAGTGTTCAAGAAGAGACTGGACCATGTCCTCAGATACATGATGTGAACTGTGGGGTGTCCTGTGCAGGGACAGGAGTTGGACTCTGATCCTTGTGGGTCCCCTCCCGCTCAGGACATTCTATCATTCTATGATTCTACTTGCTTGTGGGGTGATACTGACTGGTATCTCTCTCTGGATAGTGAAGATGACCACAAAGAAGCTGTTAAGTGGTTGCTTTAAGGCATGGGACATGTGGCAGAATTTCATGTCTCCACGTGAATGCAAGGTTGATTCATTCAGTTTTGGGATTCCAGCCTTCAAAACCTGTTACACTGCTGCTGCACTGGGTTTGTAATGCAACTCTGGCTCTACTAGGAATCACTGCAGTTTGGAAATGCGTTTTGTTTGGGGTCACCTCTGTGGAGGTGTTGCAAGCAGCTTGCCTGCTGCTCTCCATCTGCCAGGCTGGGAAAACTGCGGTCCACGCTGATCTCAAACCATGCTTGGCTACATACCGACATACTGGGAAGCCTTAATGATGCTGGTGGCCTGTCCCAGTGTCACCTGGAGCTGGTGGATGGGCCCTTGTGGTTGGGGGTGGGAGGCTGGCTGGGTTAATCGCAAGGCTGGATTTGAGCCTGTGACCTGAAGGCAAAGGTTCCTGCCAGGCTGAAAATCCCTCGTGGTTTTTATCTCCTTGGTGAGCTCAGCGCTGCTGTTTACACTGGGAATGTGATTAGTTGGCAGGAATGACGCCTGTGAATTTACTGAGGAGCTGTAACCTGATGTTCAGACTTTCCTAGAGATGTCCTGCAGTGAAGAGTTAAAGATCCTCTTCTAAGAGCAGAACAAGCTTAGACTAGGGGAGGGTTCCTCTATGTTTCTAAAAGTTTCATTTTATAGTGTTAAAACCCTTCTATCCTGAGTCCTTAAACCCAAGCTTCTGGGGTAACAGTCGGGTTGTACTGAGCACTGTATTGGACCCATGAGACCATCACTTATACTCTCTTGGCTTCTTCCCCCCAGCTCAGGGAAAATAGTGGATTTTTTGCTCTATCTTTGAAATGTGTAGGTCAGCTCATGTTCCCTGGAGGGACAGACCTGGCTTAAGGTCTGGAGTCTGCTCTGCTCTTCTCCTTGAGCAATATATAGGCTGGACGTAGGGTTGTCCTTGCTGGGGGCTGCAGAGCTTTTGAGGGGACATGGGGTGAGGAGCAAGGGAACTCCTGAGGTCATGAACTTGGGCAAACAAGAGTCAAAAGCCAACGTGTCCCCTTGTATTCCTGCACCTTCCTTTCCTGGGCATGACGTGCTTCTCTTTATCTCTGCTGATATTTGCAGTGGCGATAAGAAAGACTCTGTCACAAACGTGCTCTGTGGCAGACAAAACTCACTGTGCGCAAGAGCTGTTCCAGCCGAGAGCTTATCAGTGCTATTAAAACTCTAATGATCAGCGAGGCTTGAGAAATGTGGGTGTTTCGGGTCCTTTAGCAGTACAGAAACATCCAACGAGGAGTCGCCCTGGAAGTGGTGCTGCTCTGTAAGTCCCTCTCAAATGTGTTTATTTAGAGGAGGTGGATAATTTGGGGAATGGGACTTGCAAGCTGGTCGAGAATGTGTCTTAAACGTAGCTGGATGGTTACTGCGCTGTATGTTTGTGCGTGTAATGAGATGGTTGATGCTTAATGAATGTGGTAGCTGATCTCAGCGTGGACTAAATTAAACTGAGGGATCTACCTTCTTGCATCTTGCCAGGCTGCTCTTTGCTTAGAGCAAGAGCTCCTGGTGCTTTTGTGCAGCTATTGAACAGGGAGGACAGTTGGCTTGATGATCTTCCAAGGCACTGAGTTCTACAAGGATGGCAAAAACATGGGCTGAAGCTGATAAAGGGTAGGATGGTATAGACCTGGACCAGGAATCACTTGGCTCCCACCTTGGAAATGTGTGATTCCCAGGAGCTCCCATGTGTTGCCTGAACGCATTGAGGTGAGTGGGGAGGCTGCTGCAGTGTGAGTGTGGGCATGTCTTGTCCTCCTCAAATCTGGGCAGCTGACTCCATGCTTGTAGAGGCATCTCCATCCTCTTATGATCTGCAGCTTGGAGCTTTCTCTGGCGGGTATGTGGCCACATCTTTAGATTGGATATTAGGAAATATTTCTTATCATAAAGGGTTGTCAGGCATTGGAACAGGCTGCCCAGGGCAGAGGTGGAGTCACCACCCCTGGAGGGGTTTGAAAGATGTGTAGATGAGGTTCTTAGGGACTTGGTTTAGTGCCAGTGTTGGGTTAATGGTTGAACTGGATCATCTTGGTGGTCTTTTCCAACCAGAATGATTCTATCATCTCTCTTAAAACAACAATAGTTTATTTTCTTGTGCTAAAATGCTCAAGAAGGATTCATGGCGATACCTGCTTTACAGGAGAATGATGTGATCAGAAAAACTGCTTAGAAATTTTCTTTTCCCTTTTGGCATGAGAAAATGAAAATATTTATCTCTAGCCTCTGCAAAAGCCCCTTCCCCAGGAGGGATGGAGCATGGAGGTTGAAACCGGGCAGCCAAGAATAAGTCAACGATCTGGAAAGGGAACCTGTTTCTTTAGCTGCACCTACTAGGAAGTGGAGCCATGGTGCGAAGAAGGTACTTTCCTTGTTTGCTTCCCTGTTGTTTGGTTTCATTTTATGTCATGATTGCTGCCAACAATGCCACAAATGTACAGAAAGTCATGGGCAAGAGGCAAACCTGAGGTTCATCTGCTGTTGGCCATGGCAGGAGGGTCCTCCTAGGTTACCATCCTCTTGAGTGCGTGTCCCTTTTGCTGTGAACATGGGACAAATCAGTCTTGGTTGTTGCTGTGCATGTTAGGCTGTCCTGCTCTTGAAGGCTTTATTTTTATCCCAGTTTTAGAACAACTTTATTTCCTTTTCTATTGAACTGATGTGTTCTCCGGAGGGATGTGAAGAAGGTTGGTTTGAACCAAACAGTGGTATGGTAGGAGATGGAGGATGGGGAGGGAGGTGGGACTTGGCAAGAGTGATACTTACCGTATAAGCCTGTGCTCTGCAAAGCCACGCTCTAGGGTTTTGTCTGGCTGAGCCAGGCTTAGTCTGAGGAACATCAGCCCTGGCCATGCTGCAGATAGTCTGAGATGGCTTTTGAGGAAAGTGGGGAAAAGAAAGCCTGTTGCCGTTCCGTGCTGTTCCACACAAGGTCAGCGTGACCGTCTGGCTCCCAAATCGGGCGCTCGGGGTCACTTTTTCAGCAAAAGCTGCTGCTCAGCTGTGTAATCAGCTAATGGGATTTAACACAGCAGCCGATGTTTCCAACTCAGCTTTGTCATAGCAGCCTAGTCCAAAAAAGCCAGAGTTAAAATAAGTGGAAATGCGAGTTCCCGGGGCTATCTAATTCCAGTACCTCACATAGCAAAGCCATCTGATTTCTACCAGAATTGACATGCTGACCATTATATCTGAATTGACTCAAAATGTTGGGAAGCTGGGGAGAAAGGGCATCTATTGGTACTTATTATAGCTCAAACACTTCATGCTTCAGGCAGTGCCTCTTGTGAAATTTCTCTTGTTTAGATACCGCGGTCAGACAACACAAACCAGCCTTTTGCATTGAAGGAAGGTGGCTGCAGTGACTTCAAGTCCTCTTTTTACTTGGCTCGTTGCTGACTGGATCTCTGAGCCCATTCATACACCTTAGAAGAGGTTTTCCGCTTCAAGTTAAAGTGAAATACAACCATGATGGAGCCTGGAGTAAGATCTAGGAGGGTGAAAAAATAAGTGATGGTAGGAGGAGGCAGTAAGCTCAGCTTAAATCATATTATGCGTGTACCATCTCCCCTTCAACCATTCAGTCTCTGGCATCAGATCTGGACCTCAACCTGATTTATTTGTTCCTGTGGTGGTGTTTTATTAGACTCCAGAAGATAATTGCTTACAAAGGCTTGTGGAGTCCCAAAAGGGGAATCTGTGGGAGAAGAAAACTCTTGTTTGAGTGTTGCTGGTTCATGGGATTGTCCCGATGTTTGGTCAAGAAGCTGGACTTTGCCTCCTCCTTCTACACATCTCCGCTCAGCCATTAATGTCTTTTGCTGGATACCCTAAAAATATTGCTGTGTTTCAGTGTTGCCTGATGCTTAGGAGATGTTCTGCTCCTAAATGGACCATTTTTGGTGATGGATCCCATATGCTTGATTCTGAAAGGTGTCTTTTTTTTTTTAAGGTAGGTATGACATAAATATTGCCTAAAACACTTGTGGCTGTCAGCTCTGCTGAGCCAGCTCTTGGCCAGGGGTGTGAATAAAACCCTGTTATGTCTCACGCACCATCAGGTTTAGTGCTTGCTAAACGGCAGAGCTGTCAAGAAAGAGCATTGGGCTGAGGCAATGTAGTTGGTATTAAACACATAAACAGAGCTGCAAATGGCTTTGGAATAAATTGTGCTGTGGTTCTTTGAGTGGATATATAGGGAGTGCTGAGGTGTCTGGATTCCCCCCAGGGCTCATTGCCAGGTGGGAGATTTGGGCATTTGGGAAGGCAGCAGCTACCTCTTGTGTCCCAGTAGTAATAAATCCTCTCCTTGCCATGAAACGTGAAGTCTATGTTTCAATCATTTCCTTGCTCTAGAGTTGAAACCAGCTACAGAGTTTCATCTTAACTTTGTTTTTTAATGTTGTAAACGATGGGCAAAGTAGGGTTTACCACTTGCTTTTGTAGAAGGACTGTCAAATGCTGAAAGGTCTTGGTACCAAGGTGGCATAGGCTTAGTGAAGACCTGTGTGCCATGGCCAAACTGGAGCTCTTGGGTGCTTGAGGTCTGATAAGCTGATACGTTTTGCTCCTGGAGTGGTTTGGTTGTGTCCTGTTGAGGCGCGGAACTGACCTTACAACCCTTGAGGTTGTGAGGAAGGTATGCAGTTACGATGTTGGACACACACGGAAAACAATTCACCCAAAATGTGTGTATTTTACAGTAGTCATGAGCTTGGTTAAATACAGTAAAGTGTTACATATACATGGAAGTTTTAGGAATGCCTATACATATTCATTACCTGTCCCTGAGAAGGTGGTTCTTATTACAATGAGTTCTGGGAGACCGTTTCCATAATCTCCACCTCCAGCTCCTCCTGGTTGCAGCTGCTCGGTGATCATGAACCCGGGTCCTCTTTCTCTGTACACGGTCACCTTTGGTCCAGTGTGATGAGCTGGTTGGGTCTCAGACTGATGAGTTGGTTAAACTGGTGTATCTCCTGTCCTGTGCCCAAGTTTCTGTTATCCAGTTCACCCAAGGATTATTACCTTTGCAAGGTGTCAGTGAAGTCCTGTTTCTCGTACAATAAGTTACACAGAGCTAAGCAAGGCTTGGCAATAGTGATGTGGGTTAAAGGGTTAGCTCTGAGTGTCTCTAGTGATGTGTGGTAGGGTTAGTTCTTTAAGTGTTAATTAGTTAATTGTCAATTCCCTGTATCACTGTCACACTCCAGTTCGGGCAGAAAGTGCTTACATTTAAAAAACATATTTTGGTTATGGGTTTTTGTTGCTGTGGTGGCATCCCATTTTCTCTCTGTCAGGTGGTGAGGTGCTTAAACCAAATTGACCTTAGTATTTCTACCACTGAGACTGATGTCAAGTTGGGATTCAAACCCTTGTCCTGCAGTCCCTGTCCCCGAATGCTTTGTGTGTGCATTCTGCTGGTGGTTTTTTGTAGAATCATGGAAAGTTTGGGTTGGAAGGGACCTTCCCCGCTCATCCAGGCCAACCCTTGGCATGAGCAAGGACATTTTCACCCAGATCAGCTTGCTCAGGCAAAAAACATTGTCCAAGAGCTGCCATGAAGAACTTCAGGGTGGTGGTTGATCTACCCTGCAGAAGGAGCTGGGTGGCTTCTATGGGGATAGAGGTGACTTGGAGTTTGTCTTTGAGCTGGAATGGGTAGAGTGTGCAACTCCTGTATGAAGGTGGTGAGACATGCTTAAGGGGTGGGATTTTTGGGGGGGTGGCACGGGCTGAGATGTGGGAGATGGTCTGGAAAATGATGTGTCTTTGCCTGGCTCCAACGTTTTAGTACCCAATTTTTGCTCTGATGCAATAAGAACATCAGTTTAGTGTCGCTGTTTCACATGATACAGGACCACTGGAAGAAATGGAGTATGTGGGATTAACTTTTGTTATGTATACAAATATATATATATATATATTTTCTTTTTCCCAGTGATGAATGGTAACTAGATACCATAAATACTTTCAGCTTTGGACACAACCTACCAAAAATAGCTGGGATCTATTGATACTTGGCAAAGGGCTCTGCTCACTTTATCTGGAGCATGCCAGTGGGTTTTGTTCATGGAGCATCTTTGGAACCAGTGAGGTGTGAAGGTGGTAATGGGGAAAACCTTCCTGCTGCTGCGGCAGTGACACAGGGACCATTTCATCACCTTGTGGGACGCTCACCGTGATGTGTTTGGCAGCTAGAAACCATTACTCGAGCATTTCTGCTTTTTGTCCCAGTGGCTGAATAATTTTTTGGTACCCTGGGGTTGTACTGAGAATATAACGGAGGTCTTTGTAGAATCATAGAATAATTTTAGTTGGAAGTGACTGTTAAAATTGAGTCCAAGCACAACCTAACTCTAGCACTAACCCAATGTCCCTGAGAGCCTCATCTACACATCTTTTAAACCCCTCTAGGGCTGGTGACTCCACCAGTGCCCTGGGCAGCCTGTTCCAATGCTTTACAACCCTTTCCATGAAGAATTTTTTCCTAATATCTAATCTGAAACTTCCCTGGTGCAACTCAAGGCCGTTTCAAACCCAGGCGAAAGCAGCTTGTAATGATTTAGCTGTGAAGAGGAAGGTGTCTATCCCAATAGCCACAGATCAGCCGTGGTGGAAGTAAAATCCAGGTTTTATAGGTCCAATTACAGGCTTGTGAGTTATGTTTAGCCCTGTTTCTCCATGAGATGTTGCAGAAGTGTCTGACAGCTGAACCTGTCTCTGCTGCACCCCCACCAGCCTGGTTTGGAGAGACTCTGTGGGTTGGTCTGTGAGTAATTTGGGAGGGAGGCAGCAGGGAATGTGTTGACTCCTTATGTTCAATATGGAAATGCCACTTTCCCATGTGGGGGTGGCAATAAATGGGGGATGTCGCTGGAGCTGATGAGCACGGGAGGTCTGTGATATTAAATCGTCTCGTGGTGCTTATTCACATGAAATAACCTTTCTACTGGAGGTGTGAACAACGTGAGGGTTGCTTCCAACAGCACGACTCAGTTTCACCAAATATTGTGGGCAAAAGGCTGGTTTTCAGACTAAGCATGGGTCTTTTTAGGACAGCTCGTGAGCTGTTACACAGTAAAACACAGAATAAAATGAGAACTGATTTAATAAGAGAGTCTGAGGCTGCTCTGACCAATGCTGAGCTGGTGAGTCTCCACATGGTGTAGCATAAACAGGACAATATACATTGTAGTGAAATACAATGTGGAGCTAATGTAGAGGTGGGAGGCTGCCAAAGGAGTATTTATGGAGTTCCTAAAGTAGTTGGTCCATCTGGAGAAAAAAGAGAGAAGAAACTAAATCTACTCTGAGAGATCATCTTGCAAAGGGCTTCCTTGTGATGTGGGTTTATTTGCCGGCAAGTTGGACAGGAGTGGGTTTTGTCTGCTATGATGAGACATGGGGAACTTTACAAGTTACTCAGCCTTGTGGTTTGTTGGTGTTTTTTTTGGTGTGTGTGCTGTGTGGTTTGGTTTGGTGGGTTTTTTTTGGCAAAATAGGACCTGACATTGCTGGTATGGCAAGATCCTGACCTTAACTTTGATTCATCATCCCTTGCAGTGTAAGGCAGGATGCTTTGACGCTTCTTGCCCCTGCTGAGCGAGTGCTTTTGGTACCTATACTTAGGTATGTGTTCATACGCTTGATGAGTAACTGCGAAGTAACTTCCAGTCTCGCTTGCGAAATACGCCTGTGAAGCTCAGTGGCCTTTACATGCGGAGGGGAGAGCAAGACAAGCTGCTCTCTGGAAAGATTTACTGTTAGACCTGAGGGTAAAGCGTCTGGCCGGGGACTTGTGGGTCCAATTAGGCCCAGCATGGGGGCTGCAACCGGGTTGGTACATAGCTCAGGTGTGCGGGCTGTG
The DNA here is from genome assembly GCF_037038585.1 of Patagioenas fasciata. NCBI lineage: Eukaryota > Metazoa > Chordata > Aves > Columbiformes > Columbidae > Patagioenas > Patagioenas fasciata. The sequence goes on from NC_092520.1 coordinate 3,074,332, forward strand.
ACATTTCTGGTTTTGCTGTCAGCAACCTCTCATCCTTGCAAGATGCCTTGTAAAACCCTTTTCTGTGCAAGCTGCTGGCTGTGTGGATGCAGACACACAAGTTATTTCCCTCGTTTTTTTAGGTGTTGCTGTTTAATGCTGTATTTTACACACTGAAGGACCTGGCTGTTGTACTTCTGGGAAATGCAGAGTTTGCCTGTCGTGCACAGGATACACTGGGGAAGGAATATCTTGCTATGTAAGAGGGAATCAAACCTCAGAGCGACACTTATCCATCCGGGACTGTACCCTGGGGTATGATGCTGTATTGCGCACAGGCCAAAAGAGTTTATGGGAGGGGTAAAAACATGGTTAGAAATGTATAGAATTGTAGAATAGGTTGGGTTGGAAGGGACCTTCAAAGCTGCTCATGAGCAGGGACATCTTCAATAGCTCAGGTTGCTCAGAGCCCCGTCCAGCCTGGCCTGGGATGTCTCCAGGGATGGTTCATCCACCACCTCTCTGGACAACCTGGGCCAGTATTTTATCACCCTCATTGTAAAAAGTTTCTTCCTCACGTCAAGATTTCAGCGATTCCTCAGTCTTAAAAGAACTGAGCATGCAACAAAACTTCCCACACAGCATCTCCCTGGCCACATGGGGTTGAGGAAGGTGCTGGTGAACCTGCTGGTCTTGCTGTCCCCATTCCTGCCCACTGGCTGTAATGGTGACAATATCAAATCGCATCCAAACTGTCACTGAGTGCAACGACTCTGCAGTAAGTCCCTGGCCTCCTGGTGCTGGTTTTGGCAATGAGCGTAACTTGACTTGACTGCTTCTATTTATACAGCACAAATGGGTTTGTCACCCAATAGCCTGATCACTCATAATTACACCGTTGAAGAAAATCACACTCCTAATTTCCTACCTGCACACCTGCTTTCTTGCTGTTTGCTTTTCTCTGTTCCTCCAGCTGATTAATACTTTTGTGCATCCTCTATGCTTTGAAGAATGCAGAACAGTGCTAGAGTCTTTTTAATCCCAATTCTTCTTGGGTGCAAGGATCAATGTTGCTGTGGCTTTTGCTTTCCCAACCTGGATGTTGGCTGTGCTCTGTATCACAAAACTGTAGGTTTCTAATAGTATTTATGAAATGGTTTCTAATAGTATTTATGAAATGGGGTTTCTAATAGTATTTATGAAATGGGGTTTCTAATAGTATTTATGAAATGGGGTTTCTAATAGTATTTATGAAATGGGGTTTCTAATAGTATTTATGAAATGGGGTTTCTAATAGTATTTATGAAATGGGGTTTCTAATAGTATTTATGAAATGGGGTTTCTAATAGTATTTATGAAATGGGGTTTCTAATAGTATTTATGAAATGGGGTTTCTAATAGTATTTATGAAATGGGGTTTCTAATAGTATTTATGAAATGGGGTTTCTAATAGTATTTATGAAATGGGGTTTCTAATAGTATTTATGAAATGGGGTTTCTAATAAAAATTAAAGCAAGCAATGAACTGAATTACATAGAGATGGGATACTTGACTGGCTCTGTAACTTGTGAATCTTTGTTGTAGCAAAAATTGGCCTCAGAAAGAGGTCTCTCGAGTTTTTCCTGGGATAATTGTGTTTTCCTCTTTACTCCATTGGCGGACACTACCACTTAGTGATACTGTGCACAGCCTTGGAATTGCTGCATTGATCTGGGCACTTAAATAGCACAAATATATTGCCTTGCACCCGGCCCAGAATAAACCCTGAGCAAATCTGGGCACTAATTTTGGCATCACACACCTCTCCACTCCCCATGCTGGGAGGCAGAGCAGCAAATTCACAGGCACTTAGCACAGCGACCTCAGAGGAATCTTTACCTTGGTGGAAACAGATGGAGTTTGACTTTGTGTCAATTATGAGCCTAGAATAACTCAGTTTTACTGCAGGGAAATGGAAAGGTACAACGTTGCCACAGCCTGGGTGCTGACAAGCAGGAATGGAGCTGGGAGGAGAGCCGTGCCTGGCACGTACGCCGATTATTTCCACAATTTTGAAGCTTGGCCACCAGGAGGAAGCTGCACTTGTCTTATTTTGTATAGGTCCCCACTCGGGAAGGTGCAAAGCAGGGCATTATAAAGCATCTTCTTGAACTGCAACATGGTGACAGATCCCATAGCTGAAGGCTTCTCTTGGAGAATGGTTGTCATGGCAAGGATCTAAGGGATACGAGCCTTGAGAGGTCTCCTCTTCCCCATCACTTGCTCACTGGTCATGCATGACATGTGGACAGTTGTATATTTAGGAATGAGCATGGAAGTGGAATGGATTTCATGTGGTTTGTTTGTACTTTGGTTTGGGTTTTCTGTTCACCATCAGGCGTTTTGGACAAGGAGGTGCGGGGGTGCTTGGTCAGTCACTACTGGCTCTACTCAACCACTGTGTACCACTTTCCCCTCCTTCTCTGTGCTTGATGCACAAAAGTTGATTTTGCAGAAGGGTCAGCACTGGGCTTTATGGAGCACCATCATATCTGAATATGAGGAGAAACTTCTTTCCTCTGAGGTGCCAGAGCCTGGAGCAGGCTGCTCAGAGTCTGGAGATCATCCAGTCCACCCCGCCTCCTAAAGCAGGGTCACAGAGCAGATCACACAGGATCCCAGGTGGGTTTGAATGTCTCAGAGAAGGAGACTCCACACCCGCTCTGGGCAGCCTGGGCCAGGCTCTGGCACCTCCCAGCAAAGAAGTTTCTCCTCATGTTCAGATGGAACCTCCTGTGTTTCAGTCTGTGCCCGTTGCCCCTCGCCCTGGCGTTGAGCACCACTGAACAGAGTCTGCTCCATCCTCTGACACCCACCCTGAGATATTGATCCCATTGATCAGATCCCTCTCAGCTTCTCTTCTCCAGCTCAACAATCCCAGCTCTTTGTGTCTCCTCAGCACAAAGATGCTCCAGACCCCTCAGCATCTTCGTGTATCTCTGCTTTGCACGCCTTTCCAAAGAGGACCCTATTCTCTCTTGAGTGAGGAGCAAATATCTGAATAACTTGTAGGAGCTGTGGGCTGGGGAGTCTTGCAGAAAGCATCTGGTCAAGTAGCCGTATCGCAGTATAATTTTCTTACAGCTCTGCACATGGATGCTCCTGCGTGTCCTTACCTGTAATCCCAGGGCTGAGCACTGCTCAGCTCCTTATGGTCTGTGCGTGACTTATCGGCTGCATCAAAAGTCTTGGAGAGAGTGGAATAAAGGCAAGACTTAAACGTTGCTAGAACACACAGCTGTCTATTAAATGCCTCTTAATACATTGCAACTACCTTATGAAACCTTTCTCTTGCCTGAGCAAGTTTGGACTTCTCCTAAGTGATAACAAAGTTTAAGCCCAGTAGTTCTTGCTAATATTTGCCTTTTGCTTTAGAGGAAGGAAATGCGATCCTCATCTTTAGATCAAATGGCATCTGTACTTCCATTGAAAAAAGTAAATTTGTTATGTGCTTAATGAGATCTAGAAAGATGTTTTGGGTAATGGACAGAAAATATCTGCTTTTAAAATACTTTGACCTCCTGAAGTTATTGCAAGACTTCCTATTATGCTTAACAAGGTTTCTGGTTTTTATCCTCTGAGCTTTCAGAGGAAAAAATGCCTTTGGAAAGCTGATGTCGGGGTTGAATTGAATGCTTCTTCACTTAACACCTGGGTTGAAAGCGTTCCCTAGAAACCATCTCTGGCTCTGTGGGAGATGCCAATGAAAAGCTGTGGGTTAAAAGAAGTGGAGAGAACTTCAGAAGTTTGACTTTGCTTTTCCAATTTTGCTGGTGAGCCTCTCCAACCTGAGACCTGGGGGTGCATGTGTGTGTGTATGGGCAGCTAGTTGCTATGACAGGATTCTGAAGTCCTTCTTCTAGAAGTCACCCTTGTCTCAAAGCTCTTCTGTAACTTGGAGTGGTGGATCTTGGAGAAAAGCTTCCCTGTTGCTCCCATCTTTTGGGTGTGTGTGCAGTGCAGGAACAGCTTATAAATAAAACTTTGTCTTGGTAATTGAGGGTGGAGGAGGGAGGTCTCATGGCTGTGAACCCCATGACTTAAAAGACCAACTTAATGTCAAGCCAAATGTCAGCTGTCAATTTTTATTTTTATAAAGTGGAGTGATTTTGTTGCTGTCTTGATTGCAGAGGATCAAACCCAGAGGTGCTAGAGCACCTTCATCCTCATGTTCTGAGGTGCGTGAAACACCATGAGCAGTTGGATGGATGTCCCAGATTTAAGAGAAAATAAGTGAAATTAAACAAAGGGCATGTGCAAGCAGCCCTCTTGGTCCCCAACCCTGCCTGGCTGCTGTGCTGTTATTTGCTCTGGTAAGATATGGGGTAAAATGGGAGGTTATCTAGGATCTGTGAGAAGGTGGTAAAACGACTGATAGCTGGATGAAGGAACAAGACCAAAACTAAATATCATCTTTTTCTAGCAGGCTTTTGCAGTTCCAATTTTGGCCTGAAATCATAGATTCATAGAATAGGTTGGGTTGGAAGGGACCTTCCAGGCTCATCCAGTGCCACCCCTGCCATGAGCAGGGACATCTTCACCAGCTCAGGTTGCTCAGAGCCCCGTCCAGCCTGGCCTGGGATGTCTCCGGGGATGGTTCATCCACCACCTCTCTGGCCAACCTGGGCCAGGCTCTCACCACCCTCAGGGCCAACAATTTCTTCCTCATGTCTGGCCTGAGTCTCCTTTCTTTAGTTTAAAACCATCACCCCTTATCCTATCACAACAGGCCCTGCTCAAAAGTCTGTCCCCATCTTTCTTCTTGGCCCCTTTTAAGTCCGGAAAGGCCGTACTAAGGTCTCCCTGGAGCTTCTCTTCTCCAGCTGAACACCCCAGCTCTCTCAGCCTGTCCTCCCAGCAGAGCTGTTCCAGCCTCGCATCATTCCTGGGGCTCCTCTGGCCCCTCTCCAGCAGGTCCATCTGTGTCCTGTGCTGAGGACCCAGAGCTGGACCAGCACTGCAGGGGGGTCTCACCAAAGCGGAGCAGAGGGGCAGAATCTTCTCCCTCCACCTGCTGCTCATGTTCCTTCTGATGCAACCCAAGATATGACTGGCCTTCTTGGCTGTGAATTTTATCTTGATTTGGAAATAAGATGGAGTAGTTTTAGTAGCAGGACATCTTCTCATGGGTAGCGATGTGCTGGGGCATGGCTGTGGGGACTCAACACTCCACTGGAGAACCACCTGGACAAGCCTCATGCATGACTGACTAATTAATCCCTTATGTAGAGGTGGGAATCAAGTTGGGTGACATCTTAAGGGTCTCCCGAGCACTGTGCTTCAGACACATCCCTCTCTTTGCTGCCAGCACAGCCTAGATAAACACCCTCAGCTGGTCCCTGCCAATGTCCTCTCCTTTGCTTGGTGGAAAGCTCCTTTCCAGAGCGTCACTAGGAACTTGTGAGAAGATATCATTAGGGAAAGAGTTGTGTCTGACCTGATACTGCTGCTGTAGCATTGAAACATAGATATTTATAGGAAAAAGTTTGAAGATAATGGAGCTTGTGAATGATAAGCAGACATGTCCTGTTTCCTTTGGGAAGAGGTGCAAACATGTGATGTTTCTAGCTTTAAATAAACAGGTGGAGAAGAGTGCTTTGAGATTTTTGCAGCATTTAACATCACTTAAAGTCCAAGCACATGAGTGCTTTGCCTTGTCCAGCCATCAAGGGGAGATGATTTCTATAACAATCAGTTAAAGGTTGCCCTGACCTATGCTTGGAGGGACCAGGAATGATCCAACATACAGTGAAGCTGCACTCCAGGGTGCTGGGGTAGGACAGGGCAGAGACCTGAGATCCAACAGTGGGTCATCACAGCTGTTGGCAGTGAAGGGCAGGATTGCTTTGGTGGGATTAGCACTAAATGCTGTGTGTAGAAGGATGCTTTGAGGCTTCAGATACTTTGAAATTCTCCTATTTGAAGGAGAAGGCTGGGACAGTTTCAGTAAAAACACCCCCAAACCTCAAATGATACGGTTACTGTGTGACTGTTACGTGCTAATGGGATTTAATTTCTGCAGAGCTTTTGAGGAGAGGAAAAAGTGCCTCAAAGGACCATAGGTATTTTGGGAAAGGCTTAAGTGAAATAAAATTCAGCTGTGATCACATTACAGAGGAGGGGCTTGGAGTTCACTGAGCAGGAGCAATGAGTTTCACCATCGTTAAATAGGATGTGGGCACATGTCCTTGGGGTCCTCCCTGTTGGAGAGAGGGAGATCTTCTTAGTGGAAGAGGGATACGTAAGGGAACACAGAATCATGGAATGGTTTGGGTTGGAAAGGACCTTCCCAGCTCCCCCAGTGCCACCCCTGCCATGAGCAGGGACATCTTCACCAGCTCAGGTTGCTCAGAGCCCTGTCCAGCCTGGCCTGGGATGTCTCCAGGGATGGTTCAGCCACCACCTCTCTGGCCAACCTGGGCCAGGCTCTCACCACCCTCAGGGCCAACAATTTCTTCCTCATGTCTGGCCTGATTTTCCCTGCTTTAGTTTAAAACCATTGGGTCTGCTGGCTTTCCCACAAAAGCTGCTGAAAAGCTTGAGACATCTTGCTACCGTGGGCTGTATTTGAATTCATTACCCAGTGATGATCTGCTGCATTTCGCTCCTATTTCCTCACGTTGTATGGGCTCTTGGGAGGTACCGAGCAGCACAGTGAAAGCACAGACCTGTTGTCTTGCTGGGGGTAGAGGAATAAAGAGTCCGGTTCAGCCTTTGCAAATTGGAAGGGAAGGGGAAGGTGGAAGGTTTCCTTCCTGGGGAAAAGGGCTGGTAATGCAGCTCGGGGAAAATCAAACAAAGCAGCTTCTCTTCCCTTCTGGCTCAGAGCGGGTGTGTGATGTCAGGGTGAAGCTGGGTCTTCTCAAAGACTGAGGTTCCTTTTCTTTTGTAAAGGGGTGAGCTTGGGGGATTGGTTCATATGCTTTTTTTTTTTAATTAAATATCTCAAACAATGCTGCTTCCCCTTCCTTGGAGCAATTGTTCCCTGTGTGACTGACTCTCTTCCTTCCCTTTCCTCTCCATCGTGGGAAGCGCTCTCCTGATGAGGTATGGGCTCAACTTTAGTCTCTGCTTTACATTCCTTTGTCTTGCTCGGGTTCCTCTTATTATTTTATATTTTCTGCCTGGATCCTCATCACAGGGTCCACAAAACCAGATGTTTGAGTGCTGATGGAGAGAATTACTTATTGGGGCAGCTTCTACCTGCTAGAGACATAGGACTGTTAAGACTGAGAGGCTTCGTAGTACCACTGGGTTTCATCCCTCAAGTTGATGTGGCCTCTTCTTGGGAAGGCTTCTTTCTTCCTTAAGGAAAAGCTGGTTATTTTGTGATCAGCTCGGTTTCAAAGCTTTTAAAACACATCAATTTTAGGGCACATGACTTCTTTTTAAATGCTTTTTTTTTTAGATTTTATCTTTTACTTTTCCATGTACAATGCCCACGAATGCATTGCTCCCTGCTGTCAGGCCTTCCAGACTCCGAGGAGAAGAGGTGAAGCCAAACTAGACAGTGGATCTGAACAGCTATCAGCCACATGGGTAAATGGAGACAGACATCCACCTCTTCATTTGCAGCAGGGGAAGAAGAGAATAGTGGAGATACTGTCCATCTCAGACTAGTCAGTAGTTTGCAAATAACTTGATGAAGTGCTAAAACTGTGCAAATCTCTGCTTTTGGATTATATCAAACCCGTATACAATCTGCTATACAAAAAATGGCCTTGAATGCTGCTGATGAGGACATGGGCTTGTTGGAGAGGGTCCAGAGGAGGCCATGAAGATGATTAGGAAGGGGATGGAACAGCGTTGCTGGGAGGACAGGCTGAGATAGTTGGGGTGTTCAACTGGAGAAGAGAAGCTCCGGGGAGACCTTAGTGTGGCCTTTCCGGACTTAAAAGGGGCCCATAAAAAAGATGGGGACAGACTTTGAGCAGGGCCTGTTGTGATAGGACAAGGGGTGATGGTTTTAAACTAAAGGAGGGAGATTCAGACCAGACGTGAGGAAGAAATTGTTGGCCCTGAGGGTGGTGAGAGCTTGGCCCAGGTTGGGCAGAGAGGTGGTGGATGAACCATCCCTGGAGACATCCCAGGCCAGGCTGGACGGGGCTCTGAGCAACCTGAGCTGGTGAAGATGTCCCTGCTCATGGCAGCGGGTTGAGCTATTATAGATGAACTTCAGAGATCCCTTCCAACATAAATGATTCTGTGATAAGGTTGGATTTGTTCTCCAAGAGCGTTTCCAAGGAATATCTGTTATGAATTAGGCCTCAAGAGAGCAGCACGAGAAAGATGCTCATCTGTTCATGAAACCTTCACTTTGGGTGTATGGATTGACTTGGCCCTGGACGATTCATGGTGTGCCATATGCAGAAACAATAAACCCTTGGGTATTACAGGCTTGAGGATAGAAGTAACCACCTGATTATGTAGTTACTTTGCTATGACCTACTTCTTTTTTAAAATCTCCCCTAGACGCCATGACACAGCAGATAAGAACTTCCAGGTCCTTTCAACATCTATCAGAAGAGCTTCCTGCAGGGAGCTGTCGGTGATTTATGCCAGGGAGGAAGAGGAAAGGCGGCTGGTGTGGATGTTTCATGATAGGCTTTGGATGATTTAGGTCATGGAGTGAGCTGGGAAGGCCACAGTGAACTGGTGGGTTTTGCCCTCTCCTGTTAGGTGGAAATCACATGGTCTAATTAAGCAACAGCAGTTCTTGATAATATGTTTTAAGGGATTATATCATGCTTCAACAGAATGGGGCATGCAGCCAGGACACATTCATCCTGTTGATAAGGCCAACGCCTACTGTAAATACAATTATTAACAGTCTGAGCCTGTGTGAGATGCTTGAATGAAAGCTGTAACTTGAGAATAAGCAAGAAGCTCAGAGAAGCCCACAGTGGGTATTTAAAACCTTGTGCCCTTGGGTGGTGGCAAACTACCTCCTTCTGTAGAGTATATAATTAATTTTATGGAGAAAAGCGAACCTAAATCCTTTCAGCTGCAACTTGTATGTGATGAAATGGATTTCAAAGACTGTCCTGGTGTCCAGGGTCGGTCCTGGGGCACTGGGATGGTGTTGATCTGTCCTTTTGTGCATAGATTTTGGAGCTGGATCCCTTGACGTTGTGCAGCTCATAGATGTTTGTGCTCATTCATCAGTTTGCAGAGCAGCAATAAAATGCTGCAGCTACAAGATCTATTCTAGCAAATTGGTGTGTAAATGCTTTTTTTCCTAGCAAATTAAAGCCTTGGGGTTGGAATTCAGGAGGAAGAAGAAACTGAACAGTGAGAGCACATCTGCACTTTGCTAAAAATTGCTGGTGTAGATGAGGGAGAGGGTGTTGTCTCCCTGGAGTACAAAGCTGATGAGCATCTGAACTTTCCACTTGGCACAGCTGGAGATGAAGTCCTCTCATGGGGTGGGTGACCATTCCAATCCCCAGAGCTGGGAAGGTGTATGTAGGTGATTTAATCAAACTCTGCTGCAGAAACTCATTGTGGGAGTGGAAAGCTCGGATTTGTGTTGACTTGAACTGGAGGTTTGCATGGCTGGATGCTCTGGGGGAGCGTGGTCCTCTAAGGAAAACATCTCATGCAGTAACGTGGAGGCTGAGGCCAATTTTTCTGGAAATTACGTTAGTGTCTGGCTTGGATCCTACAGTAGATGTCAATTCAAGGACACGTGGTGAGAACTGTGATACAGCTGTAATGAATAATCAGCCAACTCTGAGGATTTAACACCACTGTCTGGTTCCAGTGGAGCCCAGAGGGTAAGTCTGGGGTCCAATTGTCTCTAGAAGGCTCCAACTTTACCCAGCAATGTAACATTCAAGTTTTCTGGCTTCAGTGGCATTACTAATGGGTCAGCTGAATTGTTCCTGGATCACTTTGATCTGCTGGTTGCCCTTACAAAGCCAATGCGGCTAATGAAAAATTGGGTGACTTTTCCATTGTTAAAGCAAGAATCCTCCAAAAAATGAATGTGTCAGAACAGTGGTTTAGTTCACACGTTAACTCCATTGGTGGAATCATCCATTCTAGTGTTTCTACTGGAATTTTTTAGGGGTTATTTTAAAATTACTTTCTTTAACCTCCTTCCTTCACACATAACAAGGAAGAACCAGAAATGCCAAGGCATTGGGCAGCCCAGGTGAGGTGAAGCCTGGCCTAAACATGATTAATTCAATTTAGAGAAGCAAATTAAAAGGTTAGAGGAGTGTGAATATGTTGCCTGGCCTTAATGTGACTTTCTATAGGAGTGGAGGACAAGACACAGGAGTACTCCAGGCTGCAGAGATGAGCGTTGAGACTCTTGTATGAACTGCAGTGGTTTCCCACCTCTGATTGTGTTTTTCTCATGTGGTGACAGAGCTCAGTACCAAGCACCCTGGATTTTGGAAAGGATGAGATGTTGCTTGCAGGAGATGTTGATGAGTGGGTGCTACATGGGCCAGGCTTTGGGAAGGTGAGAGCAACTCTAAGTCCTTCTGGATCTACATGAATGGAAGTTACCTCCCGGCAGATATTTTGCGCACAAAACAAATGGGCTAAATCTGTATTGTCGATGTGCTACACAGCAAATCTAACACTTGCTTTGACCAAGGTGGGTTTTTATTTTCCTCTTTGTTTTTGGGAGTCCATGGGCACCATGAGATGCCAGATGACTTCCTTCCTACGTATGCAAGAATGAAGGTTGTTTGGTGTCTTGGAGAACTGAAACCAATGCAAATTCTCACTCTGGCGTCTCCTGTGAGCTGTTAATTAAGCATGAGTTTGTCTTACGTACTTTATTAAAAAAATAATCTTTTTTGTGCCCTTTTCAAAGCATGTGGAGATTAGGAATTGCACGTAATCCTCTGAAATGATTATTGACTGAGAATTGTTTGGAAATGATGCTGTACCGAAGCATCTGTCCTTGCCGTATCCCGGTCATTGTGAGGCTTTACCTGCATCTGCAGCGGTCGAAAGCCAGATGTATTTTTAGACGGTGTTTAAATAGACGTTGTCAAAAGTGTGCAACGGTGTCTCATGGGGACACGGGTGGTTGCACAGAGGATTTTTCTCTTGTATTGAGAGCTCATTTGAGCATTGTGGGAAGCACAGAGGGGATGCTGATGTGGGAGAACTGGAATGGTGGTGGCTGTAACACCTAAAATGCTACCCCCGATGCTGATGAGCAAAACTGTTATGTTGCTCTCTCTGATTTCTTATTGCTGCTTTTAATTGAAAAGCAACCACAAACTGAGGAGCTACTAGGAGATATGCAGGAAACTGAGTGTCTCTGTAGCAGGGGTCCAAACACTGGAATGTGGACGTGGTGCTGGCCAGGCTGGAGGATCTGGGGCTTAAGACACCTCTTGGATGGCTTATTCAGGGAGGTGGGCTGAGATTTCCCCCTTACCTCCTTTTGGGAAGTGAAAACCTGTTCTCCAGGGCATCCCTTGCTGGAGGAGGATGGCACAAGTTTGGGGATAAGTCCTGTAGACACCAACTGGGATACTCTTCCAAGCACTGCACATACAGCTCCGCTTCTATGCAAGGAAAAACATCACTGGCTTGTCTAGAAATGTCGAATAAGTCTCCAGTCTAATCTGCAGGAGCCCTTAGATTGCTGGAGCCTGTTTTGAATCAGAAGTGCTCCACAGATACAGCTGTAGTAGTGTTGTTTTTCTGAAGTGCTGATCCGCTTCCTTCCTTTCCAATTCCTCAAAAGAAAACAAGTCAGTTGATTTAGGCACCAGAATCCGCTGCTGACTCTGCACAAGTTGTTTGCTCTTCTCTTGTGTCCTTTTCCTTTCTTCCTTAGCTGAATTGCCCCAGAGTTTGGGCTCCAGTGAAGGTACTTCTGGAAAGTCTTCAATGTGAAGCTGATCCAGGGGCATAGAAAAGAGGAGCAGGAGAACAGAGTCAATACTTAACGATGTCACCAGATATATAGCATAAGGAGGTTGTAGCAAGGGGGGGTCGGGCTCTGCTTCCCAGGAACAAGCACCAGGAGCAGAGGAAACGGCCTCAAGTTGCACCAGGGGAGGTTGAGATTGGATGTGGGGAACAATTTCTTCCCCAAAGGGCTGTGGGGCATTGGAACAGGCTGCCCAGGGCAGTGCTGGAGTCACCATCCCTGGAGGGTTGGACAGACGGACATGAGGTTCTCAGGGACATGGGGTAGTGCCAGAGCTGGGTTAACAGTTGAAGTCTATGATCTTGAGTGTTTTTTCCAACCAGAATGATTTTATGGTGGAGTCTACTCTTTAAAGCATATCCCTCTTGAAAGTCTATAAAGTTGATCTCCCCACTGTCCTATCACAGAATCATTGAGGTTGGAAATGACCCTTAAGATCATCGACATCTATGCCAAGAGTTTTGTATGTGAGTGGTCTGGTGACCATCACTTTGAGTGCTGGACCTTACACTTTTGGTGGGACCATGTTGTGAAGAGCCTGGGAGGCTCTTTGCCTCTTGGGGTGAGTTCTGGGCTCCTGTACACCACCATATCTCTCTGGTTTGGTCCCCAGACAAACCACGTGCAAAGACATCAGTCTTAACTTGATGCTACAGAAAGCCATGGAGGACTTTGTGTCAGGTCCTTTGGGACAGGGACTGTGAATGTCGTGGTGGAGCAAGTCCATGCTGCTGTTGTGACGGTGACTTCAGCTCCTGTTCAGCCTGACCTTAGTTGTCTGAATCACCCTGTTTAATCCCTGTACTTATTTAAAATTGTTGTCAACAGAGCGTCTGAGCAGAGATTAGCGGCGGATGACTGAGGCTGCCTGCAAAAGCACGAAGAGAAAATGGAAGCATTTCTAGAGCTAAAAATTATCCCAAATTATTATTATTATTATTTTTTTGTTGTTAATTAGCTTTGTGTTTGGAACAACAATTACTAGAGAGCTGCCTCAAGGGCTGTAGTGCAAAGAGACACCTAATGCAAGGACTCCTTTTTCCCAAAGTAAAACTATCTCAGTTCTCTGCTGGCCTCCGTGAGCCAGGTGACTTCGAGGTGACATCTGTGGGGTGGCCCAGCCGCTTGTGTTGCTCTGACTGATCCGCACTAATGCCCTGTTTGTAGAGTCGAGCCTGTTTTGCTAATAATAGGCAGCTTTATGGGAGATAAGCGCCAGACTGACCTTATCTGTGCCCGTCACGTTTGGCCTTAGGGGAGCTTAGTAACTCGTGTTTCACATGGTGGGGTGTGTGTGGGGAAATAAAGGAGGAAAATATAGTTTTTAAACTATTGAAGATGATGTTGGAAGGGAAGGACGAGTTAAAGAATCCCCCAGGTGTGCATGGTATAGATGGAATCGCCTCTAAAACCATAGAATCATGGAATAACTTTGGTTGGCGAAGACCTCTGTGATCATGGTGGCTTGTACTGGCCCAAGTCATGTCACCTGGGACTTTCCCACCCTTTTGGGATGGCTGACAGTGACATGGCATGTGCCTCACTCCAACCCAATTCCCTGCATCTCCTGGAACCCCCAGGAAGAAATTAATCTCTCTGGTTTGGGGCTGTGTTGGCCAGAATGGAAGACAATCAAACCTTTTGTCTTCTAGGCTGTTCTGCATCAGGGACTGCACTATAGGGTACAAGAGCCATGTTCATTTTAAGAAGAATAGGGTACTGGTCCTGCGTGTTTTTCTGTGTCATTCCCTGCAAGATGATCACTGACATCACACATTAAAACCTGGTCTTTGGAAATTCTGTGCATAGGCATTTTTTGGGCCCCTTTATGGGGAAAGGCTGATGCTTAGCATCCAAACTGGTGCTCAGCCCAAACTAGAGCCTGGTGTTGAATTCTTAATTACACCAGCTCACTACACCTAAGGTCATCTGCTCTTCTAATTGCTTACAGTTAAAAATCAGCCCAGAAATCCTGACTCTGCTTTATGTGCTCTTTTCAGTGTCTGTGCCTTCTGGGTATGAATTTAGCGTGGAACGGTGCTCTTCAGATGTTTCAAAAGCTGCCTACAGAAATACCATGAGGAAAGCTAACGTGAGGGCAAACTTTCTGGGAGATGAGTGTGTTTGCTTCTGCTTTTCGTTTGGTGGAAAGACTCAGAGTGTGTGTGTAAAGCTGCACATTGGTTTTATTAACTAGCAAAGTCTCCTGGGCAGGTGGGATCTACTCTTCTCCTCTCCTAGGCATTTCAATAAAAGATTACAGCAAGGAAAGATGTTAGTGAATATTTATGAGGAGTAACTGCTTTATTCCTTGGTGTACTTGCATTTCTGTTATCTCGTTATGCCCCTGTTTATTCCTGAAGCAGCAGAAGGTTATGGTGACATGTATTAAGATGCCAGCTGTAGTCTGTCATGGTCACACAGTGGCAGTCCTTGTGGGCTGTTGACTTGGGGGGGTCATTTGTTGCTAAATACCATTGTGACAGCAGCAGTGCTCTTGTGGCAGAGGAAATTTTGGTAGTATTTAAGGGTATTGTTCTTGTTTCAGGCTGAGAAAGTTTGTTTGGCTTGTTCAGCCTGGAGAAGAGAAGCTCTGGGACAACCTTATTGTGGCCTTTCTGTACTTAAAAGGGGTCGATAAAGATGGGGATGAACTTCTGAGCAGGACTTTAATCTCTGTTGCAATAGGACAAGGGGTGATGGTTTTAAACTAAAGGAGGGAGATTCAGGCCGGACATGAGGAAGAAATTGTTGGCCCTGAGGGTGGTGAGAGCCTGGCCCAGGTTGGGCAGAGAGGTGGTGGATGAACCATCCCTGGAGACATCCCAGGCCAGGCTGGATGGGGCCCTGAGCAGCTTGTGCTGGTGAAGATGTCCCTGCTCATGGCGGGGGTGGCACTGGGGGAGCTGGGAAGGTCCCTTCCAACCCAAACTGTTCTGTGATTCTGATGCTTCATGTGAGAGTGAACCACCAGCTTCTGTGGATGCTGTGGACTTGTGTTGGACCAGGGATGCCTGGGAAAGCATTGATGTGTTCTCCTCAAGGTGTTTCTTGGACACTTGAGCTAACTTGTTACTTTAATGCTGGCCTGTTCTTCATGGTAGAAGTTCTGTGAGCTCTTAGTGTCGAGGAGTTCTTTTTAAACCTGTGAATGGAAAAAGTGGGGGTAGAAATAGTCCAAAGTAAACGTGGTGCCATGCTTGATGTCATCTGCTGCCACGAACTGGGAGGATGGTGGGACAAAGGGTTGACAAGAGGTGACACGTGTATAACCATGTTGAAAGACTGACTGGTTCCCCAGAGCACCAGCTGAGCTGTAAATGCCTGACGTCAAGTTATGGGTCAGGCGAGGGCACTCTTTACATCCTGTAATTAACATCTGTGCAGTTAATCACCAGGACTGGGAGACGCTGGATTGGAGTCACACTCTCTGTTGTGGTTGGATCCCTGTCCCAGAGATGACAGGAGGCTAATAACAAAGATGTGTTGACTTGGACTAATTTATCCTCCTTCCCCCCACCTCCCTTCCAGCATATGTTTGCAGCATATAAATCAACATCTTTATACATCAGTGCTTTGACTTTAATTTCTTCCTCCTTTTTCTTTTCTGGCCTCTTGGAAAACAAGGTTTATGCAACTTTCTGGTTTTTCTTTTTAACACGTGAACCTGTGGGGCAGATTAAAGAAAACTTAACAAAGTTGGAGATTTGAATGCAGCATTTCTGTGCAAGCCGGTGCTTGGTGGGACATCAGAGCTGCTTGTGGGAAGCCAAGCTGAGACCTTGGTAGGTCGCACCACCATTTCTTCGACTCTTGGAGACCTGAGTGACTTAAATACTGTTCAGTGCAGCTGAGAATCTAATGTTTGACAGAGAACTGTGCTCTGAGATATGTTAATAGCTTGCTGGAGTGATTAACCTTGCAAAGTAGGAATTGCGATGTATTGATTCCTCCCTACCGCTGTCTCTTGTTTGGTGAATGCCGTTCTCATTAAGGCTGTGAAAGAAAAAAGTCATTGGCCCTCCTTGGTTTAATGGAAACTTCAGAGGATGCAATTACAGTCTCCTACAGAAGGATGGAGAAAGAGAAATGGGGGTGATGACTTGACATCTCCTCTTCCATTGTGAAACCTCAGATACCCCTGGGCTCCCTCAATCCCAGGTGAATCCCAACCACTATTAAATGCAACCGGCTGCTCTCTTAGCAGTTGGTCTTTCTTTTTCTGCTGTGGAAATGTCTTTGCTGCTGTGAAGGTTTAAACCCTACTTTGTGTGACTTGCTTTGTCCTTTTGATTGATTGCTATTAACTTGCCTCAGAGGTGAAGGTTAATCCATATGCTCTCTTTCATCTCGCTCTAAATTGTGTATAAAGGCTTTAGTTCTGAATCTAAAGAGGTTAGAGGTGGTGAGGGATAAAATACAGCTCTCCTAGCAGATGGTGAAATGACCTTGTTAAAACTTGAGGCCATTAAGGCTCCTAAAACTGCTAGGTCTGTAAGAGAAGAGACACAGTTAATTAACATTTATCCAAATATGCTAGGGAGCTACGTTACATCCTTATCTCCCTAAGAACATTAGGGAAGGGTTGATCTACCTTCGTATCTCAGAGTGGTGAGGAAGAAGCAAGTTCTGGTCCAGAAGCTGTGTAGTAGGACAGTGCTGAAGCCACTGTTGATCTCTTCTCCCAAGTAGCAAGTGATAGGACCAGAGGAAACGGCCTCAAGTTGTGCCAGGGGAGGCTGAGGTTGGATGTGGGGAACAATTTCTTCCCCCAAGGGCTGTGGGGCATTGGAACAGGCTGCCCAGAGCAGTGCTGGAGTCACCATCCCTGGAGGGTTTAAAAGATGTTTAGACAAGGTTCTTAGGGACATGGGTTAGTGCTAGAGTTAGGTTAGGTCAATGGCTGGACCCTATGATCTTGGGGGTCTCTTCCAACCGAAATGATTCTGTGATTCTAGAAGGTTGAGCTCCAGGAAAAATTGGGGTGTGATTCTCACCACTGAAGATGGTACAGAGCCTCTGGAATAGTTTGTTAGTAGCTTGTGGTATATATGCTTTTTGGGGTGATGCCCCAAAGGTAGCCTGTGTGCATCAGTGTATGAGTTCATATATATTCAGCACATTATTAAAATTATCTAGAAAAGGCCAGGAAAGGATCCCAACTCAGTTGTAGAGAACTGGGAGAAGAGGAAGAATGACTGAGAAGCAACTTATTTCCCAGCTAACGAGTTGCTTTACCAGCATGGAATTGTTGGAAGAGAAGCTGAGGTGATATGGAAGAAGGGACAGGTGTCTGTTGGGGCAGATATTAGATGTGCTTGTAGCTTTGCTGTCTACCTACCCTTTTTGGATCTGGTGGGGATGGGGTTTGGTATTTTCTAAGGTTCACAGCAGCCCAAGAATTTCTGCCTTCAGTTATGGAAAAAAGCTTGAGGGCACAAATAGAGCAGAGTGACCCAAGATAC
Organism: Patagioenas fasciata; assembly: GCF_037038585.1. Classification (NCBI taxonomy): domain Eukaryota; kingdom Metazoa; phylum Chordata; class Aves; order Columbiformes; family Columbidae; genus Patagioenas; species Patagioenas fasciata. The sequence continues at coordinate 3,091,724 of NC_092520.1, forward strand.
CGGCAGCGCTCTATTCAGCAGGCAGCACAGCTTGTATATTGGGTTTCCTGCACACAAATTGCTGTGCCTTTCCTAGAGGGGCAGTTGCCATGTTCCCCAAAGGATGAAGAATGGAGAGCGGGATCACCATGAGCTCAGTATATTTTTTCCCTCGTTGTTTTGAGCAAGATGTGCTGTTGCGCTCCTGCAGTAGCTATTACCATGACAAGAAAAAACACCACCACCACCACAAAACTTTAATTGAGGTATATTTCTACCACTCAGCAGCAAGTAGAACTCAACAGCTCATCTCATCAGCTGCAAAAGGATGGACCTGCTGGAGAGGGGCCAGAGGAGCCACAGAAATGATCCAAGATTGGAACAGCTCTGCTGGGAGGAAAGGCTGAGAGAGCTGGGGTGTTCAGCTGGAGAAGAGAAGCTCCGGGGAGACCTTATTGTGGCCTTTCTGGACTTAAAAGAGGCCAAGAAGAAAGATGGGAACAGACTTTTGAGCAGGGCCTATTGTGATAGGACAAGGGGTAATGGTTTTAAACTACAGGAGGGGAGATTCAGGCCAGTCATGAGGAAGAAATTGTTGGCCCTGAGGGTGGTGAGAGCCTGGCCCAGGTTGGCCAGAGAGGTGGTGGCTGAACCATCCCTGGAGACATCCCAGGCCAGGCTGGATGGGGCTCTGAGCAACCTGAGCTGGTGAAGATGTCCCTGCTCACGGCAGGGGTGGCACTGGATGAGCCTGGAAGGTCCCTTCCAACCCAAATTATTCAGTGATTCTTTGATTCTATGACTTGTTCAGAGCTGGCTTGAGCCCTTGGTGCAGCAGCCCAGGTGTGTGTGAAAGCAGAGGCAGCCACGTCCTGCCAGCAACCTTGAATGACCTGCTAAACTCTTGTAGCCTTCTGAAGAGCAGCCAACAAATCTGGTGGGGGTTGACTGGTTAAGTTATGTGGCCAAATGGGTTTGGCAGGTGGCCGACAGGACAGAGAGGCTGCTCAGAACAAATATTTTTGTCTGAACCCTTGGGCTGTTTACAGGCTGGTTTTGATGGGAAAGATTGAGTGTTTTATTTAACATCGCAGCTCTTCCTTCTGTAGGGTGGGAGAGGGAGGTGGTTTATTTTTAAGCTGCATCCCATGAAGCTGGAGGAAGTTGTTCTGCTTGGTGTTCCGTTAACTGCAGCCAAGCTTCCCTGCAGCCCTGTAGAGAAGTCGTGGGCAAGTGAATTATCCAGGTGGTGCTTGAATGTTCCAAACTTTCTGGAAGATGCCAGAAAGGAGGAATCGCCTGCAAGGTTGTGCTTAAGTGTTTTCATAGGTAGTGGTGACCAGGATACCACATCCTACAACAGCTGGAAGTTTACTTGGATGCTTGGGAGACTGGAAGAACCCCAAATACCGTGTATGTGTTCCTTGTTTATTTAAACATGAAAACTATATCAGATATACCACTAGAGCCCAGGGTAGTGGCATCTGTTATTGGGGGATGAGAACTCAAAGGACTTGTGGTGATTCACCTGCTGTCCTTTAGGATGAAACCAATCTTTCCTCAATCAGTGCTGATAAACAGACTCTTCAAATTGGAGCTAGCTGATTCCTGGTGTTTTATCTATTTTCTTGCAACACAATCCCTGAACAGCCTTTAAACTTGAATTACATCTTTCTGCCCAACATCCTTATGATGCTGATAATCCTTCACTAGTTTACATCCCTTCATCCCCAAATATTTATGTGCAAATAAACAGAGGAGCAACAAATCTGACTTGCGATCACAGAGCTCTGACCATTTTAAATACAAACTGGGCTTAGCTCTCAGTTCTCTCTTAGTCTTAGCTGTATGACTGTCTTTCCACGTGATAAATTACCAGTATTTATTGGTCTTTTGACAGACAGGTTTCCCAAGGGAAAGGAAGGAGACTGGCTGAACAAAGCTTTCTCTATAATCAGAGTTTGCAGTAGGCTTTGGACAGAAATTGCATTTGCTGGCCAGTACAGCAAGGATTTTATGGCTCAATCTATAACTGCATTTATGCCAGCCAGGAGGTTTGGGAAATGCTGAATAATATAGCTTAGACTGTATCGTTAAGAGATGAATGTGTATAATATATGATAGTATTTGCTTGTTAAGGAATGATGAGAAATGAGTGTGTTTCTGGAAATGCATCGCTGGACACAGCTTTAGATCCTGGTTTCTCCCTCTGGGATATGGGACTGTCAGTGCTGCTCATGTTCCTGATGCTTGAAATCTGGCAGGTAACTTCTACCCCCTGTGGGCACCATGTGCTTTTATGCTCGTGCTGGAAAAGCGCTGAGACTTGGAGCTGTTCATAAAACTGCTACTCTTGCTTTTCCCAAATTCTTTTCAGCTGGCTGCAAAAAGCCAAGAACATCCAATAATTTCCAGCCGAGCTTCTCTCCAGCAGCACCAGGTGTGGGCAAAAGCCAATTGCATTGTGTCTCCTGGGTGAAGCAAGATGTGGCTGTGTAAAATGAGCTGGATCTTCGGTTGATTTAAGATTGATTAGTCTTGCTTATTGTTGTGTTTATTCTATAGCGTCTCATGCTGGAACGGCTTGGTGCTTTAATGAGGATATTTTGCAATAACACATCTCTGGGACTAATCAAACCTAAGTTGATGGTTAATCCAATCAACTCATGCCCGTGTGAGATCAGATTAAACTTTTTTCATCTGAAATGCTTTCTTGTATAGAAAGGTGTGTGGAATAGGTTGGGAGGAAGATTTCTTATGGCTCCTTCTAAAAATTGCTCACCGTTTTTTACAAGCACACAGAAAATGTGAACCTTCAGAGGTGGGAAGTACCGTGGGGTGAATCTTGCATAAATGCTACTGGTTCCACTTCACCTATGGCTGTGGTAACTGGGCTGACTGGACTCTATCCTGCTGGGGTAAGAAGGGGCTGAAGGCCAGTGACTTGCTGCAGAACAACCTTGCAGCAGGTCATAGTCATTTCTGTTGGAAGAGACCCTCAGGATCATTGAATCCAACCATAACCTACCTATAGCACTAATGCATGTCCCTAAGAATCTCATTTATGTGTCTGTTCAACCCCTCCAGGGATGGTGGCTCCACCACTGCCCTGGGCAGCCTGTTCCAATGCCTGACAACCCTTTCCAGGAAGACTTTTTTCCTAATATCCAGTATAAACCTCCCCTGGTGCAACTTGAGACCACTTCCTCTCATCCTATCACTTGCTACTTGGTAAAATACACCAACACCCTCTATGCTACAACCTCCTTTCAGGTAGTTGGCTGGTGGCTTTTGGATAGATGGTCCATCATGAAGGCTCGAGAGCCTCAGCCTGCAAAATAAGAGTGAGAAGCATTCTCCAATGGAGGAGTTACTGAGTGAAATTCTTCCTGTTCTGGGTCCCTGTTCTTCTCTGGTCTTTTTCTTGCATCTCTGGCCTTTGAGCTAGAATGGCTTTCATGTGGATCTTGATCACAGAAGACACTGCGGTCCATGAGTGTCCGGTTGGGTTGTAGTCAAGCCAATGTGTGCATCACTTCAGTGGCTTTGTCCCTGTCCCCCTTTCCAATCTTGGAAGCTGGTTCTGAGAGAGGATTTACGAAGGCATCAGACATTCCACCTACCTGGAAGATGCTGTTCTTCCCCATCCTGCTTGAAGCAGAATTAAGGCAGGTCCTGGATGAGGACTCTGGTGGGAAATATTGAATCCAGGTCCTTCAGAGACCCCTGCTCATCCCACCTTCATCTGCTACTGGACTGGGTGTCATGGTCTTGTTCCCTGGGCTGAAGATCAGTTGTCCCTGCCTTGCAAGCAACGTGCAGGGAGCAGTGCGTGCCTGCAAGAGGCATCGCTGCAGAAATTGTGGCTGGTCTCCTGCTCATCTCTTGTCCTTGCAGAGCAGCAATAGCAGCTGCCTCGTGCCCTCTCCCAGCCAGGAGAGAGAAGTAGGTCAGAATTTGCATTCTTGCCCTGGTTTCTCTGCGTAACTTGCACACTTGTTTTTTTACAAGTCCTGTTTTCAAACAAGCTGTTCCTGTATGTGTGTGTTCCTCGGCCTCCCCTAAATCATAGGGTGAAGACTTAAATTCAGATGTATAACCGGGCTTTAATGTCTGTCTTCACTCTGAGAGCACTTCTGGGAGACTCCTCTGATTCCGAAGGGCTGATCCTAGCATGTAAACATCTGAAATAAATGCTTGAGACGGCGCCTTCATTTTTGGCTGTTGCATTGTCTGGATTGGGATTTAAATTTCTTTTCCTGTAGCTCTTTTTGCATGACAAGAGCAAGTAATTGGGATGAAATCATCCGTGCCGCACATGTGATGGTGAGATTTCTTTTCAGCTCTTCTCTGTGGGTTTTGTTGCTGGTTTGCGATGTCCTGATGCGGGGGAAAAAAAGACAAGATTGAGCACAGCAGACTCGTGGCAACTCGTGGATGTTGCTGGAGCGATGCAGGGCTGTTGAAGGATCGTTTTGTCACGGTTATGTGCACTGAGATAGAAAGAGATTTGTTGTAACAGCGCTCTGAAATAACAGGAGTGCCAGATGAGGGTTGGTGTGGTGGGGTGTCTAGTGTGGAGGTTGGGACAGGGGATGTCCCAAATAGCTGATGGGCTGCATGGTGGGGAGTGTCCTTGTGTTAACCTATAGGATTTAAGGTGTGAAGTGGTACCATCCATTAGCACCTTTTTAAAATTATTTTTTAAATTATTTATTTTTTTGCCCCCAGAGATCACAGTATGATGACAACTTATCTTCTTGTTTTGGGAGTGGACAGGGTCTCTTTCTAGGATTTCTAGCTCTCATTGCTGTTTCTTGTCCCCAGATGAAAACAAGATTTGGTTTTGTTTTGGCACTGGTGTGGCCAGCAGGCCCAGGGCAGTGACCGTCCCTGTGCTGGGACCTGGGGAGGCCAAACCGCCAATCCTGGGGGCAGTTTTGTGACCCTCACACCAAGAAAGGCCTTGAGGTGCTGGAGCGAGTGGAGAGAAGGGAATGGAGCTGGTGAGGGGCTGGAGCACAAGTGTGATGGGAGCGGCTGAGGGACCTGGGGGGTTCAGCTGGAGAACAGGAGCTGAGGGGAGACCTTCTGATCTCTGAACTGCCTGAAAGGAGCTTGGAGCCAGGGGGGTCGGGCTCTGCTCCCCAGGAACAAGCACCAGGAGCAGAGGAAACGGCCTCAAGTTGTGCCAGGGGAGGTTGAGGTTGGATGTGGGGAACAATTTCTTCCCCAAAGGGCTGTGGGGCATTGGAACAGGCTGCCCAGGGCAGTGCTGGAGTCACCGTCCCTGGAGGGTTGGACAGACGGAGATGAGGTTCTCAGGACATGGGGCAGTGCCGGGGTGGATAACACTTGGAGTCAATGGTCTTAAGCGTCTGTTCCAACCAAAATGATTCTACAATTCTGTGATTCCCCTGTGATTCAGCATCTCTAAGAGGTTTTTCAGTTAAAAAAAGAAACATAACATCCTTAAATTGGGTGAAAATTTTTGTAATGGAGGTTTTCAACATCTGATGGAAAGAAAAACTTGCTCCACAATTCTGCTCTTTCTTTGTGCAGGTGACTTGCTGTAGGCTTCTGTATGCACTTGAGGCCTATTTGCTCTTTTTGTTAGTCTGAAATATGAAGCAAACTGTGTGGTGTTGAAGACAGGTATATGGGTAAAAGTGACAGAAACTATCTTAAGGCAACATTATTATTTTAATGGATTTTTCACTTTTTTAAGGAGAGATAATATTTCACTACGTTGTATTTTTTGTAGTGTATACACATATCTAGCATTTTTCCAAGGAAGTTTCAGCATGGCTTACCTGGTGTCTTTGCTTTCTGCAAGAGAAACAACAACCTGAATCTGTCTCAGGCTTGTACAAATAGCAGGCGATGTCCTGTCCGTTCCTATTTGTGCCTCGTTTGCTAATGTTTAGCAGCCAAAAAGCGTCAGCAGCTTTGAGATGTCCCTGCCCAGGAATGACCTTTTGGGAGCCGAACTCTTCCCCATCCTGCCCTGCTGTTTGGTCTCTCTCCTTGGGGCTTTTGCACGTTCAAGCTTTGGAAGGCTGCTGAAAAGTAAATATAACAGAGTCTGAGTATTTTTGAAGGTTTGGAAGAATGTAATGTGAGGGTGGGTTTGGGAAGTGCAATGATTGCAATGAAAACACTCCTTGTTTTTGTTCCCTCTCGTACCTGCCATCCAGCCTGACGTTGGTGTTAATCCATACGGATGTCCCATTGTTCCCTTTGGGTATTCGGTTTTTAATTGCCCCGTTGTTTGAAAAGCAGAGTGTCTACATGCTGAGAGCCGCTTTTCAGAGTTGCGTGGCACGTGGGTGTATGAAAGATCATCTGGGGAGAAATGTTGTAGCAAAGGGTTATTGTCTTTCTGCTTGAAATAACCTTGGAACCGAAACACATCCTTGAACGTAGCTAATCCTCCCCACCCAGGGTGCTCAACCATCAGTATTTATATAGACATTTAAGGTAACATGGGTTTTTTTGGCCATAATACACCTTCTTTATCATGTATTCCTGTTTCCAGCAAAAAAAGGAGGGAGTCACATGCTGATTTTTGCAATGGTGCAATGTGGCTTTAGGCCCTGGATGATGCTGCAGTCAGACAGAAGTGCTGCAAAGGGCTTTTTACCCTTTGCTCAACATCCCTGTCTCTATAAAGAGCTTTTTTCTCTACATTGTGTTGCACCTTCCTTTCACTTCCAGGTGTGGTTTGGAGTATTATTTTTAGCGCTTAAACTTCTCGCTTCTCTCTGTTCAGTTGCTGATGCCCAAGTGCTGTTTGCTATTTGTACTTTGGGAGGGTGTCTCTGTGAAAAGCCTGTTCTGTGTGCCCTCGATAGCACCCGGATTGCTGCAAAGAATAAATCGATGACTGCTGAATCAAGGCATGAATCTGACATCCTTTGCCTAAATCTGGAATTTCTTCTCTGTTTTGCATGGATAAAGAACAGCAAAATGTTGGGGCTGTTGTGCAGGTGAACTCTCAGCCACCTCCTGTTGCCAGTTGTGAGTTTCGGAATGGTGTTAAACCCTCTTGTGAGGAGAATCACAAAACCCAGCAAGATTAAAATGAGTTTCTTCTGCCTCTTGGACCTGATTTTTAGCAGGAAGTCGACGCCAAGCTTCGGCTTTATTGTGCAATCTTGTCTTGTAAGTAGGAGGATGATGAATAGGTACCAGTTCAGATCCTACCAGGCAATAACTGCAGCTGGAAATCCTTTCAGCTAATAAACTGCATTGCAACTTAAAGCATAAAATCAGGGCTGTCATAATACAAAGATGGAAACGATCTTGAATACACCTTATACCTGCTAAGGTAAAAATACAGAACTAAGTAGTGAGCGACTGTTCTGGAGAATATTTGCTCTAGAATAGTCAGAGAAAAGCTGCTGATGAGGCCTATTTTGGGGAGTTCAGTGCTTCAGCATCCATAGGAGAGGTTGTTTGTTACAAGCCATGAATATGCAGTGAAAAAAAAGAAAGGCAAACCTCAAATCTCTTGCCAAGAATATTGATTTGTCTTTAAAACCTCATATTTTCTTGTGCTTTTGCTGAGCTTGGTGCTGGAGATGTGGTGGGAAAGTTACCTGTCACGGAGGTGAAAGAGGTTAATGCAGAAGAGCTGGTAAGGGAGAGAAATGACACATTTTCTTTTGAAATTAAATGGAAACATGTTCATTGAAATGACGCTGAGGTTGGGATTGTCTGGTGTTTGCTTTGGATCTACTGGAGCTGGTCCTGTACCTGCTTTTTTTCTTCTTTGGCGAAGTGCTCTAGCAGAATGTTGAGGTTTTATTTTGGGGCAAAACACATGGTCCAGCTGGCTCTGCAGCCTTCAATGTGATACATGAGAGGCTTGAGATTTGTGTGTGCACCTTGCGAAGCTCTCCTGGAGAAACAAGAAAAGCCTTGTTCTGATGTCTAAAAAGGTCTTGTTGTCATATTTGGTTGGTTTCTAGAGTTCATAGGAAAGGTTGGGCCTACCAAGCAACCAATAAAATAGTTTGTTCTGAAACCTATTGCAGATCATGGCAGAAGCAAGATGCTAATGGTTCGGGGGAAAAGTGATTTATAAGTGTAATAATTATACTGGTGTCCTTTTTGGATGGGCTGTAGTGGAAGTTTGTGAAGCTCCTTGTGTCTCCCTGCTACGTTTTAGGCGCTCATGGGCACGTTAGACCCTCTTCCTTTTAGGGCTTTGTTTCCATCTTCCACTTGATTACCTGAGTGGGAGAAAAAAAAGTGAAAATTCTATATACTGCTGAGTTCAAGCTGTTTCTGTGAAGAGTAAAGAGAGTGGCTCTTAAATACACTCTGGCTATAATGAAAGACTCGATTTGTTGTCTTGTTTGTTCTCTGATCTGCTCCATGTCCTCTGCTCCATCCTCCAGTGATACCCATGGATTCTGGTAGGGGCTTGGAGCAGATGCTTGGAGGATGCCACTGTTTGTACGCTTCGCTCATCCTGAAGTAGTGTTGATAATGGAAGGAAGCTCTGAAGATTAGCGATGTTGGCCCTTGCAAGATGCATAAATTTGGAGCCACTCAGCTCACTCTGTTTAAAAAAATATATATTAATTAAACAATATGGAAATAAAATCCCCAAGTCTCCATTGTTCTCTCCTTATCCTGATGGCAAAGAGTTAAGATGCTGCCAACTGTGTATAAAACCCTCAACATTTTCTGTGAGAGCCTCACTGTGCTGCTGTGGGATGGATGTGTCTTGATGTCGTTTGCTCTGTAGAAGAGGTCTCTTGGGACAGACCAAACGAGCTGCAGGGAATTCAGTTGTGATGATAACATAAATGAAGCCTTTGTGTCCTTTCCAAGCAAGCCTGGGAGATGCAGGTACTTTGCATCTTGTTCATGAGGTCTCTGAACAAGGGATTGAGTTGAGAGAAGGGAATGGAGGTGGGGAAGGGGCTGGAGCACAAGTGTGATGGGAGCGGCTGAGGGACCTGGGGGGTTCAGCTGGAGAACAGGAGCTGAGGGGAGACCTTCTGATCTCTGAACTGCCTGAAAGGAGCTTGGAGCCAGGGGGGTCGGGCTCTGCTCCCCAGGAACAAGCACCAGGAGCAGAGGAAACGGCCTCAAGTTGCGCCAGGGGAGGTTGAGGTTGGATGTGGGGAACAATTTCTTCCCCAAAGGGCTGTGGGGCATTGGAACAGGCTGCCCAGGGCAGTGCTGGAGTCACCATCCCTGGAGAGGTTGAACAGACACGTAGATGAGGTTCTTAGAGATGTGAGTTAGTACTGGGGTGGGATAACAATTGGACTTGATGCTCTTGAAGGTCTTTTCCAACCAAAATGGTTCTATGTTTCTGTGATTCAAAAGGAACTCAAAAAGCTAATGGGAAATAGGACGTAGGGTTGGGGTTTGCCATCTGAAGGTAATTTCAACTCTTTATCTTGCTACTGAAGAAAACAGAAGTATTTCCCTGTGTGAAAGAATGTCTGAAATGTGGTACATTCCCCTCCATGCTACTCTGCGTAACAGGGTGGTGTGGCCTTAGGGGCACAACCACTGAGTCTGTTCCTACCTGAAAACCAAGCAGTCTTATATTTTGGAAACCTTTTCATAGATAAATGTGGAGGCAACAAATGGTTCATGGTGGGGAGAGACTAAACCAGTTGTGAGCTTTTAACGCATCCTGTGGCAACCAGCTTGGTTTTGGCCTCTGCTGCAGTAGTGAAATAGTTGGACCTTTCTCCAGCACATGGCGGGGAACTGCCTGTGGGGGGGCTTTATATGGGGCCTAAAGCAGCCTGTTTTGTGTTGATTGGACATAAAGCTGGGTTTACCCTGGGTCTGCTCTTCAGACAACAGTGTAGTATTGAGTTGTACTCATTATCTTGAAGTTGGATGTGATCTAGTGATGTGCTGCCTGTGGACCACGTGAAGCTGTTCTGCAGGATTATCTCCTTCCATGTGGCTGAAGTGTTTTGGGCAAGATTGTTATGACTTTCTATGGAGCTTAAGAACTTGAAGAAACTTTCCTTGAGTGCTATTGGGAAAGATCCCATGCTAGGGAAAGGAGGTTGTTACCAAGCATTAGCAAAGAACAGCTGGTTCTACCCCTCTTGACTGTTTCTGAAACTTGTGTCTATATCTGTGATTATTTCTTTGTGCCTGGTGACCAAGCAGCCAAGTTTTACCTATCAAATCTGTTATAGTAAATACACTGGGTTTTCATCTGCAGGTTTGAAAAATGACAGCTTTGACATATCTGTTAATGGAGGAGTTTGCTTTAGTCGATAAGGACTGGGTTAGGGAACAATTAAGTAGTCTGGACGTCCATAAATCCATGGGTCCAGATGGGATGCATCCGCGGGTGCTGAGGGAGCTGGCTGAAGTCATTGCTAGACAGCTATCCATCATTTTTGCCAAGTCTTGGGAAACGGGAGAGGTGCCCGAGGATTGGAGGAAAGCAAATGTCACTCCAGTCTTTAAAAAGGGCAAGAAGGAGGACCCGGGTAATTATAGACCGGTCAGCCTCACCTCTGTCCCTGGGAAAGTAATGGAACAGCTCATCCTTGGTGCCATCTCAAGGCACATCAGGGATAAGAGGGTCATTAGGGGCAGTCAGCATGGCTTTACCAAGGGTAAGTCATGCTTGACCAACCTCATAGCCTTTTATGAGAATGTAACAAGGTGGATGGATGATGGCAGAGCGGTGGATGTGGTCTACCTTGACTTCAGTAAAGCCTTTGACACAGTCCCTCACAGCATCCTCACAGCTAAATTGAGGAGGTGTGGTCTGGACAATAGAGTAGTGAGGTGGGTTGCAAACTGGCTTAAAGAGAGAAGCCAGAGAGTGGTGGTCAATGGTGCGGAGTCCAGTTGGAGGCCAGTATCTAGTGGAGTGCCTCAGGGGTCAGTACTGGGGCCAATATTATTCAATATATTCATTAATGATTTAGACGAGGGAATTGAGTGTACTATCAGCAAGTTTGCTGATGACACTAAGCTGGGAGGAGTGGCTGACATGCCAGAGGCTGTGCCGCCATCCAGCGGGACCTGGACAGGCTGGAGAGTTGGGCGGGGGATAATCTGATGGAATTTAACAAGGGAAAGTGTAGAGTCCTGCATCTGGGCAGGAACAATCCCAAGTTCCAGTATAGGTTGGGGCATGACCTATTAGAGAGCAGTGTAGGGGAAAGGGACCTGGGGGTCCTGGTGGACAACAGGATGACCATGAGCCAGCACTGTGCCCTTGTGGCCAGGAAGGCTAATGGCATCCTTGGGTGTATTACAAGGGGGGTGGTCAGTAGATCGAGAGAGGTCCTCCTTCCCCTCTACTCCGCCCTGGTGAGACCCCATCTGGAATATTGTGTTCAGTTCTGGGCCCCTCAGTTCAAGAAGGACAGGGAACTGCTGGAGAGGGTCCAGCGTAGGGCAACAAAGATGATTAAGGGAGTGGAGCATCTCCCTTATGAAGAAAGGCTGAGGGAGCTGGGGCTCTTTAGTTTGGAGAAGAGGAGACTGAGGGGTGACCTTATTAATGTTTATAAATATATAAAGGGTGAGTGCCATGAGGATGGAGTCAGGCTCTTCTCAGTGGCAAACAATGATAGGACAAGGGGCAATGGGATCAAGCTGGAACACAAGAGGTTCCACTTAAATTTGAGAAAGAACTTCTTCTCAGTGAGGGTAACAGAGCACTGGAACAGGCTGCCCAGGGAGGTTGTGGAGTCTCCTTCTCTGCAGACATTCAAAGCCCGCCTGGACACCTTCCTGTGCGACCTCACCTAGGCGTTCCTGCTCCAGCAGGGGGATTGGACTAGATGATCTTTTGAGGTCCCTTCCAATCCCAAACATACTGTGATACTGTGATACTGTGTTTAAAGAGAAAAACCAAGGGTTTCAGGAGCCGATGTTTAAAATGTCTACTTTGAGCTCAAGGAGAGATTTAAGAGACGTCACGCTTACACCTCCATAACAACTGAGCCACATTGCAGAGAGAGAGCGCTCGAGATCTTGACTGCATATATAAGGTTCAAACGCATGGGCTAAACAAGTGTTAGGTGACAAAGATGCTTCCCCAGCGTGGGGAGCGAAACCTTATGAAGCTGCGAAAAGCAACACAAACAGCCTGTCGAAAGACAGAGCTAGACGAGATGCGGGGCTGTCTCTGTGTTTTCGCTCTAGAGGGATGCTGTGAAGCCCAACAGATTGAGGACCAAAGCGTAGGTGGCGTGTGAAGAAGGCACTTGCGTCACGTCACTGGAATAGAAGCGGGTGCGTGATGCTCTGCTCTCGTTGTCCCCACTACTGAAGGCAGGTGGTATCAGCTGTTTGTGAAAAAGAAGAAGAAAAAAGGTTTTTAACAGGTTTGGTCAGTCAATACTAAATAGAATTAAAAAAAAAAAAAGAAAATGTGAGATTCTTGAGGGTTTGGCAGAAGACTGAACAGCAGACGGCTCCATTTGAAAACACCTAGGGTCCAAGCTGATTGTACAATATTAGTAATATTGGGACAGTATGTTTTCTAGCCCAGTAAAAAATGTTATCGCCCTTTCTTAGCTTGGATCTTCCTCAGCAGTACCTAAGGGATGATGATTTTCTTAACTGCAGTCTCATGGTCTACTTAATAGCTTGCAGTTGCTTTGCTGCTGAAGAGAGAAATGGACATTCCTGGAAAGCAGCATGATCCAAACCCCCAACTTGCTGGGATATGTAAAGTTGCTTAGAAAGCTAAAAGTTAATAGCCAGAATTTAAAGAGGGAGAAGATGGTGGTTTACAGCAGTTCAGCCAACGTGGCTGGCTTGAGGGTTTAGTGCTAGAAAAGGTATTTCCATCCTGACTGTTTCCACTTTTTTGGAGTTTATATGTTAGTATAAACCTCAGACTCTTGTAAAACTTGGTAAAGCACTTAGTTTCTCTAATGGAAACATCTATTTAGAAAGGGAGAAAGAAGGGAATGTAATAATTTTTTTCGAGTCTTCTTTCCACGTCACTTCTGAACACAATGTGAGTGGTGGCCATGTTTTCCCAGCTCACTGGGTTGTCCTTTCCCTGGCCACCAGACAGAGCCACCTCTCCAAAATTTTTCCTGGATAGAAGCTACACAAGAGCTGCTTTGCTTGCTTCTCTACAGCACCTCGATGCACGGGAGAAAAACTAGCATGGGGCTGTGAAGGAAATGCAACACATCTGGGATTTCAAGTTCCTGAAAAGCCTTTTTTTCATGTTGGCTAGTAAGTTTGTTCTATTTATTTCCTGTGTTTTCGTGGAATCATAGAATGGTTTGGGTTGGAAGGGACCTTCAAAGCTCATCCAGTGCCACCCCTGCCATGAGCAGGGACATCTTCACCAGCTCAGGTTGCTCAGAGCCCCGTCCAGCCTGGCCTGGGATGTCTCCAGGAATGGTTCATCCACCACCTCTCTGGCCAACCTGTGTCAGGGCCTCACCACACTCTTGATACTTTGAGATAACATTGCTCAACACATGGATGTGCCTTGCTCATCGATGTTCTTGCACAATGTAGTTGACACCAATGTGTCAGTGGCAGCTCTGGGCAGGAGGCAGCCTAGGACTGGTCACACTGGTGCTGCTGGTGTGATGGCCAACAAGAATCCAGCTGTGCTTTCTGCAGAACTGGACCATGTTTTGCCTGGGTTGATAAGGAAACGAAGGCTCATAAGCTTTGATCCTGAGCAACAAGGCATCAGTCTTCCTAATTAATGCTCTGAAAGAGTTAAAAAATGCTTTTGGCACAGCTGCTTCTCTTCTGTGTAAACGCTCATCCTATAAGTGTATGCAGCTTGGAGAATGTGGGTTCTGGCTACCTTGTAAGAGCAGATTTTGGGTGCTGAGAACTTTAGATGCTCCTCTGAGCTCCAGAGGGTTTGTCAGCCTGGCTTTTATCATGCAGTCTGCAGAACAGCAAGTGTTCCTCTGCAATTGGCTGTCAAGCAGTTTCTGAGAACTTATTGGGAGGTGAAGCCTGGGTTTTGGGGCAGTGTCTTACATTCCTTGAAGAAAGTGATTTCCATACATAAATATAAAATCAGAGAATAAATAAGTCAGCTTGGGAAGGAGCTCAGGAGGTCATCTAGTCCAACCACGTGCTTGGGTCAGCTGTGAAATCATCTGAAGAGCAAGATGATCAAAGACAAGGTGCTCATGGATATGGGTTAGTGGTGAACTTGGCAGTGTTGGGTTAAAGGTTGGACTTGATGATCTCAAAGGTCTTTTCCAACCAAAAACTTCCATTCAATGACTCTTGTGTAACTGTTCTTAAACCAGCTTAAGAAATATCAGAGATGAAAAGCAAAAAAAAAACCCACAAACATTCAAACATATTGCTGATAAGCCCATAAAATTCAAAAATAGGATCATGCTACTGGGAATGAAGAAGGAGCTGTTGGTGGGAATGGTTGGCTGGAGATTGATGGAGATATTTAAGTGTCAAATTAACCGTGAGCCAGATAGACTTGCTGTCGCACATCAGCTGGACTGTAATCTTGATGTGAAGATACCCATGTTGGTTTATAATCTGTCCTCGAGTTGGGAAAACAAAGTCTTCTAGTTCTGGCAAGCAGTGTGGAAGCTCTTGGATATCTCAGGCTTAACCTAGACCATGATGCTCACATCTCATGGACACAGGAGGAAAATGGAGGTCTTGAAACTCCTGCAGTGATTGAGCCTTCCTGTCTGATCCCTGTTTTCAGCTGAAAATAACTCTTAAAACAAGCAGAAACAGCTAGATTTCCAGAGCTAGGAAAAGACGTAGGAAGCTATAGTTTGCTCTACCAGTTCAGATCCCTTCTGTCTTGTGCTTTCTAAGAGACCCTTAAGGACTAGCAGGATTCTCATCATTTTGTATAAATGAAATGATTTTGTTAGGCCCTATAAACACCTTGTAAGGACTGGGAAAAGGATTGACCTCAGAGGAGCTTCTCATCCTGGAATACTTTGAAGGGAAAGTTCCTTTACATAGATGGTACTTGAGGGGGACTTTCCAAACTTGGTGCAAACAACATTCTCCAAAAATTATTGTTCTTGTTGAATTCCTTTTTTCCTGCCCCTTAGGTAGCTCTTTACCCTGTTAATGCAGGGTATTTTATATTACAGCCTTGTGCAAATCTGCATAAATTCTTACTAAAATCAGTCCTAGAGTTTTCCTGCTGCACATCTTCCCATAAGTGGCCTAAAGTATGAATGGTGAGTTGGAATTCTTCCCCCTCCTCTTCCTCTCTGTGTAAATAGATGTTCCTTTCCCTGTTACTCTCTATTTGCACCATCAGACACAGCATCCCTGGCGTTTACACCTCTATCTGACTTATTTTTTCTTAATTCCATCTTCTTCTCCCCTTCTCCAGTCTGACCAGTTACCCAGTTGAGAAACGCTCTCTGCAGCCTTCAACTGCATGGTACTGGTGGCTTTGAACTCACGTGTGCTCATCCAGGGAACAGTCATTTTTATGTCGATTTGCCCTTGGGTTTCAGCAATATATAAGAACCAGTCAGACACAAAGAAAGGCGTTGCTGATGGTATTTTGTTGTGTTTTTTTTGCTTCTAGTGGTTATAAAGCTCAATCCTGAGATTTCTTGCTGAGATGCTGTTTTGGGTACTTGGTGCTTACTCTGTTTGAATATGCCAATATTTTTTTTCAGGACTTGTATATTCAAGAGGGTGGCAGAAACTGGTTTATCCATCCAGCAAGTTATTTCATGTGAGGTGCTCTCGGTGTTTTACATTTTAACAAAAAAAAAGCTTGATCTAAGAGCAAATGAAGTCTAGTTTCTTTGGGAGCTATTTCAAATCTTTAATCTTCCCACTTCCACCCTTTCATGTCTCTGGCTGTATGTGCTGAAGAGGCTTTGACAGTGGGTTGGTTTAGAACTGCTCTTCTCTTGGGGAAAAGGTTCATTTGATCCTTTCCAACAACTTCTTTTGGAGATCTTGCCAGTGCGTAAGCACTTTGAGGACTGGAAAATATTGATGCTCCAGGGCATCATTGCCTGGGGAAGGAAGGAAGGGGGTAACTAAGAGTAGAGGATAACAGGAATAAGGGCATTTATGCAATCACACTGTGTTTTCTTAAGGAAATAAGCTGAAAACAAAGATATTGTTAGCTCTTGGCTGGCATAAGGAAAACTGCCTGTTTTCTGCAGACAGGAGCTTCCCTCGGTGTTCCTGGCTCTTAATCTGAATTGACTGCAGATGAAAACACAAAGTGGCTTATTGGAAGTGAAGTGGACTGAACTGAAAGCTATTTAATTCTGGAAATTCTGTGTTTGTGTGCAGTGGGCTTGCCCTTTCAAGATACATGGGCTACTTTTTGTGTGAACATCTTAATAACTGTGTGGATGTGAGGATTAAAAACAATGCTTTTCTTTGGGAGTTCTGCGCTCCAGAAAGTCCTTCTCTGCTTGCCTAGGATGTGGCTGATTTTTGGTCAGTATTCCAGATGTGTGAGGTGCCTGACCCACATGGAGGGGTTTAAAAGGCATATAGATGAGGCTCTTAATGCTAGAGTTAGGTTATGGTTTGACTTGATGATCTGGATGGTCTCTTCCAACCAAAATAATTCTATGATTCTTTCTTCAGAGCAGGTGTAGCCTTGAAATTGAGCACGTTTCTCATGTTTCCTTGATGCTTGTGTAAGGATCCATCCACAAAATATGTGTGGGAAGCCTTTCTTTTTCTTGTCTGGTGCTGAATGTTCTGCCTTGAGGAGCGTCCTTGTCATCTTTGTGGTGAGATCAATATCTTTCTAGGTAGGAAAGGTCATCTTTGTGAATGAACCCTTGTTCCTTGTGGTCAGTCTTATTAGCATTTTGTATCGTTTGCATAACAAACCTTTAATCTGTGATACTGAGCGCTCTGCCCTGGTAAAAATGTTTCCACTAGTGCCATGTCACAAAGCTATTTAAGAAAAATGAACTTTCAGTCTCTCCTTTTTCTCTCTGTGAACTTTTCCTGGAAAGCTGGGTGTTTTATTGGGAAGGGAAGAAAAATACTGGTGCTGTTGCATCCTGGCCTCTGGGCTCCTGTGGGACGTGCTATTTAGCTGCTCCAGATGTTTGGATAAGCTGTTCTGGACTGGAAGCAATTCCCACCAAACTGCATAGCTACATATTAATGGGCCCCTTGGGGTCTCGCCTCAAGATGATGTTCAATGCAGCACAAGGCTGAGGATCATAATCATAGAATAGTTGGGGTTGGAAGGGACTTTCAAAGCCCCCCCAGTCCCACCCCTGCCATGACAGGGACATCTTCACCAGCTCAGGTTGCTCAGAGCCCCGTCCAGCCTGGCCTGGGATGTCTCCAGGGATGGTTCATCCACCACCTCTCTGGCCAACCTGGGCCAGGCTCTCACCACCCTCAGGGACAACAATTTCTTCCTCATGTCTGGCCTGAATCTCCCTCCTTTAGTTTTAAACTATCACCCCTTGTGATATTCCAACAGTCCCTGCTGAAAAGTTTGTCCCCATCTTTCTTCTCAGCCCCTTTTAAGTCCAGAAATGCCACACTAAAGTCTCCCTGGAGCTTCTCTTCTCCAGGCTGGACACCCCAGCTCTCTCAGCCTTGGATCATTTTTGTCATACAATAGAATCATAGAATGTGCTGAGTTGGAAAGGACCCACAAAGATCATTGAGTCCAACTCCTACCCTTGCACAGGACAACCCCACAATTCACACAGTGTCTGAGGATGTTGTCCAGTCTCTTCTTGAACACTGTCAGGTTTGGGGCTATGACACCTCCCTGGGGAGCCTGTTCCAGTGTCCAGCACCCTCTGGGTGAAGAACCTTTTCCTCATGTCCAACCTAATGATTTAAAAATGGTCATTAGTGCTTTGGGGCGCACAATATGGAGAGCTTTGCACCAGCAACCCAGACCCCAGGGCTCATTGCAACCTGGCTGTCTTGTGTTCTGGCTGTCTTTGCCTGACAGACATCAGTCACCTGATGGTTGTGAATGAGAAGGGGGGAAGATGTAGAAATGGCTGTAAGGATGGGCAGCAATACTGAGAGTTTCACAAGTTATGGGGTTACCCCTATTCTTTATGATTTACTGATTACCCAATAACTCCTGTTTAGCTTTGCATAGAGTTTCACTGTGGGGGATGAAGGGAAGATGATGGTTGCCTTTCTGTGAAGGCAGTTTGCTGCAGATGTCCTTATTTCATGCTGATGATGATTATCTTGTATCTATTGGTTTGCTTATCTCTGTTGATAATGTCCTGAGTGGTGGCATCACTGGTGACTGGAGGAGCATCACTGATGCTGGGGAGGGCACTGAGATGGAGTGGGTTAATGCTTATTGCATTAAGAGTCCTCAACACATGACTGAAAGCTCTTCGATTTGCATCAGTAAATGAGTTTTTGAGTCCCTCATGACTGGTCCTTTCCATAAGGAAAAGACGACAGTAGCTGATGGAACTGGCAGATGGGGTTTTGGTTTTTGGTTTTGTTAGAACAGAACTCTCCAGGCATGGGTTGGAAATGATTGTGAGTCTCCTCTGTTAACTCTGGGAGTCACCCTGTGGATAGAGGGATGGTTTCCTCCCTGACTTCACCCTCTCTCCTCTTCCTTTGATGTGTCACTTTGAATGTTGCAGCCAGAATGACCTTGACCAGCACTTCAAGATGCTCTTTGGGAAGCGAGGAGCGTCACAACCGCTTGCCAAGTCAATTGAGAAAATTCCCTTCTGAAAGATTTATGCTGCTGTAAACAGTAAAATCACTTTGTCCTTATTCGTGTCTTCCTAAAGATCAGCTCCCAGGTTTTGAAAGAATACACACATCAGCAGTCAAGACGATATTTACCTGACGTTGAGGAGCTGTGTGATGGGCTGCTTGTAACCTGTCTCTCGCTACCCATTTGTTTCCTCGGATGCAATTTTCATTCACTGTGCAGTGTCTAGGTTGAGCTTGTAAATCCTTTGGGAGGGGAAACTGTCACTTCTGTCTTCCTGCGTTTATACAGAAGTGGAAATGATTCACTAAGAACTGGAAAAAGGCTGTAGGAACACAAGACCTTTGGTTTATTGAGCGTCTTGAAAGGGGAGAGGGGTAAACTGGATGTTACCCCTTGCTCTGTCAGAAGTCAGACTATGAAAATGGAGATAGAAGAGGGCATGGGCTGTGTGAGTATCTAATTTTTCTGATCTTGTTTTTGTTTCCATGTTTTTCAAGCGAGCAGAAAGCTGTAGCAGAGGTGATGAAACACAGCCAGTTGTGGGAATCTGCCCTGACAGCTCGTCAGAAGGGGATTGTCTTATCACAGACTGGAATAACCATGGGGGGCAACACGTTAAATTTGGAGTTGCTTTATGAGAAAGGCTTCCAGGATGTGCTATAGCTGTTTGATTGAAAAAAAAAACCCTGAATATGTGTTATTCTGGAAGCTGAGGCTCCTGTGGGGTTTGGCACTTGATATTTCATTTAATCTTGGACCCATTGGCTCACTTGGATGGGAAGGGACCTCAGGAGGGCTCTACTTGATCTCACCCTGCTCAATGTAGGACCAACACTAAGCTCAGACCAGGTTGCTCAGAGCTTTGCCCAAATAGGTCTTGAAAACCTCCAAGGACAGACCTTGTGCAACCTTTCAGAGATACAACTTCTGATTCAGAAAGGCTCCCAGTGCTGGAGGTATCTTCAGGATTGAGAGACATGGTGCGTGTGTCTGACATGAACCTTTCAAGCTGCTTTCAGAGCTCATGTCACATCTGACATTCCCAGGTGTGAGACAGCAGCTCCCATCGCTTCTTCATATCGAATGCATTAATGGCCTTGTTTTTTTGCTGAGAACTTTGGTATTGCCCACCCCAAGCCTATATTATAGTCAACAGTTCTTCTGTATTGGACTCCTAATCAAGGTTGACTTTGCTTGTTGAACTCGCTGGGGCTTCATCAATTAGCTCTTGGCTTTTCAAAGTGCTCTGTCCAAAAGTGAAGACCTATAAGGTTATTCCAGTGTCAGATGGTCTGTCTTGATTGCTCCAGTCAGACCAGTTGCAATGAGAAGGAAACGAAAAGTGCTTGAGCCAGAAGCTCTCCAAAATCAGGGAGATGGAGTTGACTTCTTGGAGTCTTTCACGTCACCGGATCCTGCCAACTATCTTATTTTTTTGATTACTTTGGCCACGAAAAATCCAGTATGTTTGTAGTGGGAAGGAGTTTGTTGTGTGATTAGAGTCTTATCAAGTTAATTTATGGGCTCTTGGTGTAGGAAGCCAAAACAGTATCTTGTAGAACAAGGGAGCTAATCTAATCGCTATGGAGCAGGGAATATTTGCTTTGGAAATGGAAGTAGAAGTGACATCTTGGAAGATGTTGAGGGAGCAGATCTGGTGTGTGGGTCTTGTTGATGTGATGGTTGAGGGGTGTTCTGGTGCTGCACCTCACGTGTTGGTTGTGAGCAGAATGGGAGGAAAGGAGCAGCAAATATATGAGAGCAAGTTTGCTGCTTTGTTAATTTAACTTCTCTGCTGCCCAAGAATATTTTTGTGAAGAATGTTTCTTACAGCCTTATGGAAGGAATCAATCATAGGAAATAAAGAGCTCGTAATCCATTTAACTAGGACTTTCCACCTCTCATTAAGCCAGAGACATTCATGCTTAATTCTCTGGGTAGCAGTTGCACAGCAGACATGCAGAGTATTGATTGTAAAATGAATCTTGCTTTCTTTCTTTTCCTCTTACTGTTTCAATTAAAGTCCATGCAGTGGATGTGGAGATGTTTTCCTCATCCTCTATTGGTGTGGTTCTTGCAGTTCTCTTGCTGCTGGCATGCACCAAATTTTCAGCAGTGCAGCAGGGAAGGTGTCTTAGGGAAAGCAGATGACAAATCTACAGCGACGTGTTGGACAGGCTCCTGCTTGAGCTGCTCACACCTTCCAAAGAGGATTAAAACTGCTCCTTGGAGGCCCAGCTAATACAATTCACATGTGATTACACAAAACTCTTTGGGGGCGGGGGGGGGGGGGGGGTGTGTGTGTAGGAAAGAGTAATTGGGGAGGGGGGAGAAAAGCTTGTCTGTAAAAGCAACAGCTTGCCAGGCTGTGCGTGTTCATAATCAGTTCTGTTTCCACTTAATTCCTCAGTGAAAACATATGCTGAACATGGATAAGGCTCGATGTAAACTTTCAGTTTGCAGCTTGGTGAAGATGGTGAAATTCTTGGAGTCTGTGGAAAAGGAAAAATATTATGTAATCTTTTTAACTCTTTAGATATTTTTTAGTTCTCTGTCTGTGCTTCAGAGTTTTCGGAGTTTTCTTGGGGCATCTAGCTGTGCTTTCCTATCCTGTTTCCCCCAAAATAAGTGGGTCATATATTAATTTTGGTTCCAAAAGATGCGTGCTTTTTATGTGTATAGCTGCCTGGACACTATTTAAATTGACTTTTTAATGGAGCTGTAGCCAGGGCTTATTTTTGGAGTAGGGCTTATATTTCAAGCATCCTGAAAAATCATGCTAGGGCTTATTTTGGGGATAGGTCTTATTTTCAGGGAAACAGGATAGGTCTTGCCTTCTTCCACTACTGGCTTTTCCTCTCTTCTCTCACCTTGGCTGTCTCTGTGCTTAGGTTGAACATGGCATGTCCCACAACCTCTCTCCCCTTGCAACTTCTCGCAGACCTGTTTGGTGCTTTCCCTCATGTGTCTCTGTGTTTTTGGCTCAGGTACCTCCTCATCCGTGTCTTCTGCCAAGATCAACAGCCATTTCTGGTGCTGCCTGGGCCTTAGTGTTGTCTCACCCCAGCTTATCTGTTGAGCTGTTGTTTCGTTTTTAACTGTTCTTGTGCTGGTCTGGATGTTTCTGCCGTGCTGTCCCAAGGTGACTTCACCAGGCACGATGCCAAGTGATGTGCTGCAATGGCTTTTGGTGTGATATGCACATATTCCTCCCTGGCAGAGCTGATGTTCTGAGGTCAACATGTACTGGAGTCGCTAGGCCTGGGGGAAATCAGACTGGTATTTAAGACTGTGCCCAGTAAAAACCCTCTGAACCCAGTCTGTTACTGTGGTTGGTGCTGGCTGTAACCCAGAGGTTCCTCCCTGTGGTCTCCCCACTGCTTACCAGCCTGGAGAACAGGAGCTGAGGGGAGACCTTCTGATCTCTGAACTGCCTGAAAGGAGCTTGGAGCCGGGGGGGTCGGGCTCTGCTCCCCAGGAACAAGCACCAGGACCAGAAGAAATAGCCTCCAGTTGCACCAGGGGAGGTTGAGGTTGGATGTGGGGAACAATTTCTTCCCCAAAGGGCTGTGGGGCATTGGAACAGGCTGCCCAGGGCAGTGCTGGAGTCACCATCCCTGGAGGGTTGGACAGACGGACATGAGGTTCTCAGGGACATGGGGCAGTGCCAGGGGTGGGGTGATGGTTGGACTCGATGATCTTGAAGGACTTTTACAACCAAAATAATTCTATGTTTCTATGGCATAAATGGTTGACTGTTGTATGGAAACTCCCAACACCTTCCTAAATGCTGCCTTCCCTCTTCCCAAATGTCACCATCCCCACCAGCTGGAATATTACTTGAATGAAGGAAAACTTTAGCGAAATGACTGGCATCTCTCCTGACTGAGGGTTTTTCAGGGCCCTCACGTTGAGCAGCACTAGGATGTCCTCATCACTCCTACAGTTTAACCCATCAGCACCTCCTGGTGCCTGACAAACTTTTTGGTGTGTCAAACCCGTTATTCTACAGGACCAAAAAAGGTGCTGTGACCTCTTTTTCTTTGGTCCTCCTGGATGCCACCAAGCAGCTCCTTCAAGGCAAGGCCTTCATGGAAAGTCTAGTTGGCTTGTTCTTGGACACTAATACTGAAACATGGCCTCTGCTAAAGTCCATTGGTTTCCTGGCAGTTTCCAGCTTGGAAATGAGCACGTGTTTTCCTAATGCTGGCTCAGTTGGGCTATCACAGTGTAAAGATCATGCAGCAGTTGGGCTGCTGTAGCTTTTCACGTAAAACCGTTTGCATTTTTAATCATGGTCAGTGACCCTGATTGCAACACTGACACTCATAGATTTTCTTAGCCAGAAAGCATTATATAAAGGAAATGTGCTTACAGAACTAATTAACTCCTTGGCATTGGAATTCAGGGTGTTACTGTTACTACCTTTATCAATCTATTTTTTTTTCTTTTGGAGCTCCCTTTCAGCTTTGTTACAACTGAATTCATCATTATTACATTGCCATAACATGAATATTTCTGTGCCTGCTGAACACTAGCCTATCTTACCTGGTATTTATTGGCCTTTCTTATTCAAGCGCAGGAGATGTCCTCCTATGGGCACCCCAGTTTGGGCCTCCCTTATGAATTAGACTCAGAGAGAAGGAAGCAGACTTTTGACAGATCCACCAGCTATCCTGAGGTGGGATCAGTTTGACACTTGTCACTTAATGCATTTTCCTAGCTTTCTTGGGTACTTTCCACTCCCCGCCAACCATCTGTCTTTACAGTGGTTAATAGTTGACGTTCTTTGCCAGGAAGAGTGGAGGTTTTACACCTCTTGGGCTGCTTAAAAATTCTCTTTACTCCTTCTGAAAGCCAATAACCTCATTAGACTTGCAGATGTGAGCAATTCATGAGTTGCTACCCATCTCTCCACCAGCTCCCAGAAGACCAAACTTTCTTCATACTTGGGTTGCCAGGAAGCCTTTGGCAGAGGCGACCAAAAATATCCTGTTTTCTTATTAATGAAAAAATCCTCACACCCCATCTGTGCTTTACCTGTTTCTTCCAGTAACTTCAGAACCTGTTTGTGGTTTCACCTGATTTATTTTAGGCTCTTTAAAAAGAAGGAGTAGCACAAAGATGGAGCAAAAGGGAAACTGTGTTTTGAGGTCTCTCTTGGTGACCCACAGAGATTTATTGCTCAGGAGCTTCCCCCGCGGCAGGAAAAGCTTTGAGCAGAGGTTGTGTTTTGGCCACTTGGATCAAACCATGAAGCAGAGGCTCTCAGAGCTGTTGCGCTTAAGAAAATTAACTCTTAAACTCCAAAGCAAGCTACATCAATTCTCTTTGGTCTTTTCCAGCTATGGAAGCCTGGGAAATGTTGGACGTATCTTATTTATCACCTGTTATTTCAGACTGAAGTGACGTTGATCTCCTTTGCGCAGAAATCTTCAGTCTACATTATGTCTTGTTTCTCTGATTCTGGAGCTCTATATAGGCAAGACGGCATCCCAGGTAAATGTGTCAAGTGTCCTTGCTACTCTTCTGTCTATGTCCAGCTTTCTATTAGCTTTTAATTTCTGAGCATGAAGGAGAACTCGTGAACTTGTTGCACTGGTTTTCAGTGAAAAGTCATTTAGGAACCAGGTGGTCAAGTCTCATGTCATGAGCTAGGTCTCCATTTCTCCCCAAGAAGAATGTGAACTGACCATGGACTGGGTTGTTTGTGCCTTGTCCATCCCTAGTGGTCTTTGCCAAGGCGAAGAAAGTAGCTTGATCTTTTTCTTAGTTGGTACTTGGTGTTATTGGAAAACCCTATTCCTGTTGCCTTTTGGGGATGTACAGATGCAATATGTGATTTAGGTAGAAATTGAACTAATCAGGCAATTATCTTACTAAGCTTGCCACATGTTGTGATCCATCTCCTTGAGGTGATGCTTGTAGAGCAGGATTCTACCGTGACGTGCTGGTGTGGGTACAACCTGAGTCAGGCAATGTGTGACCGTCACCACTGCCATCCCAAACAAAAATGCAGCACAGTCTTAGTAGTATTAGAAATATCCATGTAAGTGATGTTAATTGCTTTCCGGATTGAAAGGCGGAGAGGACCTGTCTCTGAACAGCGTTGACTGTAGCGGATATGGGGTTTTCGGAGCCGCGCTGAGGTCTTCACTTGCAAGGTTTTCTTGCAAAGGCCAGAGCTTGTGCAGAAAGCGGAGATTGCGTTTGATGATTGCTCTACAAGAAGTTTGTACAGGTTTTTCCGGTGTCCTGTTCCGCTTCTTCAACCCTTTTTAAAATGCTAGGCACCCAACATGCCCTCAGTTTGTGGAAAATGTGAAGAAGCTGGATTGCGGAGGGCGTTAGTATGTACTGTGCTTATTTATTTAGCGAGATTAAAGTCTAAGTTCTTCTTTTGTAATCTCTTTGAAGTGTTTATCTTTTGAAGTCTGAATTCTCATTAGCTGGAAGTGTGCAACTCCCAAACTACATGCTGTCCTAGTTTCAAAGCATTAATTTTTTTAAAAAAGAAATTTAAGAACAGTAAACAACAGGTCAGACCCATAGGGGCTGCATGTCAACCAGATCCTGGGTATTTGGGTCATCACTTGCCACTTCATGAATCAAAGTGGCTCTGCAAGCCTGTCACCCTGGATTAGGATGTAGTAGTAGGGTTTTGGCATCACCATGCATCAGGGAGATAGTAATCATACAACAGTTTGGGTTGGAAGGGACCTTCAAAGCCCATCTAATCCAACCCTCCAGCAATGAGCAGGAACATCTTGAACTAGATCAGGATGTTCCTCTTCAGAGGTGTAAGACTTCTCTGGTAGACCAAGACAAGTCCTATAGTCATCTCTTTCAAAATTCTTTTTTTTACTGATTTTCCCCTTACTTTCCAGCATTGGAGCAGCAGCATTTGGCTTTTAGGGCAAGGGTGTTTAGCCAATGTGTACTTTCCTGTCTCAGTTATCATCCAAAAGACTCCATTTACATGCACAAACACACATGGCAAGGAACACGTCTCTCCAGCTTATTTCTGTTGTTTACCAGGGAAAGTTTTAGATGGTAACTGGCATTTCAACGCATCTGCTGTTTTTATTTGTGCAGGGACTCTTCAGTGTTATCTATATAAAACTGAATGCTTGGAGCCTTGGAAAAGCGGGTGGGAGACCTCTAACCCAACCCAAATTCCAGAGTAGGGCATAAACAATGTGTTGGAAAGAATAACCCAACCGGGTCATTGAGTGATCAGGAGTCATCATCACAGTCATTACGTGGGCACCTTCCACCACCAAAATGTATCATCTTAGCACTTGAGGCTGTTTATGGCTTTGGGGTGTTCTCTTACCATTTCCGCCTTGAAATTAAATCTTGATGTTGCAAATCGAGATGTTCTGGGTCTGGGCCAACAAAATGTGGAAAGTACTGCTCAGTGTGTGTGTGTACATATAGATTTCCTCCTGGGGGAATGGTTGTAGCAAAAACATCCCTCTGCAAGAGTTGTTCTGTTATTAAACAGATGGGGATATTGTCCCTCTTCCATTTCCATTGTCTAACTCGGGGCAAGTGGAATTCCATTACTTTTGCTTGGCAGATTTCAGTATATTAAAGAAAAGTTTGCTATGAAAACCATTAAGAGTCTGTGAAAGTCACAATGATTTAGATAAGTTTCCTTCTAATGCTTTAAATCATTTCAGTACAGAACTTATTTTTTTTAGAAAGTATCTATGGAAAAATCAGGATTTTTCAAGTATAATTAGGGAAACAACTGACAAGACAGCTTAAAAGAACATCAGTAGGGATAACTGGTTATCAGTGATGTTACCACCTAATAGTTATAGGTAATTATTTGCTTAACAAGGTTATAAGTGTAACTAGCTCAATAGCAATTTTAATAAAAAATGGAGATGTTGAAATGATACAGAGATTCTTGGTAAACAGTGATCCCATGAGTCACCCTCAAGAGGAAAAACACTCCTTTTAATGTGGAAATTGGTAGAATCTGTCAAAGCTCTTTTAAAATGGGTTAGCTAAAAAAAATCTCAAACAGCCTTGGAGTCTATATTTTCTGCATTTATTTGCATTGCAAGTGGGGCAAGATTCCTCAGGCCTGATTTTTGAGAGCTTGAGTGTGTGGACCTGCTTGGCTTCTGAATGTCCCACTGCTGCGATGGCCTTCTGGCCTCTCCAGGTATAGAGGGAGGACATGGAGGTATGACTGTAATGGCATTTCTCTGCTGTCCCCCACACTTTCCAGAGAAATCTTCCTCTCCCAAAGCATGGGATATTCCTGATGAGAATCCTCCGCTGTCCATTTGGGTCTTTCCAGCCACATCTTGATGGATGGAGATGTTGGAGAAGGCCACAAGTGTCATCCACATCTTGACAGATGGAGATGTTGTAGGAGGCCACAAGTGTTCTTTACATCTTGATGGATGGAAATCTTGGAGATGGCCACAAGTGTTGTTCACATCTTGATGGGTGGAGATGTTGTAGAAGGCCACAAGTGTTCTTTACATCTTGATGGATGGAGATCTTGGAGATGGCCACAGGTGTCTTCCACATTTTGACAGATGGAGATGAGATGTTGTAGAAGGCCACAGGTGTCTTCCTCTCCCCAAATGCCTGGATTTGCACACTCCAGCCATCTCTTTAGATTTCAGGATTCATAACCATGCATCAAAGCATCCTTGGCTACGTTTTGGTTCTTTTGTGGATGTGCTAATCAAATTTAGAAGCTCTTAACAGGCTCGAACAAGAAGTCACGCTTATCATAGTGAACCAGCCTAGGATATTTGGAAGAAGGACAGAGGTATCAGGTCAAGGCAAGGCAGACAGGAACCCGTAGGTCTTATCTCTTCCCTCCAGCTCTTCCAAACCACCTGGGTATTCAAAATAGTGCTGCCGGTGGCATTGCTGCCTGTGTATTAAGCTGCTTGTCTCTGGACTATTAAAAGATTTGTCCTAAGATGAATGAGATCAGTGTGACCTGTGTGAATCTGGGTTGATAGGAGAACAATAAAAAATTCAACTTGAAGGGGGATTATATGGGAGGACTTGGACTGTACCAAGCCTTGTGAGAGGGTTAGATGCTATTAAACCTGCTGTTCCATGGGTGAATTGATGTTATTAACTCAGTGCACCTGAGGGCTCTTGCTCTTTCTCTTCCTTTACCTAATTTGATAGCTTCGAGGTGGTTTAACAATTGGTCCTGATTGCTCCATTCCCTTTCCACTCCCAATTTCTGAGTATTGCTCTAAGGCAACAGGGATGGAGGAGTTAACTCAGAGACAAAAAAAAAAAATCCAAATTTTTAGGCCAGATCTCCCCAGAGAGCTTCCGTTTTAAATTTGCAACTTGATTTCTCTCTTGCCTTTTTCTTTTCATTCTACAAAGCTGTTTGGAAGGGAATAATGTGTCGCAGGCTGTAATGGATACCCACAATCCAGC
This sequence comes from Patagioenas fasciata, assembly GCF_037038585.1. Classification (NCBI taxonomy): domain Eukaryota; kingdom Metazoa; phylum Chordata; class Aves; order Columbiformes; family Columbidae; genus Patagioenas; species Patagioenas fasciata. Next base: position 3,119,808 of record NC_092520.1, read on the forward strand.
CTCTCAGGAATGCAATGGGTGCTAATTAGGCATCCTGGAGCCTTCAGAAAATGCTCCTGCTGTATTTGCAGATGGACTCTTCCCTGCTCCCCCTTTTTGGGCAAGCTAGCTGGCAAACTCGGTTATTCAGCTCTAAGAAGTTTGTAGCCATTGGCAGAGGGTGAATCTTTAAAGTCAAGGTTGCTTGCGTGGGTTTGTGCTTTCTACTTCGTTATCCCCCCCGCTTCTGGTGCGTGTTGCTGAATTTGAATAATTAATGTATGTTATCTTGCTTCCTGTTTTCATTTCTGTATGTAACGCTAACCAGCGGAGGTTTGAATCATTCATAGCCTGCTTTCTCCACCTCAAAGCTGTAGATGTCATGGGAACAGTGACTGTAAGATACGGACTTTCTGTTTTTCTCTGTTAAATCCGCTTCTGGGAGCAGGAGCAGTAAGTGTTCAGTAGGTGATCTCGGCCAAGCGAGGATCTCTGGACAGATGGTATCAGTGTGGTTTCTCTCGAGCAGCATCTTGTTTGAGCTTCAGCCTCTTCCTGCATCTCCTGTTACTACTCGGGTGTCTCTGTGTGCGGTGCGGGGGGTGGGTGCTGTATTTTGTGTTCTCTGTTGTGGGCTTGTGTGCATCTACTCATGATGTTTATGGAGCAAAGGGAATGATTTTTGGCTTGTAGGTTGTGCCTTGTGCTATTGAACTGCATTCAACAATGGCTTTTTTTGAAACTCATGTTGAGTTTCTTCTCTTCATGCTTTTATGACTGGTTTTATAAAGAGGAACCCAAATTGACAGGCTCTCATAGAATCTACCTGTGCTGGGGATCATGGTGGGAGCTTCCCTTGAAGGGTTATGGAGCCTTCTCAGCTATATTTTCCTTTGCTGATCTTTTCTGAGAAGAGATAAAAATTATCTATTTTTATCTTCTCAGTTGTTTGTAGTGGATTCTGTTACTTTTAATACCTTCTGGCAGTGCCTTATGGTGATGGTGTTGGAGGACAGGAGTGCTTTTGTATCACCTTTCTGCACTAAAAATTCTTGTGTCTCTCTTGAACTCTGCCAGGAGGTTGGTAGATGCTCTTTGGAACTGGACAATTAACTCAAAGCTTTTACATCTAGCTTGGCTGTTGGTGTTGTGGCAGGAGAAGGGTTGATTGCTGGTCGCTCTTCATCTCTGAAGTGCACTCCTACCTTACTAAAACCAGGCTGTTTGAAAAGGATTTGGTGCCTCCAATACCCCCAGTTGGGATGCAAAGTTCAGGCCTTTAATTGATAGCTTTGGATATACAGTCACAAGAGAGGTGTTTGTGTCTTGAACAGGTTGAACCGAGGATCTTTTTTTAGGATCTGAAGCTGGAACATCTCTGCTGGGAGGACAGGCTGAGACAGTTGGGGTGTTCAGCTGGAGAACAGAAGCTCCAGGGAGACCTTAGTGTGGCCTTTAAAGGGGCTGAGAAGAAAGATGGGGACAGACTTTTGGAGCAGGGCCTGTTGTGTTAGGACAAGGGGTAATGGTTTTAAACTGAAGGAGGGGAGATTCAGGCCAGACATAAGGAAGAAATTGTTGCCCTGAGGGTGGTGAGAGCCTGGCCCAGGTTGGCCAGAGAGGTGGTGGCTGAACCATCCCTGGAGACATCCCAGGCCAGGCTGGATGAGGCTCTGAGCAACCTGAGCTGGTGAAGATGTCCCTGCTCATGGCAGGGGTGGCACTGGGGGAGCTGGGAAGGTCCCTTCCACCCCAAACTGTTCTGTGATCTTGGTGATAGCCCTGAGATGCCCTTCTTGTCCAAATTCACCCTGTTCCCTTCTCGCATTTATCAGTTGCCTGCTATGAGTTGTGCTGTGAAGGTTCAGCTGGGGACTTAATGATAAGTGCTTGAGCTTCAACTTTGTGAATGGAATGATGGATCCATAACATGAGTTATTTTATTTCTATCATATTTCTATTATATTTATTTCTGCTTCCAGGCTCCTGCCACTTTGAATGAATTGGATATTGATTTGAAAAGTCAGGGTTTTCCAGCTTTGACACTTTGTGGTTGGTGTACAGTACCTCTTCTCCAGGTGTCTGGGCTGGAGGAAAGTGAGGAGTTTGCCAGGATCGTAGGATGATGAAATACTCAAGTGTAGTCCTTGTTTTGGAGTTTGCAATACAATTATTGTAAACTAGCAATTAAAATATGTGGTCAAAGCTTTTAAAGGTAAAGATGATCTGTCTGTCCTCTTGACTTGCATGACTGAAGGAGGAAAAGGTGGTAATCAGCAGAGATGCTGATTGTGGTTGGATTGATGACCTTTGAAGGTCCCTTTCAACCCAAACTATTCTATGATTTTCTTGGAGATTAGTTCACAAAGGAGTTCTTGTAGGGACTGTAGCCTGCTAGGTTTTTGTGCTGGTAATGTGAGACTCAGCAGTGTTGTTAATACACTGTGCATAATTTTTACATCCTATGTCCTGCAACATTTTTTACATCACTTGCTGATTCACATCTTCAGGGCAGAGACTATGGCTTTGTCCAAGGCCCTTAAATAGCATCTAACTTCGCATGTCCTTAGCATTTCTGTCCTATTCTATCTGACAGTTGCTTCTGCCCTCGGTGAGCTGCCAGCACATGGGGAAGGCAGATGGGGGAAATTCACTTTTTGGGGATAATCTTGAAGCAGACAGAAGCTAAAGATAGGAGGCAACTTGTGCAGTGACTAATGCCAAGCTTTATAAATAGCTCAAGAAGAGCTGAAATGTGGGCAGGGAGGTGATCTCAAGCACGAGGCCATGGAGGTGGCACAGCAGCGCTTAGGGGCAGATGAGCTGGGAGAGGATGGAGTGACACGATGAGCAAATAGCTCTCGTTTCAGGCTGGATATGATTGTGCTGCCATCCTGCATATCCTCCCTAGGGGAAAGAGCAAAACCACGTGGGGAGTCTGGATCAGCTATGAATTGATATGCAAGTCCTGCACATCTCGTGTCCTCCGCCTGGGTCAATGCCTCGAGCAGCACCCACAGCATTGGACAAGAACACATTTTGAGTGTCTGCATAAGAGGAAAGCAAAGGTCCTATGGGTTGTGGGCTCTGGAGACAGCCTGGTAATGGTCTGGTGGGATTTGAAATCACAGCAACTGATTAGCAAAATCTGTTTGCCTCCTGGATGCTGAATCCTCATCAGAGAAAGCCAGGACAGGGCTGTCCTAGACTGTCAACATGAAACATAATCTATAAAGGAGGACAGAAGCTGGAAGGTCTGTGCTGCCTGTGTCTTTGTTGACATTTCTAGACTCTGCCACAGTGTTTGCAACATCTGGAGCATCCCCTTATGTATCAACTATAATTAAAAATACAGTCCATCCCATTCTTGGAGGCTTTCTTCTATGTGACATGGCAATGAAAGGCTCTTAGGTGGCTAGGCGCTCTCTCTAAGCCCTGCCACATTTTGCTCATGCTGGTGAGGATGTTGCTAGTCATAACTGTCATAGAATCACAAGATGGCTGGGGTTGAAGGGACCTCTGATAACCCAGCCCAACCCACCTGCTGACGCAGGGTCACCAGAGCAGATCACACAGGGTCACGTCCAGGTGGGTTTGAATGTCTCCAAAGAAGGAGACTGCACACCTGCTCTGGGCAACCTGGGCCAGACTCTGGCACCTCCCAGCAAAGAAGTTCCTGCTCATGTTCAGATGGACTCTCCTGTGTTTCAGTCTGTGCCCGTTGCCTCTCATCCTGTCATTGGGCACCACTGAACAGAGTCTGCTCCATCCTCTGACACCCACCCTGAAATATTGATCACATTGGTCAAATCCCTCTCAGCTTCTCTTCTCCAGCTCAACAGGCCCAGCTCCCTCAGCCTTTCCCCATCACAAAGATGCTCCAGACGCCTCAGCATCTTTATGTCCCTCTGCTGGACTCTTTCCATTAATACCTTGTCCTTCTTGAACTGGAGAACCCAGAACTGGACCCAGTACTCCAGATGTGGCCTCACCAGGGCAGAGTATAGGGGGAGTATAATTTCACTCATTGCTTTTTGCAAGACCTGAGCGCTGGGGATCCTGCATGTGAGGAAATGAAGCATTTCCCCTGGCGAGGGTGCGATTTCCTTACTGCCCACGTACCATGCACGCTCTGGAAAAGCATCCAAGCACTTTGTTGTTGTGCGGACAGTCAGTGCATTATGAGTGATGCCCAACAGCAGTTGAGCTTGCGATGTTGGAGCTCTGGGTGTCCAGTAGTGCACCAGGAACCTGTGGAAAACCCCTGATAGGAGTTATACACAGCTTCTTTAAATACAGAGTCACAGAATGTTAGGCTTTGGAAGGGACCTCAAAAGATCATCTAGTCTAATCCCCCTGCCAGAGCAGGAACACCCAGCTGAGGCTCCACAGGAAGGTGTCCAGGCGGGTTTGAATGTCTGCAGAGAAGGAGACTCCACAACCTCCCTGGGCAGCCTGGGCCAGGCTCTGACACCCTCACCAGGAACAAGTTTCTTCTCATATTTAAGCGAAACCTTTTGTGTTCCAGTTTGGAACCCATTACCCCTTGTCCTATCATTGCTTGTCACCAAGAAGAACCTGGCTCCATCCTCCTGACACTCACCCTTTATATATCTGTAGACATTAATGAGGTCACCCCTCAGTCTCCTCTTCTCCAGCTCCAGAGCCCCAGCTCCCTCAGCCTTTCCTCACACGGGAGATGCTCCACTCCCTTCAGCATCTTGGTGGCTGCGCTGGACTCTCTGCAGCAGTTCCCTGTCCTTCTGGAGCTGAGGGGCCACAACTGGACACAATATTCCAGGTGTGGTCTCCCCAGGGCAGAGCAGAGGGGCAGGAGAACCTCTCTGACCTACTGACCACCCCCCTTCTAACCCACCCCAGGTACCATTGGCCTTCCTGGCCACAAGGGCCCAGTGCTGGCTCGTGGTCATCCTGCTGTCCCCAGGACCCCCAGGTCCCATTCCCTTACACTGCTCTCGTAACAGGTCGCTCCACAACTTATACTGCAACCTGGGGTTGTTCCTACCCAGATGCATCTGCTTTGAGGCTCCCATCCCTGAATACTGATTTTATGAATCAGTAAGCACACACTATTATTTGGTCTGTTCTTGATATGAATTTCACCAATGACAAAAAGTGAGCATCTGAATATATTTTTAAGAAAAAGCTCTGTGATGCACCAAGCATGTAATTGATGGAGCAGAGTACTTTCTCTTGAAATAGTGATGTTTGCATGCATGGCATATAGAGAAACTGCATCTGTATCAGGCTGGTCCTTTGGGAGCAAATGGTTTTTGGCAGAGAAGGGACCTTTTTCCTGGGTAAGGCTGCAACCAGCTCTGCATCGTTCTGAGGGCTCCTCAGAAATGCCTGCAAAGGGAGAGGGTAAAATCTGCTTCTTCCAACATGCACAGAAGCGTTAGCTCCTCATCTGGGACCATTTTACAGGCTCCAGAGGATGCTCAAGATAAACTGATTTAGCCTGGCTGGGTTTCAGCTTTGCAGAGGTCTCTGAATCAATTTTAAGGCTGTGCTTATGGAGGGGATGGTTCTTTACATTTCAATCATTTGTAAAAAATCTAATCATCCGGGCTCCAAATAATCTTGTCTACTGCATGGCTTTTCTTACTGATAACTCCTGTGAATATATTTGCTTTTAGTGCTGTGGGAGAAACTGCACAAGGAAATAAAACTTGCAAACTAATTAAACTTCTCAGTCTCATTGAGTAACAAACTAGAGATGTTGGCAGGGCTGGGAATAGATCTGATTATCATTCTTACTCTCTTAATAGCCAGAGGACATGGTTAATTATTCAGTTGCTTGTTAATGCATTGAAATATTGCTCAGCATTTTAAATTGATTTTTCTTTTTGTGTTTTTCCTCTTCTTTCTGCAGGGCACTCCCAGGACCTGATGGATTTCTGATAGCTCGCTCCTGAGGGGCTGGAAGGAGCATGGTTAAACACCAGCCGCTGCAGTACTACGAGCCACAGCTATGTCTGTCCTGTCTGACGGGGATCTACGGCTGCCGCTGGAAACGGTACCAGCGGTCACATGATGACACCACCAAGGTGGGTTGTTGACCACGTTGCCTCTTCCCGATGACTTTGTGTTGCAGATGGGTGTGGGTTCTTGGTTGGGAGTCCTGGATATTTGATTGTATTTTGTGGCCTTGGATAAGCCATAGAAACCCCTGGACTTACGGCTTGGAGGTCTTCAAGAAGTCCTTACCGTGTGGTTGACGTAGCAGATAGGTTAGCTGGTTGTGGTGCTCAAAGTGGTGTGGGTTTGGCCAAATTGGTCTGTGTTTTTCTTTTGGCACCAGGATAGACTTTGGTTTTGCTCCTTGCTCTGTGTTTTCTTGCTGTGCTTGTATATGTAGGAACTGCATTCCAGTGTAGCCTCTAGCTTCTGTGCATGTGAAAATAAGTTTATAGGTAGGGAAAGGCAGTGAGGTGACTCTTCCCTCCTTGGCTAAATGCAGTTTTTAAGAGCTCTGGCAGAGAGAATTCAAGCACCGGGGCTGGACTCACACCTTCCCAGTTGTTTGTGGCTGTGAGATGGGGTCTCATGAGATCTGATGTGTTTATAGGAAGAAAAGTGGAAAAACTGCTGTCAAATTTGCCCTGTTGCATCTTCTGGGTATTCGTGATTTGTGTATCACTGTTCTTCTGAGTTCTCATATTGTCTGGAAGGTTTTTTTTTTTTTTTTTTTAGTATGCTTGCTACTTAAAGAAATAAAATAAAACCACAACCCAAAACTTAAATATCATTTCTCCTGGCAATGATCCTAAGAGATTCTTTTGCTGCTTTTTGGAGGCTTGGTTTCACCCTGTTGACAGTCAGCTGCTCTGTCTTGTTTTTAAGTCTATAACCAGGGATGATCTTGGCTGTCGAGTGCTTTTCCTCTGGAAAAAGAGGCTTTTAAGGAGAGAAAACACTTCTAGGAGGCAGATGCTGTGCCAAAAATGCTCCTGGTTCTGAATCGCATATAGTGTTGGTGGGGTAGCTTGGCTGGAGCTCCCATGTGAATTGAAAAGTCACAGCTTGCGTTTGTGCAGCGTAAAACAAATTTCCTTTTGCAAAGTAGAAATGTTTGTGTTGTTTTTCCTCTTCAGTCTGAGTGATCACTTCTGAGCCAGCAGAAGTTTCCTTTGAGTAGATACCCGGGCACATCCATAGCAGAGGCTGTACTTGGGTTTTTAAGATTTTTGTCAGGAAAAGAAACAGCGGGACGTAATGTCTTGGCATGCACGCGTGTACTTAAATACTCAAAATGCCTTATTCCATATGCCTTGTGAAACCAGACATCATGCTAAAAATCTACAGAAAGATTGCCATTGACTTAAATGTTTTTGATGGAAGCTGGGTCTGCTTGCACTGATCTGTTGTATCAAAAAATATCACTGGCAACCTTCTGATTCTGCTTGGAGTTCCAGTTGTTTTTCTAGTGCTAGAGAGGAATTTCTTGTGTTTAAAGTACCTGTGCAGGGCTTAAAAATATGTCAGGTCTCTGAGTCAGTCTTATTGGGGTCTACACGAGGCCTCAACTTCCACTGTGTTGAGTAGAGAAATGGAGAGAACTTTGCTCATGTGGGAGCAAAAGAAGAAAGTCTTGAATTAGCTCCAGGCTATGCAAAACCAACGTATGAAGAACCTGATCCCATCAATAAAGTACATTTTCTTTTCTTTTGGACAAATCAACCTTATAATAGAATGATTTGGGGTGGAAGAGACCATCAAAGCTCATCCAGTGCCACCCCTGCCATGAGCAGGGACATCTTCACCAGCTCAGGTTGCTCAGAGCCCCGTCCAGCCTGGCCTGGGATGTCTCCAGGGATGGTTCATCCACCACCTCTCTGACCAACCTGGACCAGTCCAAAAATTTCTGAGTACTCCCATCATTGGTGTTTAGTGATCTCTGGTCTGCGTGAGAGGACTCTTGGGGTGTACAGAAAGACTTTCCAAGATCCCAAGGTATTGAATGGGGAATAGGATGTTGGACATATGCTCACTGTGTCCAGCTGATGTATTTTAGCCAAAATATTTAGGTGTATCTGTAAGGAACTAGCCAGGAAAATACCATAACTTGGGAGCCTATTTTCTTTATACGTAACAATGGTATATTGATGATAATGCCTGTAGTATCACCCTGTCTCTTGCCCTATAGTAACTCAGCCACTGCGAGCACAGATTAGAAGCAATTGTAGTATAATATGTCATAGAATCATAGAATGTCCTGAGTTGGAAGGGACTCACAAGGACCATCGAGTCCAAGTCCTGTCCCTGCACAGGACACCCCACAGTTCACACCATGTCTCTGAGGATGTTGTCCAGTCTCTTCTTGAATATTGAATATTGACATGTTTTCCTGAGCATGATTTCAATAAAAAGAGGTACAGTGTACATGAGAGGTCATAAGTCTTGCAAAAATCCAGAGCTACCTGGGAAGGAAGGAATAGAGTATGTACATGTTATGGTTATAGTTTGTGCTGCCAGAGTTTTAATGATTGCTCTCCTTTTCCCCCAAATGTATGCAGATCAGGCTTTCGACTACACATTAAAAATTTACATGAAAATGAGCATTTTAATTGCAAGCTTGAGTTTGAAGTTTTTTGGGAGACTGCTTGCTGGAATTGTAATTATCTCTTGCTTTCCTCTGACCTTTGGAGAATGGAAGAGGGGGGCTGAAGGTGCCCAACCTGCATGCTTCATCTCTTTTTAAAATTTTGAACATCTGCAAAATTCCTGTTTCTATTGCGTGCCTTCGGCTTTAATGGCAAGATCCCCTTTCACTTTTTTAAATTTTTAATGTATTTTTTTGTTTGTTTTTTAACTAAAAGTATATGAAAGAGAAGAAATGGTCTTGCTGAGATCCAAACCATTATAATCTACAGCTGGTGTGAGGAGGCAATTTCTGGTCTAACTACAGCTTGTTCATCAGGTATTCAACCAAAGAAGTTCTTATGAAGCCAGTGCATCATCTTAATGGGATCCTGAACACAAAAACTCTTGGTAAATAAGCTTTGTTTTGTAGTTGCTATATGGGCTTCTAAAGGCCTGAAGTTCAGATGGCAGCTTCCAAGGTAGCTCCCACGATACTGTTGGATTGCCAGCAATTAAAACCAAGAAAATGGCACTGCTAATTGCAGTGTATAAACACAAAACTCTGTGCACATTTTCACCTGGGTTGAACTTCTGTCTGGGCCCCTCAGTTCAGGAAAGAGATTGAAGTGCTGGAGTGGATCCAGAGAACAGCAACAAGACTGGGGAAGGGACTTGAACACAAGGCCTATGGGGAGAGGCTGAGGGAGCTGGGCTTGTTCAGTCTGGAGAAGAGGAGGCTTAGAGGTGAGCTCAGCACTCTCTAGAACGACCTGAAGGGCAGTTCTAGCCAGGGGGGATTGGGCTCTTCTCCCAGGCAGTCAGCAATAGGACAAGGGGGCATGGGCTTCAACTCTGCCAGGGGAAATTGAGGCTGGAGATTAGAAAGCAATTCTGTGCAGAGAGAGTGGTCAGCATTGGAATGGCTGCCCAGGGAGGTGCTGGACTCACCGGCCCTGGAGGTTTTGAAACTGAGATTGGCCATGGCACTTAGTGCCATGATCTGGTCAATGGACTGGGTGATCTCTGAGGTCTTTTCCAACCCAGTCCATTCTGTGATTCTGTGTAACCCCAGGATAGCTCTTGTTCCTGGGGTTGGCTGCAGCATCTTTTAAAATCTACCCAGCAATGTTGCAGGATCAGTATCCACGTGGGAGCCGTTGCTGGGGCTGCATTGTAAAAAAACATGAAGTTAAATCTATCAACTGGTTTTGTTCATGTTTGCGATGTGGGGTTTTTTTATTGCTTCCAAAACCATGTAGTCTGTACGCAGCAAATAACACACCTGGGAAATTATCTTAGGTGGGAGTGAGGAAAGACACATTCTGCAGGAGAAAATTGCAGTGGTAATTTTTTACCTGTCCAACAGTCAGAAGCCGCCACTTTTGTTGTCGCATTTTTTTTTTGGTTACTGTGTACTGAAAGATCTTGGCATCTTTATTTATACTATTCAGTTCCCTGTCAAATAGGATAAAATATTGTCACTGTTTGCAAAGAGGTTTGGCTTCCCTGTTTAGCAGGCACAGCTGATACTGAACTTTCCAACCGCAAAACCTTCTGAGATACAAGCTGAACCAGACAAAACGTATAATAACTGTGATTTCTTCTTGTCTCCCCCATTTCCCTTGGAAGCTTCCCACAAAACTGTCTTTTCATCCAGGAAATTATCAAGGATAGATGCCTGGTTTGGTTGTATATGCTAGGAAGGGCCATCATCACCAGGGAATGAACCCAAAACTGGCAGTTTTGGATCCCAGGTGGGTGAAACTGCAAAATATAAGAAGGGCAAGTGTAGAGTCTTGGATCTGGGCAGGAACAACCCCAGGTTCCAGTGTAAGTTGGGGAACGAGCTGTTGGAGAGCAGTGTAGGGGAAAGGGACCTGGGGGTCCTGGGGACAGCAGGATGACCATGAGCCAGCACTGGGCCCTTGTGGCCAGGAAGGCCAATGGTACCTGGGGTGGGTTAGAAGGGGGTGGTCAGTAGGTCAGAGAGGTTCTCCTGCCCCTCTGCTCTGCCCTGGGGAGACCACCCCTGGAATATTGTGTCCAGTTGTAGCCCCTCAGTTCCAGAAGGACAGGGAACTGCTGGAGAGAGTCCAGCGTAGGGCAACAAAGATGCTGAAGGGAGTGGAGCATCTCCCGTGTGAGGAAAGGCTGAGGGAGCTGGGGCTCTTTAGTTTGGAGGAGACTGAGGGGTGACCTCATTAATGTTTATAAATATATAAAGGGTGAGTGTCAGGAGGATGGAGCCAGGCTCTTCTTGGTGGCAAACAATGATAGGACAAGGGGCAATGGGTTCAAACTGGAACACAGGAGGTTCCACTGAAATTTGAGAAGAAACTTGTTCCTGGTGAGGGTGTCAGAGCCTGGCCCAGGCTGCCCAGGGAGGTTGTGGAGTCTCCTTCTCTGCAGACATTCAAACCCGCCTGGACACCTTCCTGTGGAACCTCAGCTGGGTGTTCCTGCTCCATGGGGGGATTGCACTGGATGAGCTTTCCAGGTCCCTTCCAATCCCTGACATTCTGGGATTCTGTGATCCCTGTGATTTTCTGTTCTTCAGTGTCATCTCCAATATTCAAATGAAGGTCTTTTCATGAGCTCTCCGCGAGTGATGCACTTCATGGTACTTGTACAACCTCTTTTCTTCCCATTTCTCTTGTAAACACCCCTGAAAGGACATGTGTGAGAGATTAAATCTTGTACATACAGAAATCCCCCTGTTTTCTGAATGCTCTAATCCCACAGGTGTTACCTGAGCATCTAAGAAACCACATCCTTGTTCAAAATGTGGCGAGATGGTGAAACTTGAGCTAAGATGCACATCCAAGCTCAAGTCGGGATTTCTTTGGAAGCCTTGAGTGTGTTCAGGACTGCTGGTCAATGAAACATGGGTCTGCAGGTTTGCATTTTGGGTGTAACATTGAAGTTTTGTCGTCCTTAGGCACACAGCTTGTTCAGAACCAGCTTAAAAAAACTCTCTTACCATTCAGTGTGGCTTTGTAGAGCTGATGCATATATGAACATGGTCTGTTTAAAGCCCTTACACTTGCCTTTCTGCCTTGGGAACCACATTTTCCAATGAGTGTCCCAGAAACTTCATGTTTTTAAAGTGTTTTGTTTTGGTTTTCTTTTGGTTTGGTTTGTGTTTTTTGTTTGTTTTTTTTCTCTCCCCACATCCAAAGCATTGTCCCCTTCTTTTCTCAGAAATCCCTGCTAGTTACTGATGGGACCAGCATAGGGACCTGGTCCAAGAGCTGGAAATGCTGGTTGGTTGTACCCACCAGCTTCTGGCATTGGGAGAGCAACTCCTGCAACCCTTGATTCCAGCACCGCTGTTGGGTGGCATTTCTCCCCTGTTGTTTTTATACCCCATTTGTATGTGCCAGCAAGTGTTCTTCATTTAATTTTTTGTTATCCTCTCCCTGAACTTGTGTCCTGGTGTGTCATCTTATGGTCCTATATGGTTTTTCTAGTCCTTCTAGTAGCTGCTGCAGTGTTTTGCTCTCTACTTCCATCCTCTTCTGACAGTAATACTCGGTAACGGGAGGAGAGATGTTTCCTTGTTGCTGTTGCTTCCAAGACTTGCTACTCCCATTTGTGAAGAGCGGTCAAGCCTGCAGCAATGCCTGGTGGTGTCAGCTCTTCTGAACCCAGCAGCAGATGCTCACCACTTTGTAGAGTTCAGGATCTGCTGTGTTATAGAATCACAGAACAGTTTGGGTTGGAAGGAGCTTTGAAGCTCATCCAGTGCCACCCCTGCCATGAGCAGGGACATCTTTACCAGCTCAGGTTGCTCAGAGCCCCGTCCAGCCTGGCCTGGGATGTCTCCAGGGATGGTTCATCCACCACCTCTCTGGCCAACCTGGGACAGTGTCTCACCACAAAAAATTTCTTCCTCATGTCTGGCCTAAATCTCCCTCCTTCAGTTTAAAACCATCACCCCTTGTCCTATCACAACAGACCCTGCTCAGAAATGTGTCCCCATCTTTCTTATGGGCACCTTTTAAGTCTGGAAAGGCCGCACTAAGGTGTCCCTGGAGCTTCACTTCTCCAGGCTGAATCAACGTGACCTCCTATATTTAGTGTGTGAAGTGGCATAAATCCTTTTGGCAGCGTTGTGTTTTTTCTGTGTGACTGGATAAACTGAGGCACAGAAGTCAAGCTGTTGTGAAATGACTCGATGGTGGCCACCACCAATGAATCTTGAATCCCATAATCATCTTAACATGGACATTTCTCTCTGCTACTTGAGGTATTCCTGATGTTCCTAGCTGCTGCCTGCTGGTTTGAAGGTGAGGAGCTAGGGACACTGTGGATGTGGGACACTGTGGACGATGCCACCAGGAATCACAGCTAACTTGGTGGGTTGCACTTATGTTCTCTGCAGTTTTAACTTGTCTGCCTGTAAATCCAGGCTCTGGGTAATATTATAAGTGGCCCCTGAGCAGGGCCGACCCTTTTTATAGGTGATTGATTAGCTCATATAGCAACAGCTTGCACAATTTCCAATACTTTGTCACTGCTATTTTATTCAGAAACTTTGAAGTGATCCATGCGTGAGCTCCCTGTGATAAACAACCCGGCCAGCGCCCCTCAGATACACAAAGGTGCCTTGTGACTTTTCCAACATTATTGGCCTCCGGGGTTTAATTCAGTTTGCGGCATTTCCTTTTTATAGCTGCCAGATGTGCTCCCTCCAACTGTTTTTCCTTTATACATTATACTAATTATCTGGGTGAAAAAGAATGTTGCTGGAGCCCATCATCTCTCCTTCCTGTTTGCTCTTTTCAGACACAGTAGATGCTGCTGCTTCTCTCCTACTTGAAGCCACTGTGTGTGTTGTCTCGTCTTAAATTATAATTGGGGAAGGTGACCTCAATATTACTGGATGTCAGTAGGTTGTTTGCATCAAGAAACCCACTGAGGATGCACCAGAAAGTCTCCAAGAGGCTGGTGAAGCTCCAAAACCATGGAATAGCAAACCAAGAGAAGATGGTCAGGTTGGACCTTTACCAACCCTTGTTTTCTTTCTGGGTTGCAGTGAAAACCAACCTGGAACTAGCACCTTAAACAGGGCTGATAATTAGTGTGTGTGTGTAGTCTGGGTAGGCAAATGGATCTGAGGGCTGATAGCCAAGTGCTGTCTGTGCAGGAAAAAATGGCTTTGGGTGTTTGAGGATAGGCAAAGACAGACAGGAACTACACCCTAAAGTTAGGGAAGGCTATAGGTTAAAGAAGGACTTTTAAACATCCTTAGACAAGCCAGGACAAAACCAACTTGTCCTGTTTCTGATATTCAGGAAATCTCCATGTTTCTTTTGTCCTTACTCCAGCAGCCACCAGAGGAGAGATGGCTCTTTAATTTTACTTTGTTATCTTTTTTTCCTTTCTTTTCCTCTATCTCTGGTTCCCAGACAGAAGTCTAGGCTGCCTGTGCTTCCCAGGAAATCTGTCACATGTTATCAGGGGGTTTAGCCAAGCCTTTCCTAGAAAGTATTTGGAAAGCGATGACTTCAGACTCACCGTGCTCAGCTTGGGGAAGAAGAAAGGTTGCGAGCAGATACGGTTGATGTCTTGAAGCCCTTGAAGATAAGCGCTGCTGAAGGAGGACACTTGAAAGGCTCAGATAGTTGGCTGCGAGGGAACTGATTTCTGACCTATTATTGGAATGAGCTTCTTGAGAGAGGTGGGAACAGAGTTTGAGGGTTTCCAGGGGTGGCTGATGGAAGAGATGGGAGGAAGCTACAACCAGTTATGTGCTCAGAAAGCTGATCTGAGGCTTGGAATTTGTGGTTGTCACCAAAACAGCAACCAAAAAATGACCTCAGGTGCTGTGCTTTAGATTAAGATTCATCCTGATAATTTTTCTTGAGGTTTCTCTCTGAATTCCTCCTTGTATGGTTATGATCATGTAAGTGTTCCCATGCCAATCATCCAGATCTTTGATACTTGGGGAAGAAAGGGCTCCATGGGTCTCTTGCCTCCTGATGCAGCGTGTCCTATCTGGGATACTGCAGTGCAAGACTTATTGAATATATGTGTTTCCTTTGTAATGCTTTATATTATTTTTTCAAATCTGGATAATGCAAATGTGTTTTCTTAGTCCATTGATCAGCTACCGACGTGTTTAAGGCAGAAGGCGCTTTAGCTAGCGCATCCCTCTCCCCATGGCTACCACCCTATAAGTGGCTGCACGGAGCAATTAAAGCAACCCAGCAAGGATCAGAGCTACCCTCAATTTCTGCTCATGATTCTGCTGCTGTGTTATAGAACATAACCAGTTTATTATAAATACTGTGTGTTGTGGCACATGTTGAGCTGTTGGAGTATGCTATTGTGTGGGCATGTTGTGGTCCTAGCAAAGAGATGGGGACCGCTCGGGAATGTGTAAGAGGGGTGGAGAAATACACAAATGCTCACAGCCAGGTTATCACAGAATCACAGAACGGTTTGGAAGGGATCTTCAAAGCTTATTTAGTGCCACCCCTGCCATGACAGGGACATCTTCACCAGCTCAGGTTGCTCAGAGGCCCGTCCAGCCTGGCCTGGGATGTTTCCAGGGATGGTTCATCCACCACTTCTCTGGACAACCTGGGCCAGGCTCTCACCACCCTCAGTGGAAGCAATTCCTTCCTTAGGTCTGGCCTGAATCTCCCCTCCTGTAGTTTAAAACCATCACCCCTTGTCCTATCACAACAGGCTCTGCTCAAAAGCCTGTCCCAGTCTTTCTTATTGTCCCCTTTTAAGTCTGGAAAGGCTACACTAAGGTCTCCCTGGAGCTTCTCTTCTCCAGCTGAACACCCAAACTCTCTCAGCCTGTCCTCTCAGCAGAGGTGATTGTTTTCCATTGATCCCTCCATCCCTAACCTGGATTGACACCGGGGGTTGCCCTGACCCATGTGCAGGACCTTGCACGTGGCCTTGTTGAACCTCGTGAGGTTCACATGGACCCACTTGTTGAGCTTGTCCCGGTCCCTCTGGATGGATCTTGTCCCTCAGGTGTGTCACCTGCACCACTCAGCTTGGGGTCATCTGCAAACCTGATCCCACTATGTCACTGAAGATATTAAACAGTGCTGGTCCCGGCCCTTTCTGCAAGCAGCATCATTTAAACATCAGCGGTGCTCACTTAGAGTTGGGAAAATGCTGTAAGCAAGATTAGAAGACAAATTGCCCTTTATAATCTAAATAAATGCCTCATGTAGATGCCCTGTGGTATGAGAGGTGAAGACAGTGGGTTAGTTACAGCTGCTTTTATTTCAGAGATGGTGTTTTTACACTGCATGTCTCTTAATCCTCTGTTTAAATAAACACAAGGTGCCTGAACTGTGTAGATACGGGAGGAGAGATGACAGGGGAGTATCTAATACTTGTAATGCCTATCCCTGCCTTTAAAATATCTATTTCTGCTCATGTAGCTGCAAGTCAGTATAAATGAGATATCAAATTCTTCCTAATGAATTGGGTGTCTGCTGCTAAAATTTATTCCTTTAAAGTGAAATGTGGATGATTCAAGATGGTCTGTCTGGTTAAAGACATCACGTGGCCTTGAACTGAGGTTTCTGATGGCTTTTTCGGGTCCTGTTGTGAAAAGACAAATGAGGACCTGTGATCCGTCTGCATAATGGATTGCCATGCTGTGTCTGCGATACGTGTACTAATTCACTTTATAGTGAAATACTCTTGTAATTCCCGCTGGGTGAGAGCTGTTAAATGACCTGAACAGATGATTTAAGCCACGTTGATGTGATATATGTGTTACTATAGGCTTTGGAGCTGGGACTTTGCTGGGTCTTCAGTGCTAATCCCCAGACAACCAAAGGTCACTGGTCACAGAAATTGCTTGCTTTGCTGAAAACCACTATTAGAGGATGGGTGAATGTGGCCTTTTTCCATGTAGTTTCAATTTGTTAAAGACTCTAGGTCTGAAGCCACAGAAGTTTTTGATTTGAAAAGAGGCTCTTTGAAGTCAGTTTGATTTGAGGTTGGGCACTAAGGCACTGGATGCTGCACATTGGATTCTCTTGACTCAAGGAGATGCCTGGGAGTCAGGGAAAAGCAGAGACCTCTCCTTGTGTCTGGGGTTGGAGGTGATTCTCTTGGGGCACAGACACCATTCAAGTGTTGTCTTGCTCAGCGATGTTGGGATTCATCTCCTGAAGTGCATTTAAAGCTTTGACAGTGATGGAAGTTTCTTTCCACAGTGGGGAAGAAAAAGGCAGGATTTCTCCCAATATTCCCTAAGGCCATCTGCCAAGGAAGATCTCGTCTGAAGTGTGACTGCAGCCAGCCTTCAAGGCTAAACTGAATTTACACAGGACATCATGCTGTTGTGTTAGAAGATGTTTTTTCTCTCTTCTGTTGCATTGTCTTCTCATTGCATATTCTGTAAAGCAGATCTGAGGTCAGCTGAGCCAAACAGGGATTGCAGTTACTGTGGACAGTGTTGTCAGACGAGACTGTAAAGAGTGTTACAGGGTCTATCTGGGAATGGTGTGTTTTCACAGAATCCTAGAATGTCGGGGATTGAAAGGGACCTGGAAAGCTCACCCAGTGCAATCCCCCCATGGAGCAGGAACACCCAGCTGAGGTTCCACAGGAAGGTGTCCAGGCGGGTTTGAATGTCTGCAGAGAAGGAGACTCCACAACCTCCCTGGGCAGCCTGGGCCAGGCTCTGACACCCTCACCAAGAACAAGTTTCTTCTCGTATTTTAGTGGAACCTCCTGTGTTCCAGTTTGTACCCATTGCCCTTTGTCCTATCATTGGTTGTCACCGGGAAGAGCCTGGCTCCATCCTCCTGACACTCTCCCTTTCCATACTGATCACCATGAATGAGTCACCGCTCAGTCTCCTTTTCTCCAGCTCCAGAGCCCCAGCTCCCTCAGCCTTTCCTCACACGGGAGATGCTCCACTCCCTTCAGCATCTTGGTGGCTGTGCTGGACTCTCTGCAGCAGTTCCCTGTCCTTCTGGAACTGAGGGGCCACAACTGGACACAATATTCCAGGGGTGGTCTCCCCAGGGCAGAGTAGAGGGGAGGGAATCTCTCTTGACTTACTACTTTTGGTCTTCACGAAAAAGCGAGACCTCTCTTAGACTGGGCAGGAGTCCCATGGTAGATTGACAAGGAACAAAGACATGTTCCAGGCTCAGAAATTAGGCTTAACCTGCTAGTAACCTGCTTATTCTTGAGATGTATATCCTCAGTGCCTAGGAAGGTTGGGATGAACCTGCCACAGGGCAAAGCTGATGCTGAAGCCATTCCCTGCTTAGGTGAGCCTGCAGAAGACCATTGCTGGTCACTTCTAGATCCTACTTTGGTGATACAAGCCCAGAAATCTTGACCAAAAGGCCAGGCTGCATTAAAAATCACGGTCTATTCAATAAATACAGTTTTGGCCTTAATAGGTTGGAGTAATGTTTTTCCTCTAAAGCCATTTTTCAGTACAAATAGTTGGTCAATGATCACAGATACTGTGGCCTCTGTAAATTCCTGGTTGCTCCATGTGAAAGATGCTTCCTACTTCAGCAACGCTTGTTTAAAGGATGGGAAATCCAAGTCCTTAAAACGTCAGGAAAGCCACAGTATTTGATAATTTTCTGCCTGGGGCTGCCTAAAACTGTCAGGGTGAGGATGTTTGACTAATGCTAAATCTCTGGCTTAGTCCTGATGCGGGCAAAATGCCTGTGGGAGGGAGCCTGCAAAACCCATTGACTGTTGTGCCGAGTTGGGATTATGGGCTCAGACTGGGTGATTAGCGTGCCCTAGGATTTATAACGCTTTGTAGGTGTCAAAGGGTTTTTTCTACTGCAGAGCATCTGCAAAATGTGTTTCAGGCTGTAAACAGCCAGCAGGGAACTGAAGCTGCATCTGGAGAAAAGGGGGAGGCAGGCAGGTGGGAGACATGGGAAAATTGGGGAGAAAGAGGTATTTTTGGGTCATGGTCCCTTAGAGCTTTGCGAACAAGAGCTGATGGCTCTGTCTGTTGGGTTTTGCCAAGGATTTTCCCTGGGCATCTGGGTACAGCAATGTCCTAGTCTAAAGGTGGTGGTGTGCAACCACTCCTGCAAAATCTTGATCAGTGCTCCAGGCTGGGCACAGAGTGGTTGGAGAGCAGTCAGGCAGAAAGGGACTGGGGGGACTAATGGACAGGAAGCTCAACATGAGCCAACAGTGTGCCCAGGTGGCCAAGAAGGCCAATGGTGTCCTGTCCTGTATCCAAACTGGGCCCCTCAGCTCAGGAAAGAGATTGAAGTGCTGGAGCGGGTCCAGAGAAGAGCAACAAGGCTGGGGAAGGGACTTGAACACAAGTCCTATGGGGGGAGCCTGAGGGAACTGGGCTTGTTCAGTCTGGAGAAGAGGAGGCTTAGAGGTGAGCTCAGCACTCTCTAGAAAGACCTGAAGGGCAGTTCTAGCCAGGGGGGATTGGGCTCTTCTCCCAGGCAGTCAGCAATAGGACAAGGGGGCATGGGCTTCAACTCTGCCAGGGGAAATTGAGGCTGGAGATGAGAAAGCAATTCTGTGCAGAGAGAGTGGTCAGCATTGGAATGGCTGCCCAGGGAGGTGCTGGACTCACCGGCCCTGGAGGTTTTGAAACTGAGATTGGCCATGGCACTTAGTGCCATGATCTGGTCAGTGGACTGGAGCTGGACCAAGGCTTGGACGGGATGATCTCTAGGTCTTTTCCAACCCAGTCCATTCTGTGATTCTGTCTGTGATTGGAAAATGCTGGGTAGGAAATGGGACTTGGATACTCAATCAGCTCATGGTTTCACCTGTCACCCCATGTGGCAGAACCTTTCCAGGCTGTCCCTTGGACTTCCCTCTGTTGGTTTTGGCTGGGATAGAGTTTATTTATTGGATAGTAGCTGGTATGATGCTTTGTTTTGGATTTGTGACCAAGTGTTGATAGCTTAAAAAATGTCTTTGTATTATTGCTGAAGAGTGCTTACGCAGCATCAAGGTAGAATATTCACTGAATTTCTTCTAAAAGAGGGGAAAAAAAGTGAAGTGTTTTTTCTGCTTGTTTACCAAAGCAACTTTTTCCCCCTCTTGGCTGTGTTCTCGCTGTTAGTGCTAGAGTTAGACTTTTAAAATTAGATTGGATAATTCCAAAAGAGACAACAAGAACCTGTACTTCTGCCAGTGCAAACTTCGTTGTTGGTAGGTGCACTAACACAGGTTAATTCAATGAGTTGCTGTTTACTCAGATGTTTAATCCTTTTGCATACATGGAGCTATAAGTGTGTGAATTTTGAAGAGAGCAAATGGTGTAAGTGAAATGATATTAGCATAATGGAAGTTTGACCTCCGTTTTGGTGTCTGAAGCCCTCTCTCTAATCTCAACAAGGATGGTGAGAAATCCAGGGTCTTTTTCAATAGGAGATTTTATTTTTGTCATCCGGAGGGAAGAGAGTGTGACCTTGCTCCCTCTCAGGGTTTGAATTTGCCAGTCTCCTGATCCACCCAGTCTGCTTTTCCAGCACCTTTCCCCACTTCTCAGGTGCCCTGGAAGAGATCCAAGGCCAGTTGTGCGATGACAGAGCATAAAATGTTGGAGAACAACTTCACAGCGCGTCCTTGCTGGGGGGCTGGATGCCCTGGGAGGTTGTATAGGCCAGTAGAATCACAGAATAATTTGGGTTGGAGGGACCTTCCAAGTTCACCCAGCCCAACCCCTGCCATGAGCAGGGACATCTTCACCAGCTCAGGTTGCTCAGAGCCCCGTCCAGCCTGGCCTGGGGTGTCTCCAGGGATGGGGCATCTAAAGATCTTATGTTTTCCTGGAAAACTTCCAGAAATGGCACCTTCTTTGTGGAAGGTTACAGTGAAAAATCCTGATGCACTGATTTTCTTTTTGTTAAACTAAATTTCTTGGCAGTGGAGTGTGCAGGGTCTCCTTACAAGGTATTTATGGGATGTATTTCTGAGGCACACCTTGTCATATTTTAAAGATGAGTGCTGATTACATCCTGCTACAGGCACGTGGAAACATTAAGAATTAACTTGTAGGTTCTGGTGTTGTGTTCTTAGTGCTTGTCAGGGAATACACTGCCTTAGCTTATTGAATTTGTTGGTTTTGATGCTATTTTGCAAAACAGCTTCATCCTACATTGTGTTTGTCCTGCTGTTTTGGAGATTGGGTTGCTCTATTTCAAATTGAGTTGTATGTCGTCTCTGGCCTTAAGAAATATTGCAGGGATGGTTTAAAGTCTGCAGCAACCGCTTTCATCTGCATCAACAGACATAATTTTGCTTGAACAGGCTCTAAGAATTTGTCACAGAAATGGATCACTCTATTTCTCCCTCTTTTACTGTTGAGAATTTTCAGTCTCCAAAACCATCAGATGCCTTTTTGTAAAGTGTGCCTAGAAACAACCTTTAGCTGTACCATGATATTCAAGTAAATGGGTGACATTCAGTGGGCTTTCTTGTACAGAAGTCAAGCTAAATGATTTAATGGTCCCTTTGGTTTTCAAAATGTATGCTTTTTATTTCGTGATGTAAAACGCCTCTAAATTGAGGGCAGAGGTTAGCTTGCCAAATCCATTGCAGCTGTTCATTGTAATTTGGAAGGAGAGGCTGCTAGAAATCCTGGAACAGAAAGGCTTGGAAGCTGAAATGCTTTTTGTGTAATATCTTTTAATACAGATATTCACATTCATGCTTCCTATTCTGGGAGTCTGGCCAAGTTTCTACATAGAGGAACTGCACAAAGTTCGTGGTCCTGTCCTTCACCCCAACATCATCCCAGAACAGGTACAGCCTGAGATTAATTTCCCTGCT
Organism: Patagioenas fasciata; assembly: GCF_037038585.1. Taxonomy (NCBI): domain Eukaryota; kingdom Metazoa; phylum Chordata; class Aves; order Columbiformes; family Columbidae; genus Patagioenas; species Patagioenas fasciata. The sequence continues at coordinate 3,141,177 of NC_092520.1, forward strand.
GGAGTTTCCAATCTGATTATTAATAAATCAAACTAGGTGTCGTTTCAGACACGTGGCTGGCTTCCGCATTAACGGGGTAGGCAAAGCCTATTTCCCTACAGGGTAATTGCTCTTCGTAGTTTGCAAGCTAGTCTCATTAAATTAACAAAGCTGAAACTCAGCAGCTTTCTTGTACTGTGCGGGTTATCACAACGATGCTGGTTTGGGGGATTAGATCTGATTGTTGTGGCTGTGCTTTTCTTCCCCTTTAGAAGAAAAAGGCTGTAGCAGTTCAGATATATATAATATATAATATATATATATATTTTGTATGCATGTTTATTGAAAACATTTTTAGGAAGGAAAGCTCTGCATCAGAAGACTATTCCCCACGTAACTTACTGTGCAAGCAAAGAGTTCTGGCATCTAGAAAGGTGTTGTTGATGTACTTTTTTGATTGTGGCTGTATCATTCAGGACCAGAGCGGACACCTTCTCCTCTGCCAGGCTGGATATTCTGGCCCAGGCTTTCAGGAAACTGTAGTTTGGGTCCAGTAAAACATGGAGAGGATTGCAAAATTTCCCAAATTTCTTTCTTCTTGGGGTTCAGTGATGCTTACTGTGGGAATTTTCTAAACCTCCGGGATGTATAATGGAGGATGCGTTCTTTCAGGCCAGACATGAGGAAGAAATTGTTGCCCCTGAGGGTGGTGAGAGCCTGGCCCAGGTTGGGCAGAGAGGTGGTGGATGAACCATCCCTGGAGACATCCCAGGCCAGGCTGGACGGGGCTCTGAGCAACCTGAGCTGGTGAAGATGTCCCTGCTCATGGCAGGGGTGGCACTGGGGGAGCTGGGAAGGTCCCTTCCAACCCAAACTATTCAGTGATTCTGTGATCCTCTGAATTGCTTTTCTGACCCCTCTCCCACCCTGCCATGCACATAAGGATGGAGAAGCCACATCTGAGATGAACACAGCTGTGGCAGGAGCCGAGTGTCTCCTGTAAAGTCTGGTTCTTCAAGAGCTGAAACTCAAAAGCATCACCAAAGTCTGTGAGATATGGAATAAACAGGAGGAGTTGGCATCAAAAAATCTCTTCAGTGCTCTTAGCATATGTGACCAAGTAGATAAGACAAGCAGTGCAGATTTAATCCTCCTCAAGTTTTGCTCGTGGTGTCTGAATTGCCTTCAGGTCTTGGCAGTGATGTGGTCATAGCCAGCCCCACCAGACTTCTCACAGTTTTCCTCGGTGCTGGTTGTGTGATGGAGCCAAGGGAAAAGTCCTCCAGAGTATGGATGCAGGTGGCCGGATCCTGACCTACAGCGAAGGCCAGACTCCTCCTTTTGGAGCAAAAACTAGTTGAAGCTGTAAAGCTCATAGCAGAGACTGAGGAGCACAAATATGTTATAGAATCATTTTGTTTGGAAGAGACCTTCAAGATCCTTGAGTCCCACCATAACCTACCTCTGGCACTAAACCATATCTCTAAGAACCTCATCTGTACATCTTTTAAACACCTCCAGGGATGGTGACTCCACCACTTCACTTACAATGATGCTTTGGGGGTTGTTGTTTCAAGCTGCTCATGATGGATGTTGAACAAACACCCCGAGTGGCTTCCAGCCCCATTCTGCCTCCTGACACCGGGACCTGTGTGCTTGAGGAGTTTGTGTGTGTCAATGTGTGAAATCCTTGATATTAGATGTTAGTAAATCAGAGCTTGGCTGTAGTAGTTCCTGCATTCCTGCAAATCATGTTGCCGCAATGCTGTGCAGAGCTGTTGGCTGCCCCTTCCACGAGGTGCCATCTGCAATTCAATTCTCAGCCCAATAAATGCATTAGCAGGATGAGAAGGGGAAATGTTGATGTGAAAATGGGACTAAACTGACTAATGAAATTAAATCCTTGGCCTGTAGTAAAGTCCTTTGCATAATCCTGCAAACAAGATTTGGGCTGGCTACACCACAGTGGAGTCCAGCCCAGTCTTTGCCTTGGTGTGTCACCGTGGTGGAAAAGCTTGAGAGCTGTCTGAGTTACACCTTGTTTGGGTGCTTGGGTGTCCTGCACCACATGCAGGTTTCTGAGGCTTTCAAAAGCGTTGTTGGCATGTGGGTAAAATGAGGCCGTGCGTATGCGTGGTTTGGTTTGTGGTGTGGGTATCTCCATGGCATCGTGCGGTCAGCGGAGAGGAACCTGAAGGTACGTGGAGATGTGGCTTTCCTGGCATCTGTCGTGAGACGTTTCTGCCAGATTGTTGTTTCAGAGATGACTTGGCTGCCTATGGGATCTGGGTGGGGATCCAGGCTACGTCAACACTGAGGTGCTCAGCTTGGATGCCATACGTGCCCGTGTTCTTATGAATCGGGAACCTCTGCGCTGCTAATGCGTTGTTGTATTAACAAAATTGATTAGCAGAGCTGAAAATACAATGACTATTCTTTCTTGTTGCCTGTGAAGTTAAACTATGATTTTTGTCTGCCCTGACTGTCTTGTGAGTCCCTCTTGGAAAGGGGCCTTGAGTTTAGGAGTGTTTGACTGCTGAGTCAGCGTTTTCCTCCAAATTGTTTCAAGGACAGCTTCTGCTGAGCTCCAAAGTGCGATTTCAAGGGTACAAGTGGCAGTTGGAGACGTACAAAGAGAAGCTGTATTTATCTGTGGCTGGAGGTTTTAATTTTTTTCCGTGATTAATATTTGTAGCTCATCTCAACCTTGAAAATTACTTGTTTCCTTTCTGCCATCTCTAGAGTGAGCTGTTAAAGGAGAAGACTGAGCTGATCTAGACCCATCATGTTTCATTCTCCTTGACGTGTGGTTTTGAGTCTTTATTTGGCAGCATGCTTGTTTGCAGATGATGTCAGCCAGCACTTGAGAATCAATTGACTTCAGTGTAGTCAAAAGAGGCCCTTTTTCAGGGACAATTATTGGGGGAAAAAATGAAACAACTAAGGCTTTGTTTGAAGTCTCCTAAACTTGGAGAACTGTCTCTTAAAAATTGAATTAACTTCCTTGTGTGTTTTCCTGAAGCATCGCTGACCAGTGGTAGCGTTGAAGTTTCCTTTTGAGTAACAAAAAGCAGCACCAATTATCATCAAATAAAGCTTGGATGGTTGTTCAAATCATTGAATCACAAAATAGTTTGGGTTGAAAGGGACATCCCAAGCTCATTCAGTTCAAGCCATGAGCAGGGACATCTTCACCAGCTCAGGTTGCTCAGAGCCCCGTCCAGCCTGGCCTGGGATGTCTCCAGGGATGGTTCATCCACCACCTCTCTGGTCAACCTGGGCCAGGCTCTCACCACCCTCAGGGGCAACAATTTCTTCTTCATGTCTGGCCTGAATCTCCCTCCTTTAGTTTAAAACCACTACCAAATCATATATGTGCAAAGATGGTCCCTGCTGTAAGGAAGGCAGCTCTTATCTCCTGACCTATCAGGTGGGTGTCTGAGGCTGCTGGGCAGGGATTGTGCTGTGATACACAGATCTCGACTTGGGGGGGATGGGAGTAGTAAAATCCTACTGCCTTTAGTCTCACCTTGCACAAAAGTCTCCTTGCTAGGCTGAAATTCCTAAAGTGATTAAAATCTCAACCATTTTGATGGGATCAAGTCAGTTGGATGCTTGGCAAACAGAAAGGAGAAAGATCCAGGTTGTCTTTTTCATCCTTTCCAGGAGAAACCAACCCTTTGCCCTTGAGGAAACGGCCTCAAGTTGCACCAGGGGAGGTTGAGGTTGGATGTGGGGAACAATTTCTTCCCCAAAGGGCTGTGGGGCATTGGAACAGGCTGCCCGGGGCAGTGCTGGAGTCACCATCCCTGGAGGGGCTGAACAGATGCATAGATGAGTTTCCTACGGTTTAGTGAGAGTGTTGGGTTAATGTTTGAACTCGATGATGTTGAGGGTCTTTTCCAACCAAAACAATTCTATAGTTCTATGAATCTCTTGATTGTGGTGTTTGGTGCAATGCTTTCTTTTGGTATCATTGTTGTGCCAGACTGACGTCAGTCCTGTTGCCAGACCGAGGACCGCAGGTTAACGGCAGAGGAAGAATATGTGTTGGCTTTTCCGCTCTCCCAGGCTGTTGGTTTCACCACAAGACTGTTCTTTCATTCTTACTAGCTGCTATCTCTTCATGTTTTACATTTTTTGACGCAGCTATGCTGGCTTTTCTGGAAAAACAAACCGCCTTCTGGTTCCTCTAATTGAGGACATGCTGCTATGCCTTACTTTAGGCTTTGCTTAACAAGCCTGGTTTGTAACCACACAACCAACCACAGATCTTGAGCGAACCACACCGCTGTGAGCTGCGTCTTATTGGTTTGGTGTTTTCCTTCCCCAGCAAGGTCAGGAGCCTCAAACTGAGTCGAGATGGGGTGGTGGAGCTTTTAGCTGAGTGATATCTGGAAAAAGGATCTCATTTCATTGCTTCGCTTCTTGAGGTCGATATGAATTAACGTGTGCAAGTGTTTGCAGGAGTTATTAGCGATGTGCACGCATCCGACCGGGCTGTTTTACAGCAATTATCTGCAGCCGTTGGGGGTTCCTGCTTCTTCAGCAAGAAGCGAATGATAAATAAAGACACAACTCAATGTGAAACCTGCCTTGATGCAGCTGTATTACGCTCCAGCTCATTTTATCCGTGCTGTGTTACGTGTAGCACTATCGTGGATATAAGGCCTTGAATAAGCTATTGTGTGATGACCAAACTCCAGCACTTAAATTATTCCCATGATGGCTGATCCTTTATTTTTTTTCCGAACAGTTAGCCCTTCAGAGATAAAAAAATAATATAAATAAAATAAATCCCGCAAGCAAAGCTTCTGCCTTTGCTCCAGACAGATGCTGGCTTTGGATACTCAGCTGCTGCTGCAGCTTGTGGCTTCATTTGGTCTCCCTCTGGCAGCACGCTGAACCCATTTAAATCTCTTATAGGGAAAATAAGTAAATCCCTTCCATATGTCAAGTATTAGAAAAAAAAAAAATCACTTCTTTGACTTGCACAAAGCCTCCCATTGTCTTACACATAGAGAAACAAGTGCACCCTTGTTTCTGGGAAGCCAAACGCTAAGCTCACGCTGGTAAATCTGACATGTTACTGTCCACATTAACTGGGCATGCGGGGAGGACTCTGATCTTATTGATTTCTTTTCCTCTTAAAAGAGAGAGACTTTAGTTTTTGCCTGCTCTAAATCTTTCTTATTATGGTCTTTCAGGTCATTAGGTTGCCCCCAAAGATGGGGGAGAAAGCATTTTGCATGTTAGCCTGTTTAATGGCTTTTGTGAACAGCTGTGTCTTTGCCCTCAGGATCTCATCATGTGGGATAAATTAGTCTGTGTATTGATGGGGCAATGTCTTGTGGAGCAAAATGCAAGCATGTAAGACTTGCCAAGTGGGTCAGACAAAAGGTCATCTTCCTTGGCATTGTGTCTCTCCAACGGGTGTTTGAGAAGAGCAGGAGATCATCCCGTTTGTCCTCTGTGCTCCCTTCTTCTCTCTCCTGGCTTCTAGCAAGCCATGGTTGAACGCAAAACTTATTGTTGTTCCAGAAGTGCTGTAAAATAGAAAATGGCTCATGATTTAACTGTGTCCTGGGTGCATGCAGCACATCATCACCAGCTGGGCAAGGAAAGTGATTGTCCCGCTTTGCTCTGTGCTGGGATGGCCTCACCTGGAGCGTTCACTTTGTGCAGGGTTGGGGACACAGGATAAAAAAGATATTAAGCTACTAGAAAGTGTCCAGAAGAGGCTACAAAGTTGGTGAAGGGTTTGGAGGGGAAGACGTATGAGGAATGGTGAAAATCAGTGGGTTTGTTCAGCCTGGAGAAGAAGAGACCAAGAGGAGACCTCATGGTGATTGACCAAACTCTTCTCCTTAGTGACCAGTGGCAGAACCCGAGGCAAAGTCAGAAGATGTGCCAGGGGAGGCTCAGGTTGGACATGAAGAAAAGGTTCTTCACCCAGAGGGTGCTGGACACTGGAACAGGCTCCCCAGGGAGGTGTCACAGCCCCAAGCCTGACAGTGTTCAAGAAGAGACTGGACAATGTCCTCAGACACACAGTGTCAACTGTGGGGTGTCCTGTGCAGGGACAGGAATTGGACTCGATGGTCCTTGTGGGTCCCTTCCAACTCAGGACATTCTATGATTCTATGATCTGAAAAAAAATGATCCTCGAACTCTTTGAGGAATTTCTGGGATGTTGGAAGTTGGGTTGCATCTGAATTGGGCTGGAGGAGGTGTCATTACTGACAGTTTCCTTGAGGCTATACCAAGAGTTGGAGGTGCCATCTGGTTGATGAATACGTGGGCTGAATTGTGAATCTTGGACTTATTCCTCTTCCTAGTGAAGTGGATGGTAGATGTGGCCAAGAGGAAGAAGAAAACAAGACAGACAGGGCCTTGTGTAGGTACGGGAGGAATAAATTGGGGTGGGAAAGTGCGCACGGAGTCTCAGCAAGAACTTTGGGAGATGCTGGCTGAGGTCTTCATTCTGGCAGAGGAGGTCTCTGTGTGTTGGGGACCTGGATGGTTGTCAAACATTAAAGCCCCAGAAATTGTGGAAATGGGTCAATGTATCTGGTGGTAGGACGTCCTGAATTTGGGGGGATGTGATAGTGGAGACGTGGTGCAGAACAAGATGGTGGATGAAGCTTTTGGTCTGACCCAGCGCAGGTTGCGGAAAAGTACTCTTCATCCATAAAGATTATCATTATTATTGTTTTTCTCTCAATTTCAAAGAGTAGGATTATAAAAGGGCTGCAACTTGTCTGGCACTTTTGGTTTTAAGAGGATTACGAGCAGCTCAAGGGACAACCTTCAACAAAAATTCTGATTAAAATACACCTGGAGATCCATTGACCTAAAAAAACCCAAACCAACCAATGAAGTCACACCAAAAAGAATCCCAAACAAAATGAAACCCCGTATACAGCAAGAGAGGGGTTGAAGTCTAGGTGAAGGTGATGGCAATTTTGCTCGGCTACTATATATCCTTAAAACGCAAGTCTTCTTTTTGACAGCTACATCACAAAAGGATGGACTGAATTTCCAATCCTTTTTCATTGTGTTTATGAGATTGAGGTTTTTTTTATATGTACCTGCTGTTCTGATGCACTGAGACTTGTAAAACCTCAAGACAAAGCCCTGGGAAGAAGAAGGAGGGATGAAGGGCAAGGAAAAAAACAGCAGTGAGGAGGGACGTGACTCTTATCCAATAGTTGGCTGCACATTTTGTTTTTAATTATCTGATGCCCATCAATGTGCCAGGAAAGTGAGCGGAAAAAACCTTTCCAATTTAGTAGATGTTACTTGACAGCATCTTACCGCTTGAAAAAAAAGTTTCATTTTCTAGTGAGATTGCTTTAGGTGGACACATGGAATTCTTTCAGTAATAAAAGCTGTGTGATATGTAATAAGAGCTGTGCTATGCGGTTAAAATGCTGGAGGGAAGGGAACCATCCAGAGGGACCAGGACAAGCTGGAGAAGTGGTCAATGTGAACCTCATGAGGCTCAACAAGGCCAAGTGCAAGATCCTGCACTTGGGTTGGGGCAACCCCTGGTGTCAATCCAGGCTGGGGATGGAGGGATGGAGAGCAGCCCCCAGGAGAAGGACTCGGGGGTGCTGGGGGTGAAAGATTGGCCATGAGCCGGCAACGTGCGCTTGCAGCCCAGAAATCCACCCGTGTCCTGGGCTGCATCCCCAGCAGCGTGAGCAGCAGGGGGAGGGAGGGGATTCTGCCCCTCTGCTCCGCTCTGGTGAGACCCCCCTGCAGTGCTGGTCCAGCTCTGGGTCCTCAGCACAGGACACACACGGACCTGCTGGAGAGGGGCCAGAGGAGCCCCAGGAATGATGCGAGGCTGGAACAGCTCTGCTGGGAGGACAGGCTGAGAGAGTTGGGGTGTTCAGCTGGAGAAGAGAAGCTCCGGGGAGACCTTAGTGCAGCCTTTCCAGATTTAAAGGGGCCAAGAAGAAAGATGAGGAGAGACTTTTGAGAAGGGCTTGTTATGATAGGACAAGGGGTGATGGTTTTAAACTAAAGGAGAGAAAATTCAGACCAGACATGAGGAAGAAATGTTTTACACTGAGGGTGGTGAGAGGCTGTCCCAGGTTGTCCAGAGAGGTGGTGGATGCCCCATCCCTGGAGACATCCCAGGCCAGGCTGGACGGGGCTCTGAGCAACCTGAGCTGGTGAAGATGTCCCTGCTCATGGCAGGGGTGGCACTGGGGGAGCTTGGGAGGTCTCTTCCCACCCTTCCATGACTTATCTGGATTCCTTAGGGATGCCTTTTCAAGTCTGCTGTCAGGCAGCTGTCTTGAAGCAAAACATCCTAAAATTTTTGCTACAGTAGGAGAGGCTGTTGCCAGGGCATGACCAATGCAGAGGCACCAAGAGTTTGAGTGTTATTTATAGGTCTGTTTTCAATGGAAATGCTGGTTAATAACAGCAACAGTTTGCATCACGCTGGAGAATTTGGTAGCAGAATAGTTCCCGAGGGGCTGATAGCGTAAACATATTTAGAAGTAGAGCGATGAGCGGTGTCTGCCAGCCTGGGTCATCGTTGTAATTCTTGACATGATAAACATCACAGGACACCATTTATCAACCATCAAATGTGTGATGTGGGGAGTTCGACTCCTTTGAGAGCAACCGGTTCCTTTCTTCCTCACAGTAAAAAAAAATCCCCCAAAAGTGACAGACTTGATTATTCCTATATATATGCATTTATTTATTTTAATATCTCTTGCTAATTCTAGAAAACATCTCTAAGTCTCAGCAATATTCTCTGAAAACTTTCAGCCAACCTGGGAAATAGTTCATTAGTTGTTATTTTTTCCTTCCCCGTCTTCCCTGGCTGCCTGGAACAGGGTTTTGAGCAACTCCCTGCTCTGTCATTCCATGGATATCCTTGCTGGGTGTAATTTCATCAGCTGTAGCATCAGTTCCTCACTGTGAGCCTGTCACTGTTTCCATAATAAACCGCAATATTTATGGGCTGCAGATAAATCTGTGAAAGCTTTTACTTTGCCTGTGCATAAGCCTTCAAGCAGAAATCTGGGAGGATTTTTATGTATTCAGTTGTTTAAGCTAGAACTGGAGGAAAAAGTTATGCATTTCGTATGTGGTTGTTTTTTATTATTATTTCAATAAAAGTTAAATCGCTTTCGCTGTTTTCTTCGAGTTGGGCTGCTTAGGGTTGCGGAATGTGGAAATTTATTTGAAAGAGAGCATTTCTGAAGTTACAGTAAGTTTTCGTTAGAGGTTGTTGAAAACTTCAGTTGCCAGTACTTCAAACTTTATTACTGGCCTTGTGATGGGAGATTATGGTGATGGGGCCAGCCTGGCCTCTGCAAATATATTAAAACAAATGGGAGGTGGCCTGGCCTTTGCTATAAAAAGCAATTGAGAAAATAAAGTAATAGCCCTTCTGCCCACCCTGGGCTGAAGTGGCAGCAAATAGTCTTAAATAATATTCAAGAAATACCTGTTGGTTTTTTTTATGTCAGCATCATATTGCAGTTTTGTTGGGATGAACAACCAATGATAGGACAAGGGATAATGGGTTCAAACTGGAACACAAAAGGTTCCACTTAAATTTGAGAAGAAACTTGTTCGGGGTGAGGGTGTCAGAGCCTGGCCCAGGCTGCCCAGGGAGGTTGTGGAGTCTCCTTCTCTGCAGACATTCAAACCCGCCTGGACACCTTCCTGTGGAACCTCAGCTGGGTGTTCCTGCTCCATGGGGGGATTGCACTGGATGAGCTTTCCAGGTCCCTTCAACCCCTGACATTCTGGAATTCTGTGAACCCACAAGACTGAATGAAAGAATAGCTGGAAAACTAATTTATTTGGGATTGACGCCAAATTCTGCTTAGAATTGTCTTTTTAAATAGTTACTTAGTGCAGAGGCAGTGATCTTCTAGTGATGCTTAAGGGTTTTGGTTGTGTTAAGGAGAACAACTAGTGAGTAGATTGATGTGTAGGTCTGGTACTTCCTTTCACAAGTTTTAGATTTGCAACAGTTCTTAATTAAAAAGAAGATGGTAATCTCAAGGTGGTTTTTTTCTTCAGATTTTCCTCCTCTTCTTGTTTTTCCTCGCATCTCTTTTCCTCCTGATTTTGGTGTAGGGTCCTGATTCCACCTCAGCCCTGTTGTGCAACAGAGCAACACAAAACTGGCCTGAACTGGGGGGAACTGGTGGAAGAAGGAACCAGGATGTGGGTTCTGGCCCCAGCTCTGTGTTGTTCATCTTTGCAAAATCCCCTTCCTAAGTGGAGAATGCACAGCTGTTGAGCTGTATCTCGTTACCTGACTTGACAAAGCTGCTTCATTTAGGGTTGGGAAAATTAAAAGGAGGGGGATATTTTACTTGGGACTTGATACAAGTACCTCTGTCATTGGGGATAGATTCGTAATGGGATGAAAGGGGTTGTCATTCAGCACTGTGACATGTCAGTCTGGAAGAGCTATTGATAATATTATAACTTAGACATTTTTACTGCCTGGATTTCCAGCCTGAAGCTTGTCTATATGGGTCGTGGTGATGTATAGGAGCATGTCTCTGAGATGCACCTTCTCTCATGGGAGGCAGATGGAGGCTGTGCAGCAGACCATGTAGGGACTGTTGGAGGAGATAGAACGTGGATTGTATTGTGGGGTGTGCAGCTCAGCCCATTGTCAGGTGAGGTTCTTCAGCCTGGAGAAGAGAAGCTCCAGGGAGACATTGGTGTGGCCCATAAAAAGGATGGGGAGAGACTTTTGAGCAGGGCCTGTTGCAATAGGACAAAGGGTGATGGTTTTAGACTAAAGGAGGGGAGATTCAGGCCAGACATGAGGAAGAAATCGTTGTCCCTGAGGGTGGTGAGAGGCTGTCCCAGGTTGTCCAGAGAGGTGGTGGATGAACCATCCCTGGAGACATCCCAGGCCAGGCTGGACGGGGCTCTGAGCAACCTGAGCTGGTGAAGATGTCCCTGCTCATGGCAGGGGTGGCATTGGGGGAGCTTTAAAGGTCCTTCCCAACCCAAACTATTCTATGATTCTGTGATCTTTGAGACTGTCCAAACCTCTCTTGCAAGTAGGATCATGGATGTGAAGGAAATGCCAACCACTGCAAATGCATGCATGAGTGCTCTGCCTTTACTCTCCCCACTTCTAGGCTGTGGGTAGAGGTGATGCAATGGATTTACTCCAGTTTCATCCACCAAGATCTGATTTGGTGTAGGATAATACTCTTATATTCAACAGTTGCCATGCTGGACTGTCTCCACTTGTTGGATAATGTCAAACCAAGCATTTGGATTTGGTGGTTCCTTTCAACCTCAATTCCTTACTTGACTTTCTGGTTGGATTTCAGATGTGTCTCTGTGCCCTGTTTTTTTGCAGTATTGTTTACCCAGGTCACTGCATGATCAGGAGCTTCTTTTGGAGTTTGGTGATATCTCAGCACCACTTGAATAACAACTCTATCACCCTTTTCTCTCCCCAGTGTACTACAGGTGCCAAAGTAATTTGTCTTATATAGTTTGTTTTGATGGAGCATGAGGTGAAGAACCAGCTGATTATACAATGAATTTATTAATATAAAACACGAACGTATCTGGCTCACCACTTTTCCAAAATCAATGCGTCCTTCAAGGTTTGGTTAGGTTCCTCTATACCAGGAGAGCTGTAGTGATGTTGAGCTGATTATTGGGCTGGAGAGGTACTGTTCATCTCAGCAACATTTTTTCTCTGCCTGGATGTGTCTAACTTGAAGTGGGTATATTTCAGAAAATAAATCGTTCAATACAAAGCAAAACCACCGAGGAATTTTAGCTAATGGGTTTGTTCCTGCTTGGAGAAGCCAGAGCACGACTGGGAGCTGCTGTTCTTTATTGCTGCTTCTGATCTGTTTTTTGGAAAAATTAAAGTAAAACAAATAATGGTGCATTTACATTGATGTTTACCAAAATCCTTTCCAGCTCTTCTGCTGGTTTGCCAAGTACATCCCTGCTTCAAACTGCAAGGGGTTTTCTGAGCCGAGCTGTGGGTTATTGATGGTGGAGCTGTGCGTTATGCTAATAAACACTGTGATTCAGTGCATTTCATTGTGCTTCGTTGTGCGAGATGACTAAAAGTCACTGAATGATAAGAATTGTGCTTGGTCATAAGCCGTTTTGTGTGTGGTTGGTGGGTTTTTTTTGTTTGTTATCTTTTTAAGCAGCCTGGACCACATTTGTGCTTCTTGACTTAATATTCTATCTTTCCCCTGTGTGTGATGTGTTTTTGTTGGGTTTTTTGTTTGTTTTCATTTTGGTTTTTAATTGTAATAAAAGCCCTGAATGATGGATGTGATGGGGGCTGGTGAACTAAATGTAGGCCCTTGTCTTATCAGTCTTTGACTTTCAAGGCATCAATTTAGTATTCGTTCATCTGTTGATTGGGATCACTGGGCTGATACCAATAAAGAGGTGTTTAACGCTTTCGGTGCTCTGAAAATGTACATGTGAAAATGCTGAAGTGGTGGTGGTGAACTGGTTAACGGGTGCATGTGCCATTGCTGGGGGAGCAAATGTTGCAGTGACCAAAAAAAGGTGCTTTTCACACAATCCCAGAACGTCAGGGATTGGAACGGACCTGGAAAGCTCATCCAGTGCAATCCCCCCATGGAGCAGGAACACCCAGCTGAGGTTCCACAGGAAGGTGTCCAGGCGGGTTTGAATGTCTGCAGAGAAGGAGACTCCACAACCTCCCTGGGCAGCCTGGGCCAGTGTTCTGTTACCTTCACTGAGAAGTTGTTTCTTCTCAAATTTAAGTGGAATCTCCTGTGTTTCAGTTTGTACCCATTGCCCCATGTCCTATCATTGGTTGTCACCGGGAAGAGCCTGGCTCCATCCTCCTGACACTCACCCTTTCTATATCTGTAAACATGAATGAGGTCACCCCTCAGTGTCCTCTTCTCCAGCTCCAGAGCCCCAGCTCCCTCAGCCTTTCCTCACACGGGAGATGCTCCACTCCCTTCAGCATCTTGGTGGCTGCGCTGGGCTCTCTCCAGCAGAAAAGACCATTGGCCTTCCTGGCCACAAGGGCTCAGTGCTGGCTCATGCTCACCCTGCTGTCCCCAGGACCCCCAGGTCCCTTTCCCCTACACTGCTCTCCAACAGCTCCTTCCCCAACTTACACTGGAACCTGGGGTTGTTCCTGCCCAGATCCAAGACTCTACACTTGCCCTTGTTCTAGTTCATTCCATTTCTCCCCGCCCAACTCTCCAGCCTGTCCAGGTCTCTGATGGCAGCACAGCCTCTGGCGTGTCAGCCACTCCTCCCAGCTTGGTGTCCCCAGCAAACTTGCTGACAGTCACTCTGTTCCCTCATCCAAGTCATTGATGAATATATTGAATAATCCCGGCCCCAGCACTGACCCCTGAGGCACTGCACTGGATACAGACCTCCAACTAGACTTTTGCTTGCATTAACACAGTGTGAATTGAATTTTTAACTCCCTATGGGCTCTGCCACCCATGATGAGGTTGGAAAATAAGATAAGAATGTATGTAACCTGCCCCACCATTGGTAGGCGATTGATTTTTTTCTCACTTTCTCTTTTTAGCATTTTGAGTAGAATTATTCTCATTGGATATTTGCATACGTACAAGTGTTTATTAAGATCCTTTCTGTCTCCTCCTGTATTGTGTGGCCAAATAATCGATATAATCTTCTTCCTTCTGGGATCTTGTACTGAAAGTGTTTAATACCCTCTGCACATATAGAAAGTGAGTAGAGGTGGATATAGAGTGGCAAGAAGAGGTGATTTTTATATATATATATATATATATATATATATACACGTGTGTATATATATATACACACATATATATGTATATATATATATACGTGTATATATATATATATATATTTTGTATCTGAACATGACAGCAATGCAGTGATGCTGCAGAGGCTCTTAAAAGGTTGTTTGGAGAGCCGAGTGGCTGCAGGAGGAGGCTGATGTGTATAAACACTTAAATGACATATAGGATATGGCATCCTAAAGGGCTGCCATATGTGCTGGAGCCTGATGTCTTCACACCGAGATCGCATATCCTCTGGGGAGATGCTGTGGATGAACCTACATTTCTGTGCTCAAATATAGGGATCAGCGGATAAATTTCTCTGTTGAGCAGTCAAGCAAAATTGTTTAAAGTTCTTCCTTTATCCCTTTCCTAGAAAGCTTTGCATAATTTAAGATATTACTTTTTTCCTGCTTTAGGAATTAAAATTTCCCTGTGCTGGACTTTTTCCTTAAAAACAGACCCATGTGAGAGCATCTCAGCAGTTCTAGCTGGGGATGAGTGATGAAGGGTTGATCTTTTCTCCCTTTTCTCACCATCTTTTACATGGGTCAAAGTATGATTATTTTTCTAGTCTGGCTTTACCAGGTAAGGAGTTGGACTGGAAACTCTGGTGCATGGCTGCTTCGAGCTCAAGGCTTCGTTTAAGGCAGATGCTCCTTGGAGGCAAAAGCGTCTTGTGACTCCCTTGCAAAATCTGCACCAGCCTTGGGGATCAGGATGCTCTAATGACATTTCTTGTCTCTTTGGCAAACTGCAAGCGTTCCCTGGTCTAAATTAGGGAGTCCCTGATTGCAAGAGCTTGTTCTCGTTAACATTTCAATTGCAAATCTGTGGCGGTTGTCTGCCTGGTAGAGCAGGACCTGGCAGGGAAGCTCTGGCTGAAATTCCCTGCAGCCGTCTTGGTTCAAATCTTCATTTTCCTGAGTGTTTTTACTCAGTTTTGTGTCCAGTTAGCACGTTTCTTTTTCTGTTTTGCTCCTAGTGTTGCATTCTGCTTGTGTTTCAGTGTAAAACAAGTCATGAGGATGTTCTTTATTAATTTTGGACCATTGCTGAAGGGGTCTGTGTGTTGGATCATGGCAAAACTGTTGCTGGACACATTTTAATCCTTGGCTGCATTGACACATCAAGATGTTTTAAGGTGTTAAGTCAGCTGGAGCTAAATAATTATGCTTTGCAACAGGGTTAAGGTTTAGCAGAGTTCTCCACCCTCCCTGTCTAGGTGTGATTCATGAGATAATTCACTGCCTGTGCTCCTGCAATTATTTTCCTTATCAATTATCACTTGTTCTCCAGCCTGTCATTACATGCGCTCGGAAGTGCTGCTGTCAGCGTGGATGATGTGAGCTGGGCACAGCGGCTTCCCCGAGGGAAGGTATTTACCTCCGAGGCTGCCAGCAGTGATGGATGGGTTCACTTTGAGTTGGGTGCAAGACAGAAATGGTCCTGGTTCTGCCTTCAAAATGATGCTGGGCAAGCATATAAAACCTGATGGATGGTGGCAATCCGTCACCGCAGCTGTCGGGTGATGTGGTTTGCAACAACTCACAGTGGATGCTGGAGTGAATTTCTGGTTGCTTTTCTGTCGCCTTGTAGGGCTCTTTTCTCTGCTTTAAGATGCTCTTGGACCCGTTTTGTTTTCGGGGTACCTGACTTGCAACCCTTCTGCTTATTGAGGGATATTTTGTGAAGGACTACAGTTCATTACAGGGTGGACTCTTCAGTGGATGAGAAACTGGCTGCATGGTCATTTAACACGTTGACCAGAGAGGTGGTGGATGAACCATCCCTGGAGACATCCCAGGCCAGGCTGGACGGGGCTCTGAGCAACCTGAGCTGGTGAAGATGTCACTGCTCATGGCAGGGGTGGCACTGGGGGAGCTGGGAAGGTTCCTTCCAACCCAAATTGTTGTATGATTCCATGAGATGGAGAGTAGCGGTTGATGTTACAATGTCTGGATGAAAACCAGTGAAAAGTGGTGTCCCTCAGGGGTCTGTATTGGTGCCAGCACTATTTAATCTCTTCATCAGTGACATAGAGAGTGGGATCAAGTGCACCCTCAGCAAGTTTGTGGATGACACCAAGCTGAGTGGTGGGGTTGACCCACCTGAAGGGATGGGATCCATCCAGAAGGACCTGAACAAGCTGGAGAAATGAGGCCATGTGAACCTCTTAAGGTTCAACAAGGCCAAGTGCAAGGTCTTGCACCTGAATTAGGGCAACCCCTGGTATCAATCCGGGCTGAGAGAGTTGGGGTGTTCAGCTTGGAGAAGAGAAGCTCCGGGGAGACCTTAATGTGGCCTTTCCAGACTTAAAAGGGAGCCATAAGAAAGATGGGGACAGGCTTTTGAGCAGGGCCTGTTGTGATAGGACAAGGGATGATGGTTTTAAACTAAAGGAGGGGAGATTCAGGCCAGACATGGGGAAGAAGTTTTCTATAATGCTGGTGATTAAACACTGTCCCAGGTTGGCCAGAGAGGTGGTGGATGAACCATCCCTGGAGACATCCCAGGCCAGGCTGGATGGGGCTCTGAGCAACCTGAGCTGGTGAAGACGTCCCTGCTCATGGCAGGGGTGGCACTGAATGAGCTTAGGATGTCCCTTCCAACCCAAACTATTCCATGATTCTATGATGTTCGGAGATTAAGATCTGTCTATCTCTCTTCCTTCACTCTCTCTGACTTGTCTGGAAATGTGAATAGTCACCTTACCCTTAAGATGTTGCTCTTAAGGACATTGCTTTATGTTTGCTTTACAAATGACTATCATCAGCAACACTGGGTATCATACCAGAGGGGGTAATTTAGAAACATCTGCTGGTGTTTGCACATTAACTGGTTTATGAGTAGTTAGTGCTAAAATTGCTGTACGAGAGTCCAGTGCTTGACTTCTTATTAGTCCGGTGCCTCTGTGGCCTGAAAACAAATTAAATTTGAGATTTTCAACACTTGCAACCGATGTTTAAAGCTATTAGAGAGTTAGAAGAGGCTGAAATGACTGCTAAAGCCCTCATTGTAACTGTTACCATTGATTTGAAGTGTTTTTCAGAGCTGCCTTGCAACACTGAATGTGAGTACTTAATAAAACAAACAAAAAGCAATGGGATGCTCTAATGGTTTTTGGAGCACCTTGTGGACTTTAGAAGGCTGGTGGGAGACTGAATGTGGTCCAGGGAAAAAGTTCTCCCAGCCCTGGTGCTGATGCTCCGTGGTACTTGCTATAGGGATGGCCATGGATGAGGGGACAGTGTCCGTGCTGGGAAAAATCCCTTTGATACCTCCAGAGGATTTGAGGTCAGAAAAATTACAGTAAAATTACACATCGCTGTGTTTTTTAATTTAATTACTGCACTTTTCTTCTTCCCTGTTCTGTCTCCCTCTTTCTGTGATCTCTCTTTTTGCTCGCAAAGAGAGAAATAGCCAAAATCTCTCCCCTACGAACTACAATGCAAGTAACATCAGACTGTTCAAATGCAAACTCCTTTTAACTCAGATATCTCATTTGCACCAGAGCTTGCCGAGGACAACGAGTTCTTGTCCTCTTGTTCCTGATGATGCTGATTTTTTAAGACACCACCAGACTAAGGAAGAGATTGTTTTTCCCCTACTTTGAGATCTATAGAGAAAAGAGCTGGGTGACATTCACGACACTTCTCCAAAACAAGCAGAACATGTTCCTTCCGCTGGGCAATGTCATTCATCATTTTCTTTTTAAGTGTGTGAGCAACTTTTTCAGGACCAACTTGTTCAAATGCTGCAGGGTAGCAGTTGTTCAAATTGGTTGGAAACTCATTATTGCTTTTTTGTATATTTGTGTCCTCCTTGGAGCTCTGCAGCTCCAGTTTCTCTTTTCCGCTGATCTGCAGTGCTCTGTGTATCTGTTTCTCCACGCCGATAATGGCATAAAAACCTGTGTCAGAGACCAGAGGAAAAACAAGATTTTTGCAAATACAGCTCAAGGGGTACAAATGAATTGAAGTGATTAATATGGTGTTACATATACATATGTTTTCTATAGATATTAGGCATCCTGAGCTCTTGCACAACTGAAGCTGCAGCGTGCAGAGGTTGGGTTTTCCCTTTACGAAAGATGTAGGGCCAGCTGTACTTTTGGCAAGGAACTGTGGTCAGAGGTAGCTGTGCCAAATTGGGGCTGTTTCATGACCCTGAAGTAGCGACGAGTCCGGCTGTTGTATTATAAAGTGAATATTGTCACCCTGTCATCTCCAGGCTTGTCTGTGCAGCTGCCGTTTGTGCCCAAATGTAATTACAGCAGCGATATCTAAAGATGTGCACATCCCTCCTTAGGATACCATCCCCAAAACAGCACCTACAGAGGAAATTCCACTTTTTTCCTTGTTTTCCTTGTTTGTCTTCCTTTTGTTTTCTCCGAGAAGTACTTTTGCTTCCCATGCAGACAACCCATGAGAGAGAACCGATCCATCGCTGCGTGTAGAGAGGTCCAGGGCACGGGGTGTCCCATGTCACCCGCAATCTGATCTGGCACGTTTGAATGGCTGTACTTGCCAAAAGAGCCTTGGAGGTTACAAAGAGAGTTGGGGGAGTGAGGTCTGTGCGCTGAAATGCTTGTACGGGGAATAGAAAGCTTGTAAAAACAAGGCCAACCACCCGGCAGAGCAGAGTGTTGAGTTAATTTTACAAATGTCAGTTGGGCCTTTTGGAATCATCTCTTCTCCATCCTGGAATGGGTGAGACTATAGAGAGTGGTGACAAAACAAGACATTTAAAGAAATCTTTGAAAAGGGGAGGGATTTGGGATCAGGAGAGGACTCTGGGCATGGAGCTGAAAGGAAAAATTTGCAAGTGATGATCTTCAAATTCATGTGTCTCACCTGTAGATGCAAAAAGCATTTGAGATGCAGGATCAGCAGATGTGTTAAATGCCACCCACTTATCTATGGGAAGGCAGTTCCTAGGTGAGAAATCTGTGTATTCTGAAGAATAGGAACAATAATGCTTTTGTAATGGAGGCCCTGATCTTGGCAGGTTCCTTTGATCTGTACCAGCACAGGTGTGACCAGCAGGCCCAGGGCAGTGACCGTCCCTGTGCTGGGACCTGGGGAGGCCAAACCTTGAATCCTGGGGTCTGTTTTGGACACCTCATGCCAAGAAAGGCCTTGAGGTGCTGGGGCGAGTTGAGAGAAGGGAACAGAGCTGGTGAGGGGCTGGAGCACAAGTGTGATGGGAGCTGCTGAGGGACCTGGGGGGTTCAGCTGGAGAACAGGAGCTGAGGGGAGACCTTCTGATCTCTGAACTGCCTGAAAGGAGCTTGGAGCCAGGGGGGTCGGGCTCTGCTCCCCGGGAACAAGCGCCAGGAGCAGAGGAAACGGCCTCAAGTTGCGCCAGGGGAGGTTGAGGTTGGATGTGGGGACCAATTTCTTCCCCAAAGGGCTGTGGGGCATTGGAACAGGCTGCCCAGGGCAGTGCTGGAGTCACCATCCCTGGAGGGTTGGACAGACAGTCATGAGGTTCTCAGGGACATGGAGCAGTGCCAGGGCTGGGGGAACAGTTGGACTTGATGATCTTGAATGGCTTTTCCAACTAAAATGATTCTATAATTCTATGGTATATCTCCTTCTACAAGTACTCTGTGGTTCAGGCTGGTTCACAGGCTGCTGGGACTGTTTGGAAGGTTATGAAAGATTTATCTGCTTTGAAACTGCCTGCAGTACCTATAATCTTTTTTATACCATATGGCTGCTCATGAACATACAGAGGGGAATTGTAGCACGTTGCCTGTTTCTTGGGTGTCTGAGATGTGGGTCACTGTCCAGGGAGGAGGCTGGGGACAAATGCCTGGATGGAGAGCCATGAGGAAACGGGAGTGTTGCACAGAGAATCACAGAATAGTTTGGGTTGAAAGGGACCTTCATAGCTCATCCAGTGCCACCCCTGCCATGAGCAGGGACATCTTCACCAGCTCAGGTTGCTCAGAGCCCCGTCCAGCCTGGCCTGGGATGTCTCCGGGGATGGTTCATCCACCACCTCTCTGCCCAACCTGTTCATATACTTTCTGGCTGAAATGTGCCCCCTCTTCCTGGATCTAGCTGGGAATCATTCAACTCCTTTTTATAAAGGAAGGAAGTTGTGTTATTTTGGACTGCAATCCCCAGGGATAGAGGCTGTTGCAAAAGCAGCTCTTGCTGTGTCCTGGTTTGTTGATTTAACTTAAAGCTCCTGCTTCTTACTGTGATGGTGATAACTCTGCAACCTTGTGCGGAAGAAGAAAACTTTATTTCTTAATTTGCCTGTAAAGTACGGTGGTTTTTTTCTCTTCAGACATGGGAGTGGATGAGCAATACCAGAGTTTTTGTCGCATTCTGTTCCTAGGATAATGTGGCCTTGGCATGCAGCTGTGCAAAAAGCATCTCCTGGGTCTTTGAACAATAACAGCTGGGCAAAAGCTGTAGATTTTTCCATCCTTTATGTGAACAGGGATTGAGTGTTGTCCCAGTCCGTGATGGTTGGGTTCCAAATTATATAAGCTTATATAAGCTCTATTATGTGTTGGTCTGTACATTCTGGTCCTGCTTATCTCATGTCAACTGCCAAATAGGCTTGTGCTCAGTAATATGTTGACTGACATACGTTTTGGTAGCTTAAAGGTCTGGCTTTTCTGGAGAAGGGCCAAGGAGCATCACAAAAATGCTGGTGTTTGCTGCATTATGCTGGCAGGTGCGGTCTCTGTGCTGTGGAGGACATGAATGGGTTACGAGGTCCTAAAGCCTTTATAGATCAACCTCTCCAGAGTTTCTATTCTGGTGGGAGGCCAAGGCTTTTGGAAGTGCAGCTTTCACACCCTTCAGTGTCAGCTCTGAAGATTCCTGCTCTTCCTGTGGCTCCAAAGTTGATGTGTCCAGTGTCACCCTTAGAGTACACAGGAGCTGATCTGCCAGGCCTGTGAGAAACCCTCAAAGTAAATATATTCAAGATAAAAGCCTCCCAATCAACAATTATGGATTAACTAAACCTAAAATGTAAGAGAGAATATACTGAATTCGATTCATTTCGTGTGCTGTCTCATTCTGCAAAAGGACTCCTGTGT
The DNA here is from genome assembly GCF_037038585.1 of Patagioenas fasciata. Taxonomy (NCBI): domain Eukaryota; kingdom Metazoa; phylum Chordata; class Aves; order Columbiformes; family Columbidae; genus Patagioenas; species Patagioenas fasciata. Next base: position 3,162,042 of record NC_092520.1, read on the forward strand.
TCTACCCAATTAATCTTTGCAGTGTTTTAACATTACAGGGTTTAGCAAAGAGCAGTCTTTAGTGATGTGAACTCTGTCCTGTGTATTATGTGTAAACCAGGCATGATGCAAAGGTGCTTTTTGGCACTTTTTGGCTTTTCTATATAAACACTTCTCCCTATTCATGTTTGAAGTCTGCTGTGCTGTCTTAGCTGAGCAGCACTATTAAGTAGCTTATTGGTCCATACAGACCTTGCCTTGCTTGTTGGATATCACCGATGCATGTTAGGAAAGGTTATGAGGGCAAGTTTTTGATCATGCATGGGCTGTCTTTTCAATTAACCTCTTAAATGACAAGAAATAAGTAACTTTTCAGATGAGTTGGGCAGTGATGAATGACTCGATCATTCAAAGTTTAACTATAACATCATTTGACTGAAGAGAAGTAGCGTGTGTAGAAGGAACTGTGATAGGTTATACTTCTGGGTTGGCTGGTTGTAGGCTTGGTTGGCTATACCAACAGACTATAAGACATAAGATTCACTCTGAATACCTGATTGGTGACTGGGAACATAACTTTCTCACCCTTGTGTACAAAATTACACTGTTTTCAAGGACTGGAGCTGAAATTAGATCCTCGTACTTCAAGGACACTGGGGTGTTCCCAGCAGTCTGAAATTATATCTTAATGTAAGGTAACCTACAGCTCCTGTTGGCTTCAGGAGGATGTTAAGATGCCTGCTTGCTTTTGGAAAGTAAGTTACTGCTTATATGTATTTGGATGATGGATTCACTTCCATATGTAAAACCAGCTCCCACTGTTCTTACTCCTGTGTTATGGGGCAGAACTTCCCTTGGAAGAGATGCCAAGTGAAAGTTGTATTAATACACAGCTTTAAAGAAGAATCTGAGCCATTATTTAGACATTCCCCCCTCCCAGTTTTCTAAGAAGAAAGATGTGGTCTTTGAACCTAAAGTTACTAAAAATGTGTCTTGCAATTTCTTGGCTAGATATAAGTAACTGGGTTCCCAACATTAGGGGGTAAAGTCTGAAGTCCTGGTCTTGGTTTCACGGACAAATATAAGAGGCAAGTAGCCTAAATTTATGGGGATTTGTATTCTGTATTGGGCAAATCAAGGTTGCAGAACCGCTGCTTTTTGTAATGGGGCTCTGAGCCACCTGATCTGGGTGAAGATGTCACTGCTCATGGCAGGGGTTGGACTAGATGAGCTTTGAAGATGCCTTCCAACCCGAACTATTCCATGATTCTAGTCTAGTTTATTCCAGTCTATTCTTCTATATGGCTTATATTCAAGGGGATACCAGTTAGTTACTGGCTGGAGAGCCATGTATCAGACTAGGGCTAGATGTCTGGAAGGCATCTCGAGAATTAGAAGTGTGTCAATTGTTTTGTTTAAAACCACAATTGCAAATGCACTGACATACAGCTGGTGCCACGTATTCAGTGGAAACACTTGTGCACAGCTCGCCTTGATGCCAGGCCAAACTGAATCATAGAATCACAGAATGGTTTGGGTTGGAAGGAACCTTCCCAGCTCATCCAGTGCCACCCCTGCCATGAGCAGGGGCATCTTCACCAGCTCAGGTTGCTCAGAGCCCCATCCAGCCTGGCCTGGGATGTCTCCAGGGATGGTTCATCCACCACCTCTCTGGCCAACCTGGGCCAGGCTCTCACCACCCTCAGGGACAACAATTTCTCCCTCATGTCCAGCCTGAATCTTCCTCCTTTAGTTTAAAACCATCACCCCTTGTCCTATGGCAACAAGCCCTGCTCAAAAGTCTGTCCTCATCTTTCTTCTCGACCCCTTTTAAATCCGGAAAGGCCGCACTAAGGTCTTCCCAGAGCTTCTCTTCTCCAGCAGAACACCCCAACTCTCTCAGCCTGTCCCCCCAGCAGAGCTGTTCCATCCCATTGACATGGTCCAAACGTGCAGAGAAAGTACAAAGACACATACAAAAACAGATGTGACCCCAAATAAAAGGGGTGCCCTTGACTTGTTGTCATGCACCCAGTGCTGGGTGGATTGGTTTGCAACCAGCTAGGTGCAGCTTGCTGGAGCACCAGGATTAAAATGCACTTAAAATAATCAGGCAACCTCTTGTAAGTCAGGGCACTAAACAATTGAAAAGAATAATTTAATCATTTCTCATATGACGAAGACCAAAATCCTTTCTATTTTGGAGTAGGGATTACGGTAGTTTAACAAATGCATTAAAGCAGCTGTAGCAAATGTACCTGCAACTGCAAATCTTCACGCTGCATTTTAATCTCAAATGATTCTCCTTTATACTATGATGGGTCAAAATTGAGTACATTAGGTTAAGTCCAGAAATGGCTTGCAAGCCTCTTAAATTCAGATGTAGATGTTGAAAATGCAAAGTGCTTTTGTGGTTTCTACCTTCTAGAAGGAAGTTAATTCTTGTATGGAATCCTGCATTCTGTCCACTCCCTCCCCAGGTCGTGGCTGGAGTGGGAAAATGCAACTAAATATCTGGAAATATTTTGAGTTTGAGAGTTGCAGAATCACAGAAAGGTCAGGGTTGAAGGGACCTCTGGAGATCATTCAGTCCAACCCAACTGCTAACGCAGGGTCACCAGAGCAGATCACACAGGAAGGTGTCCAGGGGGGTTTCAATGTCTCCAGAGAACTGGTGGATGTTTAAGCAAGAATTCATCATAATAAGGTATCTGTTTATTCTTCTTGCTTTTTAAGTATTTTGTGCAATATTGGTCATTCTGGCAACCCTGGAAAAGTAAAATAAGTGTGTCTCCAGAGAAAGCAAAGTGTGAAAGATACTTTACTGGGGGACTAGGAAATACCTTGGGAACTTGGAGTTTTGTTTTCCTACCCAACTCTTTCTTTTTGAATGATGTTTTGTAGTGCTGAGAGAATGAAATGATGCACATCCTCCTGGAGAGTACTGTGTACAGGGAATAGGTCAGCTCATCCCAAAATCAGAATCATTTTGGTTGGAAAAGACCTTTAAGATCGAGTCCAACCATTAACCCAACGTTGCCAAGTCCACCACTAACCCATGTCCCTAAGAACCTCATCTATGTGTGTTTTAAAGCCCTTCAGGGATGATGACTCAACTCTTTACCTGGGTGGCCAAAGACAAAAGATGAGCAGGAAGGAATTAGTAAATGGAGGTAAAAAATAAATACATGGACATACTTTGGGGAAAAGATCATTGAACAAACACTGGCAAATTTTTGGCCTGTTGGCTTCCTTGTGGGATTGTGATGAAATGCTTTTTGCGTGTCTTCCGAATTGGTGAGAAAGAGGCTTTGAGCTGAGTAATTCATGTATCAACATCTTGAGCTTTGTTTAAACATTTTGTCTATGATCATAGCACTGGCTTGAAGTAGGATTATGGTTTGTTTTTCTTGGCTTCCTGAAATTTTGCTTAAGGAGGACTTTAGGTCTCTTATTAAGCCATATTTACTACATAAGGACACTAACACTGATGATGAAAGCTTGTGAAATAATTCATGTTCTATTTATGTGTTTGGCTACCACTTTATATTTGTTATAGCTTTCTACAGTAGGTTTGCTTTCATATAATTTGGTGGGAGAAGGGTTATATACATATGAATCTAATTATTTCAACTAGTAAGGAAGGAGTCCTTCCTCTCTAACTGCGTTCTCTGTCATTCCTGTCTGCGAAATTGCAGCTATTTATCCTTCTTGGGGTCCTGTTGCAGTCAAATTCCAGATGTCAGTGTTTACTGTGTTTTAAAAATGATTTTAATTTTCTCAGAGGTCTGGAGAGGGTGGCGGGATTGATTTGCTGTCTGTGAATAGAGACTTTCCTTTTGCAGGCTCTGAGCTCGCGAGACAACTTCAGGGTCACCGTGTATGTTTTTTGTAGGCTTTGGGAATATTGAAAACCAAATTATCCAGATCAGTTTCTTCCTGAAAACGTTAGAGACGTTGAGGCAGCTTCTGGGGAAAATACAGTAGGTTGAGTTATCTTGATGCAACTGCTTGTACCTACCAAATGTACCTGTTGCTGTCATCTCAAAGCCAAACAGTGCAGGCATCCAGGGATGGGCTTGACGCAAAAAGCCATTATTTTTAATGGTTTACAGGGCTTATGAGCAGTAACTGTGCCTTTTAGAAGCAAAAAGATGTCAGAGTTTTGGATTCCTGAAAAATTCAAGATTTAACCTTTTTTTCCCCTCTTTGTTTCTGAACTGCAGGTAGACGCACAAATAAAACATATATGCAGCAGAGATCTGCTTGTTTGCTGTATGAAGTCATTGATAGTTACAGTTTGTCTGCAACAGCTTTCCTGGCATTGTTTTTGGGGGAAAATGGGCCATATTTCTATGAATCAGTTGTGCTGTTTTATCCTTGCTCCCTTAATCTCGTGTGGTTCTTCCTTTTTATTTGGTCCCAGAGCTGGGCTTGCTCTGCTTACTGCACTCATCAAAGAAACTGCAATTTCTCTGGCTAGATACGAATCTTTGCAGTATGTGGTCCTTCCCATTTGTGGATGAGGAGGAGAAACAAAATGCAAAGGGGTCAGGTTGGATTTTGGGAGGTTTGCTTGACATTCTTGCTGCAGGCACCACCTTTTTCTTGGCTGTTGAGCAGCATTTTTTTCTCTGCATCTGAATCACAGAACCCAGAATGTGAGGGGTTGGAAGGGACCTGGAAAGCTCATCCAGTGCAATCCCCCCATGGAGCAGGAACACCCAGCTGAGGTTCCACAGGAAGGTGTCCAGGCGGGTTTGAATGTCTGCAGAGAAGGAGACTCCACAACCTCCCTGGGCAGCCTGGGCCAGGCTCTGACACCCTCACCATGAAGAAGTTTCTTCTCAAATTTAAGTGAAACCTCCTGTGTTCCAGTTGGAATCCATTGCCCCTTGTCCTATCATTGGTTGTCACTGAGAAGAGCCTGGCTCCATCCTCCTGACACTCACCCTTTATGTATCTGTAAACATGAATGAGTCCCCCCTCAGTCTCCTCTTCTCCAGCTCCAGAGCCCCAGCTCCCTCAGCCTTTCCTCACACGGGAGATGCTCCACTCCCTTCAGCATCTTGGTGGCTGTGCTGGACTCTCTCCAGCAGTTCCCTGTCCTTCTGGAACTGAGGGGCCACAACTGGACACAATATTCCAGGGGTGGTCTCCCCAGGGCAGAGTGTGATCTCTTCTCACCCATGAAGCAGGGAAAGAAAGGATAAGATCTTCTGTGGAAAGTGCCAGACACGAGAAAGATATTGTTGCCCTGAGGGTGGTGAGAGCCTGGCCCAGGTTGTCCAGAGAGGTGGTGGATGAACCATCCCTGGAGACATCCCAGGCCAGGCTGGACGGGGCTCTGAGCAACCTGAGCTGGTGAAGATGTCCCTGCTCATGGCAGGGGTGGCACTGGATGAGCTTGGAAGGTCCCCTTGACCCAAAACATTCTATGTTTCTAAGGTGTTGCTCCAGGCCACTCTGCCTTGCTGGTTGAGATCACAGTTCAATGTTTTACTGACAAGCTGGTTTTCCCTTTCCTCGCTCACTGTACAAAGATGTTCAATACAGTTGTTTTCAAGATGTTTTATTACTTCTTGGCTGGTATTTGAACCTTGATACAGATCTATTGATTCCTTCTGCTTCTCTGTGATTTTCCCTCTGGAGCATCTGATGACATTTCATCCTTGGCAAAGGTTGAATTATTTTCTTTGAATGTATTACGCTAAAAGCTGTGGTTGAAGACTACAAAACTGGGCTAGAACAGGTAAAGCAGGTGGTGGGAAATTAGATAAACAGAGTTTTTGGGGGCCTTTTAGAATTACTGGGCTGATGGAAGTTGGAGAGCTGAAGGTTATGGACTAAGCAAGGAGTAAATCTGCTTCCAGGGTCTACCATGTGTTCAAATGATACTGTGTGTCCTCAGAAGCCAAATAAAACGGTGTGTCCACCTCAAAGAACAACTTTTGGGGAGAATTTCTAGATTCAGGGGTGTTCCTCTGACTGTTCCAGTTGCTTTTTATTACTGTTGTACTTTTTTATTTTCTGTTGTGAGCAATTTCAAGGCTCCAAAGCAACTTTGCTTGTGCATTTGTCTTGTTCTGGTCAGCAAACTAGGATCTTAATGAAAAGCCTTCAAACATGTATCTTCAAGCCTGTGGTTTTCACGTCTGTCTGTCCGTGGCAGCTGTGGCTGGACAGACCTCAGCTGAGGAAGCTCCAAATTCTTGCAGTGTGCTACAACTAGTCGAATAATCCCAACATTTGGGTAACATGAACCACAGTCAGGACTGTGGGAAGCTGTAGACACTATGTTGGGTTCATGAGAGATGTGGAAAGGGAAATGGAAACTCTGTCCTGCATGAAGACCTGAAAGTCTTGGCAGATGCTGGTCCAACCCTGGGGAAGAAGAGGATGAAAACTGTAATACCTTTGCCCTCCTTGCTTGCCTTTCCATCCCATATAACCTTTCTGACTTGTTAGATATTTGAGGTACTTTCTCTAATGACAAAAAAGTCTATGCAACTTCCATTCTTGCTGGTTGAGACAGGTTTACTCCTGTTGACCGGTTTATTCCTTTAAAGAGCCCAATAAAACCAACCATCCATCAGCCAAGTGGGTTGGAGGAGATATATTCCTTGGATCTCAATCTGAGCTGTCATTGCTTCCTATTTATCATCATGCAGAGTGCATCTTCTGCCTCCTGCTTCTAAATATCCACCCACATATATAAGTAAATGTTCTGGTTTGTCGGGTATTTTCTTAGCTAGTCAGTACAGAAAGATGCTTTGGTTGAAAAGATGATATTGGAGAGAGGTTCCTGTGCTCCAGATTTTTTTTATTGGAAAAGTAAAGTGAATCCTAAATGTAATCAAGAATAAAAGGGGGGGGTGCCATGTATCACTATTTATGGCATTATGGTAATTTTGCCTCCAATGCAGATTTTTAATTTGTACGCTGCCAGAAGAGTAGTTAGCTTTAATTTATAACCCAATAAACCTGTAGATCCTTGCTTAAGCCAGGCAGGCATGTTATATCAGGCCAGATCTAATAATTTAGAAGCAGTTTAGTAAGCTCAATAACATCTATGGTACAATTGTTTTTATGGGCTGGTTTATCCCACTTGGCACTGCCTTGTTTTGTTTCTAGTGCACTGCTGTGTTCTGAATTTATTGCCGCAGCACAAGAATAGCCTAATTTCTCTTGATGGAGGGAAATGAGCCCATCCATGTGGTGGTTTGGCTTGTTTTTCCAATATTTCTGTGCTGAAGAGGACTCTTAGGTTTAGGTGTGAGAATGATGGTGATGAAAGGGATGCTTGTGTACTCTTAAGACTGGGCTTATTTTTGCTCTGATGTGTAGCTTTTGTAGATCCATTTGTGGGCTGACAGAGCAGAACTTCACTTCTTTGGCTCTTGAATGCTTTCTGGGAAGCTGTTTGGTTGAAGAAGCTCTAAGGGATTTTTTTGTTAAAGTGAGAGAAAAGTAGGACAGGAGTCCTTGTGCTCCACGGGGAGCATGGCCAAAGCTTCTAGTCAACCAGACCACATAGGTCTAATATCAGCTGAGAGCCTGGAGATACTCAAGATGCTTATTAATCATCATCCAGTGCAGTGAAGACGTGTGGGAAACTACAATGGGTCCATGGATTCCCTGACAGAAGGTATGGGAACAGAGATCAACCTTGAAGATATTGAGGTTTACCCATGAGAAAGATGGGAGTTAGGAGTATCTGGAGATATTAAGGTGTATCCGTGAGAAAGGAGTAGAAGAGTAACATTGACGATAGCAAAATTAGCCAATGAGATGTTACTACTGCAACTTGTAACCAACAGTAAAAAGACATGAGTTGGTAAAACTGTATAAAAATGCACTTGTGGCAATAAATGGCATCTGCTGGAATCTCAGAAGTACTTTGTCTATGTCGCTTATCAGTCCCAAACATGACAGAGATGTTTGCATTATCTTTGAGGAATAAAGCCCTTGAATGGTCTGAAAGCAGAGAAGGATGAGGCGAGTTTGGCTGAGCCTTGGTGAACAAAGGCACAAACCTCGCTCATGTCCCGTTGCTTTCAAAGTTCTTTGGGGATGTTCAGCCCTTGCAACCAAGTTTTGTGCAGAGTATTTGCGTGAGTCCTGTAGACCACAAACCCATATCTGGTGCAGGAAGAGTTGTTTTTTAGAGGCTGCTTTGCCCTAAATTGAAGATCTGGCTCTCCTTCTTTAACAAGTGTTTATTGACTCTAACCTAGGAAACCTCCCAAGCGATGGTTATTTGAGGTATTATATATACATAGTCATGTCTATTGAAAGGACAAAGCTAAAATTTTTGGAAGAAAGATGGGCTAATCACATCAAACCCTTCCCAGTCCATCTAAGGGACAGTCCATCTCAGTTGTAAAATTCCACATTTAACTGTGTACCTTGACCTCCCTGCATACAATGGTGGAGTAGTGGGATGCTCAACTCTGCTCCGTGAATGCAAACAACAGATTAAAGAAGAAATCCCCTTATTTTTTGCTGTATCAAGCCCTGCGACAAAGCAGAGGAGATGCGATTTCATTCAGTACTGACTTGTATACCAAATTTGTCACCCAAGCATATGCATAAAGCATTTTTTGTGTACAACAGAACTTAGTTTCAATAAGGTGAAGTAGGTGTCTTTTAATGCCTACCAGCAGAAAACTCAGAGTTCAACCTTCTTCTCCAAGCTGTTGTGTGGTTCTGATGTGTATATATTACACTCTTTCTCGCATGACCCCAGGCAGCCACCCCATCCATCCTGTGGTTTCCTACACACACATCTGCTGCGTGAAACAGCGATCGCTGGGGAGCACTGCGTGCTAATAACTCAGTTTTGCAGACAGCATTAAGTGTATCAAGAAGAAAAAGATTTGGCCACAAGAATAAATCTACCAGTTCCTCTGAAGTCCAAATTGTTCGCTGGGGACTTTCTAATGCAAGGAGAGAGCTTAAGTCTAATGAGCACAGCATGAACTTCTGGACGGGAGTTGGGAGACCACCACGAGCGAGGAGAAAGCACCAGCATACCATCTTTCCAGCTGTGAAAAAACTGCTCAATAAATACTGTCTATGAACAGTCAATTAATAGTGAGCAGAACTGAGTGTGAAATCGGTCTGGGCTGGTTCTGTTCTTAAAACTGAATTAACCCATGGGCTTTGGCTGAGAGTTAAGTGAATTTGGCTGATAATTTCCCATTCGTGCATCCTCTGCCTTTGGGTATTTGCAAGCAGAGACTTTTTCCACTCCCTTGTTGCATTTTTCAGGCATGGATGTATCAAGCCAAAGGGAGGTGTTGTACTCCAAGACGTACCCAAGCTCAATATGAATCATGTAAGGCACCAGCAAGCTCAATCTGCTTGTTTAAATGGTCCAGCATCTGCTATATTGAACACTTGGCTAAACTGGATGTTTTAGCACCCATCTCTGGCTACAATTCTCTTGCTGGAAATACCAACATCTGTATAAAGTTCCCCCTGTGGCTTCCTAATTTGAGGTTTGGGGGTCATGTTCCACCTTTTTCCTGTCTCTCACCTCCCTCAAGCTCAACTGTAAATCAGGCTGGGCTGTGGTCACAGCCAACTTCTAGCCTGCCGGCATGTGATTTATTTACACATATTTTTTTGTCTGGCATAGTGCAATCATTGCATTAGCAGGACTTTCTTTTGGCGGGGGGGAGGGTATCGGGCTGGAGAAATCAGTTCTGACGTTGTTTCCTTAATGGATTAACAATCGTCATAAAAGCTTTGCTCATCAAAGATTCATACCTTTTTGCTGGTGGAAAAAATAGTTCTAATGCCAGGCAGGAACTGGCTCCATCTTTTCATCCTTTCAATCCTTTATGTTACTCCCAGGGTTACTGGCAACAGCCAGCAAATGCTTTGGGAAATGCCCCCTGTGATATGAGACAGATAATTGAAAATTCAGCTGTCTTTCAAGCACGGGTTGATGGTGCTACCTGTTGTTGAACTTCCAGTGTCTAATGGAGACCATTTGGAGCTGGAATGTCCAGGGACATGATGGAAGAGCCTTTGTTTGAATAATTCAGGCAGAGTCTGAACGAAGACCTATGGGGAATAATCCTGTATTACTGGAAATCACAGTCCACATTCATATGACAGCTGTGCCCATCAAGGAGATGGGGCTTGGGGCCACCTCGTTTCAGTGGCCAAAGCTCACGGTTCAATCTATCTTTGTCATGAGTTTCCTGATAAAACAAAGCCAGTTTAGTATTAAATGAGACAAGAAAATTTAAAAGATCACATCCCTTAGGGAGTCAGGAGCTACTGCTTGCACTTGGCTTTAGAGCTATTGCTTTTCCTTTGGTGTTTTTTTTGCCTTTTCTCATAGCTGCAGCATGTTTGGTACTGGAGTAAGTCCAAGCCGAGCCTCCTCTTGGGCTTGGAGACTTAAACAGCAGATGCACCTCCTACCTCTGAGCTTCCTTGCCTGTTTTTGGATGGGAAGGAACAAAGAGTCCTCATGCATCTCCGCAAAATACCCGTGATGTTCCCTTAGCAGATTTGAAGCGTTAATAACCTGACTGCGGAAGAGTGATTTTTATTACGGCTATAAAAAAAATCGGAAATATGCCTTCGCGCCTCCTATATTTAGAAGCGCCATCAGTCCCGCTGAAATGGGAGCCAAGGTGCCGTAGATAATTTGGATATTTCCTGTGACAAAGAAACACGGATTGTTTGGACGGGTGTCCTGCGGGCAGACCGTTGAGAGCCCCATGTTTGGCTGTGGACTTTGTAAATCAGGCTTTACTTTTCCATTGCCCTGCACTTTGTGTAGGCAGCATTGACTATATTGTCACTATGAAAGATAAGCAGGTATCGTATACCTAAGATGACTTGTTATAATTATTTATAATTATGAACCGTGACTGCTGTAGCTATTAATTGAAATATTAAGCATCCTTTCCTCACCAGCTGTTTCTTACTGGAAAAACACGGCTGCTCGAAAAAGTCCAGCTAATAAGTAAAACAAGAACTATGACCTGTTGCAAACCATTAATCCCCCACAACGTCTATGTAGGGATTTTGATGTCAAAGCCCACAGAGATGATGGATTCCTTTTCAGTGACTGTGCAGATAACTTTACTACTGTGGGTTCTGTTGCACAAGCAATTATACCTTTGTAGGGAGGGGAGATAAAGGGTTTGTAAAGCATTTTTGGGGTGAGGTAAAAATTAAATTAACGTAAAATCCAATTACTTTTTTGCTCTTTACGATGCACTTATCTCCCTTGGTTATTCCTTCAAGTCCAAGATACTTGTCATGGTCTGAACAGGGTAGGAGGAGAACTTGCTTCTAATAGCAATGTGGTCAACAGCCCTTGGAGCATCTTGACTTTCTGCCAAGGTTCCCTTCCATCGTGTAACAAGAAATAGATTGAAGAGCTGCTTTTAAACTTCTAAAGTGAATAAAAATGCCTGTGGCAACCTGCGTGCCCAAGCTGGCAGCTCGACCTCTCTCCAAGGATCTTTCAGTTGAGGGAAGCACACTGAAGGGTGTCCCTGTATTGAGCTGTTAATGCCTGGATGGGTTTCACCTCCCTGCTTCTGTCCTGCCACTTCCACTGAAGTTTTTATTAGGCACAAAATACCTAACAAGGGCATCTTTTGATTGTTTTAATGCCTACATAGGAAGAGCTGCCAGATGCAAAGGCTTGAGTGTGATCACTGGAAACTCTACATATTGAATCCTACTACCTTGCCCTGGTAGTTCAGCTTCTACGCTTGTATGTAGAGGATGTTATTGAACAGCTCTACTGGGACAACAGGCTGAGAGGGTTGGGGTGTTCAACTTGGGGAAGAGAAGGCTCTGGGGAGACATTATTGTGGCCTTTCTGGACTTAAAAGGGACCCATAAGAAAGATGGGGACAGACTTTTGAGTAGGATCTGTTGTGATAGGACAAGGGGTGATGGTTTTAAGCTGAAGGAGTGGAGATTCAGGCCAGACATGAGGAAGAAACTGTTGCCCCTGAGGGTGGTGAGAACCTGTCCCAGGTTGGGCAGAGAGGTGGTGGATGAACCATCCCTGGAGACATCCCAGGCCAGGCTGGACGGGGCTCTGAGCAACCTGAGCTGGTGAAGATGTCCCTGCTCATGGCAGGGGTGGCACTGGGGGAGCTGGGAAGGTCCCTTCCAACTCAAACCATTCTGTGATTCTATGGGTTGGATTCTTGTCCTGCACCTCTGATTCACAGCAAGGGGCTAAAATGTTGAGAAAGCACCTTTTCAGGCCTTCATGGATCATGGGACCAGACTCCTTTCAGTGGTGCCCAGTGACAGGATGAGGGCCAATGGGCACTGGCTGAAGCACAGGAAATTCTGTGTGAATATGAGGAGAAACTTCTGACTTTGAGGTGCCAGAGCCTGGCCCAGGCTGCCCAGGGCAGGTGTGGAGTCTCCTTCTCTGCAGACATTCAAACCCACCTGGACACCTTCCTGTGTGATCTGCTCTGGTGACCCTGCGTGAGCAGGTGGGTTGGACTGGATGATCTCCAGAGGTCCCTTCAACCCCAACCATCCTGTGATTCCCGAATTGTAAGTGGGTTTTATGGCTTGCAGCGCAGTGCCCAGTAGATAAAACCCAGCATAAAGTGGAAATAGTTGATCTCTTTTCCCACCCTGCTGTGCACAGGGAGGAGGTGGCGGCACATCCACAAAATGCCAGTGCCCGCCAAGCCCTGCAGCTGTCTGCCTCTGCAATCACACCCTTTCTCCCTTAGCTACGAAAAATCAACATTTACATCCAAGGAGGCCTGTTCTGCTCTTACTGAACCATTTGTCACTCTCTGGCACTCCTGGCATTTTTGGCTTCTCTATAAAGGAGCGTGTTTTTATGCCAATAAAAGCAACTTTGTGAGCAGTTAAGTTTTTCAAACTTGTGGACAGTTGAGGAAGCGAGTAATGAATAATATGTATTAGTTCTCTGGACACATTAAATCTGTGGTAGTGTGGGGGAGAGCTTAAGCTCTGGTGATATTTATCATGGAGGGTGGATTGTGACTTGACCTATGTCAAGAAAAGATGTTTACTTGCTCCATGATAAAGCTGGTGAAGGATTGTTGAATGCAGGCTTTATACCTTGGTCTGATGCTGGTTTTGCCTAATTTTAGGCTGAAGCAATGACTGCCTTAGTCTCTTCCACAGCAGAGTGGTTGTGTGTGGTGTCGATAAGCGTATCTTTTGGTTTGCCGTTGTTGACACAGCGGGCAGTGCCTGTGTCGTGACCTATTCTTGTGCTTGGAAATATTTTTATGAGCATGTATCCTAGATGTGAAGCCAAACCCCATGTTGTTTGTTGTCTACAAAATCCCAGGCTGCAAAAAAGTGATGCTTTGGGAATTATTTCCCTGCATATTTCCCCAAGCACAACAAGTGTCTAGTCTATCCATTCCCTGGCCGGAACAGCGGCTTTATCTCCAACTCCTGAAATACCCATGTTGGGTTGAGCAAAAAGGTTGTGTGAAAGCAGGTTGGTCACACAAAATGTTCAATGTCACGTAGAAGAGCTGCAAGATCGAAACTTTTCCATGGTGTGTTTTACAACTGATGAGCAGTAAACCAGGGAAAATCTTGAACTTTGACTGTTTGGATTATTTTCGGTGTTTTGAACTTCTAGGAACGTCCTCTTCAGTTCAGCTTCTCCAAGGAGAGTGGAAGGTCGGGTTGCTTTGAAAAAACTCTTGAACACAGGAAGGTACAGAAAACATGGTATGGCAGACTTGCTATTTCTGTAACACCTTCCATTGGAGGAATTGAAGGGCTTTAATCAACATGCAGCTCTTGAGGAGAGGGATAATTATTCCCATTTTTACAGAATGAGAATATGCGAGAGATTAAAATGTCTTTTCTGCAATTGCAGACATTTTTATGATGAGAAAATGAACTGAGCTTTATCTCTAAAAAGCATCATCCCAGTTGCTTTGGTTGTCTCCGGGGGCACCCACTGGGCATCCCAGAAGAAATGTTAAGCTTGCCCTGATTCCACGAATCAGGAATATCCCTCCCTGGGGGGCCCACTACTTCTTGCTTGTAATGTCCCCTCATTTTGTGCCCTTATTTTTTTTTTTGCTACAGATGATCATATGGTAATAAATGAAGAGAAAAAAGGATTTATTTGGGCAGTGCTATTATTTTAGGATTTTAACAGCTGGTGTGCCAGCTTGCCTTTGGAAAGCACCAGGAGACAAAGCAGTTGCGATGCCTTTTTGAACACGTGCAAAGGAATCGGGCTCTCGCTCCTGTTTAAAACAGGATGCGAACGATTTACTTCTCTTGTCTGCAAGTTGGCTGCTTGCGTTTTAGTCATGGTGATGGATGCTGAAAGGAAATAGCTGCAGGGGAATCTCGTGGCTTCCCTCTAGACAAGCGTGGCAGAGCTGCTGTTTATATAATTCGACTTTGCTGAGCCAGAATTATAAACATCACAGAAAATGCCCAATTGCAACAACAGTGACGTGCGATTTGTCATAGTCGCTGAAAAGTGGAAAGAAAGGGGACCTTGTGTAAGTCAGATATTTCTTTGCTGCAGCTTTTGTTAGCCAATAACTTCTGCTTATTGTCGTTTTCCTTTTAGGTGCCTTTTGGATAGCGATTTCTGGGTAACACAAGCGTTTTAGGTATCTCCTGCTTTACAGTTTTCTTTGCTGCTGTTCTCAGCTGCAGTCCAGCTGACCCATCAGGCAGGATGGCTGGATAGTCTGCCCTTGGAAATGCCTTATTACGCTGTCGTTGCCTGTCACTTGTGACCCTGATGGAAAGAAAAGGAAGATGTTATGTGGACCTCCATGTGGGGAAATGTTCTGGCTTGCCTTTTGGCATTGCTTTTGTTGATGCTTCTGGTTTAGTTTTCTCCTTCTGCATCTGTTGGTGTTGGCATGGCCACAAATGGACCCAAAATGACCACTGTGAGCCAATCTTGGCTTTGGTGATGGCAGATGTCACCTTACCTGGAGGTCCGACGTGTCTGTATCTGTTGTTCCTATGAAGCAGGGAACCAAGTGTGATTTTCCTAGACCCGAATGGAGTCTGAGAGGTGAGGGATCTGGAGAACAAGTCTTATGAGGAGCAGCTGAGGGACCTGAGGGATTCAGCCTGGAGAACAGGAGCTGAGGGGAGACCTTCTGATCTCTGAACTGCCTGAAAGGAGCTTGGAGCATGGAGGGTGTTTGTCTCTTCTCCCACATAGCAACAGAACAAGAGGAAATGGCCTCAAGTTGCACCAGGGGAGGTTGAGGTTGGATGTGGGGACCAATTTCTTCCCCAAAGGGCTGTGGGGCATTGGAACAGGCTGCCCAGGGCAGTGCTGGAGTCACCATCCCCGGAGGGCTGGACAGGCGGAGATGAGGTTCTCAGGACATGGGGCAGGGACAGGGCTGGGGGGAAGAGTTGGACTTGATCTTGAGCGTCTATTCCAACCAAAATGATTCTATGACTCCTCCTCCTTTTGAGTTGAAGGCTGTTTGTCAGTCCCTTGGAGGGCAGGTGGAAGACCTCATATTGATTCCAGTGTCACCCATTGCCTCTTTTACTGCCAGGTTTTTGTCTTCCAGTACTGACTGATGATGCTTTCACCCTTCCAAGCAGTAAACAAATCTTTGGAGGTGTTGTTTTTTCTTTTGTGCCAAGCATGATGACAAAGTAGCATGTTTAGCGTTTGGTGTGCAGACATTTGCTGCCAAGAATAGGATGCAAGGGAAAGAAATTGTCCAGGGAATCAGCTTACTGGCTGTTTCTTCTCCCAGTCCAACCCTTTACCCTTGAATCCATTTGGCATCTATATCAGATTATTTGGGATAAGACTATTTGCTCAGAAACAGAACATTTTACAACAGGATTCCTGTAAATGCTCCTGCAATACAGTAATTATTTTAAAATAGGAATATTCAGTATTTGTCCTCCCCAACATTCTACCTAATGAAAGCCATGCTTATTAAACTCGTAAACAACAAACAGGGAGGAGCTGGAGGCACAACAGAGCCTGGGATTAAACTGAGCTGGACGAACTGCAAAAGCAGCCTGGGGCCAGGGCAGAAATAGGATCAGGGAATGTGGAGCTATTCCCTCTGGTGTCGAGTCATCTGTTGAGATACAGCATGGTTGGGCCACAGCTTTGCTGAAAGTGTCTGGGGTTTTTAATGGCTACAACCTTTTCTAGGCCTGGCAGAGGACCCATGTGGCCAAATGTCATATTTCCAACTGGGGCTAGAAGCAGACAGCTAGGGAAAGACCTTCCAAAACCACTGGGATGTGCACAAAATGATGCTTCTTCTGGTAATCAGTTTTTCCAAGATTTCTTGAGTAACAGTTGGTACGTAAGCCATTACATTTAATAGTTTTCACTGGCTCTATTCTTAGTTAGCTTACATACTCCTTTTTTTGTTAAACCTGCTTTTATGAAACCTCTTTTTGCTCTTAAAACCCGTTGCCCCAGGGTGTTGGTGCTTTAATTAAAGTGAACCATAAGCTGAACACGAGTCAACAACATCATGAGCCTGCGAAAAGGACTCTCATGAGACTGGGGTGCGTTAGCAGGAATAACATCTTCAGGAGGCATCGAGGATGATGTTCTCCTGCTGCTTGATGCTGATGAGAGCTCAGCAGGGATGCTGTACCCAGCAAGGTGTTCCACTTCAGGCAAGAGTTGGGCCTCATCCAGTTGGCCTGTGCAAGAGCGCCGGGCTATATTATTAGCTTGGTGCAAAAGGAATTGTGGGGCTTTTTGCATTGTTGAAATTTGCCATTTGATATTGGAATATATTCTTAAATAAATGTGGTTACTTTATACATAATTTTAATGTACTTTTCTTGCTTTACAGGCTTTTTTGCTACTGACTTATTACTTGCTGTTTAGTTTATATTTATTTTGGACTATGGAAATGATGTTAGGCAAAAAAGCAAATTAGAGTGATTTTCTCATTTGAGTTCTAAATGAGTCGTAAAGCAGCAGAGACAACTCACGACATCAACAGCTGATTTGGCCCAGGATCTGCTAATGAACATACAGCACAGCGGTCGTTCAAGAAGTTTTGCAAAGAAAACAAGAGTCTTGAAGATGAGCGTAGTAGGTTGAGACAGGTTTAGTAGGTCAAGAGAGGTTCTCTTGCCCCTCTACTCTGCCCTGGGGAGACCACAACTGGAATATTGTGTCCATTTGTGGCCCCTCAGTTCCAGAAGGACAGGGAACTGCTGGAGAGAGTCCAGCGCAGCCACCAAGATGCTGAAGGGAGTGGAGCATCTCCCGTGTGAGGAAAGGCTGAGGGAGCTGGGGCTCTGGAGCTGGAGAAGAGGAGACTGAGAGGTGGTTACAGATATATAAAGGGTGAGTGTCAGGAGGATGGAGCCAGGCTCTTCTTGGTGACAGCCAATGATAGGACAAGGGCCAATGGGTGTAAACTGGAACACAGGAGGTTCCACTTAAATTTGAGAAGAAACTTGTTCCTGGTGAGGGTGTCAGAGCCTGGCCCAGGCTGCCCAGGGAGGTTGTGGAGTCTCCTTCTCTGCAGACATTCAAACCCCCCTGGACACCTTCCTGTGGAACCTCAGCTGGGTGTTCCTGCTCCATGGGGGGATTGCACTGGATGAGCTTTCCAGGGCCCTTCCAACCCCTGACATTCTGGGATTCTGTCAGCATAGTGGTGGCCATCAGAAATTGACAATGAGTAAAGGAGAGCAATCATAGAAGCTGGTTTTCTTACAACTATACGAGAAGTTGCCCCAGAACTCAATGTTGACCATTGTATGGTTGTTCAGCATTTGAAGTGAATTGGAAAGGTGAAAAAGCTCAGTGAGTGCCTCATGAACTGACCAAAAATAAAGTAATTTTGAAGTGTTGTCTTCTCTTATTCTATGGAACAACAATGAACCATTTCTCAATCATACTGTGATGTGCAACAGCAAGTGGATTTTATATGACAACTGGTGATGACCAATTCAGTGGCTGGACCAAGAAGAACCTCCAAAGCACTTCCCAAAGCTAAACTTGCACCAGAAAAAGGGAATGGTCACTGTTTGGTGCTCTGTTGACAGTCTGATCCACTACAGCTGTTTGAATCTCAGCAAAACCCTTACATCTGAGAAGGATGCTCAGCAAATCAATGAGATGCAGCCAGCATTGATCAGCAGAAAGGGCCCAAATCTTCACTACAATGCCTGACCACATGCTGCACAACCAACACTTTGAAAGTTGAATGAATTGGCCTATGAAGTTTTACCTCGTCTGCCAACCCACTACCACTTTTTCAAGCATCTCGACAACTTTTTGCAGGGAAAACACTTCCACAACCAGGGGGATGCAGAAAAAGACCTCTTTGAAGAGTTCCTCAAATCTCAAAGCATGGACTTCTACACTACAGGAACAAACTTATTTCTCATTGACCAAAATACTTTGATGGTAATGATTCTTATCTTGATTATTAAGGATGTATTTGAGCCTAGTTACGATGATTTAAAATTCGTGGTCCAAAACCACAATTACTTTTGCACCAACCTAATATTTTCGTTTTCTAGATGAGAGTGGAAGAACTGGACCTATTTAGACTAGAAAATATAGCTTCCTCTCCTCGGCTTCCAAATCTGTCAAGTGTTTGGTAAAGAGAAAGGGAGTAGTACATCATTAGCATCAGCAATAGGTTTGTAATACTCAGATCTTTCCATTAGCATGGCCAGAAGCACTGGGTATCACTGGTTATGTTGTTTGGGAAAGATCCAGTAGATTAAAACCAGGTTTTTCAGGAGCTGTTGAAGTGGAGTAAGTCATTCTGCAGGTGGTAGATTGGGGAACCCCTATCGCTCTGTCCTGTTCTCTCATGAATCAGAGGCTCCCTAAGGGATTTTTATTTACCTCTGTGCTCAATGGAAGAGGGAGGATGTAATTGCAGGAGGCAGAGCGGGTCCAGGACATTATTATTCCTGCAGAAAGTCCCGTGGGGCCACTAATAGCCAGAAACAGCCCTGGCTCCAGCTGTGCACCATCTCTGGAACAGCTCAGGAATTCCTGTCACGGCACCGTTGAGAGTCACCAGTGTTTTTTGTGATGATTACAGCAACCAGGATACAATTAGATGTTACTTCTTGTTTAGTGGAGTTACACCTAGAGAAAAACTGGTCCTCTGGAATCTGTGGGGGGAAGGGAAGGGTGGTGGGGAAATATGGGTTATTCCTTAGTTTGGATTCCTTTATCCCTTTGCTTGCTACCTGCCTGATTACTCCTCAGCTTTGCAAGGCTGCAAGCCCTGAAACCTGGGGGAATTAGCAGTCCTACCCTTTCTGGTCGTGTTTTGGGAGACGAGGTGTTTTACAAAGCGTGATCATGTTATTTTTAGAGATTTGGCTCTCTTTTTCTTTGCATCTGTTGATCTACAGTTCAATTACGGCAGCCCCAGCAGGAACGTGTATTTCAGTAATATGTTCTCTGCCACTTTCTTTGACCTGCTAAATTGAATTGTAAATGGAGCATGTCACAGCTCAGAAATCTCATTCATGGCCTTCTCTAACAAAGTGTGCAGAGAGCTATTAGCCTGGTCTTTACAATAATCAAATAAGATGTGTCTGAGATGCGCAATGACTTTAGGAAGCATCTGGTTAGCTATCAAAGCCTCACCAGCCGGAACAGCAGGAATATTATTGTTTTCCCTCCTTACTTCAAACCCATTGTCTGTCAGACCAAATTTCTTCCCTTTTATTTATTTATTGACAGATGCCTTTTATGCAAACCCACAGTGTGTTAACTAGGAGTAGTGAATCAGCCAAAACCTTCGTGGAGTTTATGAAGTGACCAAACTGGCTCGAATCAGTTGTGTTGACAGATGTTGCCTTCCAATGTGTCCATCTCCTGCCTGGGGAGGGCTGGAGCAAATGGAAAAAGTCCTATACTTTATGAAATCTGAAATATTAAACAAAGATGGGGTGTAGAGACAAACTTGAGGACGAAGAGTAAAAACCGAGAGCTAGAGAATGTGTTGAAGTGGAATTTTGCACCAGATTTTCATGATCTTGGTTGTTAGATGGAGAGATAATGAAGCCCTTGGACAGGTTACAAATTACAATGAAGGCTGAATGGAGTCCTGCAGGTTGCTGCCTGCTGTCTCTTGGGTTCACAAGTCTTAAATCCAGCGGAAGAATGAAAGCCTGATCCCTCTGCAACCTCTTTTAAGGTGAGGGAATTGAAACTCAGGCGCCTTGATTCTGTTCCTGATGTCCGGAAAGCCTGGTAGATCAACATCTGCTAGTCAAGTATATTGATTTTCTCACTTAAACGCTTCATATCCTTGGAGTGCAAGGTACTTTCCTTTTATTATATCCCTCTGCAATACCAGATTTAGCTATTGGATGTACTTCTGGCAGTGAAAGCTAATTGCATGCTGGGCTGTAATAGTGACAATGCAGCCAGCAGCTTGAACACAAGTGTGATGGGAGCAGCTGAGGGACCTGGGGGCTTCAGCTGGAGAACAGGAGCTGAGGGGAGACCTTCTGATCTCTGACCTGCCTGAAAGGAGCTTGGAGCCAGGGGGGGGTCGGGCTCTGCTCCCCAGGAACAAGCACCAGGAGCAGAGGAAACGGCCTCAAGTTGCGCCAGGGGAGGTTGAGGTTGGATGTGGGGAACAATTTCTTCCCCAAAGGGCTGTGGGGCATTGGAACAGGCTGCCCAGGGCAGTGCTGGAGTCACCATCCCTGGACGGGTTGAACAGACACAGAGATGAGGTTCTCAGGGATGTGGGGTAGTGCCAGGGGTGGGGTAACAGTTGGACTTCAAATTGGAACACAAGAGGTTCTACTTAAAATTTGAGAAGAAATTTCTTCTCAGTAAGGGTAACAGGCACTGGCCCAGGCTGCCCAGGGAGGTTGTGGAGTCTCCTTCTCTGCAGACATTCAAACCCGCCTGGACACCTTCCTGTGGAACCTCAGCTGGGTGTTCCTGCTCCATGGGGGGATTGCACTGGATGAGCTTTCCAGGTCCCTTCCAATCCCTGACATTCTGGGATTCTGTGACTTGATCTTAAAGGTCTTTTGCAACTACAATGATTCTATGACTGAGGGATGTGGGTTTTCCTCTCCACTGACACTTGAGAGACCACATCTGAGCACTGAGTCTGGTTGGGGCTTCCTGAAAACAGAAGTGAGCCCAGTGGAGCCACCAAACTGGTTCAGACTGGAGCTTGGGATATACGAGTAGCGGCTGCAAGCTGGGGTTGTGCAGCAGGAGAAGGGACCAGGGATCTTACTGTTCTCTGCACCTATCTGAGGAGTTACTGTAGAGAAGAAGACGGCTCTTGGCAAGAGTCAATGGACACAAGCTGCATCAAGGGAAATTCCAGTTAGACAGTAGGAAAGTTTCTCTTTGTGAGGGTGGTCAAACCCTGGAGCAGAACCCACAGGAAGCTGGGAATTTCCATCCCTGCAGACATTGAGACCTTGCTGGGACATTGCCCCGAGCAACCTGACCTGAATTGGCCTTGCTTTGGGTGGGAGTTTAGAGCAGAACCTGCCAGAGGCCCCATGCTGCCTCAGTTATTTTGTTTTTAAATGTTTATTGGGGTCTGCTTTTGATCTTTGCTGTGAACAGAGGTAATAAGCTGCATATTGGCTGGGATGGAAAACTGTTCACATGTATAAAGGGACTATATGTTCACAGACCATGAGTTATTAATGAAATTTTGTAGCTTCACCGAAGGAACTGAACTTAACTGAAATTAAAAGGGAATGAGAAGAAAGATGGGGACAGACTTTTGAACAGGGCCTGTTGTGATAGGACAAGGGGCGATGGTTTTAAAATAAAGGAGGGAGATTCGGGCCAGACATGAGGAAGAAATTGTTGTCCCTGAGCGTGGTGAGAGCCTGGCCCAGGTTGGCCAGAGAGGTGGTGGATGAACCATCCCTGGAGACATCCCAGGCCAGGCTGGACGGGGCTCTGAGCAACCTGAGCTGGTGAAGATGTCCCTGCTCATGGCAGGGGGGGCACTGGATGAGCTTGGAAGGTCCTTTCCAACCTGAACTATTCTGTGGTTCTCTAATTTTAAGTATTGTGCATGTTGACAAAATGTTCCAGTTGATACTTGTTTATCCTCAGTTACTGATTCTAATGGGCTCAGTTGGGAGATGTATCATCTTTCATCTTCAGAGATGATTTAATAACTTGCTTGAAGAAGATTTTCTTTTGTTTGTTCAAATGATGTTCAATTGGGTAATCCGGAAATGAGGAAACACGCCGTCAATTTTTCTTTCTGTGTTCACTGTATAAATGTTAGCTTGCCTCCTCTCCACTCTAAGTTAATCCTGATAAATGCCTGCAGGAAGTCGGTTCTTGAAAATGTCAGAAAATAATGTAGCGAAGACTCATTAGTAACCTCTTTATTGTATCCGGAAGTGAATTTAAACAACCTGAAAACATACTTGAATAATGGTGGTGTTCCAACTTGAATCCAGCTCTTGTGTTTGCTTTTGAGGTAGAGAGCAGCTATTTAGGACTAATGTGGCCTTGATCCTTCAACAAAATCCATCCATTTGCTGAAGGCAGATACCTGAGCTGCTGGATATTTAGGGACACAAGGATGGTATACACTACAGGAGGATAAAATACCTTTTCTGTCTTACTGCATTTGCAAGTTGGAAGGCCTGGTTGTGTTGGATGTCTCTGTGAATGCTGTCTGAATGTAAAGCCTTCAGCATAAATACTGAGTGTCTTGTGGGAAAATGATAAATATCTCGTGGTGGGGAGATGGAAATGAGATTCATCCACAGGTCACGTAGCTGCTCTGGTTAATATAGCTTAGCTCTTCCGAAAGCTTTGCATTTAAGCTGGTGGGTGCTTTCTTCTGGGGTGAAGGTTTGAGTTGAAAAGGAGTGATGGGAGGACGAGCATTTAGATGTGTAATGATGGGGCCAAGAAGAGACGAAGGATTCAGGGAGACCTCTGTAGCCCAAGAGAATCACAGGATGATTGGGGGTGGAAGGGACCTCTGGAGATCATCCAGTCCAACCCACCTGTTAAAGCAGGTTCACCAGAGCAGATCACACAGGAATGTGTCCAGGGGGGTTTGAATGTCTCCAGAGAAGGAGACTCCACAACATCTCTGGGCATCTGATCTGTGTGGAGCTACAGAGGTACTAACATAACTTGTTTGAAGTTACTGCTTGCTCTAGTGGGTTTGACGTACTTCTAAGAAAATGGAGCGACCCTGGTTTGCTGCTGGATGATATCCTTAGAATCTTAAGCAGTTCTGACCAAGGTATATTAAATCAACCAAGCAGTCTGAAATAGCTGTTGTCTAGACATCCTAGTGCTGGTTGGGCAGAACTGATGTAGGATGTTTTTCTCCAATTATGAATGTGACCCATGGTGGGGAGGAGACTGAAGCCAACTGAGCATTGACCCAAGATTCAGTTGTGTGCAGATAAAAAGCAAATGAGATTGGTGGTTAGGGTTATGACAACAGGTTGATGCCTGTCCCTATCACTTCCTCCTATTGTCACATGTCACATCACCCCTCCAGACTTCTGGGTTTTCCCCTTTAAATTTTCCATTTTGCCCAGTTTGCAGCCACAGTTGTTCCAGTATCATGGCTGGATGGGTGGAACTGGAGAAAGATTCCCATGTGCGATTATTGTTATTATTTTTATTATTTGTCTTTTGTGTATGTGTGCTTAGATCCATGTGTTGTTGCTCTCAGTCCTCTTCTTCATGACCTGGCTGACATGCTGCAAGTTTTTGGGAGGGCTCAATCTCTATCTGGTTTCCTCTGACCAGAAACTCCAGCCTCAAGCTGAGATGCCCTTCAGCAAGAAATTGTTTTAAGATATTATATTTCCCATAAAAGGCTCCCTTTTCTTTACAACTGCAATTTTTCAGACAAAAAAAAAAAAGCAGGGGGGAAGACATTGTCAAGCTTCTTCCTGCTCTAGTTTTATGTACTTATCTAATTATTTCTAATGAATGAACAGGAGGCTTACTGTGTTCAGGAGGCAGAGAATGGGTACAATCCGCCACAAAGACTGAAAACCATGAATTCCCAGAGGCACTTTGACTTGAACAAGAGCCCTCTTCATGTCGGATGACTGGTAATGCCAGAAATCAGTCTGTTCCTGCTGTCACTCCTTCATTTCTAGCTGTGGAGCGCAAGCTATACGAGGAAAGACTTTCCAGCAGGAGCATCTACCACCTTGCATGGCATGCTGTGGCCTTGGCTCGAATGGTGGCGTTTGCAGAGGTGCTGGAGGGAGCAGAATGGAAGTTCAGATTGTTTAACACCCTTTGTATGCAAAGTTATTGTGAAAATCCCCTCTGGAGGTGGGACATGTTTCTATTAATGTTGATGGAAAGAGACCCGTGGGTTGGATGGTGGAGAGATATTCACACTATCTAGCTGTAGGTGTTGAAACTGAGAAGATGGTTTCAGAGGCTCTTTATATAGCCAACAAAGAGGGCCAGCTTCCTCCAGAGCAAATTCAGATCATTTAATTGAAAATTTTCATAGAATCATAGAACAGTTTGGGTTGGAAAGGACCTTCCAGGCTCATTCAGTGCCCCCCCTGCCATGAGCAGGGACATCTTCACCAGCTCAGGTTGCTCAGAGCCCCGTCCAGCCTGGCCTGGGATGTCTCCAGGGATGGTTCATCCACCACCTCTCTGGCCAACCTGGGCCAGGTTCTCACCACCCTCAGGGCCAACAATTTCTTTGTCATGTCTGACCTGAATCTCCCTTCTTTATTTTAAAACCATGACCCCTTTTCCTATCACAACAGGCCCTGCTCAAAAGTCTCTCCCCATCTTTCTTCTTGGCCCCTTTTCAGTCCGGAAAGGCTGCGCTAAGGTCTCCCCGGAGCTTCTGTTCTCCAGCTGAACACCCCAGCTCTCTCAGCCTGTCCTCCCAGCAGAGCTGTTCCAGCCTCGCATCATTTTGTGGCTCCTCTGGCCCCTCTCCAATGGGTTCAGAATAAACCTCTGGCTGTACATGGAGGCCATGATAACCTCACATATGCATAGATAATAATTCTTGTCCAAGATAGCTGTAAATAAATACATTTGCTATTTTTTCAGTGTAGGGCGACTTCCTTCCACATTTTTTTCAGTGGCTGGTTATATTGATTAGAAACAGGCTTAATGTCTCTAATCACAGAAACCTCTGACCAGAACAGAGATCCTATCAGCAGGTGAAATGGAAAAAGAATTTTAACTTGATCAGATTGGATTACTCTGCATGATGTTCATTATAACTCAGTATTAATATGGAGAAGTGAGTCAGATGTTTCTATGGGCCTGTTTTTTCCAAACATGGGACCACAGAGAACCCAGTTTTTGGATTTGGAAAGCCACCTACTTTTAAGGAGAAGGTTGAAAAAAAATGTGTGTTTAAAAGGTGGAAGGGGAATAGTTTTGGCAGAATAAACCTCAGTTCCGCTCTAAGTAGCGATGACAAGGAGTCTGCTCTGCCAATAGTGTTTAATGACGAGTTATTTCATAGTGCAGCATGAAATAAAAATTAACAGCAGAGAGGAACGCAGAATTGAAAGGAAACTCAGTTTATCCACTTCCCTGAAATAATGAATCTAGCAATAAAACGATGCTTGGTTCAAAGCCAGAGTGCAGGGAAGTTGGAGTTTTTCTATTGATTTTTAGTGGGCTTGTCTGATCCTTTTGCCTTCAGCCTCCTGGGTTGATAGCAAACACAACCTGTCTTTCCTGTTTTTGCTCTTTAAATGAAGTTGGGTCTTTACATAGTGGTCTGTGCTTTTTTTGGTTCTTCCTTGCTTTGTGGTTCAGGGTTCTTGGCTTCTCTTTGTAAATGTTAATGATCTTTCTTGACTCGAGGTGCTCCAGGCTAAGGGAGCTTTAGGTCTGAGGGAATCAATAGCTGGTGTGGTTTTTCTCTCCTTTTTTTCTTACTCATTTTGTTCTTTGAGCCTCTCTTTCCAAGAACTGTCTTCTGTTTATTGAATTTTGTCCGAAGATGAAGGCACCTGTAGGGCCAACTCACTTGAATTGTGAATGCAGGTTTATTCTTCCCTTTTTTTCATAAGCTGCCTCACACTCTGTGAAGGGTTTTAACCGGGTATCGTGGAAAAAAAGATGGTACCCCACTTGCTGCACTCGTGTGATTTAGAGGTTGGTTCCTCTGACTGGGCTCAGTGGTGGCTTAGGGTAAAGTTGTTAATGTTTTCTCGCTTTTAGCCTTTTAAAGAAAATATTTTTTAATCAGGAAAAGAAATCTCTGTGCTTCTCCTCAGTTCCAAGGAACCACAACCTCACTCCCTTTTATATTTAAGGCCGTTTAGTGAAATCTTCTGTAACTTCAGCTGCTCTGGGAGAGCTCTGAGAACCTACTGCCACAGAAGGTTTGATGTGAGCATTGGTGCAATCCTTACAGTTGGATGAGGATCAAAAGGGAGACTGTAAAACAAACCAAAACAGGTGTGTTTCCATCTAGGAGCTGCCGTGATTAGCTGTACTGGTGTAAACTGGGGCAAGCTTGCGGTGGCATTTGACTTCCTTCACCGGAAATCTTTGAGGGATGCACAAGTTGGAAGGGACCCAACTTCACCCACGTTGGCTGATTGCTGGACCGTGGTTTGCTATGAGGTAACCCACGTAGGAATGGAGCCCTTAATCCATCCAGCACTGGCATTTCCTCCTACCCATTCTCAGTTCAAAGCAGAATTCTTTCATCTGGAGACATTATTGAGGCCTTTCTGTTTTTAAAAGGGTCCGAGAAGGAAGATGGGGACAGACTTTTTAGCAGGGCCTGTTGTGACAGGACAAGGGGTGATGGTTTTAAGCTAGAGGAGGGAGATTCAGGCCAGACATGAGGGAGAAATTGTTGGCCCTGAGGGTGGCGAGAGCCTGGCCCAGGTTGGCCAGAGAGGTGGTGGATGAACCATCCCTGGAGACATCCCAGGCCAGGCTGGACGGGGCTCTGAGCAACCTGAGCTGGTGAAGATGTCCCTGCTCATGGCAGGGGTGGCACTGGGGGAGCTTTGGAGGTCCCTTCCAACCCAAACCATTCTGTAATTCTCTCTTTCCAGTTAATTTGGAAACTCTACATCGCTTCTGGATGCTGGAGAGGACACTGAAGGTGGTGGGTTTGCTTTAGAGGCGCTCCTGCAATTTTTTCCTCAAGGTTAGGAGATGTAGGAGCATCTCAAGGATTTAAGTCACATCTCAAGGCTGCCAGTCCTGCTGCTCAGTTGGGATGAGCTGGAGGAGGGTGTTTCAGGACTGGTGTCAACTGAGGTGACTCCAGGAACTTCAGGGAAGAAGTTTACCCTCTGCTTCATCCATAGGCTGCCAGCAAATCTGCTGGCTCTAGCTTTGGCTTTTCTTGGCTTTAATGGATGAGACCTTGAGCCAACAGTGTACTGTTTCTTCTGAAAATGCAGCCACCTCCTCCAGCTGGGTGCAAAGAGAGTGAGGGGGATGGCTTAGCTCATTGCATAGCATTTCAGTCACTTTTGGGAATATATATGGTTGTAAATAAGGAAGTTAATGTGGTCTTACATGCTGTATCCTGCTGTTTGGCCTGTTTGCCCCAGACAGGGCTTGGGACATGCTTTCTGATAGACCCAGCTTAATTATACAAATATTTAAGCCTCGGGAACAGGGACATGTGTAAATGCAGTGCTAACCACTTCTGATCAATGGAGTTTGACCCTGGACAACCGATTTTAAGATCTTAAAGATTCCTTCTCTTTTACAATATTCAAGAAGCAATTGGTCAACACCTCAGACACATGGTGTGAATTTGTGGCAGTCCTATGCAGGGACAGGAGTTGGATGTGATGATCCATGTTGGGTCCCTTCCAACTCAGGACATTCTATGATCACAAGTCCAAATCGTTACTCTATTTAGATGTTGATGCTCTGCTGATGTGCTTTTTTTTTTTTGGGGGGGGGGGGGGGGAGGGGGGAAGATAGTGGGCAATTTGGTGATCTAAAGGCTTGAGAAGGGTTCATCAAGTAAAATGTTAAATGGCCACAACTCTGGCTTCTCTAGAACGGCACCACATTGAGTTGTGTTCATCCGATAATCCAGCAGTGAACAGTTGTGGCAGACAAATACTCATTAGCTCTGTGAGTGGCAAGTTTTGACAGAGAATCATTTTGTAGCGATAGCCAGCATACCTTATTTTAAAAGAAAAACTTTTTAAAAAGAATGGATCTGTTTGTTGGTTGCTTAATTTCTGTGGTTTGCAGAGGGTATCACACGAAGACGTGTCTTCCAGCATATGTGCGATCGGCTAGAATGTAGAAATGGGTGAGAAATCTCCTTTCTAATATAGTAAGTTTGACTAAATCAAAGTAATCCCTCTAGGAGGGGTAGGTGGGAGTGTGGAGATGAACTTTGTAATATCTCCTACAGATCTCACAGGAAATGAAATAGTCTTCCCAAGCCTCTCTGCTGTCCTCCACCAGCAGTGCCAGCTGGTAAATAACGCTGTGACCTTCACAGTAGAGCTGAGATCACAAGCACAGTGGTACATGTAAAATGCCTGGTTTTGAAAGTGCTTCCTCAGTGCAAGATCTTCAACCTGTGCCTGACCCTTGTGAATATTCTCACTTTAAAGACACTTTTCTTGTTTTAATTGATACTCTCCCCATTCTTCCTTGGGCTGTGACTCAGTGGGTGTGCTCTACAAAGACTTTGTTAATGTACCAATTGGCTTTTTTGGTAAACTGAGTGCATGGTACATGTCCTCTCTGGTTGTTTAGCTGGAGGAAAAAGGTGTCACTTCATTTATTGCTTTCTTTTATAATTAAATGTTGGTATCATGAAATGAATACTGCTTTGTACCATTCTGCAAGACATTGTGGCTACATCTGCATTAGCAAGTAGTGTGGCCCAAGAGAAAAGGTTTGTGGAAGGAGACAGTTGATGCTGAAATCCTAACATCTATGGAAGAAGAATTTTGGAGGTGGTGGTATGGTCACTTAGGTCTGGCTCTAATCTGGTCCTGTGGACTTTTGCCCCATCCCTGGAGACATCCCAGGCCAGGCTGGACGGGGCTCTGAGCAACCTGAGCTGGTGAAGATGTCCCTGCTCATGGCAGGGGTTGGACTGGATGATCTTGGAAGGTCCCTTCCAACCCAAATGATTCTATGACTAAGTGCCCACTGGATGTTGAGGGGGCATTAGGTTAATTCCTGGAGCACATATTCCAGTTTAGCTTCACCCAAAGCCCTTTAGTGATGTGAACCAGAACACAAGAAAGCAGGGGAAGAGGAGGCTTAGAGGTGAGCTCAGCACTTTCTAGAACGACCTGAAGGGCAGTTCTAGCCAGGGGAGGATTGGGCTCTTCTCCCAGGCAGTCAGCAATAGGACAAGGGGGCATGGGCTTCAACTCTGCCAGGGGAAATTGAGGCTGGAGATGAGAAAGCAATTCTGTGCAGAGAGAGTGGTCAGCATTGGAATGGCTGCCCAGGGAGGTGCTGGACTCACCGGCCCTGGAGGTTTTGAAACTGAGATTGGCCATGGCACTGAGTGCCATGATCTGGTCAATGGACTGGAGTTGGACCAAGGGCTGGACTTGATGATCTCTGAGGTCTTTTCCAACCCAGTCGATTCTGTGTGACAAAAGGATGAACTGCTTCCAAAATGCATCTTGATAGGAATGTGTAGGTGCTAACACAGTTGTGCTTGGTTTAGTTCAATTGCAGGACAATGGTAGGTGCTGTGTGAGCTGCACATGGCTAAACTCAGTGTGAGAAATTGGTGACTAGTGAGTGTGTCCACCTTATTCCCTTTGGAAGATGATGAAACTGAAAGTGAAGGGTGGCAAAGGGAAGGTTTTCTAGAACAACTGCCAAAAATGTCAGTGTTGACATTCTAAAATCTCACAGAGCTGAAAACGCGGAGGTTTTTTCAAGCCCCTTTAGACTTTCTAGTGCTTCTACCTGAGTTTCTGGAGGTGAAGTGGCACCGTTTTCTCCACCTACTTGCGGCTGTGATTGAGTGGTTGGGATGATGTGACTTTAAGTCTTTATTTTTGGCAGAGCTGTTGCATGTTGCAGGTTTCACCTTGTTTTAAAGCATGTGGGAGCTTGCAAAGCAGGAGCCTCTAAATCTCCCTGTTGGAGGTTGTACAGGACCCAGACTAAATCAGATATATTATGCATATAGAGCAGATCGATGTGGGTTCAGGTTCTGGTTCAGTGAGTGCTGAATAGCATTAGCGGTGCTGGGAAGATGTTCCCTGTTCTTCTGAAAGCCCACTCAGAGCTGTGCTTGAACTCACTGAGATAGGTTGACTCTTGAAGGATGTGACTGGCTTTCCAAAAAAACAGCCAGGCAAATATATCTGGCAAGTGCACTGTCAAGGACAGACCAAAAATAGGTTTTGGAGAGGCTGACAGAAGCGATGAGACTTGCATGTAAATGAGGGGCAAAAAAATCTGAAATAAAAACAACTCCAAACGTGTTCCGAAATGTTTTCCTTGGCTTGTTTATCAATTTAGTGTCATCCAGTGCATGAATCCTGGCCAAGCTTATCCCGTAATGACCTTTGAAAAACTGGAGGATTTTCATTTTCTCTTTAGCAGTGTTGGTCCCCAGCACTTGAGATGCTTTAAACCTCACTTGCCTTGTGAAAAACATAGAATCATGGATAGTTTGAGTTGGAAGGGACCTTCCAAACTTCCCCAGTGCCACCCCTGCCATGAGCAGGGACATCTTCACCAGCTCAGGTTACTCAGAGCCCCGTCCAGCCTGGCCTGGGATGTCTCCAGGGATGGTTCATCCACCACCTCTCTGCCCAACCTGGGCCAGGCTCTCACCACCCTCAGGGCCAACAATTTCTTCCTTATATTTAATCTGAACCTCCCTTCTTTCAGTCTAAAGCCATCACTACTCGTCCTAGCACTACATGCCTTTGTAAGAAGTCCCTCAGACTTTGCCTTAGGGCCCCCTGTAGGTACTGAAGGCTTCTGTAAGGTCTGAAGCCTTCTGTTCTCCAGCTGAACACCCCAGCTCTCTCAGCCTGTCCTCCCAGCAGAGCTGTTCCAGCCTTGCATCATTCCTGGGGCTCCTCTGGCCCCTCTCCAGCAGCTCCATGTGTGTCCTGTGCTGAGGACCCAGAGCTGGACCAGCACTGCAGGGGGGTCTCACCAGAGCGGAGCAGAGGGGCAGAATCCCCTCCCTCCCCCTGCTGCTCACGCTGCTGGGGATGCAGCCCAGGACACAGGTGGATTTCTGGCTGTCCAGTAAACCACTTCAGCACCATTGCTGATAGGTGCAAGGAAGTTTTAGACCCAAATGGAGAGCAAAAAGCATCAAACGTTAGGGAAAGTAAGGTTTGAAATCTTGGAGATCTGCAGACTGGAAGGTATACAGGAGATCATCATAATCTGCTGAAAGCATTAACAGTCATTTCCTCCTGTGGAATTTTGATGGGGTAGTGTAAAGATGTGATTGGATTTTGGTTTGGGCATTTATATAACCCAGATGTTCCAGGGGTGGATTTTAATTAATTTTTTTGGTTGGAAGGAGTTGGTTTGACTATGTGATGGTGATTGGTGTGGAGGAGGTTCATTGTGGAGCGATGATGTTGGATGGAGGTTCATTGTGGAGTGATGATGTTGGATGGAGGTTCATCGTGGAGCGATGTTGCATCCTTGCTGCTTCATTTGGGCACTGGAGAAGGTTGGTGTTAGCTATGGAGCTGATGTAGATGCTGTGGCTGGCATCCTGCTACCAAAGTTGGGGTGTTCAGGGGGAAAGAAAACCCCATTTTAGCCTCAGCGCTTTCCCTCCAGGAGCTCACTTGTGTGTATAGGAGCAAATCGGTGCATAAGATGGAGAGATTATAGTTCCTGAATTCATGGCCATGTGGCTTTGAATGTACACAGGAGCTGCACTGTAGAATTCCCTTTGTTCCTCCTTTTGGTTCCATTTCACAGAATCCCAGAATGTCAGGGGTTGAAGGGCCCTGGAAAGCTCATCCAGTGCAATCCCCCATGGAGCAGGAACACCCAGCTGAGGTTCCACAGGAAGGGGTCCAGGCGGGTTTGAATGTCTGCAGAGAAGGAGACTCCACAACCTCCCTGGGCAGCCTGGGCCAGGCTCTGACACCCTCACTGAGAAGTTTCTTCTCAAATTCAAGTGGAACCTTTTGTGTTCCAGTTTGTACCCCTTACCCCTTGTCCTGTCATTGCTTGTCACTGAGAAGAGCCTGGCTCCATCCTCCTGACACTCACCCTTTCTATATTTGTAAACATGAATGAGGTCACCCCTCAGTCTCCTCCAAGCTAAAGAGCCCCAGCTCCCTCAGCCTTTCCTCACATGGGAGATGCTCCACTCCCTTCAGCATCTTGGTGGCTGCGCTGGACTCTCTCCAGCAGTTCCCTGTCCTTCTGGAACTGAGGGGCCACAACTGGACACAATATGCCAGGTGTGGTCTCCCCAGGGCAGAGTAGAGGGGCAGGAGAACCTCTCTGACCTACTGACCACCCCCTTCTAACCCACCCCAGGTACCACTGGCCTTCCTGGCCACAAGGGCCCAGTGCTGGCTCATGCTCACCCTGCTGGCCCCAGGACCCCCAGCTCCCTTTCCCCTACACTGCTCTCCAACAGCTCCTTCCCCAACTTACACTGGAACCTGGGGTTGTTCCTGCCCAGATCCAAGACTCTACACTTGCCCTTGTTCTAGTTCATTCCATTTCTCCCCGCCCAACTCTCCAGCCTGTCCAGGTCTCTGATGGCAGCACAGCCTCTGGCGTGTCAGCCACCCCTCCCAGCTTGGTGTCCGCAGCGAACTTGCTGACAGTCACTCTATTCCCTCATCCAAATCATTGATGAATGCCCTTTTGCCCCACTTATCTGGAACACAAAGCCTCTCACGTGAATTGGGCACTTGCTACTACTGAGATTTGATAGAATTTGACTGACAAACTTAAGCCAAGTTGAAAAAATACTTTAACCATAACCTCAGCCAAGATTTGGGAATTTCTAGCAGAAAACATCTTTTTTTGGTGCAGCAAAAATTAAGTAACTTCAAGCCTTTTTGTTGTTTTCTTTTGGCACTTTTAATGAGACGGAGTGTACAGGGAAGAGCTGTAGATTGGTATCCAGGGTGATCCACGATAAAAAATTAGTCAATACACAGTTAAATAGACAGCTTCAGACTTTAAAATGGGAAGCGAAGGCAAAGAATAGTTGTATTTCATATATCACCAAAACAGAGTTTATATTGGTTACATTATTTTGCATAACTGAAGAGCTATGAGACAGTTCACTAGAGAAAAGAGCGTTTTCAAAGAGATAAATGGTGTACTGAGGGTCTAGAAGGAAATTACAGTAGGAGAGTTGCTCAAACGCTTTTGCAATTTTTATTCCTTCTTGCTCATTCTGGGAAGAGAGGATTCATTGGAATATTTTCCATAAAGCATTTATTTCAGTATTTTGTTTTGATCAGACTGGATGAAATGGAAACATGTGTGGACTTCTTAATGCCTGTAGAGTAAAACCAACGCGGAGCACGTGGAAATGGTGCTGGTTGGGGACAGTTTTATTGCAACACTGTTCTCTCCATGGGTGTCCTTGTGGTTTAGGATTCTACTCATGTGATTGGAGGGGGGCACTGAACAGATGTTTTTAAGGATTTATTTTTTCTCTTGAAGGGGGGATTGCTTATGTAGTCTTATTTGAAACATTCATCAAAACTCAACGTTGATGCAAATCACTTCCGTCCGACGCTGGTGTGGTCTCTCCTCCTGCCATTTTATTTGCAAAACACTTGCATATGTGGTGGTGGTGGGAATAAATGTTGTGGATGGGTGGTTTGGCT
Organism: Patagioenas fasciata; assembly: GCF_037038585.1. Taxonomy (NCBI): domain Eukaryota; kingdom Metazoa; phylum Chordata; class Aves; order Columbiformes; family Columbidae; genus Patagioenas; species Patagioenas fasciata. Next base: position 3,195,813 of record NC_092520.1, read on the forward strand.
CTGCAGGACCTGGGTGCCCTGAGGGAAGGAGTTAAGGGTTTGGATGTCTGTGTAGTAGTAATGCCCCAACCTACTGTGTAGTCTTTGCGATAACTACTTGGTCATTTAGGCTGAACCCGTGGGAGAAGTAAGATGCCAAGTTGCATCTCTTACATGTGAATGGAAAAGTTAATTAAGGAATTGCCTCAAAAAAATCCAAATTAAGAAAAAGATGCCAACAGCAACAAAACAACACAAAAAAACCCCAAACAAACTCCTACCAAACAAAGAAACCCCAGTTCTGGGTCCTGAAATGCTCCCTCATTCCATATGCCCTGAGAGCTGGAGAAATGCTATACCAACCCTACATGAGATGAATTTATCGATATAAATGACCGTCTGCCTAGGACTGGGGACCAGGGTTGTATCTCCCACCTTCCCCAGAGAAGAAAGGTCTTAAATCATCCCTTGTAAATGTCTAATTACTCCATCCAACCTCAACAGTTTCTAGATGAGCTGTGGCACAGGATGGGGCATTGGCTCTGAAATGAGATGGTATGAACGCTGACTTCTCTTTCCATCCACAGTGGGAGCGCCTCTGGTTCCTCATCCTCACCTCGTCCTTTTTTCTGACCCTCATCTGGTTTTACTTCTGGTGGGAAGTTCACAATGACTACAATGAAATCAACTGGTGAGTAGAGTTTCCCCGTTGTGAAGGGGCAAACCCTTAAATTTGGCTGCTGTCGTACACCTCTAAGAGATGTTTGATGTTGGGTTTGGTGTATTTGGATCCTTCAGATGGACTTGCTTTCACTTTACTTTCACTAATGAGGTGTGGAAGGAGACTGAATGAGAGCTTCTACCTGTTTGCAATGAGAGATGGAGCACAAGTGTGATGGGAGCGACTGAGGGACCTGGGGGGTTCAGCTGGAGAACAGGAGCTGAGGGGAGACCTTCTGATCTCTGAACTGCCTGAAAGGAGCTTGGAGCCAGGGCGGGTCGGGCTCTGCTCCCCAGGAACAAGCGCCAGGAGCAGAGGAAACGGCCTCAAGTTGCACCAGGGGAGGTTGAGGTTGGATGTGGGGACCAATTTCTTCCCCAAAGGGCTGTGGGGCATTGGAAGAGGCTGCCCAGGGCAGTGCTGGAGTCACCATCCCTGGAGGGTTGGACAGACGGACATGAGGTTCTCAGGACATGGGGCAGTGCCAGGGGTGGGGAACGGTTGGACTTGATGATCTTAAATGTCTTTTCCAACCAAAATGATTCTGTGTAATATGTCCTCTCATCTCCATTGTGTGACTGTAACAGAGCTTGAAGTAAGCGTGCTCCCAGTAAACAGCATTTGAAAACAAAGGCGGAGCTGAAATAATGTAGATTTTAGTATTTTTTTTTCCTTTGTTGTTTGTTTGTTTCCAAGATTGGCTGTTTTTGGAAACAGCTGAGCAATCCAGCTGCAACTTTCCACAAAATACCAATGACAACAATTCAGCCTGAAGCAGACATGGGTGTGGAAAATCTTGCAAGGTTGGAAGGAGCTGCAAACAAGCTTTCCAGTGGGATGTGCTGGAGAGTTTGGGGTGTTGCCAGCTCCCCCCATGCTGGAAATTATTATCTTTTTTTACTATCTCAGCAGCATCTTAAAACATTCTGACAGTACCTTGGGCTCTCTTCTAAGCAAACTCCTTTGACATCATCTTCTTGTCAAGGATAATATGTAAACTGTGTTTGAAAACGCAGTGGGTAGTTGATCCCTTAAACAAATTGCCTGCTTTAGATGCTGAAGTTGTGTGAGGGAGAGAGTTTACTAGCTTTACCATGTGAACTGTTTCCTCACGAGTTTGTTGTGGTTTTGTTGTTGTTGTTTGTGTAGGGTTTAGTTGGTTTTTCTTTCTTTTGCTTAGTTCTGAGAACTGAAACCACCACCATTGCTCTTGATTATTTATAATATTAGCATAAAAATGCATGGGTTTTTTTAAGGCGCTTCCCCCTGCGCTTCCCCCTGCGCTTCCCCCTGCGCTTCCCCCTGCGCTTCCCCCTGCGCTTCCCCCTGCGCTTCCCCCTGCGCTTCCCCCTGCGCTTCCCCCTGCGCTTCCCCCTGCGCTTCCCCCTGCGCTTCCCCCTGCGCTTCCCCCTGCGCTTCCCCCTCCGCTTCCCCCTCCGCTTCCCCCTCCGCTTCCCCCTTCTCAGTGCAAAGTCAAATCTGTCATAGCTCAAAGTTGAGAAAGGGCTGAAAAAACATGACGCAGGGATGAAGCAAAGCTCTGTCAATGGGCATTGCAGCCATGGCACTGCGAAATTTTGGCTTCCCAAGTATTTGTGTGGGAGCGGGAGGAGATGTGCATGTCTGCTCTGGATGCAAAATATATTTGGGCTTTATAAATGCCTGCAAATGTCACCTGTAGAGCAAAACCCCTTCCCCTGCTTTGCAACCCGGTGTGCACAGGGTGCTACAAGCACTTTTAGGTTGACAGCTCTGGAAAAACAAGCTCTTTTTTTGCACACAACAGTTGTGGAAGAGGCTCTCTGGATGCAAAACAGCAGGGCTGCATCTGTTCAAGTGCTGCCATTCAGCTCGGAAAATGGGTCGGGGCTTTGTGTGTGCCGTAACCCCAATTAGACCCCTGTTCCACACACTGGCACCAGAGGTTGAGGAGAACAGCAGAGTTTCTGAAAAAACAGCCTGAAACACTGTGGAAAGGCTGGGAGAGGGAGGGTGATAACATGGGGCGAGGTTTTAATTACAGCCATGCTTGGTTCCTGGCAGAGAGGAAAAATTTTCCATTGGGTCCGTTCAGGCTGATCCTGGAACTTTTCCCTCTCAGTGGAGATACGTGGGCTCCATTAGAACAACATTTTCAGCCAGATGGGGTGTAAAGGAGGTGAAAGCATCATTTTGGTCCCAACAGGGCTGTGAGCTTGTTGCTGATGAGTTACAGTGGGGTCCTGGCTCTTAGAAACCCCATCTTTTTTGTTCCTCAGTGGCTATCAGTTCTGGGCCGTATTTCACAGAATCACAGAATGGACTGGGTTGGAAAAGGCCTCAGAGATCATCCAGTCCAAGCCTTGGTCCAACTCCAGTCCATTGACCAGATCATGGCACTAAGTGCCATGGCCAATCTCAGCTTCAAAACCTCCAGGGCCGGTGAGTCCAGCACCTCCCTGGGCAGCCATTCCAATGCTGACCACTCTCTCTGCACAGAATTGCTTTCTCATCTCCAGCCTCAATTTCCCCTGGCAGAGTTGAAGCCCATGCCCCCTTGTCCTATTGCTGACTGCCTGGGAGAAGAGCCCAATCCCCCCTGGCTAGAACTGCCCTTCAGGTCGTTCTAGAGAGTGCTGAGCTCACCTCTAAGCCTCCTCTTCTCCAGACTGAACAAGCCCAGCTCCCTCAGCCTCTCCCCATAGGGCTTGTGTTCAAGTCCCTTCCCCAGTCTTGTTGCTCTTCTCTGGACCCGCTCCAGCACTTCAATCTCTTTCCTGAGCTGAGGGGCCCAGAACTGAACACAATACTCCAGGTGTGGCCTCCCCAATGCAGAGTACAGGGGAAGGATCACTTCCTTTGTCCTGCCGACTACACCATTTTTTATATAGGACAGGACACCATTGGCCTTCTTGGCCACCTGGGCACACTGTTGGCTCCTGTTGAGCTTCCTGTCCATTAGTCCCCCAGGTCCCTTTCTGCCTGACTGCTCTCCAGCCACTCTGTGCCAGCCTGGAGCGCTGCAGGGAGTTGTTGTGGCCAAAGTGCAGGACCCGGCCCTTGGCCTTGTTGAACTTCATCCCATTGAAATTGACCCATTTTTCCAGTCTATCCAGATCCCTCTGCAGAGCCCTCCTGCCTTCCAGGAGGTCCACACTCCCACACAACTTGGTGTCATCAGCAAATTTGCTGGTTTCTGGAGAATATTTCATTGATACTTGTTCTTGTTGGCTTCCTTGCCCCTCCACTGATTTATTTGCAATCCATGACCCCTTTCAGGCTAGAGAAGGGGCTCTTTGGGGCTCGCACCATCTCTGCACAGGACCTGGCACACTGAGCTACTGGTAGGATCTCTCTGGAGGAACTGGGACAAAGAATTGCTGTCGCATTGGTGCGATGAGCTCCTCAGCTTGTTCCTGCTCTCTAAAGCTCATCCTCATGAGCTCTCTTTCCTCATATCATGTGCAGGGAACTACACTGAATTTCTGCCACTTGTCCAACCACACAGGTGATGAAAGACTGGAGACATCTCTCCAACCAGCCCTACAAAGGAGGACTATTGCCAGCAGAAGACTTAGGTTGACCAAAGTCTTGAAACACTAAGGATGAAAACTTGCCCCTTCTCTGGGACTTGTTCCAGCACTGTAAGGAGAAGCCTTTTCCAACACAAGCTTCTAAAGGCCGTTTCTCCATGTGACAATGTCTGTCACTCTGGAAGAGTTCGATTTCCTCTTCTTCCTAACAGTCTGTCAGACAGCGTAGGCAGCAATTAGATCATCTCATAGCCTCTTCCCTGTGAGACTAAACAAGCCCAGCTTCCTAAAGCTTTCCTAGTAATCTAAACATGAGGAGAAACTTCTCTGAGGGTGCCAGAGCCTGGACCAGGCTGCCCAAAGTGGGTGTGGAGTCTCCTTTTCTGGGGACATTCAAACCTGCCTGGACACCTTCCTGTGTGATCTGCTCTGGTGAACCTGCTTTAGGAGGTGGGTTGGACTGGATGATCTCCAGAGTTCCCTTCCATCCCCAACCACTCTAGTGATTCTGTAATCTGTGTTCTTGAGGTTGCCCCACCATCTCATTTGGTAGTTCTCTACTGGACCCTCTCCACATCCTCCTTTAACAGGGACATCCAAACTGGGGCACTGTGCTGCTGGTGCCACCTCACCAGTGCTGAGCAGAAGGGAGAGCATCTTCCCTTGGTCTACTTGTGACGCTTCTCTTAATGCCACACAGAAGTTAGACTTATTCACAGTGGAGGTACCTGTTGGCTCATTCAACCTCATGTCCTCCGTAAACCCAGGTCCCTCTTGGCATGGTTATTAGCATGTTGATGTAAAGCCTCATTTTTCTAGCTGAAACTACTGTGTGCTGCAGACCTCTTCTTCCATGATCCTTTGGTATTTGGAACCTGAATTCAGTAGGTTGTTCTTAATTTATCAACCCAGATGTGCAGAGCTTTGCTAAATGCTGCTGAGCAGCTGCTAGAGGTGACTTAAGAGGCAGGAGAAAATTACTCGTCAGCACTGGTGTGGCCAGCAGGCCCAGGGCAGTGACCGTCCCTGTGCTGCAACCTGGGGAGGCCAAACCTCGAATCCTGGGGGCAGTTTTGGGCCCCTCACACCAAGAAAGGCCTTGAGGTGCTGGAGCGAGTTGAGAGAAGGGAACGGAGCTGGTGAGGGGCTGGAGCACAAGTGTGATGGGAGTGGCTGAGGGACCTGGGGGGTTCAGCTGGAGAACAGGAGCTGAGGGGAGACCTTCTGATCTCTGAACTGCCTGAAAGGAGCTTGGAGCCAGGGGGGTCGGGCTCTGCTCCCCAGGAACAAGCGCCAGGAGCAGAGGAAACGGCCTCAAGTTGCACCAGGGGAGGTTGAGGTTGGATGTGGGGACCAATTTCTTCCCCAAAGGGCTGTGGGGCATTGGAACAGGCTGCCCAGGGCAGTGCTGGAGTCACCATCCCTGGAGGGTTGGACAGACGGACATGAGGTTCTCAGGACATGGGGCAGTGCCAGGGCTGGGTTTAACTGTTGGGCTTGATCTGGAGGACCTTTTCCAACCAAAATGATTCTATGATTCTATTCTATGATTCTACAGAAGAACATTGCAAACCCTGCCTGCGCTTCGGGCTCCAGCGGTTAATACACATATCTATGTAAAACCAAACAAATGTAATTAAATTGTGACAGTGATAGGCTTCACCTACATAAATGTGGTGATTTGGCCTTTCAACTTGTAAAGACTTAAGGAACTTCTGGGATTAGAATGGGCTTCAGAAAGACAGGGCAAAATTAAAGCCTGACTTGTATTGCTGCAGGCTCTTAGTATTTTCCTGTGAGGCTGAATGTGCAATGAGGTTTTTGTCATTGAAAGGGTTTTGTGCCTCTTAAATTTAAGTAAATATTTTTAAAATTTATTGCTTTGGGCATTTCTTTGTGGTGTCTACACTTAATTGCGTTATACTACAGATCTCCAGTGTGCAAGCTCTGTACTGCAACAGAAAGCTCAATGTTGGCTAATGAAGGACATGGGAGATGCTGTAATTTGTGAACCTGGCTGTGTTCCCTCTGGAGCAGGACTATAATATAAATGCAGGTCTGTGTAGCAAATTTTTTTCTTCCTTAGTTCTGGAGAAGGCTCATCTGGTTCATAACTACCATGGAAACAGCATTTTAAAAGAGTCATTTGCACATCAAGTGAAGACCTGAGACCATCAGGCCACTTTGAAGGGACATCAGAGCAAAAACTGAAATGTACTGAAGCTCAACTATGGAAGCTCTTGGTGGTGCATGAGCAAAGACTTCAGAGGAGCCCTCTTCTCTTTCTTCCCTCTTTTTTACTAACTACATGTCTGAATCCCTCTAGATTCCTTTTGTTATGGCTCTTTGGATCCCTAAGCAAAACCTGGACATGCATCATGTTTGTTGAGCCCTAGGATTTGCTTTCCAGATCCTACGTGGGAGCTTTACTCCTGGACAGAATGACTGGGGCAGCTGCCAGACCAGACTTTGTGGCTGATGAATGGTGCTGGATTTGAGTGGTGGGGAGGAGGTTGAGTCTTTGACCTAGGTTTTTGTTGCTTTTTTTGATTACAATAGGCATAAATGCTTCATGCAAGCAGGTCCAAGACTCAACCTGAGAGTTTCTACTCTTACAGGATTGGACCTTCTCTATAACCCACTGGAATAAGAGACACAATCTCCAATAGGTACAACAGACCCAATTTCCTCCATCAATGTGCCCCTCTGCAAAGAGTTTTTACCTTGAGTATACAGCACAACAGCATTAAGTTTCCTCCCCTGTCCTTGATACTATTTCTGTATTGTATTTATTAGTCTATGAGCACACAGGACAGCATTGGATCCAGCACTTAGGCAAACACCACACATAAGGATATTTTAATCTTGCTTGCAGGGAATATTCTTTGGAAAACCTCAAGTCCCAGACGTCTGTTTTCTTTTTTTCCAATGTGATGTTGTTGCTGTGTTTGACATAATTGTCCAATTTCTCCTTGCAGAGTTAATTTCTCAGGCAGGATCAAAGCACGAACATTGAGTTTTGTTTCAGGCTGGCTTGTACTTTTTCCTGTCTATCTCTTATCTGTACAGTGGGAATGAAAAGACCCATTTTCTCAAGTTTTGTCTAATCCTAGTGAAGTTGCTATGCTGTTAAATCTCTTCTTAATCTGTCCTTCACATTTATCTTTCAGGTTTTTATACAACCGAATGGGATATTGGAGTGACTGGTCCATTCCAATACTTGTAACAACTGCTGCTGGCTTTACATACATTACAGTGTTATTGGTGAGTACAATAAAATTGCCTGTACGTTTGTGCATTTGCTTTGAAAAGGATGTGAACTTCTCAGTCCACCTATGACTTGGGCAATTTTCCTTTCAGAAGTGATTTTTCTCTCCCTCTCTCTTAGCCTTAGGTTGCCTAAAATAGACAGTGAAAAATGGATGGTCTTTGACTTCAGCTGACCAAAGACAGAGACCTTGATACTGGTGGTACAGTTGGCCTGGGGACCAAATACAACTCTTGTGCCCCTTAATTTGGCTCAGTTTCCACTTTGGTGTATCTGCCAGCAACAAGTGCAAGTTGTTTCTCACATCCAGCATGGTGGGACGTTCAAGGTGTTGACTGTTCAGGTAGAATCAGTACCTGGCCCCACATAGTCAGTGCTTCCTGAGGTTCTGGGAGCTGTGTACTCATGGACCAGGCTCTCAACACCCTGCCTCTCAGAGGTCAAAGTCTTTCAATCCACATCCTTGACTTTGGAGGGGATCTACTTGTACAGCTGAGCTAGGTGGTGTGTTCTGGACCATCCTTACGCCAGCCTTGCTTTCTGCCCTGGTGTGCTGGGGTGTCTTTTTGGATGGTGATGTGTTCCTGCATGTTCAAACACTTAAAGGCTGTGATGTGCCAATGTCTGACTTTTGATTTCTTCCTCCCAGATACTAGCACTATGTCACATAGCTGTGGGACAGCAGATGAACCTGCACTGGCTTCACAAGGTAAATGGCTCTTCTCAGCTTGGAAAACAGAAGGATATCAATAAAACAGGAGTATAGGGAGTGGGTGGTGTATCATAGAATAGTTTGGCTTGTGAGGGACATTCAAAGCTCATCCAGTGCCACCTCTGCCATGAGCAGGGACATCTTCACCAGCTCAGGTTGCTCAGAGCCCCGTCCAGCCTGGCCTGGGATGTCTCCAGGGATGGTTCATCCACCACCTCTCTGGATAACCTGGGACAGGCTCTCACCACCCTCTTTGTAAAATATTTCTTCCTCATGTCTGGCCTGAATTCTCTCCTCTTTTAGTTTCAAACCATCACCCCTTGTCCTATCACAACAGGCCCTGCTCAAAAGTTTCTACCTGTCTTTCTTCTCAGCCCCTTTTCAGTCCGGAAAGACCACACTAAGGTCTCGCCAGAGCTTCTGTTCTCCAGCTGAACACCCCAGCTCTCTCAGCCTGTCCTCCCAGCAGAGCTGTTCCAGCCTCGCATCATTTCTGTGGCTCCTCTGGCCCCTCTCTAACAGATATATGTGATACTCACTGTCACTGTGTTTTTAAGAAGAGCTGAAACTTCAGATGTCTCTGGTGCACGTGTCCTCATCTCAGAGTACTGAGCGAATTGCACAAATAGGGGCAGTTAAAGCCTGGAGACAGTAACTCCATGGCTGGTGAAACACTTTGGGGTCCCTGCTGACAAAGGGACCGCTTTTGGAGATTAAGAAACACCGTGTCATGAAATCAGCCCAAGTTTAGTCTCAGCTCAGTGTTACTCCATGTGAACCTCTGGCGCTACTTTCTGTGCTGCAGCCAGCCCTGGAGGAGGGCTGAGCAGATGGGAAGCTGCTCTGGATGTGCTTGGAGGAACCAACTGTGGAAAAGCCTTGAGAGAAGATGTAGGTGTTAAAACTGGGGTCTGCAATGTGGAGGTTGTGATTTGCTGGAACCCATAGAGGTCCTGATTTGTATGTAGAGCAGTTAGGGAGAAAAAAAATGCTGTGGAATGTAAAAGAAGATGCAGAACTGGTGTTCGGAGCACAGAAGGGGAGAGGAAGAGTATGTAGCAAGCTGTGCGGAGAGACAGTGCCCAAAATAACGGCTTGGCAGGATTTAATGGTAACTGGCAATCTGCTAATAGCTAATTAAGGGCACAGTCCTGAATCTGCCAATGTGCAGCTCCTTCTGAAATCGGTTGTTCTGCACATGACAAGGTCATGCAGGATCAGAGCCTGAGCCAGATGTGTCACCCACCCAGGACAGGGAGCACACAGACCTCCCCGCCCTTTCTTTTTCTTTCCCTTTTCCTTTTCTTTCCCTTTTCTTTTTCCTAGAAATTACAGAGATTATGCTTCCTTGGGAGGCGGAGATGCAATGCAAAGAGGAGGTGGGGACCATCTGCCTGCTGCTGCAAAAGAAATTGTTGATTCTTTAGTCTAACATATGCTTCTTCATTGGGGGAAATGATATTTTTCAGACACGCTCCAGGTGGCTGGTGGGTTTGGATGAGTAAGACCAGAAAAAAGAGTGTGTTGGTGGAAATGAATTAGTCCTTGCCTAAAAAAACCCCTAGCTTCTCTTCCTTCTTCCAAAATAGTCAATCTTTCATCGCAGCTCAGATGTGCTGCTCTGTCTCTCTCTTCCCTTCCCCACACCTCCCTCAGCTTTCTAAGCAGGTTTAGATAAGAGACTGGATTAAGTTAATATTCTTCTCTGCAGCCTCAATGAATTAACTTCAAATATAGATTAGTAGATGTGGGAAAGGCTGATATGTGCGAGTACTATGATTCATTCCAATTTTATCCTTTAATCCTGCAAAAATTGGTAGCACAAGTGTGATGGGAGCGGCTGAGGGACCTGGGGGGTTCAGCTGGAGAACAGGAGCTGAGGGGAGACCTTCTGATCTCTGAACTGCCTGAAAGGAGCTGGGAGCCAGGGGGGTCGGGCTCTGCTCCCCAGGAACAAGCGCCAGGAGCAGAGGAAACGGCCTCAAGTTGAGCCAGGGGAGGTTGAGGTTGGATGTGGGGAACAATTTCTTCCCCAAAGGGCTGTGGGGCATTGGAACAGGCTGCCCAGGGCAGTGCTGGAGTCACCATCCCTGGAGAGTTGGACAGATGGACATGAGGTTCTCAGGACGTGGGGCAGTGCAAGGGGTGGGGAAACGGTTGGACTCTTAAGGGTCTTTTCCGACCAAAATGATTCTATGATTCTTATAGTCCCCTGTCGTTATATATTAAAGTGTTTTATGTACCTGTTGGGAATATGTTTTTTTTTCCTTGTCCAAATTTGAAATCCGTCTAGAGATGTCCTGTGGATCCTAGATGATTAGTTTGCTGTTATGTATCAGCTGGCCTTTTCTACACAAGTCTCCCACACAGATTTTGGATCTAGAGAGTACAAGAGATTGAGACTCAGAGCAGCAGCATCCTTTTAATCCAGCAGGCATGCGGTACAGCAGAGCGTGAGACACCAGACGGAGAGGCGGGCGATTGTGAACTATTTTTTGCAGACAGCACAGATTTTAGGTCTTTACAGCTGGAGTTATTTCTGTGGCAGTTTTTGACAGTTTGAACTTTTTACCGTCAAAATGAAGGTGATGTTTTCTCTTTGACCGCTCCGCTCATGCTTCTGAGTGCTTCTGCATTGAGGAAGAAGAAGGCTGGGGCAATCAGCTGATGAACTGAGCCTTGTTCTGCCATCTCAGTTTACCCACTGTCATCCAGAACCTCTTCTCAAGCTGCAATATCTGTTATAATTGCTCCATCAACACAACTTGGATGCCGGTTGCACGGTTGTTGCTATTTCAGACTCGGGTGAAGTCACATCTGCGCGTGAAGTTGTGCTGAAGATAATTGCGTAGGGATGGGGATGCACAGCCTTGCTTGCACGCGTATTCGTCTTTTACTGACAAGTGCGATGTTCATTGTCTGTTGGGTGTGTTCAAGCTTTATCCCCAAACAGAAGCATTTGACAGTCGAGATGAGCCAAGGCCACCAACCTCTCATAGCACTGGTACACCACAGGCTGTTGCAGCAGAGCCAGGAGAACCCAGGATTATCTCCTGAAGTTGCCTAACAGAACCTAAACTGTATTTAAGCTGTTTCTGATCCAGTTTGGCAGGGAAAACCACCTGATTTTTCCATATCTTTGGTCACTCCGTGAAGAAAGTGAGAGATATCATCCATGAGATGTGTCCTCCTGGGATTATTTAGCCCAGTGCTGTTTCATTGATAGTGGAAAACTGGAGGTTCATAGCATGGTAGGATCATTTGGGCTGGAAAAGACCTTTAAGATCATAATGCCCAACCATTAACCCAACTCTAGCACTAACCCATGTCCCTGAGAAGCTCATCTCCTTGTCTATTCAACTGCTTCAGGGATGGTGACTCCACCACTGCCTTGGGCAGCCTGTTCCAATACCTGACATGGACTGGAACAATACACAAGCCCAATCTCTTTCCTTGTGGGTCCTAAGACTTGGTTTTTGGAGCTGTTTATTATGTACAAAAGTTTTCTCACCCTCTATTTCCCAACCTGTAAAACTGCTATGATAATGAGACAAAGGCTCCAGTATGTAAATACTCTCATATTTGCTGCAGATTGGCCTGATGACGACCTTGATAACTACCGTGGTGACCATGTCATCGATAGCACAGCTTTGGGATGACGAATGGGAGATGGTATTTATTTCACTGCAAGTAAGTTGTCTGTGAGGATGCTTCTCTGGGTGGAGAAAGGGGCCACTGCAGCTATATGTCATGGACTTTCATACCCTGTTTCCCCAAAAATAAGACAGGTCTTATATTAATTTTTGCTCCAAAAGATGTTAGGGCTTATCTTCAGGGGATGTCTTATTTTTCCATGAACGACAATCTACATTTATTCTTGAACAAAAAAAAATCAACATTTATTCAAATGCAGTCATGTCATCACATTCTGTCACATCTGTCCTGCAGCATTCTATTGCCAATTACTTTTACTTTTTTAGGTGTATAGCTGCCTGGACACTATTTGATTATTATTTTATGAACTGTAACTAGGGCTTATATTTGGAGTGGGGCTTATATTTTGAGCATCCTGAAAAATCATGCTAGGGCTTATTTTCAGTTAGGTCTTATTTTCAGGGAAACAGGGTAGAATCATAGAACTGTTTGGGTTGGAAAGGACCTTTAAAGTTCATCTCGTCCAACCCTCCTGCAATGAGCGCAAACATCTTAAACTGGATCAGGCTGACTTTGTGTCTTTCTACTGCATAAAAACCTGTCTTGATGTTTATCGCTCCCAAAATTGAAACATTGGCAATGAGAAAAATTTGCAGCAAAACTCCCATGGAGTCCTCAAGGCTTTTTCCTTTAGACTCCATCCAAGACTTGGCTGCAGGGTTAGACGTGGGAAATACTGAAACTTGGTGCGATTTTGAGTTGCTGGAGGGTCAGTACAATTCCTCTTGACTTCGCCAGCAATGCTCTGGTGGTTGGTGTCCAAGTCTGGAGAATCTTGTGCTTCCCAGTCTTATGGAAGAAGTGCTCTTGGTATGTTTTCATATGGCACATACATTTATATATGTTTTAAAAAGAATGCAACTTCTGTGATCTAGTCCTCTTTTAAAGAAGACTAGTGGTATGCTGTGGGACTATGTAAGTGTTAGATGAAAACAGTTACGAAACTGTTAATTTATTGATAGAACTGCTCTCTATTCCTTTTTATCTCTTCCTCAAAATGAGTTAATAAAATATTTTGCCTGTGAAAAGCTTGAGAGTTTTACTGGTGATCACTGGTGTGTGCATGGGAATATGCATATCTATGGGGGAAAAACAGCTTTCAGACAAGAGATTAATATTTCTTAACAGTGCTTCACTTTTCTTGTATTTTAAGGATTTAGGTAGACAGAGAACAGAAGCTCGACTGAGAGGATGCACCTCAAAATTTTTCTCATCTTGATACATGGTCCAGTGTGTTCATAGAATCCCAGAACAGTTTGGGTTGGAAAGGTCCTTCCTGGCTCATCCAGTGCCACCCCTGCCATGAGCAGGGACATCTTCACCAGCTCAGGTTGCTCAGAGCCCCGTCCAGCCTGGCCTGGGATGTCTCCAGGGATGGTTCAGCCACCACCTCTCTGGCCAACCTGGGCCAGGCTCTCACCACCCTCAGTGGAAACAATTTCTCCCTCATGTCTGGCCTGGATCTACCTCCTTTAGTTTCAAACCATCACCCCTTGTCCTATCACCACAGGCCCTGCTCAAAAGTCTGTCCCCATCTTTCTTCTCGGCCCCTTTTAAGACTGGAAAGGCTGCACTAAGGTCTCCCTGGAGCTTCTCTTCTCCAGCTGAACACCCCAGCTCTCTCAGCCTGTCCTCCCAGCAGAGCTGTTCCAGCCTCGCATCATTCCTGGGGCTCCTCTGGCCCCTCTCCAGCAGCTCCATGTGTGTCCTGTGCTGAGGACCCAGAGCTGGACCAGCACTGCAGGGGGGTCTCACCAGAGCAGAGCAGAGGGGCAGAATCCCCTCCCTCCCCCTGCTGCTCACGCTGCTGGGGATGCAGCCCAGGACACGGGTGGATTTCTGGGCTGCAAGCGCACGTTGCCGGCTCATGGCCAATCTTTCACCCCCAGCACCCCTGAGTCCTCCTCCTGGGGGCTGCTCTCCATCCCTCCATCCCCAGCCTGGATTGACACTGGGGGTTGCCCCGACCCAGGTGCAGGACCTTGCACTTGACCTTGTTGAACCTCATGAGGTTCATTTGGCCCACTTCTTCAGCTTGTCCGGGTCCCTCTGGATGACACCTCATCCCCCAGATGTGTCACCTGTACCACTCAGCTTGGGGTCATCTGCAAACTTGCTGAGGGTGCACTTGATCCTACTGTAATGTCATTGAAGATGATGTTAAACAGTACTGGTCCCTATATGGACCCCTGAGGGACAACACTGTCACCAGTGTTCATTGAGACATTGAGCTGTTGACCAGTGTTCAACTGGACTATAAGAAATTTCAAACTTGATGGCACCAAGAGCCTCAAATGAATTTACATGATGTCTAAGGAGGCCTTTTCCAGATATGTGTTATTGGGTGAGGTCTTCCCCAAGGAGGAGTTCCAAGCTTTGCCGCTTTGCTTTCATAGTGGCCTTCTTGGCAGAATAGATGGCCAAAAAGAATGCAGGAACCTGTTTTAGGAATGGTGTGAAATCCAACTGGAAATGGAGGGCTTTGATGCCTTGTGGAGCCTGCAAGTTGAACACATTTGCAAGGTACTGGAGTGCTCATTGTAATTTTTATCTCTCTTTCTTGTGTCCTGCAGGCCACAGCCCCCTTTTTGCACATAGGAGCACTTGTGGCGGTCACGGCCCTGTCATGGTTGATAGCAGGGCAGTTTGCTCGAACCGAGAAAGCCAGTGAGTACCGCTCGTGTCTTTGCATGGTGGTCAGAGGTTGGTGGGGGGTTCTTGGGGTGCTGAGCCCCCCACAGCTGCTAATGCACAGCGTTCTTTGTATCTGGCTGACAGTAGCTCAATATGCGTCAGCAACGTGCCTTGGCAACCAAGAGGGCAAACCATATCCTGGGGTGCACTAAACCAGCTGGTCAAAAAAGGGGATTATCCTACTGTATTTGGTGTCAGTACTACCTCACCGTGGCACTGTGGGCAGTTCTGGGCTCCACAATTTAAGAAGGATGTGAAGGTCCTTGAATATATCCAAAGGAGGGCATCAAAGCTGGTGAAAGAATTGAATGTCCTCTGAGGACTTTGGGCATCTCTAGTTTGGAGAAAAGGAGGTTGAGGCTCTCTGCAGCTTCCTGAGGAGGGCATGTGGAGTAGGAGGTGCTGAGCTCTTCTCCCTGTGATCCAGTGATAGGATGCATGGGAATGGTTCAAAGGTGCATCTGGGAAGTTTAGACGGGACATTGGGAAGCATTTCTCCACAGAGAGGGTGGTCAAATACTGGAACAGGCTTCCTAGGGAGGTGTTTGACACCCCAAGCCTGTCAGTGTTTGAGAGATGTTTGGATAAGGCCCTTTACAGCATGCTTTAACATTCGGGCAGCCCCGAATTGGACAGACAGTAGGACTAGATGATCATTGTAGGTCACTTCCAACAGAAACAGTCTACTCTATTCTGTCTCATAAGTACCTCTCGCTTTCCAGACCTCACTGGCACTTCTAGATTTTGAAATCCTTAATGGACTTGTTGCTTGTGATGCAGCAGCACCCAGAGGGCTCACAGAATCACTGAATGGTTGGGGTTGGAAGGGACCTCTGGAGATCATCCAGTCCAACCCACCTGCTAATGCAGGGTCACCAGAGCAGATTACACAGGGTCGCATCCATGCAGGTTTTGAATGTCTCCAGAGGAGGAGACTCCACAACCTCTCTGGGCAGCCTGGTCCAGGGCTCTGGCCCCTCAGAGTAAAGAATTTTATCCTTGTATTCAGATGGAACCCCTTGCATTTCAGTCTGTGCCCATTGCCCCTTATCCTGTTGTTGGGCACCACTGAACAGAGTCTGGTCCATCCTCTTGACACCCACCCTGGAGATATGTATCACATTGATCAGATCCCCTCTCAGCTTCTCTTCTCCAGCTGAACAGCCCCAGCTCTCTGTCTCTCCTTATAAGAAAGATGCTCCAGACCCCTCAGCATCGTTGTGTCTCTCCACTGGACTTCCTCCAGTAATTCTTTACCCTTCTTAAACTAGGGAGCCCAGAACTGGACCAAGTGGAGACCTAGTCCCCAATGGTTAGGTGCTTCCTAAATGCATGTTGAGACATGGTCAAAGGTCTAAGGAAGCAGAGAGGTGAAGGACACACAGAACGCAGCTCTTCTTTTTGATGGTCCTGTCCATGGAAATAAGCTTTTCTGTGCACCTCCCCTGTCCTACCTCATTGCTGGGATCTCTTCCAAGCCTAAGACGTTCCTTCAAGTTTTCTTGTGAAATAATTTGATCCTTCTGTGCCCTCAGAAGTGTTTTTCTTCAGGGCATCCATGGATGTTCTTAGACATCAGTGCCAGCTCCAGAAAAACAATATTTTAATTGGTATTTAACCTGCAGCAAAATAAAAGCCCTGGAAGGATTTGGAAGCACTTGCAAAAGACTTCCAAGAAGTGGGAATTAAAAATGAGGAAACGGTGTCTGAAGATGGAAAAACATTGATATTCAGAGAGACCTTTCAAAGAAAGAAGTGCTCTGCCTTCATTTATATGTATGCCAATGAAGCTGTACCTGGTTGTCCTAGCATGTCATTAGGCTGCCAGTTGAGCGAGGATTTGTGGATACGCCTGGAGCAGAGACTGCATGTGTTCCTTGTGAATTCCTCATACTTTTTCTTTTGCAACTGAGTTCCCTCAAAATTGCTTGTTTGTTTGTTTTTTAATAAGCCAGGAAGCTGTTTTCCTTCTTTTTTTTGCCCTTTTTTTTTGTTTTTTTTTTAAGAAAAACATTCAATATTTTTCCTGTACCATTGGATCTTTAAGCTATTTTGAGGTCATTTTACTTGTGAAAGTTATCTTTCCTGGAGGAGTTTACAGACTTTTTGGTACAGATATGCTTGACATGGTGGTATTAAAAACGGAAGAGAAGAACTGAAATCTCTGTGAGAACCTACAGTTTGTTGCAATGGGAAAATAATATTTCACTCACTATTTTGGGAATAACTGATGCAGCTGCAGGCATTGGTGCAACAATATCTTCTTGTCGTTTTTGAGGCATGGGGCAAAAAGCAACTGGATTTTTTACTGGGCAAATTTACACTTTTTGTTTGTTTGTTCTGTTTTCCCGATGCTACTTTTTCCAAACCTGGAGAATAGAAGTTTCTTGAATAGCTCCAGTGTTTTAAAAAGTAGTAGCTTGTTTTCCAAGCTTGCTTCTGAGGTCAGATAGAATATTGAAATCAAAGGAACCTTGGAAGCCTTGAGTAGTAAAAGAGTGTGAGAAAGATGCTCTTCCAGGAGCCCAAATTGGACTGGAGTGAGTGGTCACTAAGGGCACGAGGCATGGGGAAGGAAGGTTTGCATCTACATGTTCTCATTGGTGTTGTCATGTAGACAACATGCTTGCTTGGCTTGGGTCATCACCAGCAGAAAGTCTTCCAAACAGACCATCCAACCTCAAGTTGAACGTTATTTCATTTTTACTTTTTTGTATGTGGTCTTAGTTGCTGCAGATTCATGGCTGAGGTCTTCAGCTCCATTTTAATGTGGTCTGTGAGCCAAGTTGGGGCAACCTTTCCTTGTGCGTCCAGTCCAATGATCAAAACATTTGGAAGCCCATGTGCTTCATGTGGTGCTTGCCTTCAGTCTGAATTTGAACTGTTTTATCCCTAAACTGCAGTACCAAGAAGGAAGGGACCAAATTCTTTGCACAGCCTGAGACTTAGGCTGATTTTTCAAAGCCTGGTTGCGTGGTGTTCCTGGAGTGAGCAAAAATTGGGTTAGGATAATGTTTGGTGTCCATCTGGAGGTTTTGATGCTGGCAGTGCACAATTCCAGGGCACTTTTATGGTGCAGGACATGACATGAACTCACTTAGCAAGACACCATCCAGTAAAATTAGCAGGCAGAGTTACTAGTGTTACTTTCTGGCTGGTAGAAACATGTTTGAATGAAGCTATTAGATGCTGAAAGCGAAAAATAAGTTTATTTGTGTGAAACCAGATCAGTTGTGGTCAGGACCAGAGCATGGCCATTCTGTCCTTCCCCTAAAACCAACAAGCAAACAAACAAAACGAACCATGCCTTCACAGAATCCCAGAATGTGAGGGATTGGAAGGGCCCTGGAAAGCTCATCCAGTGCAATCCCCCCATGGAGCAGGAACACCCAGCTGAGGTTCCACAGGAAGGTGTCCAGGCGGGTTTGAATGTCTGCAGAGAAGGAGACTCCACAACCTCCCTGGGCAGCCTGGGCCAGGCTCTGCCACCCTCACTGAGAAGTTTCTTCTCAAATTCAAGTGGAACCTTTTGTGTTCCAGTTTGCACCCATGGCCCCTTGTCCTATCACTGGTTGTCACCGAGAAGAGCCTGGCTCCATCCTCCTGACACTCACCCTTTATATATCTGTAAACATGAATGAGGTCACCCCTCAGTCTCCTCTTGTCCAGCTCCAGAGCCCCAGCTCCCTCAGCCTTTCCTCACATTGGAGATGCTCCACTCCCTTCAGCATCTTTGTTGCCCTTCTCCATTTTGCATCCATGGCAAATACATTTTAAAGAGATTTTTGGAGGTTCTCCATTGAGTTCCAAAGCCTTAATGAGTTTGAAAAATGAATAATAATAGTATTAAAGCATAAAGCTTCTTTTTTATCTGTGGTTTCAAGTGACTCCAAATAGCTCAGGAATTCAAAGGTGCCTTTTTGTTCTTTATGAGGGATGCATGTCTGTGGGGAACAAGGGATGATTCTGTTGTGTTGTCTGCACCTTCGAAAGATTCCTGGATACTTCAGGAGTTTGTGAGAAGTCACTGGCAGAAGGACGTGGGTCACAAGCCAAGAATTTATTTAAACATCTTCAGTTTAACCAGTAAAACATTATTGTAAATTAACTCAGTTCTATCTGGCACAAATCCTAATGGAGAAGCAGTTAAAGTGCTGTTACCCCGGCTGAAATGGGTAGTGTTAGTGAACCACCAATATAAACACAAGCTATGTAAACCCAAGTGAAATTAAATGTGCCAACACGGAGCTGTGACTCATTTGTAGTTATGTTTAACTGGTGATTGATATCTGCCATCAGGCAGGGCAAAATCTGGTGCTGTGCCACCCAAAGGGCTGGAAAGTGGCTACATTTGGGCTACATTGCTAGGTTTTCAAGCAATTTTCTTTACTCTTTGTATTCCCAATATCAAATGAAGTGAACCTCCCTCAAGAACTAATTAGCTTTTCAAAGTTTTGTTGTTGGTTTTTTTTGTTTAATAGAATATGTTTTCCTCTTAAACACAGAGCTTTGCTGTTGTGCTGGGGCAACAACCGTAGACCAGTCTCTCTTCTGAAGGAAGATGAAGACGTCTTGACTTTGCTCCCGTGGTGTGAGGAGGTCAGGACCAACATTCTCACCAGCTCTTTCTCTCTCTTTTTCCATCTCAGCTTCTCAGATGCTGATGTTCACCACATACCTCGCAGTTGTAGTTGCACTTTACCTCGTTCCCCTCACCATCTCATCCCCCTGCATAATGGAGAAGAAGGCTCTGGGACCAAAGCCAGCTATTATAGGTCACCGCGGAGCACCAATGGTGAGCAATTTCAATTTTAGTACTGTGTTGTCTGACTCTTCTGCCCGTGTTAAAGGATGATACCAGATCTGATGGTCTCCAGGCTGCTCTCCAGAGAATGTATATGACAAATATAAGCTAGAGGCACCCTCCTGGCTAGAATTATTGTGGAGGTAAATCAGAGTCAAGTCACACCCTAGATGTTCTAGATGCCTTATGAACAACAGGATAATCCTTGCCTTGCTCATGGTGGTTTGTGCTGTTTCATTTTTCTGGCTGCTAGTTCTGCTGGTTTTGGGCTCTCCAGGCTTGACCCTTGAGCTGCAGCAGTAGAAGTTTGTGATATTTGTTTTTCTTTTTTAGAGCCTGAGGCTCATTCTTTGTGGCCTTTGCAGGATCGGCAATGGTTAAACTCATCTCACAGCAAGGTGCCTTGAGTGTGTGGCAGCCTGGAAAAGCAAACAAGCGGCACCATACTCTTGCATTGCAGATCATCATGAGGCTGCATGAGGTGATGAAACAATCCCATCATCTGCCTCTGGATAGACATTGAAAACATAATGATATAGTCTTTTATTTCCCAAGGTTTCTGGACATGTGCAGGGTAAAGATGGAGAATGCTGGTTGGAGCACATAATGCTGTCCTGTGGCGTTTGGGTCTCCAGTTTGGGTGCTTCTGCACCCAGGTCCATTACATTCTACCTCATTCTCTTTCTGCTGGTTGATTGTGGGTGTTAAGAGGACACAACCAATCAAGAGGGAGTGGTGCCCAATGCCAGAGTGAGGGACAACAGGCACAGACTGAAACACAGGAGGTTCCATCTGAACATGAGGAGAAACTTCTTTACTGTGAGGTGCCAGAGCCTGGCCCAGGCTGCCCAGAGAGGTTGTGGAGTCTCCTTCTCTGCAGACATTCAAACCCACCTGGACACCTTCCTGTGTGATCTGCTCTGGTGACCCTGCATGAGCAGGTGGGTTGGACTGGATGATCTCCAGAAGTCCCTTCAACCCCAACCATCCTGTGATTCTGTGATTCACTTCAGTCCAGACCACATAGTGCAATGTAGGCATTTGCCTTGCAAATATATGGGGTTTTTTTAAGATATCCAGCTATTTTTTCTGATGTTCGAAGCAAAAAAAAAAAAACCCTATATATATCTAGGCTATCAGAACCCATTTGACTGGTTGGGACATGCTTGAGCTCCTCTCCAAGTTCAAGAGTGCTCAGTAGGAGTTTGCTTGGTGAGATAAACACCTATCATGACACAGAAATATTTTATTTTAGTTGTCTTTATTTTAATGATTTTTTTTTTTTAAGCAATCCCTTGAATTTCCAGCTTGATTTGCATCACTCTTTTAACTATATTGCCTCTGTGGGTGATCAAAGGGAGTTCTGGGCATGACAAATGCTTTTTCCTGTCCTACTGAGTTTGTACCAACCTTGAAGACCAGAAGAAACCCAGTGAGACTCTGTGCTCTGTGTGCTTTCTGCATGGCAGAAAATCAAAAAACCTGTTGATTTTCTTCCTGTGTGGTTTCCTGGGTGACCCCATAGCCTTCTAAAGAAACTAAACAGCAGACAAAATGCTTCTGTCCTCCAGATTGAACTTGTTTAGATGAACCCGATTGGAGCAATACTCTCAGCAAAGTCTTGGTCCATTGCTTTGCTTCATGTAGCAAGTGATAAGACAAGAGGAAACGGCCTCAAGTTGCACCAGGGTAGGTTCAGATTGGATAGTAGGAAAAAAATTCTTCACAGAAAGGGTTGTCAAGCGTTGGAACAGGCTGCCCAGGGAAGTGGTTGAGTCACCATCCCTGGAGGAGTTTAAAAGGTGTATAGATAAGGTTCTTAGGGACATGGGTTTGTG
Source organism: Patagioenas fasciata (assembly GCF_037038585.1). Classification (NCBI taxonomy): domain Eukaryota; kingdom Metazoa; phylum Chordata; class Aves; order Columbiformes; family Columbidae; genus Patagioenas; species Patagioenas fasciata. The sequence goes on from NC_092520.1 coordinate 3,217,055, forward strand.
CTAGAGTTAGGTTATGGTTGGACTTGGTGATCTTGAGGGTCTCTTCCAACTCAAATGATTCTGTGATTCTGTGTTTTTCCCTGGAGCCAGAAAACACCCCTTGCAATATGGAATAAACCTAGCGGGGAAGATGCTGCTTGCATATTAGGGTGCATAAGGTGGCTGATGTTGATCAAGAGTGGTGATGGAGGAGACTTGGTGACAAGTGTGGAGCTGTGGCCCAGGTGTTGTTCAGCAGGGTACATCCCTGGGGAATGACCTATTAGAGAGCAGCATAGGAAGAAAGTGACCTGGGGTCCTGGGGACAGCAGGGTGAGCATGAGCCAGCACTGGGCCCTTGTGGCCAGGAAGGCCAATGGTACCTGGGGTGGGTTAGAAGGGGGTGGTCAGTAGGTCAGAGAGGTTCTCCTGCCCCTCTGCTCTGCCCTGGGGAGACCACCCCTGGAATATTGTGTCCAGTTGTGGCCCCTCAGTTCCAGAAGGACAGGGAACTGCTGCAGAGAGTCCAGCGCAGCCACCAAGATGCTGAAGGGAGTGGAGCATCTCCCGTGTGAGGAAAGGCTGAGGGAGCTGGGGCTCTGGAGCTGGAGAAGAGGAGACTGAGGGGTGACCTCATTCATGTTTACAGATATATAAAGAGTGAGTGTCAAGAGGATGGAGCCAGGCTCTTCTCGGTGACAAACAATGACAGGACAAGGGACAGAGGGTGCAAACTGGAACACAGGAGGTTCCACTTAAATTTGAGGAGAAACTTGTTCCTGGTGAGGCTGTCAGAGCCTGGCCCAGGCTGCCCAGGGAGGTTGTGGAGTCTCCTTCTGTGCAGACATTCAAACCCACCTGGACACCTTCCTGTGGAACCTCAGCTGGGTGTTCCTGCTCCGGTGCGGGATGGAACTGGATGATTTTTTGAGGTCCCTTCCAATCCCTGACATTCTGTGATTGTGTGATTCCCCTCCTTCACCATTCCTCAATATGTGGAGCTGGTTGTCTAGCCGCAGATGGTTTTCTCTAAAGCCTGCAAGAACGAAGATCAGAGACTAGCAAGCCTTGTTCTAACCTCCAAGCAATAGTCTGCATGTCGCATGATGAGTTGGCAGTAGGTTTATCCATCTCTATGTGTAGTTAGTGTCCTTGAACTGTGCTCTTGAATGGCAAAGTTAAGAAGGGAGAAGCAATATGAGGACCAGAGAGAGATAGGGTTGCGCAGCTGGAAAGTGCCCAGCAGAAAAGGAGCTGGGGGTGTTGGTGCCAGCGGCTGAACATGAGCCAGCGTGTGCCCAGGTGGCCAAGAGGCCACCAGCATCCTGGCTGGGACCAGCACTGGTGTGGCCAGCAGGCCCAGGGCAGTGACCGTCCCTGTGCTGGGACCTGGGGAGGCCAAACCGTGAATCCTGGGGGCAGTTTTGGGCCCCTCACACCAAGAAAGGCCTTGAGGTGCTGGAGTGAGTGGAGAGAAGGGAACAGAGCTGGGGAAGGGGCTGGAGCACAAGTGTGATGGGAGCAGCTGAGGGACCTGGGGAGTTCAGCTGGAGAACAGGAGCTGAGGGGAGACCTTCTGATCTCTGAACTGCCTGAAAGGAGCTTGGAGCCAGGGGGGTCGGGCTCTGCTCCCCAGGAACAAGCGCCAGGAGCAGAGGAAACAGCCTCAAGTTGCGCCAGGGGAGGTTGAGGTTGAATCTGGGGAACAATTTCTTCCTGGAAAGGGCTGTGGGGCATTGGAACAACCCTTGGAGGGATTGAGTAGACACAGAGATGAGGTTCTTAGGGACGTGGGTTAGTTCCAGGGTTGGTTTAGTGCTTGGAATTGATGTGATCATGAAGGTTTTTTCCAACCAAAATGATTCTATGATTTTATGAAAGCTTCCTTTGTAGTTCCATCCATGCCCAGCTTTCCACTCTGTAGAATGTCACCTTGCATCTGAAGAGCTCCACCTACAATGCAAGTCCTCAGGTTGTACTAAGTCACATCTTGCAAACTAATGATTTTAAAGCTGCCCCAGAAGGCATTTTTTGCTAATATGGTTTTGTTTCACAGGGCTGCTTGCTGTGCTTTTGCTGTTGAGCCCAATTGTATGTAGATTTACTTTGCAGAAAAGAGCAAGTGGAGCTGGAGAGGAGGAAATAGCCCAGAGAAGAGCCTGGAGATTGGGCTGTAGGACACAGACATCCTCCCATGGGCAATGTCAAGATCAAAAGTCTGCAGAGCCTGGGAGTTTGGGACCCAAGGTGAAACTGGATCTAGTAGGAGTGGAGATGATGAAAAGCAATGGAATATTTGCCTTCAGATGTCCTGAAGCGAGACAGATGTGGTTTGTGAGCTGTGCAGACAAACAAGCTCTCTGATAGAGCCTGAGAGCTGGTTGCTTCACCTGTCTGGCAGGACTGGGTCCATAATATTGCATTTGCATGTCCAGTGTTCTCATATTAAAAAGACACAAATACAACCGACTGGTCTTCTGACAAAATCCAGCAAAGGAGATCCATAGGATGGCTGAAGATGCTTGTCCTGAAATGAAGTATTTGTTGGTGTATGGTATATGGGGAAAAGGGGGGTGAAATGGAGAGTTTCCCAGGAAAGCTTTAGATGTGCGCATGTCCTGAGGGGTGCTGATCCATCAGTGCATGCACACACCCTGTCGCTCTTCTCTTGTCCCTTTAGAATCTTTAAGAACCTCATTCATAGCATCTGTGTGAGAGCAACTCAACTGCCCTACTTGTTGTGTGGAGGAAAAAAGTGAGGAACATAGGCCACGTGGCTCATTTAATTTGTCTTGGAACACTGGAGGAGTGGAAAAGTCCTTGCATTTTAAGTAGGAAGAGAAAATCAGAAACCACCCTGGCTTCTGTGCCTAGATGAAGTGTGGCTTTTCACAATAGTGGAGAGCTACTGGTTCCACACTGGTTGACTGTCTGTCTGTCTGTAGTGGTAGTGCTCCTCCAAGCAACATCCCTTTGGTATCATCCTGTTCCCCCATTAGTTTTAATGCCTTGCTGGAAAGACTCTTCTGCATGACTCTTTCTACCTTCTCTTGCCTAAATGTCATCCAGTCATGACCTCTCTTTGATGTGCTAAATGTCCATTCTCATCAGGGTGCATCTGGAAACCTCTTTTCCTAGCAGGCGTTTAGTTAATCAATTGGTTTCTTCTCAAAGGCTCTTTTAATATGAATTCTTGAACCTGCAGATCTGTTTCTGTTTTTCTGGATTCCCATCAGGGTTGCGGTGACACTGTGCCTGGGAATTGAGGGCTCCAATCCTCACTTGATGTCTGTTGGTTTGAAACTTTCTTGTCCTGGTAGGTACAGGAATCATCTAACACCCCAAAACATGAGATGGGGGTTCTCTGTAAATTTTGCATGTTAATATGTTAAAGGTTTATGAGCAGGTGTCTGGTGTCCTTGCTCTTTTACCTTTCTTATTCTTCTTACAAAATCTAGTTGCATTTTGTCTTCAATGCCGATAGACTTGACTGTCTTCTCCCTGTGATGGTCAATAAGTCACTTATGCTGAGGATAAACCAAAACAAGAGTAGGAGGTAGAAGCTGGGACCAAATCTGAGATGGAAATGAGGAACTTCATCCAGTAGGACACCAACACCTACTGCCATTTGCACCTTTAAAGTCTTTTCCCAAATGTCTTTCCTCACATGGTTCTTGTGGTGGACGTGGGTTGTCTTTGCTTTTGGGATGTGAAAAAGGTGCTGCCCAATAATATTGAATCCTACCTGCTTTTAGGTTGCTAGTCCTCAATATACACTCCTTATGAAAATAATTAGGCTCATCATGATGATCTTTGATCTCATATCATAGGTAAATCACCCAAAGGATTAATAATAGCAAGGACTTACCTGAGCAAGCGCTGCATCTGTCTCCTTGGAAACCTTCTTGAAGCCTGGAAACTCCCCTCCCGTTACTGGGACCAAAAAGGTACTGGTTGGTCTAAAACCAATCAGACTAGACTTGTGGAAACCATCCAAGCCATGTTAGAGGCAAGAACATCTCTTGATTCCAGAACTGGATGCTTCAGATAGCATCAAAATAAACACTTCAGGCAAACCACCCACACAGCTGGTTTTTGGTGTGTCTTAACACCGCTGAGAGAGACTGTCCCAAAACAGCTGTCCATGTGCTGTGAAGCTCATGACATTGAGCTCCTTCCTGCATGACAGAAGATGCCCATGTCCTCAATGAGCACAGCCACTGTGCCTGGAGGAACGTTTTTTTGTCAATGCTGATATATTGCCTTTGCACAACTCTGGAGTGGAGAAGTACACATTGCTGGGACAAAGTATCATGGTGGACAGTCAGCGTTTAATTGCACTTAGGATTTGCTGGTTGGATTACTGCATGGAAATGTTTTACCTTGACAGGGAACATGTCTTGCTCTTCCCAGGAAAATTCCAGCAAATACGGCCTTTTGGTTGTTTTTTGGCACATGAAGGTGAAGCCTCCAATATATGTTGACATTCTCACAGAGCTTCTGCTTTGTCATCTTGTGGTGCCAACTATCAAAAGGAGCATGAGCAGACCCCCCTGCAGTGCTGGTCCAGCTCTGGGTCCTCAGCACAGGACACACACGGACCTGCTGGAGAGGGGCCAGAGGAGCCCCAGGAATGATGCGAGGCTGGAACAGCTCTGCTGGGAGGACAGGCTGAGAGAGTTGGGGTGTTCAGCTGGAGAACAGAAGCTCCGGGGAGACCATAGTGCGGCATTTCTGGACTTGGAAGGGGCCGATAAGAAAGATGGGGACAGACTTTTGAGCAGAGCCTGTTGTGATAGGACAAGGGGTGGTGGTTTTAAACTAAGAGGGGAGATTCAGGCCAGACATGAGGAAGGAATTGTTACCCCTGAGGTTGATGAGAGCCTGTCCCAGGTTGGCCAGAGAGGTGGTGGCTGAACCATCCCTGGAGACATCCCAGGCCGGGCTGGACGGGGCTCTGAGCAACCTGAGCTGGTGAAGATGTCCCTGTTCATGGCAGAGGTGCCACTGGATGAGCTTGGAGTGCCCCTTCTAACCCAAACTGTTCTATGATTCCATGAAACAGTAATAAAGAGTTCTGGTTGGGATTGTGGCTTATTGGAGAGCTTTCAGCTAATGCAGAAGTACTGGTGATTTCTTTCTAATGTCAGAGGCTTTTGTTTTCTTAGTGGTTTTGAGGCCCTTTGTTTCATCTTGGGTACCAAAATATTGCCGCCACCTATTTGGGATGGCTTTGTTTTTTAAAATCTTCTGAAGTGCTTTGGTTTGTGCTGCTTGTTTTGCTGAAATCAAGAAGCATTGGCTTTTCTGTATGTCTTATGCACACCCACCTGTTTGAAAGATGGCCAATTAGCCTGTCTGCTGGTCTGATCAATGGTAATGAACAATCACAATTAACATCTTCTGTCAGACCTGGAGAAAGGCTTGTGTTCCTTGAAATAAATCTACATAAACTTAGTTGGTCATTCATTAAATCAAGCTTCAGCTTTTTTTTGTGTGTGTGAAGTATAACAAGGAGGTCTCATCTCCTGTATCTAGTTATTCATTTCTAATGGCTCTGTTCTAATGAGTTTATCTTGTTGTCCAAGGCAATCCTTTATTTTGTTTTTCTCGTTTTGCGCTTTGCCCCTTCCTTTCAGTCTTTTCCTGAGGTGCTGGATATGGGTGCTTTCTAAAATACCTAGAATTCCTAGGGATTAAAGATATATTTTATTTTTGTTTAAACAGTGTTGTTATTGCCTCATAGAGACCTGGCATGATGAGATGCTGATGGTGAAATTCAATGTATTGGCAGATCCTACCTCAGGCCCTTACAGTGAACTTCAAAGGGTGTTGTTTTATAGGAAGAAAAATACCATTTTTCAGGTATTGCCCGGATCATGCTTTGTGTTTTTAGCCCAATTATTGACTCACTATGAGATTTATACTGGAAAGGAGGGAAAAGGGAGGGAAAATTAAATATATATATATATATATATATAAATTCATGCTCCTGTTTCCGAAAGGATGAGGAAAATATCCTTTGCTTCACAGAATCCCAGAATGTCAGGGACTGGAAGGGACCTGGAAAGCTCATCCAGTGCAATCCCCCCATGGAGCAGGAACACCCAGCTGAGGTTCCACAGGAAGGTGTCCAGGCGGGTTTGAATGTCTGCAGAGAAGGAGACTCCACAACCTCCCTGGGCAGCCTGGGCCAGGCTCTGACACCCTCACCAGGAACAAGTTTCTTCTCATATTTAAGTGGAACCTTTTGTGTTCCAGTTTGTACCCGTTAGTCCTTGTCCTATCATTGGTTGTCACCAAGAAGAGCCTGGTTCCATCCTCCTGACACTCACCCTTTCCATCTTGATCCCCATGAATGAGGTCACCCCTCAGTCTCCTCTTCTCCAGCTCCAGAGCCCCAGCTCCCTCAGCCTTTCCTCACACGGGAGATGCTCCACTCCCTTCAGCATCTTAGTTTTCATTAATAAGTTTTCAGATTAAATCCTTTAGTGCAGCTTATTGCACAGTGCCAGAGTTGTGCAGTGGCTGCAGTTAGTTTGGAACAAATTTGGTTCTTCTCTTCAAGCTTCTTCATTATTCTCTCAAACATACAAATGATGCAGTGAATTTTTTTGAGGGCCTGGCAAGGTGGCTAGTTAGGGGAATAATACAGTGTAGTGATGTCCAACCGTAGCAAGTCTGTGCTGTTCTAACTAGCTCACTTTCATAACCTTCATTAAGGAAGGTCCAAAGCTCTTGGCTCCGTATGAAGGCATTTGCAATTTGACTTCTGAGCACAAAAATAGTCAAAAGGAGTTCATCCATGGGTAATTTTCTAGCAATTACTTGCTGCATCTGAAGCAGGAAGAAATGAATAGTAGCCTGATTTTTTGCAAAGAATGATCATTGCTTTGTGCCCCAGGGCTTCATTCACTTCAGAGCTGGTTTCTTAAACTGTTTGTGTCCAGTTGCACTGGATCACTGCGAACCTGGATTTGGGTTTTAGACATAATGTGTTGTATGATTTCAAGGAGGAAACCCATCAAAGAAACTGGAGGGAGACAGAGAGAAATACAAGCAGAAAACTTATGCATTTATTTAGTTATCACAGTTTTGCTGTAAAGTAAACAAATCAGCTCTAAACTCAGTAAGTAATTTTTGTACCAGCAACTGTCCCATTTGGATGCATCTCTGCCCCAAACACGCTGAATTTGGGCCTTCAGCTCCTTCCTTGTTGGAGGGAGAAACAGGCTGGGGTTTGAATGTCTGCAGAGAAGGAGACTCCACAACCTCCCTGGGCAGCCTGGGCCAGGCTCTGTCACCCTCACTGAGAAGAAGTTTCTTCTCAAATTTAAGTGGAACCTTTTGTGTTCCAATTTGTACCCATTACCCCTTGTCCTATCGTTGATTGTCACTGAGAAGAGCCTGGCTCCATCCTCCTGACACCCACCTCACTTTTTAAGGGATATGAACTCCTAGCACAGAGAGATCCTGTGTCCAAAGTGGTGCCAGTGGAACCTCCAGGAATAGACAGCATGTGATTTTAGAAGACACAATTAAATTTACTTTCCTGGCTTTCTGGTTGACCTTTACTGGCTTATGTCATTGGTATGAGTGACTTCAGTCCCCTCAAGGCCAGGATCGAGCAAGAGTTTAAGAAACCAGGGAGGATAGCTTTCTGCATCAATGATGGACTGGTTTGGAGATACAATGATTTATATCAGGGTGGCTGGCTCTGGATAGGTTAGGAGCTTACCCATCGCATGCTCCCAAGATGACATCTTTGCCTGGAAGGCTTATAATCTCCTTTTCAAAAGCTTCTGTCGTACAAGGAAACGGGCTGATAAATAACAGCATTGTGGTGTTATAGAGATTACCCAGCACGTACCATCGTAGGGCACAGTATTCTGGAGAGCACTTCTGCTGACGTCCGTGCCGGTTGCTGATTCAGAGATGTTCATCCATCTGTGATGCTCTTCAAGAGGATGCTCTTCACTTCCAGTGGTGTCGTGATGAAGCTGATGTTAGAGTTTCTAAGTGTGTATTTGAACTGCCAGACCTTAAGTGACTTAGTTTTAAAATGTTGTTTCCTCTGTAAAGCTGCATTTTCAACACAGATCTGGCCAGTTTTCAAGTTTATTTAACTTGCATTTGGGGTCAGGTTCTTGGAAAAGGAATGGATGTGCCTCGTGTCTGAGCAGCCACACACAGCCCTGGTGGGATTCAGTTAGGTTTTGATCTTCTAGAAGAGTGAAACTTGGTCTTCTGCCTCTGCAGGGGCTAGAGATATGAGGCAGGAGTGAGATAATAGAATCATAGAATAGAATCATAGAATAATTCCAGTTGGAAGAGACCCTCAGGATCACTGAGTCCAACCATAACCTAACCTAACTCTAATAATATGAACCATGTCCCTAAGAACCTCATCTAAATGCCTTTTAAATTCCTCCAGGGATGGTGACTCCACCACTGCCCTGGGCAGCCTGTTCCAATGCCCCACAGCCCTTTCCGTGAAGAATTTTTTCCTAATATCCAATCTAAACCTCCCCTGGTGCAACTTGAGGCCATTTCTTCTTGTCCTATCACTTGTTAATTGGGAGAAAAGACCAACACCCTCCATGGTCCAACCTCCTTTCAGGTATTTGTAGACAGATATTCCACTTCTGGGGCTGGGATTATCTCTCCGTGGGGTTAAGCCCAGTAGCAACTGTCTGAATGCTGAGAGTGGGACAGTCATAGTGAACTGAGTTTCAAAACTCAATGAAAATCTCAGTTTTACTGAAGAGAGGCTGGAAGTGCCTTGAACCTTGTTATCAAACAGCAGACCCTGTGTCTTCTCTGGGTGAGGATTCTGCTGCGCCAGAGTTTGGTGCACAGGACAGACAGGACAAGAACTTGGTCATGCTGGTCATCTTTTGCAGAGGTGGAATACTGTTGTAGCCACACGTGTTTGCTTTCGTTAGCCCAGATTCATGCAAAATGAACTCTTAATTAATTAGGTGTGTCATCCTGCCCTTGTTGTCCTGCCCGTTTTATATCAATAGCTTAGCTGAAGTAGTCCGACCTGCCTTTTCCAGTCTCCTTCAGCTTGAGAGTTGATGTACAACTCAACACGCTTCGCTTTTCTGTTCCTTGTACATCCACATCCCTGGCAGGACTGCTTATATGGGTGTGGGTTCAGTTGCTGTTTGATGTGGTGCCGCATCTTGAGCTGGGACTTGCATTGTGTCTGCCCAGGAACCCTTCCTTAGGCTGGTGGTGTTGCATCACCCTTTGGTTTCTCTAGTTCAACTGTTTCTAGTTTGAACACCACACACGTTATTTCCTTATGACTGCTAGAGTCTCCCCAAAAAAATATTGAGCATTACCCAGCAGAGAGAGGATCATCTTGCAGTGTTATCCTGAGGAAACCTGAAGTTACTTGATGAGGAAACCTGAGATGTTGAAAGCAACCCAAGAACATAGAGTCATTGAATCATTTTGGTGGAAAAGACCATCAAGATCATAGAGTTCAGCCATTAACTCAACACTGTCAGTAGCCCATGTCCCTGAGAACCTCATCTCTGTGTCTGTCCAACCCTCCAGGGATGGTGACTCCAGCACTGCCCTGGGCAGCCTGTTCCAATGCCCCACAGCCCTTTGGAGAAGAAATTGTTCCCCACATCCAACCTCAACCTCCCCTGGCACAACTTGAGGCCGTTTCCTCTGCTCCTGGCGCTTGTTCCTGGGGAGCAGAGCCCGACCCCCCTGGCTCCAAGCTCCTTTCAGGCAGTTCAGAGATCAGAAGGTCTCCCCTCAGCTCCTGTTCTCCAGCTGAACCCCCCAGGTCCCTCAGCCGCTCCCATCACACTTGTGCTCCAGCCCCTTCCCCAGCTCTGTTCCCTTCTCTCAACTCGCTTCAGCACCTCAAGGCCTTTCTTGGTGTGAGGGGCCCAAAACTGTTCCCAGGATTGGAGGTTTGGCCTCCCCACGTCCCAGCACAGGGACGGTCACTGCCCTGGGCCTGCTGGCCACACTAATCAGGTCAGCCTGGATGGGATCTCCAGCTCTTTGTGGCTGCTGCTCCCTGCTGACAGCTCTGGGCATTGGGAATATTTAGTACAAAAGCTCTTTCAGCTTGACCTTGTGTGACCCAGCGCTGGGCTGTGCAGAAGGGTGTGATGGGGATGTTTCCTCTGTCTTCTCCTAGACAAGTCAGACTTTGATTTGGAGCTTTTTTTTTTGGAAGATAATGCCCCTTTGTTGAACGAAAAGAAAAATAACTAGTATTGATATGTGGCTTGAGCCAGAGGAATTCAGTAGTGAGATACCGGAGCTGTGTGAAGGTTGCTGCTGACATTTGCTCTGATTATTTTTCCCTGAAGATTTGCTGACCTAAACACGTAAGGTTATCAGCTAATAAGAAAAAAAATTATTCTCAGACACCTTAAAATCTTCAGTGTGTTTACTTACTGTGTATTTATTATGTATAGTAATTTTTGTATTTATTGTGTGTGTTTCTTGAATGGTAAATTTAGGCCCTTTTGCTTAATTAGTCTGCTTTCCAAACCCTGAGTAATTCTTGAATATCATGGGTTACGAACGCTCATTGATGGAAACTTAAATGATCCTGGTGGTGGCAGAGATGAGTGGAAAAACAGGATGTTACACCTGAAAGCACAAGTGGAAAAAAACCCAACAAAAATCAAGAAAATTATTTTTAAAAATAGCTTTATTTTGACGTGCTTGTGTTTCAGTGCAGAAAACCTGCCAACTTTTTTCTCCATAGCTGTCTCTTTTTTTCTGGTCTGCCTGTTGTTGAATTATGCACATTTGAAGGCCAGCTATACTGTGCTGGTTTTGTAGAAAAACAAAGTATTTGTCTTCACCCTGTACTGTTTTCAAACAAACCCAAATTCCGTTACCATCTGCTCCATTCAACACAAAGGAATTTGAAATAAAAATTGAGTCCTCACCTGTGATAGCTGTAGGGACAAAGCATCTATGCTTAAGGCTAGTTTTTTCTAATTATTGTTAAAACTAACTATAGAACATTGGTAATTAAAGAAATCTGGTTCTTAGACTGAGCAGCAAATTACTTTATTGAATGAGTAGATCTGAAAATCAAATGTGTGCTACAGAACCTGTGGTCTAGTTGTTCTCCATGGTATGGATAATACCCTGGTTTATGGACTTTCTTCTTTCTATAATGACATTGTAATAGTTTCTTTTCATAGAAAAGTAGGACAATGAAGAGCTGTTCAGGTGTTTTAGATAGTTCTGGATATAACCTGTGGATAGAGAATTGGCATCACAGTAACAGTCGCTTTCTGGAGGTCTCCAACAAGCCACTGTTTGGGTGACCACACTGGTGAGCAAATCTCTCATACACTAATTTTCCACCAGACCTCAGTCGACCTGATTTTCTGGTACTGCAGGTCACAATAACTCTGCGTTAAACACTATGTGTGAGAACAACCATCAGTGGAGTCAAACACATTGGTCATCTTCAAACTTCAGTAAGGTGTGATTATGCTGATACTCCAGTGTAACTGACTACTACATTATCTGCAAGATAAGACGTTTTGGCTACTTATTATCTCTAAACCTTCGTCCCAGTATCCTCGCTGATACTGCTTCATACACTTTTCCACTTACTACTAATCTCTTATTGCCTTTCTTTTATGTTTTTTTTCTCTCCTTATAGTTGGCACCAGAACACACTCTGATGTCTTTCCAGAAGGCAGTGGAACAGAAGCTGTATGGAGTCCAAGCTGATGTTGTACTGAGGTAAGCCAGGGTGCTGGTGGGTCTGAGAATTTCATAGAATCATTTTGGTTAGAAAAGACCTTCAAGATCATCAAGTCCAACTGTTAACCCACCCCTGGCACTACCCCATGTCCCTGAGAACCTCATCTCCGTGTCTGTTCAACCCCTCCAGGGATGGTGACTCCACCACTGCCCTGGGCAGCCTGTTCCAATATCTGACAACCCTTTCTGGCAAGAAATTGTTCCCAATATCCAGTCTAGACCTCCCTTGGTGCAACTTGAGGCTGTTTCCTCTTGTCCTATCACTTGTTACGTGGGAGAAGTGGATGACGCAAACCCTGCTGGTGGGTCTTTCTTATCCAGTGTGTCTGGTTGTTATTACTTTTTCCCATTGAAAAGGGCTCTCGTGATAAACATACCTGATAACTCCTGTCTGTTTCTATTTGTAATGCACAGATGCTACTAACTATTTCACTGAGATGATGGTTAAAGGTGAAGCTGTCTAGGTAGGAGAACTTGGATACCTCTGTTATGAAGCTAATCTTTATTACGTTCAACTTGATCTAGTTGATGATGTCCCTCCTCATTGCAGGGGGGTTGGACTGGATGAGCTTTGAGGGTCCTTTCCAGCCCAAACTATTCTATGATTCTATGATTTGCAGGGCTGTAGTTTATCGTAAATCTTGCTTTATTGCATTTGGTTTCTAACCTGGCTCTCCCCATCTTATGGTTGGACTCGATGATCTTAAGGATCTCTTCCAACCAAAATGATTCTATGAATGTTATGTACTCCATAGGATTTCCGCTCTGTGGTTAAGGCTTAGCAGTATCTGATGATGCTCTGATGATGTTAAAACTTGAGCTCCTACCTCCTTTAAGTACTCCACACTCAGGATTTTCTTCCCTCTTCTTCTTCGCTCTTCTTCTTCCCTCCTCTTCTTCTTCTTCCCTCCTCTTCTTCTTCTTCCCTCCTCTTCTTCTTCTTCCCTCCTCTTCTTCTTCTTCCCTCCTCTTCTTCTTCTTCCCTCCTCTTCTTCTTCTTCCCTCCTCTTCTTCTTCTTCCCTCCTCTTCTTCTTCTTCCCTCCTCTTCTTCTTCTTCCCTCCTCTTCTTCTTCTTCCCTCCTCTTCTTCTTCTTCCCTCCTCTTCTTCTTCTTCCCTCCTCTTCTTCTTCTTCCCTCCTCTTCTTCTTCTTCCCTCCTCTTCTTCTTCTTCCCTCCTCTTCTTCTTCTTCCCTCCTCTTCTTCTTCTTCCCTCCTCTTCTTCTTCTTCCCTCCTCTTCTTCTTCTTCCCTCCTCTTCTTCTTCTTCCCTCCTCTTCTTCTTCTTCCCTCCTCTTCTTCTTCTTCCCTCCTCTTCTTCTTCTTCCCTCCTCTTCTTCTTCTTCCCTCCTCTTCTTCTTCTTCCCTCCTCTTCTTCTTCTTCCCTCCTCTTCTTCTTCTTCCCTCTTCATTTATTAAAACCCCTTCTGATTGCAGCAGCCTGGTGTGCTGCTGAGGATGCTGTTGCTGTGTCAGCACGTTGCTTTGTGTTGGTAGTTGGCACAGTACATACTAGAAACAGCAAATATAAAGGTGCCAGTGACCTTTGTGATAAGGGACTTCTGCAGGCAGTGGTGAAGCTGAGGCAGCGTTTGCTCCATCATCTAAAACTGTTTTTTGTTTTCCATCTGGCTTTGGGGGCGAGTGCTCTGGGTTGTCTCCTAATTCAAATGAGGTTTGTATTCTAATTCCATCTCCTTTCCAGGCTTTATCTGAGTCTCCAATTATGAAGATGGGCTCCTTGATTTAGAAAATGTCATTATAATTAGGCTGCCTGTGCTGGAGTTATCTTGATTTCTGAGCGTGGACAACTGTCCCCCTGCCCTTGATAGAAACCATCGCTGCCCTGTGTGGTGTTAACACTGATCCAGACACAGAAAATTGGGCTGGAAGAAAGCTTAAAGATATTTTTAATTTTCCCAGAACCAGTTTTCTTTAAGATGCATGAACTTAACTCATCTGAGCGCAGCTATTTCCTAAAACCAGTTTTCAATTGGAAAAGGCAATTTCAGAGCAATTTTTGTTGCTTGGAACCCTTGCATCTTGCTGAAAGCCTGTGAACATTAAGTACCCAGGTAGTCTGAGAGCCTTTGAAAATCTTGCTCATCCTCCACTGTTAACAATGTGAGAATACTTTGTGCTTGTGTCTGTGCACACAGGGTATGGAAAACCTCTGACATTACTGGGGGCTACAGACACAGCAGAAAGCTGTGGTTGGTGTGAGCATCCGGGGTGGGTGTTCTTGTCCAAGCTACCTGAGTTTGGCACTCCAGAGATTTTTTGAGAGGGTACTGGAGTTGAGAGGAGGGAGGGAGGGATGGATGAGATTATGTCAGCATTTGAATGATTGCAAACATCTAGCAGGTATCCAAGAGACTTTTTCCTCTGGATGCATCTCATTTTAAGTGGTTTTGGGGATACTGTGGATGTGTTAAATTGGTAGAGATCTTCACAGTGGTAGGACAAGAGGTAATGGCCTCAAGTTGCACCAGGGGAAGTTGAGGTTGGGTGTTGAGAACAGTTTCTTCCCCGAAGGGCTGTGGGGCATTGGAACAGGCTGCCCAGGGCAGTGCTGGAGTCACCATCCCTGGAGGGCTGGACAGACGCAGAGATGAGGTTCTCAGGGACATGGGCTACTGACAGTGTTGAGTTAATGGTTGGGTTCAATGATCTTGATGGTCTTTTCCAACCAAAATGATTCTATGATTTTGATGTGAAGCCGTGAGAGAGGCTGGAGAGGTAACGGGTATTTCTCTAGTACCATGTACGCGGTTGTGCATCTCCACTTGTAACGGGGCCTCTGACTGTCTTTGCAGCTACGACGGAGTGCCGTTTCTGATGCATGACAAGACACTCAGGAGAACAACCAACGTGGAGGAAGTATTTCCAGAGCGGGCCTATGAGCACTCCTCCATGTTCAACTGGACCGACCTGGAAAAGCTCAGTGCTGGAGAGTGGTTCCTACAGGTGTGTGTGGCCATGGAGAGGATGTCCTGGAGCCATGGCCATGGGATGAAAACTCATGCCTAAACCCTCTTTGAGGTGGAGAGCTGTAGATCTATCTCCTTGGTGGAGTGTTCTGAAGTGCAGCTGGACCACGAGTCCATGAACCACACTTAGTTCTGTTAGACTTGGTCTAAAAGACATGTTGTTTTTCTGTGCCTTTTCCATCACCTGGAAGGAGGAACCTTAATGCCTGGTTGACACCACAAAGAACTTCATGACCTCCAGAAGGTTGAATGTGAATATGAAGAGAACAGAAAAAACACTGTGTTATATGTTGCTCCTTTTTCTTAAATTTACTTTTGGAGACAATTGTTTTTACAAAGAAAAAGCAAGAAATTCAGTCTTCAAAGCCCGGGGGGAAGAATTGTGGGATGGACTTGACCCACCTTTCAGCATGTGGGTGGGATTACTTTTTGCCAAGCTGCTCTCTGGGTAGTGCCTGTAACCTCCTGAATGTCCTGAAGTTAGGAACCCATCTCTTCCAAAAGACCATAGCTCTCTTCTGGTCACTCTTAGTTATATATTACTAATAAGTTGTCCTTTTTATGTTTGGATTTTGAAGAATCCTTGGTGATCATGTACATAGTGTGAGAAAGCAAAGTTTTTGTTTACTACCTTGGAAGATTACATGATGGCCCTATGGCAAGGTGGGCATGGAGCGTAGCTGTTGGCATCTACCACTGTTGCCAAGGTGGGATAGAAAAGGGTCTTCATCTGTACTGGAGGAATCTGGTCTTTGTGGCACTGATGGGGATGCACTTTGCTTTCAGAATGACCCTTTCTGGACGGCTGGGTCTCTCTCAAGGTCTGACTACTTGGAAGCTGCCAACCAGTCAGTCTGCAAGCTGGCAGATATGCTAGAGGTGATCAAGGACAACACATCGCTCATCCTGAACTTCCAGGACCTGCCACCAGCTCATCCCTACTACAGCACGTACATCAACATCACCCTGGAAACCATCTTGGCATCGGGAATTCGACAACAGGCTGTGAGTTCTCTGGGGTTGGTGATGTTTCCAAAATTGTTCTCTTTATGGGTTCCCCAAATCCTTAAGAGTCTCATTTGATCCATTTGAATTCTTGATTTGAAATGTCACCTCATGCCGTGAAGTCATACTGGGGGTAGACTGTGCCTCCAGGCTGGTGGTTCCAGATGCTTGGTAGCATCTTGGGCTGTACTCATGGTAGTATAGTAAGTGCATGGAAAAAAGAGATTATTCTTCTTACTTGGCAATCATGTGTTCAGTGTGGGGCTCTCCAACCACCTCTCTAGTACTGGTGAGGAGAATGTTGAGAAGTTCGATGCAACCTCTTCACTGGCTTGTGTGTCAGGTGGATGAGGGAGAATCATCACGAATTGGAACGGGAGAGGTTTTTGCTGGATATAAGGAAACTGGTTTTCCCTGGGAGAGCAGGAAAGTGTTGAGAAGGGGCCAGGAGAGACTGAGGGATCTCCATCCCTGGAGCTTTTCAAGACGCAAATGGATAAAGCCCTGAGCACCTTGTTTGAAATCAGTGCTAGCCCCGGTTTGTGTTGGAGTGGAGATCTCCAGAGGTCCCTTCCCACTGAGCAATTTGATAGGAGCCTCAGATATGGGAGAAGAGGTTGAGACCCAGAAGCTGATTGTGAGCAGCAGAGAGCCTCTCCTCAGCTTTAATGCTTCTTTCTGGGCTGAGAAACTGTTTCATCCTTGAGTTAACCTCTGCTTGGAGGAGAAATGGGTGTCCTGGAGCTGAGAGCAGGTCTGCATACCTGCAAGGATCACTTCCAGAATCATAGAAAAATAGAATTATTTTGGTTGGAAGAGACCTTTAAGATCATTGAGTCCAACTTAAGATCATTGAGTCCCAACCCTGGCACTACCCCACGTCCATGAGACCCTCATCTCTGTCTGTTCAACCCCTCCAGGGATGGTGACTCCAGCACTGCCCTGAGCAGCGTGTTCCAATGCCCCACCGCCCTTTGGGGAAGAAATTGTTCCTAACATCCATTCTAAACCTCTCCTGATACAATAGTTGAATGTAGTTGAACATGGGGTTGTCAAGTGGTATTTCTCACCCAGGTTTTAACTTTCGCTGTTGAAAATATGTATGGTTACATCCAGGCTGCTCTGATGCTTTGGTAAATGAGTGTCACAGAATTATTAAACACAGATTACTGTAGCGCAGTGCCTGGTGGTGCTGCTGGGATCATCTGGTTGGTCCCAGCCTCTACACAGCACAAGCCATAAAACTGCCCAGCTTGGTTCCTGCATCCACTTTACACCTGGCAACTGAGCGTGTTAGCAATAATTAATTTGATGCGCTTTCAGAGCACGCTGTGCACTTAGGGAAATCCTTGCCCTGTGTTAGAGTAGATGCAGCCCTGATAAAAATGGTGATTAAAGCTAATCTTAGCCACGGGATCACGAAAGGCTTCTTTGGCACTGTCAATTTTAACCTTGTGTCCTTAGTTCTCTCTGTGCCCTGAACTGGGCAGGGAGGACAGGTTCTCAAGGATGTACCATGTTTCTTCTCATGAGCCCTTGGCCTGATCTCTTTGTATCTCAACCCTTTTCACCTCTGAGATATTGTGCATTCCAGCCCTTGGGGCTCATAGATAATCCTGAAATGCATTTGAATAGATATATGGTAGACTACAAGTGTCTTGTAGACAATTTGTATGACAAGCGAGGCAGCGTCTCATGATTTTTTACTTCTGGCTGGGTGTAAATTGGCTGGTTTTGCCACCAACTTTGTGAACAGTCTTTGCTGTAGCCATCCTCTGTCTCTTTTCCTCCGCAGGTGATGTGGCTGCCGGACACGGAGAGGCAGCTGGTGAGACAGATTGCGCCAGGTTTCCAGCAGACTTCTGGCCTCAAGCTGGACGCGGAACGCCTGAGGGAGAAAGGCATCGTGAAGCTCAACCTGCGTTACACCAAGGTCACGAACGAGGATGTCAGGTACAGCCTTCTGTTGGGACGCTGCGTGATAGTTTGTGTGCGCTGTGGCAGGTGTCCACAGCTCTGTGTATCCTTCCTAACCTCATCTAGGTGCGTCCCTGGCTCAGCAGCATCTTTTCCGCTCATCCCAGGCTGTCTTATCCACACAGAGGTATCTTTTCAGGTGGACTTGCTCTTGAAATGAGCTGCGCAATCTTATCCCTACCCATCACCCAGAATCCAGGCTGTTCCCAGGAGCACGGGGCTGACTGTAATAACTCTATACTCTAATTCAGCATGTGATGATCCTTTTTGAGATACAAATATATGATTCGTCTGATTCTTATTACACTGTCATCCCTGGAAAAAAGTGAAGGCTTTTCACACCAAGCACCTGCAAGTGCTGTTTCATCCTCATTAGCAGCTGCCCTTTGCTTCTGTTCATCTCCTTCAGAGTTGTTACCACAGAATTTCGATTAGTCCAAAGTCTGGATATGCTTTCAGAAATTTCTCTTTGCAGAAAATTCACCAGTTTCACCACTGTCCTTTTTGAGCTATTTAGACTGGTCAGGTCTCCTTTTTAATGAGCCTGGCACAGCGTGTGGTTTCTCTTGTGCTCGATCCTGTATTTGATCCATGCAGCATGTTAGCTCCCAGCTTTAGCCCCCTTCTTGGAAAGGGCAGATTGTCTCTAGTAGAGCTTTTGTATTTTTTAGAGTTAGAGCTTTTTCCCCGAAGAAATACTCAAAAATGAAACCATTTTGCAGAAGAAAGATATCTTCAAAGGCTTTGTCTTGTTATATATTCGATATGGGAGTAGGGAAGGACTGAGCCCGCAGTGGTTTGAGAGCATTGTCTAATTTAACATAATCCAGTGGTGTCGTTCCATGGATGCCAGCGGCTGGTATAGTTGCTCACCCTTAAAACAAGAGTCTGTGCTCTACCTGCAGGATAATTCCAGCCTGTTTTTCCCTTACCTATTTGCTCTGTCTCATGGAGAGGACCATATGCCAACTCTCGTCTAACCCAGATCATCAGCCCCAATCTCTCATCAGTCCCACTTCAGAATCTCCAAACTCAGACCTGCTACCTGAGTGTTGCTTGAACCCTGAAGGCCTGGTGGTGTTCAGTCAAATGTTGTTGCAGTCATAGAATCATTTTGGTTGGAAAAGACCTTTAAGATTGAGTCCAGCTGTTCCCCCAGCCCTGGCACTGCCCCATGTCTCTGAGAACCTCATCTCTGCATTTGTTCAACCCCTCTAGGGATGGTGACTCCAGCACTGCCTTGGGCAGCCTGTTCCAATGCCCCACAGCCCTTTGGGGAAGAAGTTATTCCCCAGATCCAACCTCAGCCTCCCCTTGTGCGACTTGAGGCCATTTCCTCTGGTCCTAGCATGACGTTTGGTTTGCAGCTGACAGCTCTTGTACCCCAACTTGCAGATTTAGCTTCTTGGAAAATGACTTTAGGATGCTGGAAGTTGTAACTCTGTGACCGTCCCCAAAACAAGGGCATGGGAGTTGCAGGAATTGATGTTGGAACTGCAGTCTGACAGTTTTTAATTAAGTAAATTGTCTATGATGTGTTACAGGCGTCTGAGCCAGATGTTAATTTTACATCAACGTGATGAGGTGGGTGTTAGAAAAACACCATGTGCCCATCATTCGTGAGGAAGTATCTGAGATGGACTGTGGCCTGGGTCAGGTAGCATCCAAGGAGGGAGGAATGCTTTCAAGTTCCAACCATTTCATTGCAATGCCTTTAAGTTGCTTATGAAATGAGTGTGCCTTGTTAAAAACCCATTTTGTGCAATTTGGGCCAAATAAATCTAGATGAGATTACAATGGTGGCTGATGGCAGAGGTTCTCCTCTTGGAGAGGACTTAAAAAGGGCTTTTAAGAAAGGTGGGGACAGACTTTTGAGCAGGGCCTGTTGTGATAGGACAAGGACTGATGGTTTTAAACTCAAAGAGGAGAGATTCAGGTCAGACACAAGGAAGAAATGTTTGACACTGAGGGTGGCGAGAGCCTGTTCCAGGTTGGCCAGAGAGGTGGTGGATGAACCATCCCTGGAGACATCCCAGGCCAGGCTGGATGGGACTCTGAGCAACCTGAGCTGGTGAAGATGTCCCTGCTCATGGCAGGGGTGGCACTGGATGAGACTTGAAGGTCCCTTCAGCCTGAACTATTCTGTGATTTTATGATTCCATGAGGGTCTGAGGTTTGTGGGGGGACTGACATCTCACTCTGTCATCTCACTCTCTCCTGACAGGGACTACACCATGGCGAACCTGAGTGTGAATCTCTACACTGTGAACGAGCCCTGGCTTTACTCCATCCTGTGGTGTGCCGGTGTCCAGTCGGTCACTTCTGACAACTCCCACGTCCTTCGCAAGGTGCCTTTTCCCATCTGGCTCATGGTAAGCATGGTGTCTGGGAAGGTGCTGTGAACCCCTGGAAGGTGGGGATGCGGTGATGGGTGTAGAGGTGACCGTTGACTACTGCAACCATGTGTCTAGTGGGTTTCTGCAGGAAAGTTCGGTTGGGTTGGGAGCCTGTTTGGCTTCAGGGTTTTCCCCCTGTATATTCCTGAGCCCTGAGATGGTAATAGATCGATGCTTCTCTTGCACAATCCCTTCAGATGGCCCCATCTCTCCCCATACAGGGTTTAGGAGCCTTGGATGCTGTGTTGCACACCCCATTTAACCCACATGTTTTTTCTATTTTTATCCAATGGAAAAAAAGCCTTTCCAGACCTGCTGAGCAGCTGTTGAGTTGCAGCAGCAGCAAGCACACAGGTGAAGCAGCAAACCTGGCTTCTGTATTATGACCAAACCACAGAACTGGCTTTTTGCCCATTTTTAATACCAAATGAGGACAAGTTTTACCTCTGACTACCCCATTGCTGAACAAGAAACAACCAGAGACCAAAGGCAGCCCCCCTTACCCATCATGTAGCCAGTAAACTCTCTGAAAACTCCCCCAGCACTTTGGGCCTCTGAACTAAACAGAAATATTCATATTGGACTGGAGGGAAAACGCTGAAATGGTTGCATCAGTATTCCCAGAACAAGAGTTCAGCTGCGGCAATGTAAGTGCATTTGATGGAGGGGATATTTTTTGATGACAGATGCTGTTGGGGTAGGACAGGAGGCAGCTGTGTTACCTGCTACCCTGCTTCAAAAAGGGAAAAATAAGATGAGCACAAGGAGAATTTAACATTGATGAGTTATCTGTGTCTTTATCTGGAGACAGAACCTCAAAACTGTGGCCAAAAGGATGAATATCTATGTACAATATCCATAATCTTAGCTTAACCTACTGCTTGCGTCTGACTACACGAATTCACAAGTTGGAAATGGTTTTATACAGACTGAATCTGTTGGCAGAAGAGATTATTCTCATCTGGATGATGCTGCTGCAAACATCTGTCCTCCGCTCCAGCTGGCAGGAGCTGTGTGCACATCACCGGCAGCTTATTTTTTAACTCCAAAAACCTCTTTGCTGATATTTGGAGCCTTCCGCCAAGAGCCCTCCCATCTGCTGGATTTCCAAATCAACCTTCTGCTCTGAATGCACACTATTATATCACCGGCAGCGTCAAAATTCCTTGATTTCCTACATATTGAAGCGCTTGGGTGATGTAATCGAACCAGCTTTGCCCCCTCTATGACATGAGGGATGGTTTGGGAGCCAAGTGTCCTTGGGGGCTTTGCTGGGATTTATTGCCAGCTGAACAGTGCAAATCTCTTCTGCTCCATTCGCATTTAAAATTGCAAAAATACATTTGACTTGTGTTTTGTTTAAATAAGAAGAGGAAAGAGAAAACAAAGGAAAAAGTGACAGCCTCTCCCTCTTCTACTCTTGATGGAAAGCCGCTGGTTAGAACAGAGGCAATCAGACATGGCATAGAGGAGGGTTTTGTAAAGCTTAACCTGGGGTTCGGCCTAACTTGATGTTTTTAAAGCCTAGTGTGGGACCTGTCTTTGTGTTTTTGTGGTGTCACCTTCAGAGCAAAGGTTTGAGTTGCTGTCTGGCCACTCACGCTGAATTGATGAAGGTTTGATGGGCTACAATTGTGAGGATCAGAGGAGAAGGTGAAGTTTATTAAAAGAAGATAAAATCACACTGAAACAGCCCCGTCTGAAAAAAGGGGATCTGCAGGTCAAATATAGCGAATTTCTGTGTGTATCTTGGTGCGGACGGAGCAGAATAACAAATTGTGTCTGCAGTAGATGTTTGCTGACCTGTGCTCCCTCTTCTGCAGGGCCGAGGAGGAACCTTCTCACTGGGCGCTCCAATAATGATGCGTGTGGGGTGCATATATTCTTGAAAAATCCAGTTTTCCTCCTTTGATCACCTCAAAATTCCGTTTTTATCATTTATAAAACCTTTGTTTTGTACCAAAAACTTCTAGCTTTGAGTTTTCTGCAGAACTTGGAAAAAAAAAATCTGTAATACCTGTAATTGGGTGCTGGTATTTACCTAGAAAGTTGTGTTAATGTCTCCTTATTGCCTGGAGTGTATAATAGGAAATACAACTTTCGCCCCACAGTAAAACCCACTATTTTGGGTCTTAAGTTGTGGAATACCAACACTTGCATAAATGGAAAATTTATATGTGTAGATTTTGTTCTAAATCAGAACGCTCTTGACTTTTCACTCAGAATACTTAGTTATGGTGACACCCTCCTGCCAAGAGAATGGGAAACATCAATTTTGTGTTTGTTGGTCGTAACAGATGCAGCGAATGTAGCACTAAATGTCACCCTTCTGTAATTAAGCTGGAAAATAGGAGGATTTAATCTCCAGCAGTAGCATTGCCTAATTAAAGCATTGCCCTGCTAATTCTGTGGTGCGCTTTCACCAGAGAAATTGAGATGCACAAGGAGTCGCTGAGCAGAAAACCAAGTTATTCTCTGCTAGGAGATGGAGCAAAGTTGATAGTTCCCAACTGATTTTATCCATGTCACACTATCATTGTATTGAACTCACCTTTGTGCTTTATATATTCTGTTTCTCTAATGAAATTAATGATGGTTGTGATGGATGTGTGTAGTATGAAATCAGCAGCTCTTTTCCTGGTTGGAACTGGTCCAGGTTTGGGATAAGAGAAATCTGTTAGCATCACTGGTGGGTGATGCTGCCGAGCATCGTCAGGAGTTGATAATTATTAGCACTTTTTTGGTCTTTACTAGTGTTGCTTTTTCCTGGGAAGCACAAAAATCAATGTGAAGTAGTGGTGGGTTTGGATTGTGGGTTTAGCTGGCGTGATGACCACAGCCAGTTAATCTGGCAACTGGAACCAGATCCACCAGTGCCTTAAGGACAGAAATTGAGAAGTATACACTTAAAACAGCTACTACTAGCACTGAAAATGGACCCTGCATGTCTCATGTGCAATGTGTACGTATTTCTATGTTTTCCCGCAGACCTGGATTTCCAAACAGCATCTTCCCCTCACCTCGAGTTACAGCTGAGATAAGAGACTTCCAGCCCACAGAGCTCTGAGAAAATATCAGCGCATGAAAGGAGGGAGAGTTTAAAATTGTTCTTGTTTGCAGTTCTTTTTTTCTGATAATGTTATTTTGGGTGACAGGCTAGATTAGAAATGTCATAAATGTTGTGATTTATACGTGACCCGTGCAGCTCTGTGCTTTTCTTTCTGCCCCGGTGATAACTTCAGCAATGTGATTATACAAACCCAAAAGGTTTAAGATGTGCTTCTGTTCTTTTTTCTTGTCTTCCAGCCTCCAGACGAGTACCACCTGATCTGGATCACATCTGATCTCATTTCATTTATCGTAATTGTAGGAGTTTTTATATTTCAGAAGTAAGTAGCATCGTTACAGCTCGACTCTCCTGTATTTGTGGTGTGTTTTTTGTTCAGAGCGTGGGGTTGGAGATGGTAGAGGTGAACACCGTGCTCCTCCGGTGTTTGGATCGCAATAGCAGGGAAACCGTTTGTTAAAACACCTTACAAAGACTGCAAACTATAATTCCACTTCTGAGATGTGGCATGGAATTGGATGCCGTGTCTGCTTTTTAAGATGAAACAAGACATCTCAAAATACTGGTGATAGACGCCTTGCTCTGTTCATAAATGCGTGTGGGAGAGAAACTGTAAATGCTTTGGGGAAGTGGATGTTGAGAAGGAGATTGAAATGCCTTAAAGGAAGAAGAGATGTTTCGAGATTCCATCATTGTAATCTTCAAAAAGAACACGTTAGAGTTCTCTTAAATCAGCTTGTTCCCATTTGGCTGAAGAACTAGAAATATTATGATTTAGCAAATTGAATCAGTTGCTTAGTTTGATGCATAAAGTCTCTCCATTTTCCGAAGACAAGGCAGAGCAAGGACTAGATGAGGACATGGCAGGATCCCTGAAAACAAACGTGGAGCGTAAAACCTGGGAGCAGAGCAAGTTAAGACACTGGTAAATCAGGAAGATGGAAATCAGCTTCCTAATGACAGAGGTGGCCAAGCTACCCCTCCTCTTGATTATACTGGAGGAAACCACGGTGTTTTCTCCATCATGTGCCTTTTCTCCTGGGAGGCATTTTAGCTGTCAGTGGTGACAGTGTAATAACCCCCTCTGGGGAAAAAAACAGTGAGTTCAGAGAGAGCTGTGGTCCCTCCAGCGAGAAGCAGCATCTTTCTCCTGGGAAAATGTGTCATTCTTGAAAATCCATCCCCTCTTCCCCTGGCTCTATCATCTCATCTGCTTCGGCATGCACAAACAACTGTCCTCAAGACGTCAAGGGACTGGCACTTTCCTTCCTTCTTGTATCTGAAATGCCTTTGTGTTACAAGCAGCAGTTTAATTTGCTTCAGCCTCATGAGCCAGTGATTTTGCTGTCACGTTATCCCAGTTATCATCTACTTGCAGTGATCTCTTTCCTTCCCCTGGGTGCTTAACTATCTGGATATCTTTCCCATAGTACAGTGGGTTATTATGCCAGCACCCGCTATGGATTTGATTTTAGGCCAGATGTTTGGTCTGTTTATGATTGTGTCTAAATTAATGACTTGCACAGTCCCTGTGCCCAGTGGGTCCCCAATCCCAATGTGGGATAATGGAGTGAGCAGTAGATTCAAAACTCTCCTCTCAGATTAAATTTCCTGAGAGCTAATGAAACCACTGACCAAGACAAGATTAACATTTCTTCAAAGAAGTCTTGTGATCTCAACTGTGGCCAATTAAGCCTCTTCTCCAGAAGGGTTGTGTTGTCTGGAAGCTTCCTCCGCTCCATCAAATTTGTCAGTTGGTTTAATAAGAAATATCTCTGCTCTTTAGACCCTGTATTTCTCTGTCAGATTCAGAAATGCATGGAGGAGTCTGGAGACAGGGACTGACCTGTCTGAAGAGCAGAATTTGAAGGCCAAGTTGATGAGATATTTGCAGTCTTTCACGTCACCTCCCAAAGTCAGTTTTAGATGGCTTTTCTGAATCAGACCCAGGGAACCACAGCTGAAAAAAATCAAAATGATTCGACCTTTTAAATGGGAACTCTAGGTCCCAAAACGAAATGATGTTCGCTTGGAGAGAGGGAGAAGTCACAAGCTATGTGGACTTAGCGATAGCCGGACTCTTCCTCTCTGCACTGATTGAATTTCTTCTGGTTTGGGAGAGGTTTGATGGAGTAAGGCAAGAGGAAGCAGGGTAAGGAAGGAAAGCGTTATTTCAGGATTTCTCCTCCACCCTCAGTGTAAATGTGATGCAGGTGAGAAGAGCTGGGAGCTGCCACCAGCTTTCCTCAAGATCCATCAACCTGGAGCACTGAGCTCCCTGCCCGGCCTCCGGACCTGACGGAGAAAGGCAGATGCTCAGAGATGTCTGGCCACATGGCATCCATAGTAGCAGGGTCGAATGTCTTCTTTTGGATCTTTCCCTCAGGACCGCTCAACTCAAAGTCACTAGAAGGAAGGAGGAGAAAAATCTAGCACCAGAAGTTGGACTTTGTGCAGCAAAGGGCTTGTTCTTCCAAGAGTCTTGTGCCATTTCCCTGCCCTTCCAGTTTCTCCACCACATGAAAGAATTTGTAGCATCATCAAGGTCATATCAAAAGCAAATCGTGGCAGAGTTGCCTGACAACTACCTGCTGATGTGATTCAGCTCTGGGAAATGGGGCTTGGCATTTGACCTTCAGTGTTGTGTGTGGTTGGTTTTCTTTGTTGTTGTTGTTGTTTTCTTTTCTCTCTTTATTTATTTATTTTTTTCTTTTTTCTGAAGTCATTTTTTTTTTGAGGGGGAAGGGGGGGCAAAACAGAGCTGCTTCCTTCATGCAAGGATGAGGGGGGTGGGTGGGAAAAGAGCCACCGCTTCGATGTGCTCGTCCTGTCTCCTACGCATGGCTTGTGTCTCCTCCATAGCCACAGGTGGGGATGGCTCCTGCTGTTCTGCTTCAGCCCCCGTGACAGGACCGTGGCAGCCCCTCCGGAGGGGAAATACCAACTGTGATGACTTCTAACTGATCTTTTCTTTTATTTTGCCTCTTTGCCTTGTTTATTTTCTTACTGCTCTGACTGTTGTGCATGTTCCTCCTCTTTCTCTCTCTGCTGCATTCTGGCATCTCACAGCTATCACATGATCAGGTAATTCTGGTGCTTTCCTCCTCTTTCTCTTGATTTTTTTTCTTTTCATTCAACCTTCCTTCTTTTCTTTCTCCCTCTCTGTGTTTCGGCTTCACTGCAGATGGACAGGGCAGGACACAGCTTTTCACGATGCTTTCAAACATCTGGCTTCACAGGGGGACCATAAGGGTGTGAACGTTGCATGGTCCATAGCAATGAGCACCACAGGAGCCTGAAGCTGAGGCCGGTAGATGTTTTGAAGGCAATCTGACCTTCTGTTGCAATGGTCTAAGCTGCTGCCTTTTAAAACAACTCTATTCTGACATCCTGTAGTGTATTGTAATTGGTAAATTCCCCGTGGATGTAATGCTTTCTCCATGGAAATAATCCCGCTGCAAAACATCCCACTCCATCCTGTATTTACTGGGGTTTTTTGAGACCAACCTCTTCTAAATTGGCCAATTCGAAAGAAAATAATGTAACTCATATAATTATATAAAGTATCACTTCTTTAGCCCTGGTAATGAATTAATAAAACAAATAAATAGAAAGGTTTGGCTCATCAATTGCTGCACTCAGAGCTTGGGATCTTTCAGCGGTCTTTTCCCACTTACACCACTGTGAAATTGGAAATGCAGCGTGAAAATAAACGGCATTGCCTGCGATGCTGGATTTTGAAGTGCTGTCAATTGGAAACCCGGATTTCTCCTTGTATTTGGCTGTTTCCTCACCAGTCGTTCTCACCCCCTTGGAGGGAACCGCTGTTGCTTTTCTGCAGTAAAGCCTCCACCGCGTCCGTACTCGGACCCAACTCTTCACGTGTTACCTTCTCCATTCCTTCTGCTGTGTGCCATGAGGTTGTGTAATATTACTGAGGATTTGGCTACTCCCTCCCCATGCTTATCTGTCCCTTTCCCTCTGCCCACCCACCACCTCGGGGGTTGGGGTTGGCCACCTGCTCCATGAGGTACCTTGGACTTGCGGCGTTACGTCCTCGCGGCATCTCCCCAAACAAGGCTTTGGGGCTGGGCTGAGCCCTTCTATGGGTGCATGGTGGTTGGGTGTTTTCCTCTTCTCACCTTCCCCTTGCTTGTGAGTAAGGAGAAGACAGGCCTGGAGGAGTTGGGTAGGCTGTAGACGAGAGCGGTCGCAGGATGGGGACCGCGGTTGCGGCTGGTTTGGCTCTTTGCTTGCTCCATCTTATCACCTCGGTACCAATCAACCCCCTTTTCCTCCCAACCCTACCCATCTCTTTTCCCTATCATTTAGCATCTCCCCCTCCAACCCAAGGGTCCGGACGTGGCCCTAACGTGGTCTGTGCTGTCTCTGTGTTGTTGTCCCAGTATTTTTTAGTCTGTT
Organism: Patagioenas fasciata; assembly: GCF_037038585.1. NCBI lineage: Eukaryota > Metazoa > Chordata > Aves > Columbiformes > Columbidae > Patagioenas > Patagioenas fasciata. The sequence goes on from NC_092520.1 coordinate 3,244,660, forward strand.
CCCACCCCGTGTCCGTCTGGTCCGCTTTGACGCCAACATCCCAGAACGAGACCCACCTGCTGTCTGTCTGACCTTTTTGCACGCTGCTGTCCTAAACGTGGCCGATTACAACACAGTCCAAGGGGGTAGGAGAGGTGCTGTTTTTCTATTAAACGAGCTTTCTGGAGACCCAAAGGCTACCGAGCACAGCAGAAAGTATTTGACATGATGTTGATTGGATTTGCATAGTGATTAAATGTATTGGTGGCTCTTCTAAGTGGGTGTTTCAAAGTACCCTTGAAAAAATGGGGTTACCCTTTCCTAGTTTGTTCAATCACAGCAATGCACCCCTGTGAGAGGAATCATTGGCACCTCATCCATATTTAACCACCATGGGAGGTGGAAAGCAGAGCAGTCAGTGCTTGTTCCTCTTGAAAGGAGGAGAAAAGCCCTTGGTCCCTGCACCCCTCTGAGGCCGGGCTGTGCCCCAAAATGGTCCAAAACTCTCCATGGGACCTCTAGGACCTATGGGCAAGAGATCATTGTGCCTTTTGGCCGTGCAGCCCAGCTTGATGCTGAAAATTCTGATGTTGTGAACAAAGAAAAGACTCATCATAGCAATATGTTTTGGACCTGATTGTCGATTTAGGAGCATCTAGTGCTTTGAGATCCATTGCGCTTGCAACCACATTGACCTTAGTGGGATCTGCCTGCATGGGACACTAACAGTAAAAGTGATTGTTTTCCAAGTCTAAGTGTCTCAGCTTAGATGATCATAGAATCACAGGATCATTTTGATTGGAAAAGACCCCCAAGATCATAGAGTCCAACAATTAGCTCAAACCTGGCGCTACCCATGTCCCTGAGAACCTCATGTCCATCTGTCAAACCCCTTCAGGGATGGTGACTCCACCACTGCCCTGGGCAGCCTGTTCCAATGTCCCACAGCCTTTTCCGTGAAGAATTTTTTCCTAATATCCAATCTAAAACTCCCCTGGTGCAACTTGAGGCCATTTCCTCTGTCCTATCGCTTGTTACTTGGGAGAAGAGACCAACACCCACCATGCTCCAATCTCCTTTCAGGTAGTTGTAGACAGCAATAAGGTGATTATAATAGAAGAAAAATATTTTCTTGTTTTTTTTATATACTTTAATGTCTTTTTCACCTTGTGCCTCCTCTGTGTTGCTTCTCTCCATGGGTCCGTGGGCTGTGTTGTGTTACCATCCCACCCCCTCTTTCTGTAGCAGAGCACCCCTTTTATCCACACCCTGGTCATGGCCTGAGGATGGATGTCAGTGCTGGGATTTGGGATGGGGATGGAAACCCCATGACATCACCACCAGCTAGATTTTCTTGGAAAAATTACAGAACCTCTCTTGTGGATGTTATTTTGTCAGGTTGTTGCTGTGGACCCAGATTAGAGATGTGCGGGGCTTCCCAAATCTGCTTCTGGGGCTGGGGAGGGGGTTAGAAATTTAAGAGAAGGTGGTTGTCACCCTAAAAAAAACAACAAAAAAATCACCTTCTCTTGTGTGGTTGAGCCGCTAGATGGTGCCAGAAGATCAGAAACCAAATAAGTCACCCTAAATCCCTGCTGTTTCTCCATCAAAGAGGCACATAACCTCTCTGGCTCCAGCAGGAATAATGAGATTTAATTTAAAGCCTTTTTCTGTGGTCAGAAGGTAGGATGAATATTTGGGGTGTGGACTATGAGAGCCTGGCCTGAACAGCATCCTCTGCAATGGGATTTGCATTGTTTGAGCCCACCAAGCCCTGGTTTCTCCTGTTGCAGCAGCAGATCCATCTTTGATTCCAAATTCTAGCAGCGCTGCAGCCAAGGGGCTGCTATAGGGGTGCTCTCAGGCTAAAACAAAACCCAGTTATAAAAGCAAAATCCCTCTTGAACATGCTGCCACTGCTTGTTACTAACATCAGTGATTTTCTTTACATGCATTCAATAATGAGAATAAAAGTCTGGCTAATTTTAAGTCAAGCCAATTTCTCCTCAGCCTCATATTGTTCATGTGGTAAAAACTTTTGGGTGAATGCTGAGTTTCATCAAGGCTTAAAAAGTGTGGAGTTTGGGGTAGAAGCATTTAAGCAAATCGTGTTGAAGGGGGACCATATGTGACAGCTGCCTGCATGGGGACAGTGTCTTTGCTGCATGTCAGGTTTGAGACCTTAATTGGTCCTTGAGGTCTCTTCTTCCACAAGTGTGAACATTTAATAAGGTGAGGAAGGGGTTTTGGTTTCTGTACTTGGCTTGGTCTCCTGTTCCATCTTTCCAACCCTAAGAGTCAAAATAGTGAAAATAATCCTACCTTGTTAGGGCAGCTGGATAGTTGATGTGATAGATAGGGGTTATTGGCAGTTCTTGGTGAAATTAGAGGAATTAGGGTGCTCAAGGTGGTTAGAGATTACCTGATTTTATCTCCGTTCCCCCTCTGAGATAACATCATCTCTGAACATCCTCCTACCATGTGGGGTTGCATAGGTGCAAAGGAGCAAAGATGTGAGGGTTTTGGGACTTGTTGGTCCCCACGTTGTTGGTGGTCGCTTGTATTGAGGTTGCTCCCATGGTTGAGGAGGCCAACCACTGATATCCCCCTCTTGTCTTGCAGGTGGCGTCTAGGAAGCATCAGGACCTACAACCCGGAGCAGATCATGCTCAGTGCTGCTGTCCGCCGCTCCAGCCGGGATGTCAAGATCATGAAGGAGAAGCTGATCTTCTCAGGTATGGATGGGGCTGGTCGGTTAGAGCCCTTTGCTCCATACCTCAGCTGTCACCCTGCTGATGGAAGAGGTGGTCTTAATATAGGTGTCATCTTCTGCCAGTGGGACAGGGTGGCTGGACTGATCCTGCTGCACTGAACCACCCATGGGATATGGTCATGGCTTACCATCCCGAACTGGTGCAGGTCTGAGCATTGATTTGCACAGAAATCCTGCATTTAGCTTCTCAAGTGATGCCATGCAGGTCTCTTATATTGTCACACATCATCTCTGTTCTAAATTGTCAACAGTGCACCAAAAACTGTAAAACCCATTAAAATAATGGCTTGGGTCAGCACAAAGTGGTGATGAGTTTGGGGTTGACCTGGAGTTCAATGGCTCTGTGGATTGAGGGGTTCCTGATATCCTTGTGGTCCTCCCAGTGTTTATTTGTGGTGGAACACGCTGGCAACGTGTCCATCTCACCCCACCTGTAAGGAATATCTCAGAAATCAGCATAAAGAGCATAAAATGTCACAGAATCGTTGGGGTTGGAAGGGGACCTCTGGTGATCATCTAGTCCAACCCACCTGCTAAAGCAGGGTCACCAGAGCAGATTGCACATGAAGTGTCCAGGATATGTCCTAGATAGAAAAAATTCCTAGAGGGTAGGAGATATGTATGTATGTATGTGTGTGTGTATATATATATTTTCCTCTGAAACAAATGTTCTTGCTTAAGGTGAGTATTTACAATTAAAAATATTAGTGGTTGCACATTTTTCATAGTGAGATTATAGAACTCTCCCCTTATCCAGAACAGCAAATTTGAGTAGAGATTAAGTTCACGTATTTTGCACCCTTTTTACACAGGTGACTGAATCAGTTTATAGCATAGTGTCACAAGTGATGGGAGGTCCAGTTTTGCCTCTGATGGTGGCAGGATTGTCAGAGTGTAGATATTTAGATGTGAACTCCTATTTGAAGGCAGATGCTGCTCAGAACTGGTTTTAAATTGGTGCAGTGTTGCTAAACCTGGGGTGAAATCCTTGTAGGATCATAGAATGTCCTGAGTTGGAAGGGACTCACGAGTATAATTGAGTCCAACTCCTGTCCTTGTATAGGACAACTCCACAGCTCACACCATGTATCTGAGGGTGATGGATCCCATCTGGTAGAACTGCTCAGTGCCTCAGTTTCCCTATCCATGGGTGACTCTCGTGGCTTACACCACTATGACAATGTCCCCACCTTCCTTCTCTACCCTCCCCAGAGATCAACAATGGCGTGGAGACCACGGACGAGCTGTCCCTCTGCTCCGAGAACGGCTACGCCAACGAGATGGTCACCCCCACGGATCACCGGGACACCAAGCTGCGGATGAACTGAGGGGCTCCAAACCCAACCCCGGCGTGTGGCCACCCCCGTGTTTGCTCCAGCCATGAGAGCCGTGCTCTCCTGCTCGCTCTGGGATGGGAACCTTTCAGGAACTGCTGGTTGGGCAGAGACCCCTTCCCATACCCCATCACTGGCTACTCCACCTCCCTGGTTGTGAGGTTGGGGGGCTGATTTTTGTAAATATGTAGAAAATTGGAATTTTTTTGTCTTTTTTTTTTTGAGTGTAACTTTTCCAGGGCATGAGTGGAAATACCGTGTTCATTAAATCCTCAACCTTATGGCTGAAGTTATTTGAATCTTGATGTGATGGCCTGAATACCCTTGGGATGTTTTGGGATAAACGTGTTGGACGTGTCTCCCCTTTCTCCCCCTTGCCCTGCTCCCCTCCTTCCCTTGGTGCAGTGGCTGTGTAGCTGAATGTTGTGGTATTTTTGTGAAGTGTTGGGTTTTTTAAATACTTTTTTGTTTGTTTGTTCCCTCCACTTTCTTGGACAATGAAGTTTTTAGCTCTAATGTAAGAAGAGACTGTTGGGAGGAGAGAAGCTTTCCTAGGAGAGGAGATAGCACCACTCTTCCTGGATGAAATTCAGAACCAGGGAAGGGGCTGTACTCAGTCACTTGGGCACCTTCTCCCTGTCCCATCCTCACAGAATCATAGAATGTCCTTGGTTGGAAGGGACCCACAAGGTCATGGAGTCCAACTCCTGTCCCTGCAATGACAACCCCACAGTTCACACCGTGTGTCTGAGGGCATTGTCCAGTCTCTTCTTGAACACTGTCAGGTTGGGGCTGTGACACCTCCCTGGGGAGCCTGTTCCAGTGTCCAGCACCTCTGGGTGAAGAACCTTTTCCTCATATCCAACCTAAACCTCCCCTGGCACATCTTCCTGCCATTCCCTCGCGTTCTGCCATTGGTCACCAGAGAGAAGAGATTGATTCTTACCCTTCCTTCTCCCCTTGTGAGGAAGCTGTAGACCTGTAGTAGCTGTAAACAGCTACTCGGTCCTGTTCTCTTTCCCCAAAGCCTGGATGCTCACAGGGGAATGGCCTTCTTGAAATGTCCTGCTGCAGTCTTGAAGGCAAATCCTGAGTGTTGTCTCTAGATTGGTCTCTGCTGGCAGCAATGCTTTGATTTTTTTATTCCCCCGCCCCCTTTTTCTTTCTTTCTTTGTGTATTCTCAGTGAGTTGGGTTCTGTTGGGAGCCCAGATGGCTTGCAAAACAAGCAATGCCATGAGCACCATCACCACTCAGATCTGGCTAAAGTGCCTGCCACTCCACGTGGCATTTGCAGTCGGTCCCTTTGCTTCCCCATCCTTGCACCCATGCAGGAAAAACAGGAGGTGAGTGCAGGATGTGCTTCCCCCACTGAGATGCTCGTGGGTGAAAGAGTTGTAAATAGCTTAGAAGGTGAAGCAGCCCCAGAGTGTAATTTATTCCTGCAGGTAGACCTTTCCTCCTTGCTTTAACAGCAGAACCTTTGAAAGCTGTATGTTCACATTCTCCAAAGGAGCGATGGTCTTGCAGCTGACAGGCTCATGAAGGCAAGAGCTTTCATCAGCATGTTTCCAATGCAAAAGGCTTTAAACCAAAATCCTAGGCCAGAAGCCAAAAGAAAAACAAACCAAAAAAACCAACCAAACAATAAAAACCCGAACTTATAAACTGAGTAGATGACAGTTGCATTGTATTTGCTCCCCAAAACAGCTCACAGCCAGCCCCAGGGTGGTCTCAGGTCTCTGCTCTTGACCTTCAAGACCTTGTAGAGAGGAGATGGTTTTTGGGTCACTTTGCTGTTCGCACGGAGCCGGTTCCCAAGGCAGCCGGAGCCAGCCAGAAGGCTGCCGGAGCTTGTGAATGGGTCTTGGCTCTGTCCCCATGGCCTTCTGCTGTTGGGTTGCTCCTTTCCTTCCGGATCTTGGTCAATACAACACGCAACATCAGAAATCCCATTGAGCACCGGCTTCCTTTGAAGTGTCCACTGCATTGAAATTGATGAGGCCATCGAAGTTATTTCCTGTGGAGGGAACGGGAGTTGAGGCTGAGTCTTTGGGCGCTGGACAAACTGGGCTGCAGAGCCTGTGGGTGGGTGGGAGAAGTCACCATGCAGAGAAGGTGGTCTGGGGGATGCTGATGTGCATCACATTCAACACGCAAAGCAGGCTTGGAAAGGTCAAAACCAAGCAACGATTGAAAAACAGCCTCGAGCAGTTTGTTCTTGTTTTGGCAGCACTGAACCACTATATATATATATCTATATATATAGATATAGATATTTAAGCTGTACTCCAGTAACATTTTGAAACCCCAAAGTCTTGGGCTTAGTGTGTAAGAATTGGGGGCAGAACTGGCCAACTTAGGTAACAGAAAAATACCCTATTGATAACAAAAATGTGAATTGTGATACTTTAAGTCATACACAGTGCAAATCAAGACTTCAGTTTGCTTGCATCTAGCCTGAATTTTTATGAATATAAGTGGAATAAGACCCTGGTCCATGCTCCCTCTTACCTTCCCCAAATACTGTCCTTCTATATGGTACTCTCTCAAGCCTGTGAAACACAGTGTGAGGTTTTTCTCTGCAGAATTGCAAGACTTTGGTGAATTTGAAGGCTTTTGAGAACAAAGTTGCTTCTCCCTTTAATGTGGTGCTGTATTGAAACATTCCCGGTGAACTGTCATTGCCAAGTGAGAGATGTTGTTTAAATTTCAGCATCTGTTGATAGTCACCTGCATGTTCTATTTTTTATCCTTGGAGATGACTTTATTGAAAAGTCAAGTGCTTAAAAGCTTGGAAGTGTTAAAAGAAATGCGATGAGGAGTTGTTTTCACAATTCACTTTTTATTTCTTTTTTTTTTTTTTGATGATGAGACCCAAACTTTATGCGTAATGCACTGACTGTTACCATTATGGTCCTGAATATTTGCTACTTTTTTTTTTTTTAAAGGATGATACTTTTTTGATTAAAATAGACCTAGACCAAAATAAACTTTGCGATGCTCTGTGAAATAAACTGTCAGTATTCCCCTGTCAGTCTGTGACGTTGTGGTGTGTTCTGGGATTGTCTTGTATAATGATGATGCCTTGATGATCAACCTATGTTTCTGCTTTTTCATACTTCATGAGGGAGCTAAAGCTATGATGGGAGGGAGGTCTGGAGATCTGTCCTTCTTGAGATCAGTAATGTTGAATCTCCTCTTGAGGACATCAAGCTGATTGGTGTGGTTGACACACCTGAGGGATGAGGTGCCATCCAGAGGGACCAGGAGAAGCTCAAGAATTGGGCCCATGTGAACCCCATGAGGTTCAAAAGGGCCAAGTGGAAGGTCCTGCACCTGGGTCAGGGCAACCCCTGCTGTCAATCCAGGCTGGGGATGAAGGGATTGATGAAAAATGATCACCTCTGTTGGGAGGACAGGCTGAGAGAGTTGGGGTGTTGAGCCTGGAGAAGAGAAGGCTCTGAAAAGACCTTAGTGTGGCCTTTCTGGACTTAAAAGGGGTCCATAAGAAAGATGGGGACAGACTTTTGAGCAGGTCCTGTTGTGATAAGACAAGGGGTGATGGTTTGAAACTAAAGGAGGGGGGATTGAAGCTAGATATAAAGAAGTCATTTTTGCCCCTGAGGATGGTGAGAGCCTGGCCCAGGTTGGGCAGAGAGGTGGTGGATGAACCATCCCTGGAGACATCCCAGGCCAGGCTGGACGGGGCTCTGAGCAACCTGAGCTGGTGAAGATGTCCCTGCTCATGGCAGGGGTGGCACTGGATGAGTCTTGAAGGTCCCTTCAACCCAAACTATTCTATTATTCTATGATTCTCTCCCACCCAGGTTTTATAAGACAGTAGCTGTCATGTGGAGAAGAGGTGACTCTGCAGACCTGAGTCTTGAACAGTAACTGTCAAATAATTTTTCAGTGTTTGTGACCACATGGGGACAATGATGCACCTGCAGAACTGAGCAGGCAGCAGTTTTAAGCCAAACGGGAAGCAAGTTATTTTGAACACACATTATGCAAGTCATTGCCCCGGGGTGCTGTGATGGTCAAAAACCATAAGCAAGTTCAAAGAGGAAAAAATGGCTCATATGTCCATCAGCATTTATTAAACACGGGAGCCTGGATGCGAGATCCAACTTGGGATGTCCCTGAGCTGTTCTTTGCTAAACATGTATGTTAAGGGAAAGGTTTGCTCATACGTGCTCTATTCTTTCATTCTTTGCCCCATGATCGGCTCCCAGCTGCAGACAGAGGGTGCTTTGGGTGAGGAGGGGATCTCATCTGGGTCAGTGTGGGATTGTTCTTTGTTAAGCAGCTGTTTTTTCCAGCCCCTGAATGGCTGCATTTAACTGATAGTTGAAAGGGATTACAGTAAATGCAAGACTTTCTCACTGGTTGGTGATGGGTAGTCAGTACCGTGTCATGAGTTTGACTGGCTCTAGGGATACCATTTTAGTGTTAAATCTAAAATTGCCCTAGACGAAGGGGTAGAGCTCCTGATATCTACAATATTGAATAACCTCTAACCCAGGGGCTGTCGCTGTACCCTAGGGAAAGATACTCTAAAGCTGGAAGGAGAGAAATGAGAGTCATGTAGACTGTGTCTGTTATTCAAATAAAAGAACTGTGGATTGGTTGCTGGCTCTAAGCCCAAATGTCTTGGGACAGCCAACTTTGTGCTATTTAACTCTTTTTATTCCCCTCTAAAACTGCCCTGATTTATAAGAGCTTAATGGTACAGCTGGGATAGTTCTTGTAGCATCCGGGAACTTTTCTAACCCTTTAAATCTGCCAATAAAGTTGTAGTCTTGGGCTCTGGGAGGTGATGCTGATGTGATGATGCCCTAAGCCTACACACTTATCTGTCATAAGAAGAATCTCTTATGTCTCCACTAAAGCCTTCATATGATGCGGTGGCTAGAAGCTTGCAAAGTTCAGTCTCATCATGAAGCCGAACCATGATGTGCACAGGAGCAGTGACATGAGGCTGAAGGCTGGTTCCCCTCCTCCTGGGCTCTTGGTGCAAGCAACCTTTTCTTGGTTGAAGCTCCTGACCAGGTTTCAAGCTCAAGGTGAGTATTCACTCCATGTAAAATAGGAAATAAAGTTGTTTTAGGTTTTTGTTGGTTTTTTTTTTTTTTTTTTTTTTTTTTTTTTTTTTTTTTTTTTTCCCTTTTAAAGCTCTTAGTTTTCTCCCTCTCATCCTTCTGGACCCTGTTTTTGTTCCTGTTACTTCCCTGTTCCTCCTCGTATACTTGGTTTTCCTCCTCCACTCATGTCTCCTGGACACTGGTGACTGCCCTTGACTTCTGATAAGTGTCTGAGGGTGCGAAGAGAGTGTCCTGACTCTCTCCATGGCAAGGTGGAGCCATAGATGGTGGTGCCAGGAATGCATAGACAGCTGTCATGGATAGGAAATGATTTCTTCTTCCAGGCATGTGGTGGGGAGGTAGAGACCAACGCATGATCAAGTCCTAGTGACCACCTCCCTCTAGATGTCTCACTTTGGTTTCCATTACCTGGAATCATAGAATATTTTGAGTTGGAAGGGACCTCCCAAGCTCACCCAGTGCCACCCCTGCCATGAGCAGGGACATCTTCACCAGCTCAGGTTGCTCAGAGCCCCGTCCAGCCTGGCCTGGGATGTCTCCAGGGATGGTTCATCCACCACCTCTCTGGACAACCTGGGACAGTGTTGTTGTTAATTGTAAAAAATTTCTTCCTGAATTTATCCAAAAATTCCTGATTTGTTCAAAACTCTCTCCTACCTTTCCTCTTTTCCACTCTTTTCTCCTTTCCCTTCAGCTCAGCTGCGTCCTTTCTCCTTCCTATTTCTTTCTCCTCCTGACATGCACACTCTGCTCCTCCTTCAGGAAGCTTTGGTCCTACATTCACACAGGGCTTTCCCCAACAGACACTTGGAGTTCCTGGTCCCATAGACTTTATTTCCCTTTTGCATCTTTTTCATGCTTGTGGCTTTGTGCCTCATTGCTTCTGTGGGCCATGTGACAGTGACTGAGCATTTTTGACGTTAAGAAGGGATTTTAGAGTCCTAATCCACTGTAAGATAACTGTTTCTGGTGTGTTTATCTACCCTGTAATAGAGCAAGGGGTGATGGTTTTAAACTAGAGGGGAGATTCAGGCCAGACATAGGGAAGAAATGTTTTATGTTGAGGGTGGTGAGAACCTGGCCCAGGTTGGCCAGAGAGGTGGTGGCTGAACCATCCCTGGAGACATCCCAGGCCAGGCTGGACGGGGCTCTGAGCAACCTGAGCTGGTGAAGATGTCCCTGCTCATGGCAGGGGTGGCACTGGATGAGCTTTGAAGGTCTCTTCCAAACCAAATTATTGTCTGACTCTACAACCCAGGGCACTGGGATCGAAGGAGAGGTTGAGCTCCTGCCTCTGCATAAGGTGTCCTTCCTTCTGTTCCACCTAGCAGACAACACCTTTCAAACACCCTCATGTCCTGGAGCTCTCTTGCATATTTCATGTTCTCTGTTTCAAGCAAAAAGGACACAAGCATGGCTTGTAGCACAGCGATAGCCACTTTGAGGCATGGTGGCATCACATGGGGAAATCCAGGGCCAAGTGCAGATTGGCTGAAGAAATCTCAATGGGAGGCTTGACGTGGGCACAGGGACAGCTGCCCCCTGCAAAGCCTTCTCATTGTGGTCACTTTGCGTGTTTACAACTCGTAGTAGCTGTTCCCTCCCACCTCTGTGTCTGCACACACTGCTTAAAGCTGGGGTTTGGTTGTGAGCAGGTTGGTAACCCCATGCTTTATGGCTGTGAGGAGATGACAGCTTTGCAAGCTTGCTGAAGAGTTTCCAACACTTTGGAGATCTTTTTGCTGTGTCCCACAGGGCAGGATCAGTGCTGTGCTGCCACTTGGACTGATGACTCACTACCAGTTATAGAATCATAGAATCATTTTGGTTGGAAAAGACCCCCAAGATCATCAAGTTCAACGGTTAACGCATCCCTGGCACTACCCCATGTCCCTGAGAACCTCATTTATGTGTCTGTTCAACCCCTCCAGGGATGGTGACTCCACCACTGCCCTGGGCAGCCTGTTCCAATGCCCCACAGGCCTTTCAAAGAAGAATTTTTTCCTAATATCCAACCTAAACCTCTTCTGGTGCAACTTTGCAGCCATGGAAGGTTTAGATCGGATATTAGGAAAAATATCTTCAGGAAAAATTATCTCCGTGCCCAGACATGGTCACACCCCTGGTTGGTGCAGCCTGGTAGTGCCAACTCTATCAGGGTGGAAGGTTCTAAGAGCAAATCCCCCAACCCTCCCAGCCCATTGCACAGGCTGGGAAACCACAGTCCCTTCCAGGTTAGCAGTGATTCATATGCAAATGCTGGGAGCAAGCAAGATGCCAGCTTGTGCCCTGCACCCCAGCAGTGGGAGAGGAGCAGAAAGCAGCCAGCCAGCAAAAGCAGCAGTGGTGCCCTACAGAAAAGCGATTTCACTGGGATAACAACATGCAGGGATTGGTTATTATTAATATTTCTCTTCTGTGTAGCGTGAAATAACACAAGTTGTTCGAAGTGATGCTGGGCAGGGGAGGGAAGGCTGGCTGCATCGCATGATGGGGGTTTCACAGTTTTCAGCACAAGGGTTTCTTCACGGAGCTGCTTTAATCTCTGAGCATTTAAAAATTCAGCCAACAACTGGGATCAAGTTAGAGGGGAGGGTGCAGAAAGCCACACAGGACAAACCTCCCCTTCTGTCCCTATCATCCTCAAGGACTTAATTACCTAATTATCACTCGTTAATGAGGGGAACCGCAGCTCCTCCCTGACCCAATCCGTTCCTGCTCCAGGCATCTTTTTCGCTCACAAAGCCGTATTTTATTTATCAGCTTTAGTGTGGTTTCCAGCGAGACGGAGTCTCTATCAAATGAATCGTTCCACCTGGACCTCAATTTGCTCTCCAGATGGCTCGTTCCCCTTAAGCTGCCCTGGTGTGATATATTTTCCCTGGGCTACAATGGGTTTTTCCCTGGGTCCTGGCTCCTCCCTGGCTGGCTGTTATTGACAGCTGCGTGGCTAATGCCCTGTAGCTTTCTGGCATGTCATTCACGAGAAACAAAAGCAAATTTCCCCCCCCTCCACCTCTCTGGCAATGAGGATAAAGGGGATGCTTTTGTGCTTCCCCAAGCATTGCAGCAGAAGGGCTGAGCGTGCTCTGCGGAGGGGACCTGTCTCCGCACCGAGTCCCGACGTGGATGGGAGCTTTTCCGAGTCCCACCTAGAGAAGACAACCTGTGGGCCAGGTAACCTTGGACTTCTTGCGCTAGCAGCTGGGGAGGCTTGGAAAAATAAAATAAAAATAAAAATGCAGCATTTGCTACTTGGATGGAGAGGGTGAGCAGGAGGAACGCGCATGGGTGAGGGCAATGGGGAAAACCTCTTTTTTTTTCGTATTGGCAGCATTTGTCTCATGGGTAGACAGGAGGGATGTGAGCTGGCGTTTGGATTAATTGGGGAGGGAGGAGGGGGTGTCTCTTTGTAAGATGGCTTGAGCCATTTCTTCCCAGCACAGAGCGGTGTGTGACCCTGATGGCTCAGAAACCTGTATGGATCAGGCAGAGAGGTGGAGATGTAGGTGTGTTTTTCTCTCTTGGCCTGTTGGTGAAACGTGGAGCCAGCCGTGCTCTTTGCAAAGGCATCTCTAGAGAGCTACCTTTGCTCTAACTTCTTTAAAACGCTTTGAACTGAGTAACAGCAGTTGCCATCGGTGGTGTTTGGGGCATTTAGAACCTTCACCCCCTCCCACATGATTTCCTGGGTGTTTAGTTAGGGGTTGTCACACTGCTTCACAGCTCTTGAGGTCTCTGCAGCTTCACTGTGCGTGGGCAAAGGTGTTTTCCTCATTGCTGGGGGATTCTGAAGGCACAAAAGGTATGGCGACACTTTCTCAGGGTAGCGGGGTGAGGACCCTCAGGGCTATATTTAGTTGTCCTACACATGGTTATCCTGGTGCAGGTGCAGCCAGGAGGTGTCGTCTGGAATATGGGAGAATCTGAGTACCTTTGGAGTCTGTGGTCAGACACAGAGTCACAGACTGGTTGGGGTTGAAGGGACCTCTGGAGATCATCCAGACCAAGCCACCTGCTAATACAGGGTCACCAGAGCAGATCACACAGGAAGGTGTCCAGGTGGGTTTGAATGTCTCCAGAGAAGGAGACTCCACACGCACTCCGGGCAGCCTGGGCCAGGCTCTGGCACCTCACAGTAAAGAAGTTTCTCCTCATATTCAGATGGAACCTCCTGTGTTTCAGTCTGTGCCCATTCCCCCTCATCCTGTCATTGAGCATCACTAAACAGAGTCTGGTCCATTCTCTTGACACCCACCCCTGAGATATTTATCAGCCTTGATAAGATCCCTCTCAGCTTCTCTTCTCCAAACTGAACAGTCCCAGCTCTCTCAGCCTTTCCTCATAAGTAAATTGCTTTAGTCCCCTAATCATCTTTGTAGCCCACTGCTGGACTCCTTCCAGTAGTTTCCTGTCCTTCTTAAACTGGGGAGCCTGGAACTGGATGCAGAACTCCAGATGTGGCATCACCAGGGCAGAGCAGAGGGCGAGGAACAACCTCCCTCGACCTGCTGATCACACTCTTCCTCATACACCCCAGGTACCATCGGCCTTCTTGGCCACAAGGGCACATTGTTGACTGAGATGGCTCATGATGGTAGGATGGGGAAAACAGTTAATGAGAGCTACAGGATGTTAGAAAGAAAGGAAAGGGTGTTGAGGTGTTAGTACAGCATAGATTGGGAAAGGCAACAGTCTTAGAAGAAACATCTGAAAGCAGAAGGAGTTGGTCTACTGAGATGAGGTTGGATGAGGAATATTCTAGTGCCCATCACTGCACTGTGGTTTGGAGGAAACGTTGGTTACTGAGTGTGAGCCATGTGTGAGGATGAAAGGGCAGAGTCTGACTATATTTTTTTCTAGAATCTGTACTTCTTCATGGCACCAAGAAAGATGCAGTAATCGTGACAGTGTTGGACATTTCAGTCAGATATTTTAACAGCATGCTGTTCTCTTGTCTCCTTCACTGCTTCCTAACAAGGATGCATCGAATGATGAAAGAAGAATCAAGTTTCAGGACAAGCAGCCTGGAAAACGTGACACGGGACCCAAGCAAAGAAAAGCTGCACATGAAGCTCTGCAGTGGGTCCTGCCATGCTGAGCAGATCCTCCAGACACTAAACTCCTACCGGCAGAGCGGCATCTTCACAGATGTGGTGCTGTTAATTGATGGACAAGAATTTCCCTGCCACCGTGCCACTTTGTCAGCCAACAGCACGTATTTCAGGGCCATGTTTGGTGGTGATCTCAAAGAAGGCCACCAGGATATCATTAATATCCAGAAGATTTCTGCTTCCAGCATGTCTCTCCTTCTTGACTATATGTATGGGGGGAACATCATAATTCAGGAGGACAATGTTGAAGGCATCTTGGAACTGTCTGACTTGCTGCAGATCTCCAAGCTCAGAGATGCTTGTGTCACCTTCCTTGAAGGTCAACTTCACCCCTGCAATTGTTTGGGTATCATGAAATTTGCCGATTCATTTTCCATCACGTCCCTGACAGAAAAGAGCAAGAGGTTCATGCTGGAGTGTTTTGTGGAGGTGTCATGTCACGAAGAGTTCCTGGAGATGGGTATGAAGGAGCTGGTTGAATACCTGTCTGACGAGCAGCTGGTGGTCCCCAAGGAGGAGGTCGTCTTTGAAGCAGTCATGCGCTGGGTACGGCACGACGTACCTGCCAGGAAGGGAGCCTTGAAGGACCTTCTTGAGCATGTGCGTCTGCCCCTGCTCGACCCCACTTACTTCCTGGAGAAGGTGGAAATGGATGAACTCATCCAGGACTCAAAGGAGTGCATTCCTCTACTGCATGAGGCCCGCAAGTATTACATCCTCGGGAATGAGGTCAGCTCTTTGCGATCAAGGCCAAGAAGGTAAAACACATTGTCTTCTTCCCTAGACCTTCATGGCCTAAGTTGATGGAAATTTGAGGGACATTCTTGGGTTGTTTTTTCTTTAGACCTTGGAGATGTCTGCCTGGCTTAAAGTATTCCTTTGAAATATATACTAATGCGTATGACACGTTTTTGTTGTTGTTAGCAAGTAGTTTGGGTGTGCCATGATGCTATCCAGATATATGTCCAGACTACGGGCAAAAAGGGATGTTTGGAGCTCTTTATTTTTGTTTTTACCAATGAGTAGACCACTGGGTTGAGATCTGTTTTCCATTCCCACCTCTATCACTGGACTGCTCTCATTACATCTCTCTTGGTCTCTCTCTTACCTTCTCCAAGCTCTCTGTTAGCAGAAAGGCTTGGACCACTCAGTCCTCCTGGACATCAGCATGATACCCAGCTCAAAGACATTGTGGTGGGGTCAGAAATTAATGTCCAGGGGAAAAAAAATAAAAGAAAGCAGTTGTAGGCAAGGTGGCTACCCGGGCAGCCTCCTTTTTTATTTTTGTTTTCTTTCCTTTGATTTACTGATGAACAGCAAGAAGATAAAGAGACGCTGTTCCAGGCAACTTGCAGTGTAAAGAGGACACTGAGAAAAAGCAATTTCTAGGGGAGGGTGTGGGTGGAATCCTGTACCTTTTTTATGACTGAAATTTGGGTTTGACCCACCACATTTTAAACCTCTGCTGTTTGTTCATGGTCCCATATAAGGGTGTGCTGGGTAAGAGTGCTGATGGGCATCTCTGGTCTGGGGTGGGTTGCCATATCAGGGTTGGTTTGCAAGGCTCACCATCCTTTTCCAGATGAGATCCATGACTGTGGGGCTGCAGGGACAGGTTCTTGTTCTCTCCTTCTCTTTGTCCCAAGGAGAACAAGTTTTCTGGCTGCCTGGTGCAGTATCCTGGGCAGAAAGATGGAGGTTGCCCAGTACATCTCAGGTGGATATTAGGAACAATTTCTTACTAGAAAGGGTTGTGGGGCTTTGGAACAGGCTGCCCAGGGCAGTGGTGGAGTCACCATCCCTGGAGGGGTGGAAAAGATGTGGAGATGAGATACTCAGGGACATGGGTTAGTGCCAGGGCTGGGTTAATGGTTGAACACAATAACATTGACGATCTTTTCCAACCAAAATGATTCAACGGTTCTAAGTCTCAGCCTGGCATTTAGAGCATTGTGTCAGGTGGCAGAGATCATTTGCCACATCATCTCTGTGCTGAATACCACAATGGACCATAATACATGGAACTGCTCAATAACAAGTTCTGTGGTGACCTCCTCAAGGATGCAAATGAGCCATCAGTGTGCCCAGGTGGCCAAAAAGGCCAACAGCATCCTGGCTTGTATCAGGAATAGTGTGGCCAGTAGGACTAAGGAAATGATTGTGTCACTGTGTTCAGCGCTGTTGAGGCCACACCTTGAATCCTGGGGTCAGTTTTGGACCCCTCATCATAAGAAGGACATTAAAATACTAGAGAGAGTGAAGAGGAGGTGACGTAGCTGGTGAGGGGCCTGGAGCACAAGTCTCAGGAGGACCAGGTGAGGGAACAGGGGGGTTCAGTCTCGAGAAAAAGGGTCTGAAGGGAGACCTTCTTGCTGTCTATAACTACCTGAAAGGAGGTTATAGCATGGAGGGGGTTGATCTCTTCTCCCAAGTAGAAATTGATAGGACAAAATAAAATGGTCTCAAGTTGCACATGAGGAGGTTTAAGATTGGATATTAGGAAAAAATTCTTCTTGGAAAAGAAACATTGGAACAGGCTGCCCAGGGCAGTGGTGGAGTC
Organism: Patagioenas fasciata; assembly: GCF_037038585.1. Lineage (NCBI taxonomy): Eukaryota > Metazoa > Chordata > Aves > Columbiformes > Columbidae > Patagioenas > Patagioenas fasciata. The sequence continues at coordinate 3,261,527 of NC_092520.1, forward strand.
ACCATCCCTGAAGGGATTTAAAGGCATTTAGACTAGGTTCTTAGGGACATGGTTTAGTGCTGGAGTTAGGTTAGGTTATGGCTGGACTCGATGATCCTGAGGGTCTCTTCCAACTGAAAAGATAAATACCTAAAATTCACTGGGCATAAACGCCACCCCTCAGCATCCACATTTTACCTCTGTCCTTACATAGCTTTGGTCTTAACCAAGTTGTCTCAGGCCTCAGGAACTTTCGCCCAAGTCTTTCAAATTCTTTTTCACTTGCTCCTTCCTCTCCCCTCCTGCAGAGCCGTTCCTCTCTTGCCTGATGGCTGGCAGGACTTTCCTGCTGCCTGTCTCATCTGCTCACTGCTATTAGGGCTGGAGAGAGAGACAGATTTCCTGGAAACACTTCTCTCTCCAGGCAGAGAGCTTGTTGCAGGCGGGATGCCAAGAACGGCTTTGCACACTCGTGGCTGTGCCTGAGGATTGGGTTTGATTGTGCTGAAAGGGGGAGGGTGAGTGGCAGGAGGCAATCTCACAAAGGACTTTTAAAGGTCATTCCCACTACAAGGTCCTCACGCCAAGAAAGTCCCTGAGGTGCTGGAGCGAGTTGAGAGAAGGGAAGGGAGCTGGGGAAGGGGCTGGAGCACAAGTGTGATGGGAGCGGCTGAGGGACCTGGGGGGTTCAGCTGGAGAACAGGAGCTGAGGGGAGACCTTCTGATCTCTGAACTGCCTGAAAGGAGCTTGGAGCCGGGGGGGTCGGGCTCTGCTCCCCAGGAACAAGCGCCAGGAGCAGAGGAAACGGCCTCAAGTTGCGCCAGGGGAGGTTGAGGTTGGATGTGGGGAACAATTTCTTCCCCAAAGGGCTGTGGGGCATTGGAACAGGCTGCCCAGGGCAGTGCTGGAGTCACCATCCCTGGAGGGGGTTGAACAGATGTGGAGATGATGTTCTCAGTGACATGGGTTAGTGCCAAGGTTGGATTAACAGTTGGAATAGATCTTGAGGGTCTTTTCCACTAAAATGATTCTATGATTTTCTTTGCCTATGCAGTTTAGACCCCTTCCCACCCAAGCTGGGAGGTGCCTTTGATTTGATAGTGCAGACAAAAGGGAGGGTGCAGAGGTGAAATTATTTGCCCAGAAAATCAGTAGTTGATGCAGGAGAGGACCTTGATCTATCTAATGGACTGTGCCACCAATGGCCTATTATAGATATGATGGGAGGGGTAATGGAAAGGAGCAGTGTGGTCTGGGGACTTAACCATGCCTTTCATGGTCTAGGTTCATGGAGCTGGCAGAAGTCATCATCATCATTGGGGGCTGTGATAAGAAAGGCCTTCTGAAGCTGCCCTTCACAGACCTTTACCACCCGAAGAGCAGGCAGTGGACAGCCCTCTCCAGCGTGCCTGGCTACACCAAGTCAGAGTTTGCTGCCTGCACACTAAAGAACGATGTATACATATCAGGTGAGATACCCTGGACCAGATGGTCCCTTCCTCATTGCAAAGAACATCAGAACCTCTGCTTGGGCAGCTGCTCCTTAGGTCTATTCACTAGGACTCATGTATCACAGCTTTGGAGCAAGGTCACTTCTTGATGAAATTTATCCTTAAGTGATTTGGATTTTGCTGTGCTGAGGAAAAATTTCACCTTTGGGGGAGGATGGTAATATTATAGAACCTTTCCCTCCTGCTTATCAGAGCTTCTGTCAAGAGGGTTCTGCTGTGGAGTGAGCTGATTTTGGTGTGTGCTGTCAGATACGGTTTCATAAAACCTGTCCCTCGCTTAAAATACGTGTCCCATCAGATGAGTTCTGTATAAGGGATGGAGCAGTGTAATAAGTGCATTGAAGTCCAGAGGGTAACTCCCTTGGGAAGCTGAGTTTATGTGGCCATAAGCCAACAACCACATTCTGGCCTAAGTTGTTCCATTGCATGGAGGAACTCTGCGATATTGTGTAACAAGGTGATGGTTCTGTCGTTGGGACCACACCAACTCTCCATCCCTCTGCTTTTCAGGAGGACACATCAGCAGCAATGATGTTTGGATGCTGAGCTCCCAGTTGAACGTCTGGATCAAGGTTGCTTGTCTACAGAAGGGCCGATGGAGGCACAAAATGGCAACACTTCAGGGCAAGGTAGGCAATGGCTTGAATTTTGGAAGAAGCCATGTAGAGCGCTGTCCCCCACTTCTCCTGCTGCCCAGTACAATAAGAAACTGTCAGTGTGTGTTTGTCCTCTGGGTAATTTAGAGATGGTTTTGATGGGAAAACAACTAGGACATAACCGAGATGGCATTGCTTTAAGTTGGATGTGGGTTGCCACCTGAAGGAGCCACAAATGAAGTTGTGGCAAAAAGGTCTACCATGGGGTGGTGCAAGACTTCTGCAGATGGCTGAGTTAAGTCTTTGGATGAAACACCTACAGGGTGGGGTGTTTCATAGAATCATAGAACAGTTTGGGTTGGAAGGGACATTTAAAGGTCATCTAGTTCAACACCAAGGATCTACCGTGGCTTGATGTCTGTCCTTCTGGCCAAGCCCTGTCCACCCCTCTTGTTTGTGGTAGTAACATAACCCATTAGGTGACTCTCGGAGTTTCTAATCATCTTGCTTTGCTCCTTTTGTGGCAGATCTATGCTGTGGGAGGCTTTGATGGTTTTTACCGCCTCTCCAGTGTGGAGTGCTATGACACCTTCTCCAACAGCTGGTCAACCTTGGCCCCCCTGCCTCAAGCTGTGAGCTCGGCGGCTGTGGTCTCCTGCCTGAACAAGCTCTATGTCCTTGGCGGTGCCGTGGATGACACCGCTAACACTGACAAGGTATTGCTGGGGCATCAAGAATGGATGGAGACCTAAAAACCAAGATTTGCTAGGGAACATGGAGGGAAATAGAATCATAGAATAGTTTGGGTTGGAAGGGACCTTCCAAGCTCATCCCAGTGCCACCACTGCCATGAGCAGGGACATCTTCACCAGCTCAGGTTGCTCAGAGCCCCGTCCAGCCTGGCCTGGGATGTCTCCAGGGATGGTTCATCCACCACCTCTCTGGCCAACCTGGGCCAGGCTCACACCACACTCAGGGCAAGAATTTCTTCCTCATGCCTGGCCTGAATCTCCCTCCTTTAGTTTCAAACCATCACCCCTCGTACTATCACAAAGGGCCCTCAAAAGTCTGTCCCCATCTTTCTTCTTGGCCCCTTTTAAGTCCTAAAATCCCTGAAATTGAGTTTTCCTTAAGCTACAAGGGAGCCTTTATTTTTGTTGTTGTTTATTTGTTTGTTTGTTTTTTGAGACTAATGAAGGCTCCCTTATAATTAGATGAAAATTCATACATTTCATTGGAAGCCAATGAGTCTTGGGGACCAGACAGGGAAGGTCTCATGATTTGACAGCACATCTGTTGTGATTACAGTAGAGCAGGTTCTACTCTGAAGCATCCTGTGATGTGCTGAGCCTGACAGATCCCTGTTCTTAGTCAGCCCTGAGGCACCACAAGAACAAACCTCAAATCATGTGGACATTCGCTTCAGTTAAGTAGCAATAGCAGTAGCTGCTTGAAGGAGACCTCTGCAAACCAGACATGATGCTTCTGGTCTCTTGAGCTGCAGGAAGAGCCAACAGTGTTTCTCAACTCAATCTCTGAACACTTAACTGTGCTCTGTCTGTGCCCAGCCGTCTCGGGGGCTTGTTGTTTGTCTGGGAGACTTGAATGGAAGAGGGAATCATAGAATCATAGAAAAGTTTGGTTTGGAAGCTCATTTAGTCCAATCCCCTGCCATCAGCAGGTTCATCTTCACCCAGATCAGGTTGTCCAGCCTGGCCTTGAGTCTCCAGGGATGGGTCATCTACAACCCAGAATGCTAGAACCCCTCGTCCCTTTGCTCACTGCAGTGGTCTCTGGGTGTAGAAGATCCCATCCATGTTGCTGTCCCCATGCTCTTCTACTTCTAGTCAGTGGTAGCTTCATACAAGCAAGGAGATGAGGTAACTCCATGTTCCCATAGCTGCATTTCTCCTCCCAGGTCCAGTGCTATGACCCAGAGGACAACAAGTGGACGCTCTTGTCTCCCACCCCTTTTTACCAGAGGTGCATCAGTGCCGTCTGCTTGGACAACATCATTTATGTTGTAGGTGGACTTCTCAGTAAAATCTTCAGCTACGATCCAAGGAAAGACAGCTGGCGAGAAGTGGCCACCCTGCCTGGACCTCTGGTAAGGAAGAGCTTTGAGAAAGCAGCTCTGAGCTTTCCTTGTCTAGAATAGATGCAGCCATTTGTGTTTTGCTGAGATTGAAGGCACAGAAAATACACTATTGGTTTTGCTCTGAGCATGTGAACGTGACCTCTGCAGAGCAACTCAGACATATACATACTCACCATCAGTGTCCATACCGTTTGGAGGACATATCACCCACAGCAAACCCAAGTTTTCTTATTGAGACTGAGTCTATGCTAGCTATGGATGCTGGAAGAGTGAATTTGCAGGGTGAAAATATCGGTGTTGAGGACCTGTTCTCCACACTATGCGTTTCATAGTGAGTGTTGTACTGTCTCTAGTCTGGCTGGAAATGGTGGTGGTTTTGTATCTTCATTTAGTGTCACCCCAGCTTTTCACTCCAAAGCCATGTGAACTGTGCATAGTGAAGAAGAACGATAGGACACATAGAATAGTTTGGGTTGGAAGGGACCTTCAAAACTCATCTGGTCCAGCCCCCTGCCATGAGCAGGGACATCTTCACCAGCTCAGGTTGCTCAGAGCCCCGTCCAGCCTGGCCTGGGATGTCTCCAGGGATGGTTCAGCCACCACCTCTCTGGCCAACCTGGGCCAGGCTCTAACCACCCTTAGGGCCAGCAGTTTCTTCCTCACGTCTGGCCTGAATCTCTGCTATTTGAGTTTAAAACCATCACACCTTGTACTATCACAACAGATCCTGCTAGAAGTCTGTCCCCATCTTTCTTATCCGCCCGTTTTAATTATGGAATGGTTGCAATAAGATCTCCCTGGAACCTTCTCCAGGCTGAACAACCACAGCTCTCTCAGCCTGTACCTCAGCTGGATCCAAATAAAAATACCCATGTCAGTGCACACTTATATGTGTCTTTCACAGGCAGGTGCTGGCTGGGTTCCCAGGCTCTTGGGGTGCTTGTGAGTCCATGCTGTGCCTGGGGTTCTGCCAGAAACAGCAAAGTCCTGTCACCACTCACTTGAGCCATTTCAAAAGCCTAGACTCTTACTGAAATGGTAAGATTTCAGCACACTAGGAGCCAAACATCACTTATTTACTTTCACTCCCTTCTGCTGGGCAGGTGAGAATTGATCCCATTGCAATGGCTGACCCCCTTGCTCAACCCCAATTACTAAAGCTGGAGTTTGCTCCTCAGCTCTAGGGCTTTTCTTCTGTTTTCTAGGAGAGCTGTGGCCTGACGGTGTGTGGAGGGAAGATCTACATCCTGGGTGGCCGAGACGAGAACGGGGAAGGCACGGACAAAGCGTTCACTTTCGACCCGGTGACGGGGGATGTGGAGCAGCAGCCGCCGCTGCAACGCTGCACCAGTTACCACGGCTGCGTCACCATCCTGCAGCGCATGAACAGATGACCGTGGGGCTCCAGCTGCATCCACCTCCCCCCTAGAGCCCTCCCTTGAGACACTGGCCACCCAAAGCATGGACAGACATTTCACCTTTGTGTGGGGAAGGGCAATACAAGCCACTGAAGAAGATCTTCTCCAACCAGCCCCTGAGCAGCCTCTATTTTGTTTTTCCCGGCCTCCTGATGCAAATGGGTTTGATTTTGATCTAGGTCAGAGGATGGAAAGGTGCTGGGCTGTGTGAAGCTGCATCGCAGAGCTTGCCATAGTAGGATACAAGCATCCTTGCAGCCCTTGGAACTACTAAATTTGACTTTTACTTAGGTTTATCTGGCTGCATATTACAGTTTTCTTCTATGTTGGCAACAGGGGCTTGCTGTCCTGCAAGAACAAGTATTTGGTGCTTTCTGGTGCCCAAGACTGCTGCAGTAACACTTATAATTACAGGATCCAATTCTTTAGCTAAAGCTACCAGAAATATGACTATTTAACTCAGTAGAACTCTGTCAAACCATGGTGGTGAACTAGGTGTCCATTAATGTCCATGAACAGCTAGTCCCGTTGCAGTGGAGAGCTGAGATTGAGACTTCAAAGCTGATATCCCAAGAAAATTTCTCTACCAAATCCCCAAAACCCTGGTTAAATAGTCCATTCTGCACATGCTGTATGAGGGCTATTCCCCTAAAGTGTCTTTGTGAACACCATGACAACTTATTTGTGTAGCCAAGAGTTCTTTCTTCAGAGAGGCAGAGGTAGGGGAATATTAACGTGTAGGAATCAAGCATGAAGATCTGAGGCATGGTAGCCATAAAATCACATCTGCCTCATTTTGGCTCTGGAGTATGCTAGCAAGTATTAAAATAAATTGAATATTTAACAGATTTGATACAGGGTCCCTAAGAACCTGAATGTACAGCTGATTTGGAGGGCATTTGATTACACAGACCATATTGCACCAAGCCATTTGGTCTCAGGTATAGAAAAGGTCCTGAGCACATTGAATTTGGGTAGAATAGTCATAGCCTTTGGTGTCAGGGTCTTTAGTCCATGATTGGAACTGGTGATTTCTGGTGGGTCCTTGTAACTGTTCATGTTGTTCGATTAGGGATTTAGTTGTTGTCAAATGTAGAGTGGGATCTCTTAAAAACTCCCATTACATGTACATTTTAGGGTGCACTCCTCTACTGCAGGCTGCTGGCTGGCTGCTGTGTTCTCTGCATCTTCCTTTCCTCACCCCAATGATGACTTCTTCTTGAAGTAGAGGAAACGACTATGTCCACTGTCCCAGATACTTCCATTTTCAGGGCATTTTAATCCTCTTAAACCTTCTGGTTTTGCCTGTTTTCCCCATACAGCTGTTTTTTATCTGGTCGTCTTTAGTACCTCTGTTTTCTGTCATCTCTGAGAAGTTCACCTCTTCTTTGTGATGGTATCAAGCTCACCCGTAAAATGTGGCAAAAAGAAGTCCCTGCTGAAGAACCAAAACTGGCTGTAACCAGAGTATGCTGATATCTGTTCCCTTAGGAAATGTATGCTCTTTCTTTGTCCAAGTGATGAGCAAAGGTGTTTCATAACACGAATCATACCCTGTGCTCCTCATGGTCACATCTGGAAAGTCTCAGGGCTATGGTGGCCATTTCAGTGTGCACTACTTGCAAGTTCTAAGCCTCATTCTCTTTAAGGTCTGTGAATGTGGGTTAGACCTTTTATCAGATCATGAGCAGCACAATGTGTCATTTAAGCAATAAAAAGGAGGTTCAGTGCTGATATAGATTATTCCCTTGAGGATACAAAAGGAAATTAATGCTGGTAGAAGGTAATTTTATTTGCAATCAAACTGCATCCACAGTTGTGTCTTTAATGGAATTGGTGATTACAGGAGAAACTGGCACCTCTCCTTCAGTTAGTTCATGGAATCATAGAACAGTTTGGGTTGGAAGGGATCTTCCAAGCTCATCCAGTGCCACCCCTGCCATGAGCAGGGACATCTTCAGCAGCTCAGGTTGCTCAGAGCCCCGTCCAGCCTGGCCTGGGATGTCTCCAGGGATGGTTCAGCCACCACCTCTCTGGCCAACCTGGGCCAGGCTCTCACCACCCTCAGGGCAACAATTTCTTCCTTATGTCTGGTCTGAATCTTCCCTTCTTTAGTTTAAAACCATCAACTCTTGTCCTATCACAACAGGCTCTGCTCAGAAGTCTGTCCCCATCTTTCTTACAGACCCCTTCTAAGTCCAGAAAGGCTGCACTGAGGTCTCCCCGGAGCTTCTCTTCTCCAGCTGAACACCCCAGCTCTCTCAGCCTGTCCTCCCAGCAGAGCTGTTCCAGCCTCGCATCATTCCTGGGGCTCCTCTGGCCCCTCTCCAGCAGCTCCATGTGTGTCCTGTGCTGAGGACCCAGAGCTGGACCAGCACTGCAGGGGGGTCTCACCAGAGCGGAGCAGAGGGGCAGAATCCCCTCCCTCCCCCTGCTGCTCACGCTGCTGGGGATGCAGCCCAGGACACGGGTGGATTTCTGGGCTGCAAGCGCACGTTGCCGGCTCATGGCCAATCTTTCACCCCCAGCACCCCCAAGTCCTTCTCCTGGGGGCTGCTCTCCATCCCTCCATCCCCAGCCTGGATTGATACTGGGGTTAAATTGGTCCAAAAGAAAGCATCTGTCACAAGCACGAGCACATCAACCCATACTGTGATAGCCTTCAGGGCCAGAGAGACCCTTCTCCTCCTGTGGCATGATATCCTGAGGGCCACAAGCCCCAGTCTATCTCTCCTCCCCAATTTTGCCTCTCTCATTGCTCTCCTGTGCCGTAAGCAATTCACCACTTTTGTACGGGCACCCCTTCAAAGTGCACGGCTTGGGACCCAGTATCTCCACCTAGTCTCATAATTTATTTAGCCAAGGAAGTTCTTAATTCTCCATAGGCTTCCCATTAATATATCCCTCCTCTTGGTCTGCGCTTCAGAAAATTGTGCTATTTTTTCAAGTGAATGAGCGCAGTGAGAGTTTTCATTGAGCAAAATCTGTTCTGCTGAGGATGGTGAGCAACACAAGGAATCAGACCTTATGAAAGGGGTGGTCCTCGTGCCAAATTTCTGACTTGAATAGGGCCCTAAACACAGACATAGCTTGAGAAGAGCATAGAAATATATTTGGACATAGATTAAAAAAAAAAGGTAGTTTTCCACTTGCACCAACAACTTCTCTTCCCACTGTGTTTCCTGATTTTCCTAAGGCCTCCTGGGAGTCTCTTACTGTACTTCATGCTTTATTTCTGTAGAAATAAGCACACCCGAAAGAGTAGAAGGTGTTCTCATCAGCTTTCCCACTTGTTTTATGTGTGTGGTTTGTTTCAATAGGTGTAACATGGTGGTGGAAGTTATGGCATAGATACTGAAAGGTTCACCTCATTCTTGGTCCTAATATTCATGTGTTTGTGTGTTGTAAGGGCTGTGGCCATGCAGGGAAGGGTTGGGGAAGGAATTTAACCTCTTTTAGAAATAAATATTCACCTTGACTCCTGAGTGTCTTCGCTGCAGGAATTTCATTTGTGCATATTGCTTCATGACAGTCCAAAAAATGCATCATTGATGGAGCATCAGAAGAACTTTGAGAGCACCATACTTGAGATGTCCCAGCCTCTGTCTAGGATACCTGAATCCTCAATCTAAGCAGGTAGGAAGTTCTAGGTATGACTTTTTGTCTGCCTGGAATGATATTTTTAACTATCACACAGGGTCATGGCCAAGCTGGTGTAGAGAAGGTGCCTGGATCATTCAAACTCAGTGGAAGGAGAGGGAAACTTGTACTCATATTTTGGAATGAGGGAGAGAGTATTTCCAGAGAAAATGAAAAAAATATGTGTCTTGGCTGATTCTTGCTCTTCTTTAGTGTGGTAGAAGAACACAAAACATTAAACTGGCTGCCACGGCAGCCCGCTTCAGTTTCTGAGGCGGCTTTTCTCAGTTCACATGTAAAGCACCTCCTTGCTATGTTTACAGCAGTACACAGATTTGCTGTGGGAGCTTTGTATGGCAAAAGATGTAGAATGAAGTAGAGATCATCTGCCAAGCACGTGCGGTAGTTTCAGCTTTATGTATTTAAGCTTTTAAAAACAAAATAAATTACTCTTTTTTTTTTTCTTTTACATTCCAAACCAGCAACTGTCAATCACTTTTGAGTAGTACTTGAACCATCCCTTCCTCCCCCATGTACCTTTGGTTTTCCTGCTGCCTGACTCAGCTGTTGGGTTATTTTGGGTATGTTTTTATTTTGGATGGAAGCCAGAGGGAAGAAAAAGCTTTTCAAGAGCAGATCACATGGATGGTGTGGACAGCAAGACCTTCAGGGACTGACAACATTTGTCCATGACACACAAACTAGAAGAATTATAAATAACCTGGATGATGTGGCTACTGTGGAGAACAAGATGAATTGTTTGGTAGCTTTGACTAACTAGTGAAAAAAAAAAGCCTTTCTCCTGAAGGCAAATGAGATGTGATGCAACTGGGCACAAGACAGATGCCACCCAGAGACAGAAAAGCATCCTGTGGAGCAGCGTTCAGAGAGGGATTTGGTGGCTGGAGTGGCCGAGCATCTGAAGCAGGTTCCAGTGTGATGCTGTTAGCAGCGAGGTGATACTGGGATGTGGGAGCAGAGGGGTGACATGGAGGGCTGAACTGGGTCACTGCCATCATTGCAATGGGAGCAGATCCAGAGTTCTCACTTAGTGGAGAATGTGAAAATCCGGAGGAACAGAAGAGACATTGAAATTATTTAGGAGTGGGATAAGGATTACAGGGAGTTCAGTCTGTGATATTTAGCAGAAAGAAGGTACAAACACATTTGGTACCAAGTGTTAGAATCATATCAATCATATCATCATATATCATATCATATCATATCATATCATATCATATCATATCATATCATATATCATATCTGATATATAGAGCCCTTGTATTCCAGGAGGAAATAGTTGGTGATTTACTGAGCCATCTGGATCCTTACACGTCTGTGGGACCAGATGGGATCCATCCTAGGGTGGTGAGGGAGCTAGCAGAAGAACTCGCCAAGCCACTCTCCATCATCTTCCAACAGTCCTGGCTCACTGGGGAGGTCCCATATGATTGGAAATTGGCCAATGTTACCCCAGTCCACAAAAAGGGCTGCAAAGCTGACCCTGGCAACTCCAGGCCTGTCAGCCTGACCTCAGTGCCTGGCAGGGTTATGGAACAGCTCATCCTGAATGGAATCACACAGCACCTTCAGGATGGACAAGGAACCAGACCCAGCCAGCATGGGTTTAGGAGGGGCAGGTCCTGTCTGACCAACCTGATCTCCTTTTATGATCAGGTGACCCACCTGGTGGATGAGAGGAAAGCTGTAGATGTGGTCTGTCTGGACTTCAGCAGAGCCTTTGACACTGTCTCCCATAATATACTCCTGCAGAAGCTGGTAGCCCATGATTTGGACAAGTGCACTCTCTGCTGGGTTCAGAACTGGCTGGAGAGCCGGGCCCAGAGAGTGCTGGTGAATGGGGCTGCATGCAGCTGGTGGCCAGTCACTAGTGGTGTCCCCAGGGGTCGGTGTTGGGTCCAGTCCTGTTTAACATCTTTATTGATGATTTAGATGAGGGGATTGAGACCATCATCAGCAAATTTGCTGCTGACACCAAGTTGGGAGGGAGTGTGGAGCTGCTGGAAGGCAGGAGGGCTCTGCAGAGGGATCTGGACAGACTGGAAACATGGGCCGATTCCAATGGGATGAAGTTCAACAAGGGCAAGGGCCGGGTCCTGCACTTTGGCCACAACAACCCCCTGCAGCGCTCCAGGCTGGCACAGAGTGGCTGGAGAGCAGTCAGGCAGAAAGGGACCTGGGGGGACTGATGGACAGGAAGCTCAACAGGAGCCAACAGTGTGCCCAGGTGGCCAAGAAGGCCAATGGTGTCCTGTCCTGTATCCAAACCAGCGTGGTCAGCAGGACAAGGGCAGTGATCCTTCCCCTGTGCTCTGCATTGGGGAGGCCACACCTGGAGTATTGTGTTCAGTTCTGGGCCCCTCAGCTCAGGAAAGAGATTGAAGTGCTGGAGCGGGTCCAGAGAAGAGCAACAAGACTGGGGAAGGGACTTGAACACAAGACCCATGGGGTGAGGCTGAGGGAGCTGGGCTTGTTCAGTCTGGAGCAGAGGAGGCTTAGAGGTGAGCTCAGCACTCGCTAGAACGACCTGAAGGGCAGTTCTAGCCAGGGGGGATTGGGCTCTTCTCCCAGGCAGTCAGCAATAGGACAAGGGGGCATGGGCTTCAACTCTGCCAGGGGAAATTGAGGCTGGAGATGAGAAAGCAATTCTGTGCAGAGAGAGTGGTCAGCATTGGAATGGCTGCCCAGGGAGGTGCTGGACTCACCGGCCCTGGAGGTTTTTAAACTGAGATTGGCCATGGCACTTACTGCCATGATCTAGTAAACAGACTAGAGTTGGACCAAGGGTTGGACTTGATGATATCTGAGGTCTTTTCCAACCCAGTCGATTCTGTATTTCTGTGATATCATATCATATCACATCAATCATATCACAGTATCACAGTATGTTTGGGATTGGAAGGGACCTCAGAAGATCATCTACTCCAATCCCTCTGCTAGAGCAGGAACACCTAAGTGGGGTCACACAGGAACATGTCCAGGCAGGTTTGAATGTCTGCAGGGAAGGAGACTCCACAATCTCCCTGGGCAGTCTGGTCTAGTGTTCCGTCACCCTCGCTGAGAAGTTTATTCTCAAATTTAAGTGGAACCACTTGTGTTCCAGCTTGATCCCATTACCCCTTGTCCTATCATTGTTTGCCACCAAGAAGAGCCTGGCTCCATCCTCATGGCACTCACCTTTTATATACTTACAGACATTATTAAGGTCCCCCCTTAGTCTCCTCTTCTCCAAACTAAAGAGACCCAGCTCCCCCAGCCTTTCTTCATAAGGGAGATGCTCCACTCCACTCAGCATCTTTGTTGCCCTACGCTGGACTCTCTCCAGCAGTTCCCTGTCCTTCTGGAACCAAGGGGCCCAGAACTGGACACAATACTCCAGATGGGGTCTTGCCAGGGATGAGTAGAGGGGCAGGAGAACCTCTCTGACCTACTGACCACCCCCCTTCTAATACATCTCAGGATGCCATTGGCCTTCTTGACCACAAGGGCACAGTGCTGGCTCATGGTCCTCCTGTTGTCCACCAAGAACCCCAGATCCCTTTCCCCTACACTGCTTTCTAATAGGTCATTCCCCAGCCTATACGGGAACGTGACGTTGTTCCTGCCTAGATGGAGGACTCTATGCTTTCCCTTGTTATCATATCAATAATATCATCATCAATCTTCCACCCCACCTGAGTGTCACGGGCAGGAGTTGAGAGAAGGATTAACAAGGGAGAAGTCATAGAATCGTTTTGGTTGGAAAAGACCCTCAAGATCATCAAGTCCAAACATTAAACCCACCCCTGGCACTGCCCCATGTCCCTGAGAACCTCATGTCTGTCTGTCCAACCCTCCAGGGATGGTGACTCCAGCACTGCCCTGGGCAGCCTGTTCCAATGCCCCACAGCCCTTTTGGGAAGAAATTGTTCCCAAGATCCAACCTCAACCTCCCCTGGCGCAACTTGAGGCCGTTTCCTCTGCTCCTGGCGCTTGTTCCTGGGGAGCAGAGCCCGACCCCCCTGGCTCCAAGCTCCTTTCAGGCAGTTCAGAGATCAGAAGGTCTCCCCTCAGCTCCTGTTCTCCAGCTGAACCCCCCAGCTCCCTCAGCTGTTCCCCATCACACCTGTGCTCCAGAATGCTGACTTGCCATTTACTTGTGACACTACCAATGGTTTCAGAAGCCATTTCATCCTCTCACTCATGCTGCTCTTTCATCTCTTTCAAGCTTACTTCCCAACTATTGACTTGTCACATACAGGCTTGACCTACAGAGATATATCACCTGCCTCATGACATACCCCTGGGCTGGGCTGTTTTGTCTACTCCTGCTCCTTCTTGCTCAACCATTCCAGGCCTGATGTATGCGGTATCTCTAATGAATACAGCTTATTTACTCACATGGCAATTGTTATTTTTTTAATGCACAGAGCCAAAAAAAACCCACCTTCCCAGCATGAATGTGGCACGGCATCACTCTGCTCCAGCCTCTGGAGATGCTGAAGCTGTTTTCTCATTTATCTGCCCAGCTGGCAGGAGATGATAGCATTGTGGGGCACGACAGCAGTGCGCAGGGGTGCAAGTCCCAGCTGAAATGACGAGCTAGTGCTGATTAACTCAGATTAAGGGTCAGCATAGCCAGCTGGGAACTGGTGGGCAGAGATAATAGCAGTTTCAGTGGCTGTCTTTCTAGCTTTAAATATTCCCAGAAGAATAAAAGGGAGGAGGGAACCGTGTCAGATTTATTGCAAGGTTGATGTGGCCAAATTTATTTCCTATTAAATGCGAATAGTGGCAGGACGAGCAGGGTCATTCAGACCTAGAACCTGGCTTGAAATTCCCAGTTCATGTGGAATAAGATGTTTACCAGTTTGTAGTGACAAGGATTGAATTCTACTTTTAGGACTCATACACACACCGCAACGCTTTGTGGGTGCAAGAGTTGGGTTGTGTGTAGAGACACAACAGGAGTTGTCCAGCTGTTGGGCTTCATATGTTGCTTCTCAACTGCTTCATCTCACACTTGGTGCAATGTCACCTGAGAGAACGTGTGCCTGAATGCAAAGAGAGGATTCCCAATCCCTGGGATTCAGAATCGAGCTCATTTATGGTCTATGTACTGTTTTTTCACCTGTGACCATACAACATCATTATCATAGAATCACAGAATTATTTTGGTTGGAAAACACCTTTAGGATCATCAAGTCCAACTATTAATCTAACACTGTCACTAAACCAGGTCCCTAAGAACCTCATCTACATTTATTGAGAAGCGTTGAAAGGTAGAAAAGAAAATATTCCTAGACATGCAAACAGCAGACAAAACTGGGTGACCTAAAAGTCCTAAACATTTCAACTTGAACTAAACGTTTACTTACTTGAAAGGCAGAGTTACAGCGAGAGGTACACAGAGAGGTGGTGGATGTCCCATCCCTGGAGACATCCCAGGCCAGGCTGGACGGGGCTCTGAGCAACCTGAGCTGGTGAAGATGTCCCTGCTCATGGTAGGGGTGGCACTGGGGGAGCTGGGAAGGTCCCTTCCAACCCAAACTGTTTTATGATTCTGTGACCTCACTGCACAGATGGTCATGGGTTACCACATGTAGCATCTCTGAGGAAGGTGCTTCTTGTCCCACACAGCCCACCAAGGGTACCCCTGTGCTCTGCATGGGAGGGTTGGCTGTGTCCCCATCACAAGAGGTTCCACTGAAATTTAAGAAGAAACTTCTTCCTGGTGAGGGTGCCAGAGCCTGACCCAGGCTGCCCAGGGAGGTTGTAGAGTCTCCTCTGCAGACATTCAAACCCGCCTGGACACCTTCCTGTGGAACCTCAGTTGGGTGTTCCTGCTCCATGGGGGGATTGCACTGGATGAGCTTTCCATGTCCCTTCCAATCCCTGACATTCTGGGATTCTGTGATCTAGCCTGGGCTTGGCAAAACACTGGTCATTGAGAGTCTGTGCAGGGTCTCCCTTTTTGGTTCCCATTAATGTCTGCAGAAATGGGATTCAGAGACATGCCTGGGCTATGGCCAGCAGCCTTTGTGCTCACTGCTTTGGTGACAGAGCCTGTTTTCAACCAGCTGCCGAGACACCGAAAGGAGACTGAAAGCCTCTGTGTGCAACAAGCTTCAAGGAAGCTGAAAACGGGGGCCATTCTGCATGGAGGAGACATAGCCACTCAAGGAGGCTATTCCATCCACGTAAGATGCTTGGGCAGCTCTGTCCTTCGTGAGGGGCAGGGATGCTCAAAGGAGTGACAAAACCTGGATGCAAAGGCTGAAGAGGAGGGGAATCTGAAGAGCTCTGGGATGTCAAACAAAAAAAAATCTTTATTAAAAATTAAATATCTGAGGTTTTGTCCACACAGCACAGCTCACCTTCCCCTCCTTGCTTTGAGGAAGTCTGGGAAGGTCCCACCAGGACCTCTTAGAATAAATTGTACCTTGGTCATGCTTGGGCCACTTGCCACAGATGCATGTACTCTTGGCAGCTTTAATAGGATATTGCATGTATCACCCATCTTCACATGCAGAATTATTAAGCCTTGGAGATACTGGCTTATTTTATTCCATATCTGTCTTCCTTTTGGAGAACAGAGCAACTCTGCATGAAGTCTCTAGTTTGACCCAGTATTTGTCCTTGCCAGCTCTTCCCCATCTGACCTTCAGCCAAGTCATTTAATCTACCGAATATCTCTGTTCCCTCATTAGTGGGTCCAACATATCTTCTTTATTTACTCTATAGCACCGGTCCCTGAAGGAAAATCTGCAGTTGGATCAAACTGAGTTATTCACTGTGCTGCAAGAGATCTGAAGAAGCACAACACAACAGACTTCATTTTGGGAATGGGTGGGTGAAGTGCAAAAAAGTAAAGTAAAATAAGACTTTAAATGAAACAGTCATCTCTCTGATGCCTACAAAAAAATCTTTGAGCAGTTCAGTGAACAAGTAACTGAAAGGAAAACTACTCGACAATCAATTTGGATTGCTTAATCTAAATTATATGTATTTTAAGTATCTATGTATGACACAGAACTAAGCTGAACTCTTAAACTACAAATTTAAGTCCCTGAACAGGGGACTACAGCAAATCTAACTTGGCAGGAGCTGTTACCTTTTAAGATAAAGAATGGGATATTGAGATAAGAGCTTCACAACAACGTAGATGTCGTGTTCACTAAGTAAGAGCAAAAAAATGCCAGCAGCAAAATAATTCTTGACAAAATAGTGCACAACACACAAGTGCAACACAAGCTATGAAGGGGGATTAAAATCTTCATGAGGTCCTTGAGTCAGGGCAGTGTTCTCATCACATCTGGCTCTGGGGAGTTTTCATCATCTTGATCCTATCTCCATCCTACTTCAATGAGCCCATTGGGATCCAGCACTCACGGTCACATCTCTGGAGAGCTGCTTTTATCTCAGCTGCTTCCAGCTCCCCTTTCAGCCACATTACATCGTTCCTCCGATCCGTGCATATCTGGGTGACCTCTCTCAACAACTCCCGTAACTGGAAGGTCTGTTGCTTTTCTTCCCCATGTTGCTGCTGGACACCGTCCAATTTGCCCTTCAAGGTGCTGAGCAAAATTTTGGATTTCTTTGAGCTTCGTTTCTGTTTCCTAGCATGTCTGTTACAGTTCGATAGGATTCACATGCAGCCAGCTGCTCAACCATACCACTGGATTACAAGATGAGCTGTTTATTGTCACTCTTTGGGGTTTTGGTTTTGTATTCTGTTAGTCAGAATTATTTCTTGTACCATCTTTGATGTTCTTCCTTTCCTTCTGCAACTCTTCCCCCAAAGTCTTGTAAGAGCCATCTTGGCTTGCAAACCATGGTTCAGAATTTGCACGTCTTTGATTTCTTCTTTCAGCTCATAGTTTCTCATGCTGAGATTGGTGACCAAACCTCTGAGGTCCCATATTTGATTTTGCAATGTTTCCTTGAAAGAGATCAGATCCTGAAATGACATTTGCTGGGGATGTCCATTCCAGCAATGGAAGAAAGAAGTGGGGTCTGGAGAAGTGAAGCTTTGGAAATCTGGAGGAAGAGGAGAGGGGTCAAAAAGATGTTGTTCATTTTGATTGCTCTGAATTTGATGTTTAGTGTTACTGCATTTGATCATCATCCTGCTCCTGGTGACCATTTCTCTTTATCAGCAGGACCATTGTTAACACATCATTACTCACATGGATTAAGGTTACTATGAAAATTGTATGCTGTACACTTTGGGTCTATCCCTTTGGCCCTCAAAGAACAGAAATTTTCAACATATGAGCTGCATATATTGTAAAACGTATGGCTTGAGTCCAAGCAAGGCAGGCTGCCATCATCTTCAGATCTAGAGAAACTTCTCCTATCAAATCCACATCTTCTCTAGACTATTTCACCCCCTTTTTTGCTGTTTAGGAAGACTTAGGACTTTTTAATTAAGGAGCCTGGATTGAACCAAGAACCTGTTAAGAAAACATGAAAATAAGCACAATAAAGCTTATTTTCTCAGGATCAGAGGTTTTTTTTCCCCTTCACTCCTAGCAGTGCACTCCCAGAGCTCCAGTCTCAAGAAGAAATTACAAATAATAGAGGAGATTTATGGTTTTGGGAGACACCATGTTCTCTCCATCTCTTTCTCCTATAATTAAGGCACTCCAGGAGTTATTACAAGACATGGTATCAAAGCTCTCCATGGTATCAAAGATCTCCATAGTGACTAACTCAACCTCCTTAATTTTTTAGCTCTTAAGGCTTGATGAAGAACAGAGGAGGGTTAATAAAACACCTTTTACTGAGTACAGCAGCCTCAGGGCCAAGCGCTCTTTTAGCCCTTCACGTGAAAGCCGTGCACAAAGTGCCATCAAAAACCTGCATTTAAAACTGCAGAATGGCTTTGAATCAACTTCTATTTTCATAATGGAACAAGGAAAAAATAAAAAAGAAGGAAAAAGGGTTGTCTTTATGCACATGAATTGATGAAACCATGTGAAAGAAGATTATGGGGACGGTGTGGTGATCCCTTGGCATTGCCTTCACCACTCTGCACCAGACCCGTCAATCATTTAACATGTTAAAATAGGCACCCACTGCCCTACATGTGTAGAGCCTTTAACTTCTCAATGCCCCTCTTTCAGAGGAGTTTGCTCAGCTTCCATGCAACAAAGGCTTTATGATACCTCCAAAGTAGGAAATATTCCTCTCCCACCGAACCTGATGGGCTATGGGAGCCAGATGTCCCATGGGGCTGTTGTTCTGCTTTGTTTTCCCAGGGTTGCCCAGCAAGTCAGTGGCAGAACATGGATTTCAATGTACATCTCCCACAGCCTGTGCCAGGCCTTTTGCAGTCTCAGTTCTTTCAGCTTTTGTCGTCTGCTGCTTGCATGCAAACGCGAGCTTGCCTGGTTACAATCCCTCGCATTGTCCGCGAGGTCTTGGCCAAAGAGAATTGAAACGGGCTTTGCATGACTCCAATGCAAAAGCACAGGCTGGATGGGGGAGAGGGGAAAAACATCACTAGACAGGCAAAAATATTTTAGCTTTAAAAAGAGAAAAATGCCAGAAGTGGTTTAAAGAGAATAAGCAAGGAATATTTTTCATTCTCATAGTGCACAAACCAGAGAGCCTTTAATTATATTAGCAGGTGGGAAGCTATGAACATGCTGAAGTAGATATTTCCCTTCATGTCATTAATCTGTGAAGCTGTTGCCACAAGACACCGTGGATGTCAAAAATTATACATGGGCTTAGGAAAGTAAACGGACAAAGTTCATGAAATAAAAATCCTGTGGGGTGTATTTACATTTCTAGCTCAAGAAAACCAGGCACTACAAGCTGCTGGGGGAGGATACAGTGAAAGCTCTTCTGAGAACCCACTTGGGGTACTGTGTCCAGCTCTGGGTCCTCAGCACAGGACACACATGGAGCTGCTGGAGAGGGGCCAGAGGAGCCCCAGGAATGATGCGAGGCTGGAACAGCTCTGCTGGGAGGACAGGCTGAGAGAGCTGGGGTGTTCAGCTGGAGAACAGAAGCTCTGGGGAGACCTTAGTGTGGCCTTTCCGGACTTAAAAGGGACCTGTAAGAAAGCTGGAGAGGGACTTTTTATAAGGGCATGTAATGACAGGGAAAGGGGTAATGGCTTTAAACTGAAAGAGGGGAGATTCAGGCCAGTCATGAGGAAGAAATATTTTACAATGACGACAGTGAGAGCCTGTCCCAGGTTGGCCAGAGAGGTGGTGGATGAACCATCTCTGGAGACACCCCAGGCCAGGCTGGACGGGGCTCTGAGCAACCTGAGCTGGTGAAGATGTCCCTGTCATGGCAGGGGTGGCACTGGATGAGCTTGGAAGATCCCTTCCAACCCAAACTATTCTATGATTCTTTAACTATTTGCACCTTCTTTTGGTCTTGAAATACTGGATTAGAAAGATGTTTAACCTGAGTCCATGCAGCTGTTCCTGGAGTCTAAAAGGCTGAGTTTACCAAGGCCCATGTAAAGCCAGCTCCAAACCAAAAGACCTGAGGTCAGACTCTGTTTCACCCACTGAGCAGCATCAATTTTCATGCTACTAGCAATAAGAATTACTGTAACGTTCTGTTGGGCTGAGCTGAGCTTTCCTCAGAGAGATGATTTGGTCTTAAACAGTTTTTCTGCCAGAGATGGAGGTTTACGGGGGCTACAAAGAGACATAAACCAGCTGTCTCCACTGTGCCCCCAAAAAGATTAAGTGAGGAGAGTGATCTGGATTATGGACCTTTTATTTGAAGGCAGAGGAAGCAACACAGAATTTATTCAGGTCAGGGGAATACTGAGCAGCTGATCACATGCTAAATATTTATGTCCAGCTGGGGGAATTCCTCAGAATGATATTTTTCCACCCATCTGTAACAAAGCTGGCAGCAGACGCTCTCCAGAGCTCATTAATGTAGTGGTAACGATGTCTATAAATCAGACATCAGGACTTGCCTGGGCAGAGGATGGGATTTGATTTGCTTTCGCTGCAGATGAGATTTCTGACAGGAGGTCAGAAGCTTTTCTGGCTCTGAACCAGTGAGACTTTGTCTCTTTTTCTCTTACTATGCGTCTCTGGCTGGTGACAATTTGCTTTCTAACTGGGATCCAGAGAGGGGAGACACTGACTGTGATTGCAAAGTCAATGGTAGATAAAACAGATAATAAAGGCTTAGGGCATTGCTGTTCTCTTTCCCAGTCCCCTACTTAGTCTCCGGTGGTGATGTTGTGTTTCTGTTTCCACCAAGAATGTCCCCTTCACCAAACCAGGGTGTTGGTTACCTCCTAGAGAAGCACTGACAGTGCCTTGGTCAGCATCTTGCCACCGTTCTCTGACACAGGTGGGAATGCGGTCAGCACACAGAATATTGTATGAAACACCTTTCTATAGGTTTTTTTCATAGTCTCACTCCTTTTCTGGTTGCAGTATGGTTTTGATTACACAGGTTTGCTTAAACCTGGCTATGTTATAATAACTTGTAATAACAAAACAGTACCTTAGGAACTGATCTGTCCAGAGATGATCAGGTCTTTCAAGAGGCTTCAGATCATCTGCTGAGACACTGGCAGAGACCAGAAGATGCTTTTTTCTCAGAGCAGGTGGATTGAAATGGGTCTATAAGAATGATGGGGACAAACTTTTAGCAGGGCCTATTTGTGATAGGACAAGGAGTGATGGTTTTAAACCGAAAGAGGTGAGATTCAGGCCAGACATGAGCACAGTGAGACCCTGTTCCAGGTTGGGCAGAGAGGTGGTGGCTGAACCATCCCTGGAGACATCCCAGGCCAGGCTGGACGGGGCTCTGAGCACCCTGAGCTGGTGAAGATGTCCCTGCTCATGGCAGGGCTGGCACTGGATGAGCTTGGAAGGTCCCTTCCAACCCAAACTGTTCTATGATTCTATGAGAAAGAGAATGGATGGAAAGAGTTGCCTAGAGATGTGCAAACTCCATCCTTGAAGCTTTTCAGGCCACACCTGGACAAATCCCTGAGCCCAAACACTGCTGTCAGTGGGAGGTTGCACTAGAGACCTCCTGAGGTCCTTTCCAGCCTGCACTGACTGTGATTCTCCAGCAGCAAGTTTGTCAAGAGAGGCTGCTGAACATCAGAGAGACCATGTCTTCTGCCCTGGGTGGAATAAACCTCACAGCAGAGACCATCCCCTCACTGGGGACCAGGGGTGTCCTGCAAGCACAACTTGGGGCTGAAAAACCCACAGATACACATGGATCCACATGCTGTAGTTCTTTTTCAGCCTTTGTTCTAGTCTTATTAGTCACACTGGCTCAACATGTTCCCCACTGACACAGATGCGTTTTTAGTCCTTTGAAAGGGATTTTTTCTATAGGAGGTTTAATCCTCTCACCCCTCCATACTTGGTATCCGTATCTACCCCTATAATTGCATAGATATTAGAGAGAAATGATGTTTCTATGAAGACCAGTGGGGTCAAAATGGAAATGCAGGAATCTCAGCATGAAATTTATTTGTCCAGCAGCTGATAAACATGGAAAGTGTCAGAATAGGTGATTGATGGGCTGAGCATTGCCCAACCATGTACAGCCTAGGGACAAGTCTTTGTGTGCAGACTGGTCCCCAAGCCCACTGCTAAATAAATGCACATATAAGTCGACAATGATATTTCCTATGTGTGCAGATGAGAAGAAATAAGAAATATTTACTTCTTCCGCTGTCAGTCTTTAACCAATTTATTCCAGGAAAAAATGGAGCGAGTGAGGAAAATGAAGTGAGTAATAAGATGGGAATGGAGCTGCCCCGCTGGGAATTCATCCGAACAGACAGATCTTCCACTGTATAAATATTTGATCGTGTTTCTGATCAAAGGACTGTAGCGTAATTCAGTAACTTGTGTTCAAGCAGGAAAAGAGAAAAGGCTTGCTTTTAATATAAATCTTGTCCCTCTGAAGCCCACAGCCCTTAAAGAACAGCAATTAGTGGAGAGAAAAATCAGAAATATAATATAGAAGTGTTCAAAGAAGAACAAAAAGTGTCAGAAAATTGCAAATTTTTTTTGTGAGTTACCTGGGAGGGCAGGAACAGTTTATTTGCTGAGGCTCATCCTTTCATATCCAGCCTGATTTGCCATCGGAGCTTAGCGTTAGCTCAGATTCAGCCTCTGCTGTGCAAAAAAGATGTTTATGTGATTAGCGAATAACTCTGTATTGTGACTGTTCTTGCCCTCTTCTCCTTCCATAAGAAAAAAAGTCATTGTTATGCACAAGTCATTCTGTGGGAAACCCTGGAAGTCCTCACATCCACCCATCAGAGAGCACTGATCGCTTTTTTCCCCTTTCTCTAAGCAATTATTATCAGTCGGATAAGTCAAGTAATGAGCTTGCCATCCGATAGGTTCTTAGTGCATTATTTCACAGTGCACTTGGGAATAAACAGAGGATGTATGTGTGCATGCATATAAATATGCATAGAATTTGGTGTTGCTTGACATTTTTGACCTACATGTTTTATTGGATGGGACTAATAGGAAAACCTTTAAAAGTGTAAACTCTCCATGAAAGAGCATTTATTTTTTCACACTGATGGAAATATTTTGCTATATTGTTCATGCAATAGCTAAAAAAAGGCAGTCCAAAGTTGTTTTAGGTAAAATTACGAAAATATTACTTTGAGCTGTTAGCTAATTTTTATTTCATTGAAAGTTTTCATTCTCTCTTGTCCCTTCCCTTCCCTTCCCTTCCCTTCCCTTCCCTTCCCTTCCCTTCCCTTCCCTTCCCTTCCCTTCCCTTCCCTTCCCTTCCCTTCCCTTCCCTTCCCTTCCCTTCCCTTCCCTTCCCTTCCCTTCCCTTCCCTTCCCTTCCCTTCCCTTCCCTTCCCTTCCCTTCCCTTCCCTTCCCTTCCCTTCTTCTTCTCTACTTCTTCTTTCTTCTTCTTCTTCTTCCTCTTCTTCTTCCTCTTCTTCTCTACTTCTTCTTTCTTCTTCTTCTTCCTCCTCCTCTTCTTCTTCTTCTTCTTCTTTATTCTTCTTTCCTTTCCTCTTTAACAAAGCTTCAACATGAGAAAAATATCTAATGTGTCATTCCCTCAGTGGTGTGGTGTTTGTTTGTTTGTTTGTCAAGCAAACAGATGCCATAAATATCTGTAAAGACCAACCCAAACCAGGGGTTTGGTTTGCTTGTAGTGGTGGCTGCAAATATTGTGTATTGGGGGTGAATGATGTATTCATCAATGGAAGATTAAAAAGGATGAGGAAGATCTGAAAGCAATGAAGTGAGACCAGCAAGCCTGAACTTGAGGTATTTGTTGGGATATTTGCCAGGTACACTTGCCCTCTCTAATGGTCAGTGCTTGGGAGCCACCGCCTTGCTCCAGTTCCTGCTCATCAAACCAAGAACCTTCTTCTCATCCTCATTTCCTAGGCGGAAGCGCCATCTGCTGCAAGATCAACAATTCTCCACCCAAATAACTAATGGGAAAGGAGGTGTTTTCCATATCCTGGATGAAAGAGGGACATAGTAACACACAAGGCTCCTGACCAAGCCTGCTGCCTTGGCCAATAGACTGGGTAGGAGGCACCTCTGCAAAATAACTTTTGCTTGTAGGGAACATTTTGTTCTTCTACATCTTGGGGCATCCCCTTGGGCCAGGGATGCTCAGACCCTCTTTTCCAGTGCACACAGAGGTTCCAGCTCAACCCGTATACCTGGCATCTAGATTCATCCTTGTTTGTCTTAAATTGAGGGAAAAAAAGGAGAAGAGCGTTGAAATGAGCTCTGGAAAGGGGAAGGTGGTTCCCATTACACTCCTACAACTTCTTCAGTGGTACTGGGAAGGACCTGGACAAGGCTCACAGGATTGTAGATTAATTCAGGCTCAATGACCCCTCTTAGCATCAACAAAGCTTGATGTACTCATGTCTGACATGCACTGACTCAGCCTGTTCTCATCTTCTTGAGGCCCAGTTTCTGCAGCTTGAACCTGGCCAGGCAAGTAATACCTGGGGCCACCTGGAAGTGGGGGATGTGATACACTCTTGCTTTAGGGTACAAAACACAACAGGTTTGTCCAAGTAGCCATGGAAATCTTTTACTTTTGTAACATAAAATTGGATTTATTTATTTATTTAGTTTAAGTAAAAAAACTGTGTCATTGGCAATTGCCTGCCTGGCTTGGATGGGAGCATGCAAATGGCTTCCCAGGGATATGGGTGAAATCTGAATGTGTGACTCGAAGATTTGTCCCATCTCTGACTTGGAGGAGATCAGGACCTTAAGGAAACTGAGGCATGAAGCAACACATGAGAAAACATTACCTAATTCTCCAAACCCACCAAGAACACCAACACCCACTTTTCTCAGCATCTTAATTTGCCACATAGACGTGTGTGCACAGGGCAGGATGGCTGTAGGATCAAGCTCACCGTTACGAACACCCCATGCAAAGTCCAGAGAGGTTCCAAGGTGTGACCTTATGGGTTTAACCTCTGCTTGGCTCCCTCTGAGCCTCATTTCATCTCGTTTCCTGATCTGGAAAACCACCTTTGAATTTGAGGTTGCCATGAATGTAAAATCTTCCCTGGGCTCACCTATTACAGCCGTTCCTGCTGAAAATATAGTCCCTGATCATGTCTGAGTTTGTTTTTTTAACTGAACAACCTTTTTTCTCCCCCCGCTTTCTTTCTAAATCATGTGCAATCATTTAGATTTTCCTCTTTGATTATGAATTTTCTGGGGTAGGAACCATTGCTTTTCATCATCTATGGCAGGGGCTGTTACAGGACCACCTATCGCAACTGGACAGTAGCAGGACCTTTATCCATGTCCAGGTCTTTTAAATGCTCTGCTGATACATAAAATAATCACCACAAAACCGCCATGGACTTTTCTGAAGCTGTGAGGGACAGGCAGACCCAGACCAGCCACAGCCTGCAGTTACACGTCCATCCACTTTTTTGGGTATTTCTTTTGTCGTGTTAGTTAAATCTGGTCTCTCTTAAGGACAGTTTGCTAAACTGAAGACCCACCCCAAGGCAGTTTCTTCAGCCTGCTTGCAATCTTGCTCCTCACCAGTGGGTGTCATCTCAAAACCACCAGTGCCTGGACTTGGCATCTCTAACCAGGCTTTATTGTGGTTTCCAGTAGGATTTCCCCCAAACTGGAAAGGGTGTTGTCCTCTCTTCCTGTTGCTATGTCCATCCCTACCATTGCATCTGCAGGTAGAGCTGCTGCAGTCTGGCTTGCAGAGCACAGAGGATGGGGACAAGTCCTGGCTGAGCTGTAGCAGTCACTAACACCACTATAACCCACGAACGCACCAGTTTGTGAGAGGATAAGGGTTAATGGTTTTAAATTAAAGGAACGGAGATTCAGGCTAGATATGAGGAAGAAATTGTTGTCCCTGAGGGTGGTGAGAGCCTGGCCCAGGTTACCTAGAGAGGTGGTGGATGAACCATCCCTGCAGACATCCCAGGCCAGACTGGACGGGACTCTGAGCAACCTGAGCTGGTGAAGATGTCCCTGCTCATGGCAGGGGTGGCACTGGGGGAGCTTTGATGGTCCCTTCCAACCCAGACTATTCTTTGATTCTATGAAACTCAGAGTAATGGCAGCTAAAACATGGGAGGGGCTGCCGTGGAAAAGAGAGTGTTTGAGGCATTTGCATCCCAGATGAAGTTTGTTTTAAGTAAACCTAGGTCAGAGGTAACTTTACTAGTGTAGGTCCTGTGGAAGGGCCAAGACACTGGAGGTTGGTTTAAGCCAGATTACTGGTGCTTGAAAGAGGGTTCTGTGTTGATATTTCCTTTGCTTGCAGATCGAACATCGAACACGGGTCCAGGTTCTTTCCCAAAACTATCTCGAGTTCACCCCTGGTCACAACTATCTAAAGGTACATGGGGAAGCAGGGTGGCTTATATGCTCCTGGGAGAAGCACTGAGGCTCAGCATTCAGCTCCACTACAAGCCATCCACCTCACCTGACCAAAGCCCTCAGCCTCGCTACGGATGGGATCTCACCTGCAAAATGGAGGCAACCACAGCAGCATGTAGGCACCCCACAAAGGAGAGACCATCTGTTGCTCAGCAGTCTCAGGTTTGTTTGTGAGAGAGGTTTTGTGCTGATAAATCCCCTAAAGGTTGAGGTGAGACAAGTCCCATGGCAGGGAGAGACAGGAAAGCATCTCAGGACAGTGCATCTCCATCTCAGTTTGTTTTCATCCGCATCTCTGTTTGTTTTCATCAACAACCCACTGACTCGGGAAGCAAAAGCCTCTAATAACATCCCACCATCACTTGCCATGGAAATGGCTGCACCAGGACTGTCAGCAGCAGGGTTAATTAGTACATGATGCCGTGATGCTCATGCACAACTCTGGCTGACCAGGTTTGAAAATGAAAAGGAAGCCAAGTTCACTGGGCAACAAGGGCATTTACATCTGTTGGGCTGCTGTTTCTGATAAGGGCCAGGCGGTTGGAAATCTCTAAACTCATATGTAATTCCTCCCTTTCTCCTTTTCCTGGAAAAAATAAAAAGGGTTGAGATCAGGACACAATAGAGCATCATTGCTCCTAATCACAAGGCCAGCCTTGAATCATTCTTGAAAATGGTCTCAGTGCTTTCCCATTCCTCAAGCAATCAAGCATCGCATCTGTGATGAGAGCTTTGTTTTGAACACTTCTTTGAATACCTTGCTTTCAAGGACATCTCAGAAGTGCCCGTGGAGCACTGAAACAGGCACCCCAGAGAGGCAGTCACAGCCCCAAGCCTGTCAGTATTCAAGAAGTGTTTGGGCAATACTGCCAGACACATGGTATGAATTTTAGGGTTGCCCTATGCAGGGACAGGAGTTGGACTCAATGATCCTTGTAGGTCCCTTCCAACTCATGATATTCTATGATTCTCTGACTCTAACTCAGGCAAATCTCTGGCTTGCAAAGACCCAGAGGTGCAAATCTTTGGTGCTAATCGACCTCCCCTTCCTACAAAAACTCAGTGGCCACCAAACCCACAGGTGCTTCAAGGGTAATACTCAAGTCCCTCCTCCAGTAACTAAGATGCCCTGTCAGTATGTGGTGGAGCTGGGAAGGAAAGCAAGCAAATACTGGTCCCTTGCAGCCAAGAGCTGACTTCAAAAACAAATAAAGGACTCAGATTTGCAGCAGGCTTTTTTACCAGTGTTGTTTTGTTTGTTTGTTTGTAGTGGAATTATAGATTTATAGAATCATAGAATCATTTTCGCTGGAAAAGCCCCTCAAGATCATTGAGTCCAATCATTAACCCAACACTGGCATTACCCCATGTCCCTGAGAACCTCATCTCTGCATCTGTTCAACCCCCCAGGGATGGTGACTCCAGCACTGCCCTGGGCAGCCTGTTCCAATGCCCCACAGCCCTTTCTGGGAAGAAATTGTTCCCAATATCCAATCTAAACCTCCCCTGGCACAACTTGAGGCCATGAGGATGCCAAGAGGGTCATGTTGTGCTGTCTCAGCCTATCCTGTTCAGTGCTGTGCCAGCCTCGCTCTTTCCAGCCCCTAGAGCTGCCACCCTCACTAGAGACAGAGAGGATGGTTTTAGTGTCCTCAACAGCCTCCCCAAGCCATCAGGAAGGGAGGGAGTTGCTTCAGCCACATATAATTTCACCACGATGCAGCAGAGGCTCCTTCATTAGGCCTCTACATCAGTCATTCTCACAATTACACCTCGACTGACTGACTCCTCTCTTCTCCTTCTTTTCAAAAGCACGTCATTAATGGGTGAGAGGCTGATTGCACTTCACGTTAATTCAGTCGACTGGGCCAGAGAGTAAAATGAACATTTTCCTGAGGTGGATTTGCTACCCCAAGAGACCCCTCTCCCCCCTCCTTCCCTCTTCTTGCCATCTGCTCATGATAAAATGCTCTCGGCTTCCCTCCTATCCACCAACACCCATCCATCTCCATCAGCACTGCGAGCCGTGCTGAGTGTGCTGCATAATAAGATATCTGCTCTCTAATTAGCCATGCGCATGCTGATTTCCTAACCACAGAAAAAGGAGAAAATAGCAATTAAGGGCCGGAGGGTAGGGAGTGGGAAGATACCTTCACCTCAGATACCTGTTTGTACCAAGCAAGGATGCTACAGGGCAGAATGGAAATCAGAGGAAAAGTATTTGTTGTTTTTTTGTTGTTTTACATCTCTGAGTTTATAATTTTGCAGGGGGATGTGTTTGCATTGGACCTTTGGGCTCAAAAAGTGATTGCTGGTGCAAACAGAAGACCCAAATTAGTGTTTGAACCTGCTCTGGTTGAAGTGGTGAGGGTAACGTGGGATTGCAGCACAAGCTGCATCCTCTGGGATGAGCAGTAAGAGAGGACTGAGTGCGTATGGGGATTTTGCATATAGGGCATGAATGGGTTGCTTATCTCCTTCCCCATTTTCAAGGTATTTCTTTGGATCTGAAGAAGAAACTGTGACCCTCGTCGCAACCTTTCTTCTGGGACTCAGTTACTCCAAAGAGAAGAAACTTACTTACACACCAATCACTTTTTTCTTCCCTTTCTTCCCCTTTTTTTTTCTTTTCTTTTGAGAAAAAACATAAAGGAAATACAATTTCTTGAGCAACAAAACCTCTTAACCCTTTCTGAATTAGGTGGGATATTTTTTTTCCTTGCAGAAAATGCTTGCTGTCTTCTAAACAGTCACAGTTAATTGTGTACCCACTACTGAGGTGTCACAGCACAATCTCACCCTCAAGCTAAAGCCATAATTTCATGGATAATTTATGCCATATTCCCCATCTGGCCAAAAATGGTGATAGAGGACATCCAGCTTTCGGACTTTGGGTGCAAGATCAAAATCAGACATCCTCCTGTGATGCAAAAAGCTTTTTTTTCTTGTTACACTTTTGAAGACCACTAATTGCCACTGGATTAATGTGGTCCAGGCAGGGTTTGGGTTGGATGGTGCTGCTCAACATGCCACCATCCTGTCGTGCACGTCTCAGGAGAAGGTCACTTGGAGTCTGT
The DNA here is from genome assembly GCF_037038585.1 of Patagioenas fasciata. Taxonomy (NCBI): domain Eukaryota; kingdom Metazoa; phylum Chordata; class Aves; order Columbiformes; family Columbidae; genus Patagioenas; species Patagioenas fasciata. Next base: position 3,290,751 of record NC_092520.1, read on the forward strand.
GCGGTGACTTCATCTCACATGTAGGCTGGTTCAGATGTCCTCACCACAGAATCCCAGAATCCCAGAATCACAGAATCCCAGAATGTCAGGGATTGGAAGGGACCTGGAAAGCTCATCCAGTGCAATCCCCCCATGGAGCAGGAACACCCAGCTGAGGTTCCACAGGAAGGTGTCCAGGCGGGTTTGAATGTCTGCAGAGAAGGAGACTCCACAACCTCCCTGGGCAGCCTGGGCCAGGCTCTGACACCCTCACCAGGAACAAGTTTCTTCTCACATTTAAGTGGAACCTCCTGTATTCCAGTTTGTACCCATTACCCCTTGTCCTGTCATTGTTTGTCACCGAGAAGAGCCTGGCTCCATCCTCGTGACATTCACCCTTTATATATTTGTAAACATTAATGAGGTCACCCCTCAGTCTCCTCCAAGCGAAAGAGACCCAGCTCCCTCAGCCCCACATTCCTTCTCATAACCTGGGTGAGCTTTTCTTTGTTTTCTCCTTTAATCAGCCTCTTCCTAGGGCATTGCCTCTTCAGCTGTCCAGATTATCACCTACTGCATGGTGTGTATGGTTTTTATCCCTTCATTTATACATTTGTTCTCTATTTCCTTCAAGGTCCCTACCTTCTCCTGTGTATGTATTTTTGTGGAGTGTTAAATATAAGATGAGGGAGAATATTATGGTGAGGGATGGTAGTTATGAGATGAGCTACATGTGAAGGACCATATGCATCCAGGTTATGGCTGAGAACATCAACATGGCCTAGGGAAACTGGAAGCGTGTTTTGGGAATGGGCAGGGCGAGACAGAGAGATTAAAAGGCTCCTTCGTCATGAAAGGAGAGGGAAGAGCCCAAAGGGGAGGCTGGGGTAGGTGGCTCCCCATTCTGAGGCAGCAGGGAATCATAGAACAGAATCACAGAATGTCCTGAATTGAAAGGGACCCACAAGGATCATTGAGTCCAACTCCTGTCCCTGCACAGGACAACCCCACAGCTCACACCGTGTGTCTGAGGACGTTGTCCAGTCTCTTCTTGAACACTGTCAGGCTTGGGGCCATGACACCTCCCTGGGGAGCCTGTTCCAGTGTCCAGCACCCTCTGGGTGAAGAACCTTTTCCTCATGTCCAACCTAAATCTCCCCTGGCACATGTTCCTGACATTCCCTCGGGTTCTGTTTTTGGTTGCCAGAGAGAAGAGGTCAGGGCACTCCCATCCCTCAAAGCTCTAGGCTTTCTAGTTCAGCTCCCACACCTTCCCTGTGGCAGTGCCTGCAGAAATCAAGAGCACTGAGCAGAAACCAAACCAGCTTTCTGCTGTTTTCTCTATAGAGGAGGGAAAAGAAGTCTCATCCAGTTGCCAGGATGTCTAAGGATGCATAGGAGAACATGTTGCCTCTTCCTTGCATGATGGGCATGCGTACAATTTTGGGACCATCTCTATCTGGAGGCCAACAGAGTTTTTTCAGTCACTAAATCCCTGCACTAAATTTTTTAAACATAACCTGAAGTTTGCACCGGTTCCTTGGATTCTACCACAGCACAAGCACAGGTATCTCTGCTGTGAAAATTAGTTTAGAGAGCAAATAGGGAATGGGACATAGCTTCCAAAACTGATTTAGCCCCCAAGTTAGTAAATGTTTAATCCACATCCCAGGTACAAATTGCTCTCAGTCTCTGAGATGGGGCAGATAAACAGCTGGGCCAATGTAGTGATCTTGAATAAATCCAGGAATCCTGAAGCATCTATGGGGGTAATCACGCTGAGGAAGAGATGGTTGTGAGCAGCTGTTTGGTACCAGGGGTATGTCGAGGAATGACAGATGGGAAAACAGATTGCTGACAGCATGTTTTCAAAGCTGCTTGCTTTTACTTTGCCTATTACATTTTTTGTTGCTATTGTATTTATGCTGGAGAAGGCGAGGACCTCTCCTTGGATATGGGTTCATCCTTTGCTAGTGAATCAGAAGCTCTGGTTGCTTATTCCAGTGGTTGGTCTTGCTGTGGTAGAGGTGAAAATGCTGCTAAGAGCAACCTGGAGACTGATTTTCTGGGAATGTTGGGCTTGGAGAGAGGTGAAGATAATGAGGGGAGACTAACTGCACAAGAGCGAGTCTGCTGCTGGCTGTCTGGCTCCTCCTGGGCAGGGAGTTACTGTGACCACCAGACCAACACCCTCTACAGTCTTGTTAGCATTTGGAAATGAATAAGATAGTCCATCTTCCAAAGCACTCGATTGTCCTCATGTGGACATAAGGCATGGAAGGTGTTGATCTCTTCTCCCAAGAAACAAGAGACAGGATGAGAGGAACGGCCTCAAGTTGCACCAGAGAAAGCTTAGGTTGGATATTTGGAACAATTTCTTCCCAGAAAGGGCTGTTGGGCATTGGAACAGGCTGCCCAGGGCAGTGGTGGAGTCACCGTCCCTGGGAGTGTTTAAAATACATGGAGATGAGGTTCTCAGGGACACGGTTTAGTGCAAGTGTTGGGTTAATGGTCGGACTCTATGGCCTTGAGGGTCCCTTCCAGCCAAAATGCTTCTATGATTCTATATGCTTGGCAAAGTAATGCATGTTCCAACCTTGGCTTCTATAAATGTTGCTTTTTTCCCCCATTGTACAACAGCCCTAACATGCACTAAAACATATTGTACCAAATGTTGTGCCTTGCTAATGGTTATCTTTGTAGTATAAAGCAAAGGATCAGCAGAGATTCATGATCCTAGGAAAGCAAACAATCATACCTGCAAGGCTTGGTAGGGAGCTCAACATAGAAGACAAGGATGGGGTATTTTTTTTTTAAGCAAAACTGCACTACATGAAAGTGAAGAGCTGCCACCTGGCAATGATATCCACTGGAAGAGAGCTTATAAACACTGAGGTCCAAGTGATTTCTTAAATCCTCTCAACCCTGTGTGTGAAAGAAGAGGGGTGCAAATCACCAGTTGTGTGAAACTCAGAGAAAGACAGGCCCATGCAAACTCACGGAGCTCGTAAGGAGCCATCAGTAGAGTTTATAAAAGTAGAGTTAATATTCTTTCCCTTTTGTGCTCTCGGTCACGGGAACAGACAGTGAAGATGAATTACTGACTGGAAGCTGATGACTGTCTAGGGATGAGGGATGTTAACTCGGTTACATTTAATTTGGGTAAATAGAGGGCAGTGACAGCCAGTATCAGACTCTGTCGGGGGTTCACCCCCACATACCTGTACCTACAGTCAGTGATTCTGCAGGGCTGATTTCCAGGGAAATAATTGTGATTTAAATTGACTGTATAGAAAGCTGTGGGAAAGAAGTGGCTCTGTGAGAAAAGTTGTGCAGAGAATGAAAGGATACTATTGCACAGCCAGGAAATAGGATCATTCTTTGTTAAAAAATATATAAAATGGAAAAAAAAAATGGGATGGATAAGTGCTGAGATAAATTGTAACTAAGGTACTATTGAAAAGTGGTGAAGGAAGATAAAAGTTTTTGTATGAAAACTAGGAAATGGAAAGGTCAGGGAAAAGATGATGAAAGCGTTTCATTTATGGAAAAAAAAGGCAACTTCTAGTGAAGCTTGAGATCCTTTGTACTATGACACTAATGATCAGCTGCAGGAGAGCCATGAAAATCAGCCCTCGTGCCAGCAGAACTGCATTGGTACCTGCTTGACTCACTCCGAGGCAATGGAGAAAATGGTCAGAAGGGCTGAAATCTCACCAAAAAAAAGTTTAAGTCTGCATCACCCTTATAGACATCATCTTAAGAGTGAATGTATTGCTACACTCGGCTTATGTACCAGCACAGGTGTGGCCAGCAGGCCCAGGGCAGTGACCGTCCCTGTGCTGGGACCTGGGGAGGCCAAACCGTGAATCCTGGAGGCAGTTTTGGGTCCCTCAAGACAAAAAAGGCCTTGAGGTGCTGGAGCGAGTTGAGAGAAGGGAAGGGAGCTGGTGAGGGGCTGGAGCACAAGTGTGATGGGAGCGGCTGAGGGACCTGGGGGGTTCAGCTGGAGAACAGGAGCTGAGGGGAGACCTTCTGATCTCTGAACTGCCTGAAAGGAGCTTGGAGCCAGGGGGGTCGGGCTCTGCTCCCCAGGAACAAGCGCCAGGAGCAGAGGAAACGGCCTCAAGTTGTGCCAGGGGAGGCTGAGGTTGGATGTGGGGAACAATTTCTTCCCCAAAGGGCTGTGGGGCATTGGAACAGGCTGCCCAGGGCAGTGCTGGAGTCACCATCCCTGGAGGGTTGAACAGACGAAGATGGGGTTCTCAGGCGACCGGGCAGTGCCAAGGGTGGGGGAATGGTTTGACTCGATGATCTTGAGGGTCTCTTCCAACTAAAATGATTCTACAATTCCATGATTCTATGTGTGACCTGGGACTCAACTACTGGCCCCTTCCACTGCTTCTGGAGGGACAATTGGGAGTTGCAGAGCTCATGTTGGAGAATGCCTGAGTCTTTCATCAGGGTGGCTAAGTCAATTTTGTTCCCCAGAAACAACTGCACACATGTCCACCCTTGGGGAAGTGAATGTTATATGGAAGAGATGGACATGCTGATGAATTATGGAGGACACGTGTCCATCCCCTTGCTCACACACACATGCATGGTTTTCTCCCAACCTTGCAGTGCCTGGGTAGGGTATCTAGCTACACTTTGGTGTGGGGCAGAGAGTTTTACAGATCTGTTAAGGTTATTTGTTTAAACACCAGCTCCAATTATCACAAGGCAAGTTTAGATATGGCTGGACTAGATACCTCACCCAAGACATCCTCTATGGCCAGCTTCACTTTTAGCACTGTGAAGATGCTGAGCATTATAGATGTTTAGGGACCATATAATACAACAAGGCTTGAATATGAGCTACCGACTCCTGGGCCAAATTGAGCCCATTTTGCCAGCTGAGACATCCTGGGTGCCCAGCTGCAATAGCTGCAGCTTAAATTGCTAAAGCTAAATTGTCTGACAAGGGATGGCAGGATTTATTAGAGGCCGGGGCTTTCTATTTACCTCCCTATACTCCCATCTCTGATGAAGCTGGGATGTTGCTGTAATGGGAATGAATTGTGACTTAGTTTTGCAGCCAGTCACGGGTTTAAGGATGAGAAAACATCTGGCCGTTCCCCATCTGACACGCATCTCCCTCCAGCCTCTGACAGATGCTCTGGTTTATAAATTCACTCGCTGCTGCTGACAAGACCCAACCCCGTCCAGAAAAGCCGTGACAAAGAAAGACAATTAGGCAGTTATGCCAGCACAAATGACCGAATACTTGAGCAGCTGAGACAATCTGAACAGATTTGTATTAGTGGATGGAGATGGAAAGGCCATATGGTCTACGATCAAAACAGAGGAGTTGTTATACGAATTTCCACTCTGAATGTACAGGGTCACTCATGGCTGTGTCTGTAAAGAGAAAAATCTTGTAAATACAGGTTCTTTGGGGAAGTGCTCAGACAGCATAATACCATTTTTCTCTGTTTTTTTCTAGCTGCTGGGCATGTGTTGGCATTGCCTTTTCATTTGCTCCACAATCTGATGCGTACAAGATGCTGGATGCACAAGCTGGTCAGTATCAGCTGCCACCAACCTGGGGTTGCCCAGAGGGTCAAGCTCAAATTTGGGCATCCCTGCTCCACTACCATGAGCAAATCCTGCAGTGTTTTGTCTCATAATAAATATATTTCCTCTGGAAAGATCTGGCTGTAGATTCTTGGTTTTCACTAAGCCTCATTATGCTCCTGTCATGGTGTCAGGAGAAGCAATTAATACACTGAATTTCATTCTTCTCCAAAGGGGAGGGGAAATCCTGGCTATAAAACAAAGGACCATTTCGGTCATTAAAGCTGCAAGTGATCAGCTAGCAAAAGGCCTCATGAAGACGTCAGCTGTGTTTAATAGCATTCGGACATGATTTATGGCTCTATTCTGAGACATCGTCAAAGAAATTACCCCCAGAAATCAGCATTTCTGACCAGAAGTGGCTCAGGTGGTAAAGCACAGGCTCTGCTGCGCTGATCCAGTGTTGAACTGTGGTTCATGGACCACTAATGACCTATAAAGCCATGAGAGGGTGTTCCACAGAGCAGAAACCAAGTGTATTGTGCACTGATACTGCCCCATTGCTGAAGGTCTAGAGACATCGTCAAGGGCTGGTCCTGACTGCCATCAGTACCTGCATGCTGATGTGCAATTGTACCAATTATCTTAGTGACTGATTTTTTTCTTAATAGTCAGCACTGTTAAGCTGTGCTTTTCTAAAGCAATAAACTTATTTTTAGCAAGGAAAAATATTCTGATTATCCCTTCCCTATATACACACACACTCCTTCACTGATTGCCAAACAGCAGAGATGAAGTGTGGTGTATTCTGCAAATTGCTTGCATGCTCTTTAGGTCAGAAAGTGTCTGGGAAATCTCTAATGTCCTGCTTCTACATGACTTTCTGAATGAAGCACCTTCTACCCCACCTGAGTGTAACGGGCAGGAGTTGAGAGAAGGATTAACAGGGGAGAGGTCATAGAATCACAGAATCATTTTGGTTGGAAAAGATCCTCAAGATCATCAAGTCCAACCGTTAAGCCCACCCCTGGCACCACCCTGTGTTCCTGAGAACCTCATGTCCGTCTGTCCAACCCTCCAGGGATGGTGACTCCAGCACTGCCCTGGGCAGCCTGTTCCAATGCCCCACAGCCCTTTGAGGAAGAAATTGTTCCCCACATCCAACCTCAGCCTCCCCTGGCACAACTTGAGGCCGTTTCCTCTCATCCTGTCATGAAGTGCCCAAGGGCTTTGGTTGTCATGTCTGGAGGACAATGAGCCATACATGTGGGATCACCAAGGGAGTGGGACATGTCCTTCAAAGATGACATCTTGGATGAATTTAGCAGCCAGATTTTCCCACTGAGCAAAATGTATAAAGCAAAACCTTGTGATTTTGCCCCAAACTTATCCGATCTCATGCAAATTCCAGCAGCTATTCCCTGTAAAGACCAAAGATTTTAGTTGCAAGATTTTAGAATCAAGATTTTAGCTGCACAATGAAATCCTGACTTGCAAGGAAGGAGCTGAAAAGCCCCTCAAAAGCAGCTCAAGAGACGATGGTTGTGGCTGCGAGGCAGTTAAGACTCCATCTTTCTCCTTGTCTTTTCCTCAGAAATGGGTGAAACACACCGGCTGAAACTCTCACAGCAAGAATAAAGATAACAAAAGGTCCTGGAAATCTCAGCTAAGGATTTAAAGGCAATAAAGAGTGTATTTGGAGGGGAGCAACGAAACAGTTCTAGCAGCACTAAATCCAGGTGGGTGCATGACGCCACTGTGGGGTAAGGGTGGGCCAGATTTTGCAAGTGTCAAGGTCTGAACATTCAGCTTCTCTTTAAGCAAAGAACGGAAAGAAAAATATCTCTTGTCTGCAGAGAGCCTTGCTAATGGAAATCTGCAATAACCGTAACCGTAACTTGGCTTTTTCGTAGGCTCAGAGTAGTTTCCCTATAATATCAGGAAAATATATAGCCTTTCTTAAAGTAGTAGAAGCACCCCATAAATCAAGGTCTTAATTGAGCTGAAGACATTTGCCAGCATTTCAGATTTGATTTTTCTGCTGAACTGGAGTCAGATTGAAAACAGTGATACAGGAAAACAAAAAGGAAACCTGAACACAAAACCAGGCAGATATTAGACCACAAATATACATTAGTGAATCATAGCAATAAAAAGGAAATGAGTCACAACCCTAATGTCCTAGGAAGCAGCCTACCCGGAACACAGTTTAATCAGAACCTTCAAGGACCAAATATTTGACTTATAGGTGGGGGTGTTTTTAATGTTTTGATTTGTTTTGTTTGTTGGGTTTTTTTGTTTGTTTGTTTGAGTTTTTTTGTTTGATTGTTTCCCAAAAAATATCCATTTTATTGAATGGGTCAAATATGACTAACTCTGAGCTTGTTGTCATAAATGGGTCAAGAAATGCACAGAGCCAGGTATCTGGTCACACAACATCCACTCTGTCCTTTAGGGCTGGCTCTAAACACCTGGGAAAGGGTTTTTCCAAACTCCTCCAGATGTTCTGCTTGCAGCTGGCTCATAGAGTCCCTGGAGGTACGTGGAGGCTCTCCAGGATGGCCTCAGACTCCTCACATTGAGCACGTACTGTGAATAAAATGACATTTCCTAGAACAAAGGACCTGCCTGGACATCTCTGAGCATACAGGTGATCTTGTCCTAAGAGCAGACCTTGGTTGTGGATCTTCTCACCCAACCTCTGACAAAGCACAGATCTCCCCTGAGCTGGTCGTCTCAGAGCTTAGAAACCATAATTATTTGGAATGCCATGATCTTAACACTCTTACCTTTATAATATTGTAACTCCATTTCAATATGGTCCTCATCCCACAGGCGTAATGCCAAATGTCTACACCGAGAACCGGGTAGTATTCCTGAGAGTGAGCTCTCTTCAAATTCCTGTTTTGTACACAGGGAAACTGAGGTAGACAGTAAGGTGACTTTCCCAAAATTACAAAGGTAGTCAGCCCTTTTAGAGACTTACAAAATTCCAGTTGAACCATGGCGGTTGCCTCTGCATTTGTTGAGCATCCTCACTAACAGCAGCACCTAGGGTTGAAAATGCCTCTTTTTGCTCAATGAAAGTCATAAATTGAGTCAAAGCCAGCAAATCTGTGACAGCTTGTGCTGAGTACCCTAAATGCATTTATATGAAAGGTCTTTCACCTCCCCCAGAGGCAAAGGAACCTCTGTCTTCAGTGGGAGGCTCTACCTTGGCAGGGACATGCAACAGAAGGGAGGAGAGTTCAACCCGTTCCCTGCTGAACTTAAACTTGGAGCAGACTATGAGACAAACCCTGACCTACAACTGCCCCTTCCTTGCTTGGTGATCACATCTCCCTGCAGCAGATGTAAAGAAAAGAAGGCTCATTGATTGCTTAGTCTTTAAACATATTTCTTAGTCTTTCCATACAGGATGTACAGAGTGCTGGAGGGAATTTTGGGATGCAGGACACCTGCTGTGGAGAAGTACTAGGGCTGCAGGTCTGCAGAAGGGTTTTCACAGAATCACAGACTGATTTGGGTTGAAGGGACCTCTGGAGATCATCCAGTGCAACCTAACTGCCAGCGCAGGGTCACCAGAGCGGGTCACACAGGATCGTGTCCAGGTGGGTTTGAATGTCTCCAGTGAAGGAGACTCCACAACCTCCCTGGGCAGCCTGGGCCAGGCTCTGGCACCTCAAAGCGAAGAAGTTTCTCCTCATATTCAGATGGAACCTCCTGTGTTTCAGTCTGTGCCCGTTGCTCCTCATCCTGTCGCTGAGCACCACTGAGCAGAGTCTGGTCCATCTTCTTGATACCCGCTCTGGAGATTTTTATCAACATTGATAAGATTCCTCTCAGCTTCTCTTCTCCAGCTGAACGGCCCCAGTTCTCTCGGTCTCTCCTCATCAGAAAGATGCTTCAGACCCCTCAGCATCTGTGTATCTCTCCACTAGACTGTTTCCAGTAATTCCTTGTCCTTGTTGAACTGGGGAGCCCAGAACTGGACACAGTTTTGCAGATGTGGCCTCACTGGGGCAGCGCAAAGGGTGAGGAACAACCTCCCTCAAGCCCCTGGTCACACTCTTCCTCATGCACCCCATTGGCGTCTTGACCACAGGGCACGTTGGTGGCTCATGTTCAACCTGTTGTCCACCAGGACTCCCAGGTCCTTCTCCACAATGCTGTTTTCCAGCAGGTCAACCCCTCGCCTGTTCTGGTGCCTGGGTTTAAATACAAGGTGTGCTGGGCAACTCCACGGAGCTGAGACACTGCTGTAGCTGGGGTTTGGCCTCAGCATCTTCCTTCCCCACCCCATTCTCATCCCAAGGGAGGCTGCATCGATTTCCAGAAGCACTGGCTGTAGATCAAGCAGTTCAGCCCAGTAAGGTCAAGGTTGATGGTTTCTGAATGGATGATTCTTCCCCGAGACTGATTTGATTTTATTTGATTTGATTCTTTATCTTATTTTATTTTGTCTTCCTGGACAACTCACTGTTGCTGCATTTCGATTTAAAAGTTTTTGTTTGTTTGTTTGTTTGTTTGTTTGCTTTTTAGTCACTCTGAAGGGGCTGAATTAGCTTGCTTTGTTTTGTTTTAAACAGAAGATAATAGAACTATTTCAAATTTACTCAGCTTTTTTGCAATGATTACCTGCTTTCTGTGTTGCTAATGTGTGTCAGGACCACCATTTTACCCAAGGGGAAACTGAGGCATGGGTGGTGACATTCCCCAAGGCACAAGGGAAGGTTTATTACTGTAATCTTCACTCCCTTCAGCTGGTTCCTGCGCTGCAGCCTCAAGCCAGTCGCAGGGAAATCACAACTCACAGATGCAGTTTCACTGACTGCCTTTGCACACTGTTCTGGAAATTGCTTTTATGAAGGATAATTAGTCTGGAAAAACAACTGCAGAAACGAGGAGGAAATTTAATGATCCTTGTGGCAAACCAGCATGCGCAGTGAACCCCCAGGCTGACTGATTGAGCAGAAACACAGCACATTTTGGACCTTTTTATTAAGGAACCAGGCTAAAGTCATCAACTGAAACCTATGGATGGGGAAATCGGGAAGCTCATCAAGAAAAGTCATGGAGAAATATTATACATATCCATAGACTCAGATGTTTGAACAAGGGTGGCCAGTTTTACCTGCAGAAGTAAGTGGGGAAAGCGGATAATCAGGTGGCCAGATATTGCTCAAAAATTAACTGCTACCAAGCCCTTTCACATCATCATGAGGTATTTTTTAGGGACGTGAGATAGGGCCAGTGATTCTTTTAGCATTATTAGATACAGGCAAGCCCTGCTTAAATGGATAAGCTTGGGCATAGAAAGTTTTGGTGACCTCTGTTAGGGAATAGACTGCCTGAGCTTATTGAATTATTTGGTATACTGCTTCTGATAGAATTTGTTTAGAAACTGCTTGTGAACCTTTAAACTTTCTGTTTTGTAAAGTAAAAAAGGCCTCCGAGTCTTCAAGCTGGACCATAAGGGGAGATGTGTCCTTGGAGATCATGGAATTGTAGAATCATTTTGGTTGGAAAAGACCCTCAAGCTCATAGAGTCCAACTGTTTACCCAACTCTAGCACTAACCCATGTCCCTGAGAACCTCATCCCTGTGTCTGTTCAACCCCTCCAGGGATGGTGACTCCACCACTGCCCTGGGCAGCCTGTTCCAATGTCCAACAGCCCTTTGGGGAAGAAATTGTTTCCAAGATCCAATCTAAACCTTCCCGGCGCAACTTGAGGCCATTTCCTCTCAACCTAAATACTCTTGATAGCATCCAGCCATAACGGGAAGATATTGTCTGGTACATTACACAATGGAGCAGGAATAAGAGTATTGTCCTACTTCTGAGTAAGATGTAATGAGTATTTGCCTTATGAGTTTGGAGTCAACGTGCTTATCTGTGATATAATATCTCTATGCTTGCCCTGTCAAAGAGCTGACCCCCATGGTTGTGAGCTCTGGGTGCTTCCCACCCATCTTACTGCCCATGGCATGGATGAAAGTATCTACGCTGTACCCTGGAGAAGCTCAACCAAAAAGCCTGCACAGGTGTTGTATTTGTGAGATGATGCTTTTGGGGAAGAAGAAGTTATTATGTTGGAAATCTCCTTTACAGGGCACTAAATTCACTAGACAAGCCCTGTTCAGAGAGCTCAGTGAGAATATGAAAGGGATGGGACGGGACGGGACGGGACGGGACGGGACGGGACGGGATGGGATGGGATGGGATGGGATGGGATGGGATGGGAAGGGACAGGACGGGACGGGACGGGACGGGACGGGATGGGATGGGATGGGATGGGATGGGATGGGATGGGGTGGGTGATTGGTTGTAATATACATGGAGCAAACCCCACCGCACACATCTGCATCTCCTGTAGTCCTTAAGTCTCTTCCCTCCCATCCTATCTAAATCTTCCATCTCTCCCCAGTACTGAGCTCTGAAAGACGAGAGCAGCTCTGCTGTAATTAAAACTGCATGGTTCAGTGAACTGGAAGGAGAAAGGCACTAGAGATGGCAGATGGCAACACTGGGGTCTGTGCACGTGAAGCATCTCCTTTAGGGAGTTCAGTTGTTCTCCAGAGTCACCTGAGTGACTGGGAAGGGATTTTCAGATTTACACATCCTTCAGCTTTTGCATGGACGTGTCTACTCCTACCCTTCCCCTCAACAGCTCCCCAGCTTTCAAAAACAACTATGTACAATCAGTTGTGAGCAGTCCTATGTGCAAATACCCATGTTTTGAGCACACAGGAGGTTTGCAAATGTGTCTGTACCAAAGACTCATGCAAATTAGGGCCAGAGAGAGGGATGCATTCATTTGGGAAGTCAAGCTCGAGATTTGGCCCAAAGGGGTAAGTGGTAGGTGCCTCTACTGGAGGTTAATAAATCTCACAAATGAATAGACTGGATGATCTAATAGCTCCTTTTTCATTTTCTAAGTACTATGATTTTAGAGGATATTTAATGGCTTTGAATAAAAAACAACAGCTCTCAAAATGGAAAAAAAACCCAACACCTTATGCAATACAAAAATGAAATCCACTGAAATTATTCATTGTGGTTAAAAGAGAGGAGAAAGAGAAGATCAGCTTTTCCTATATTTTTCCTCTCTATGAATAGTCACTTTGTACCAGACAGAGAGCATAGCCAAAATGTTGGGTTCAAATCTCTGCTGGACTCGGTAACCTGAACCAGGAACTGATTGCACCCATCACTACAGGTCTAAGAGGCTACAAGGCTGTGTGGTCCTGGGCACATGCTTCTGGATTCTTTAAAGGTGGGTTGGCTTTGGAGATGATTTTGGGTACCTTTCTCTGAACCTTGTTTTTGGTAGAAAAATTGAGAATTTAGATGCTGGGATGGCTTCCTTTCCTGAATCGTTGAAGTTGCTGTGACCCAACAGCCTGTCCTTTGCCAAGGGTGATAAAACCCTGGCCCAGGTTGGCCAGAAAGGTGGTGGATGAACCATCCCTGGAGACATCCCAGGCCAGGCTGGACGGGGCTCTGAGCAACCTGAGCTGGTGAAGATGTCCCTGTCATGGCAGGGGTGGAACTGGGTGAGCTTTGAAGATCCCTTCCAACCCAAACTATTCTGTGATTCTACGATTACCACAGAAAGTGTGATGGTGTCATTGTCAACCTACACAGTCCTGTCTCATCTCCCACACAACATGGAGTCCACACCATTGCACGTTAAGCTGCCTTTTCTCAATGTGACATCACCATGACCTCATGGACCAAAGGAAACTTCTCACCTTTGTGTCAGTTGCCCAACTGTGTCTGTAGCTCATGGGCATGGTGCAAAAGGAACAAAGCAGGCTCTAGATGGGCCAAGTTGTCCTCCACCATCACCTCTTGGAGGACATGTCCACCTGCCACAGTCCAGCCCTGCAGCCCCTTGTCCATCCTGGAAAGAGCCACCAGCTGCCTCTTGCTTCCAGATGGAAGTGGAGGGGAGGGAAGAGTTAACAGCATTTTCCACAGTAAATCATCTGCCTGCTGTGAATCAGTGAAACCTTCATCTCCATTCATCACGGCCAGAAAAGCAATAGCCAAAAGGCTGAGCAGCTTGTTCTGCTCCACGGACAGGCTTGGCTGCCTCTTGTGCTTCCTCCATGCTTTAATTTTGATCATTAATTACACGGGTCATCTCTTGTCTCATTCCTGTCTCTTTGCTGAGGGGCCATTTGGAGACTTTGTTTCCTACAGAGAGACTGGATGGGAGCGGACAAACTCTGTAAAGGGCTCACAGGACAAGGGACCAGGGTGGATACGTCTTTGTTTAGCCGTGTCTTTTCTTGGTGTGGCCAAAAGGCAATGGGCACCAACTGAAATACTCAAAATCCTATCTAAATGTAAGACAAAAGTTTTCCAGTGCACCAAACACTGGAGCAGGTTTCCCAGTGAGGTTTTGGGGTCTCCATCCTTGGAGATATTTAAAACCCAATTGGACAGTGACCGAGCTGACTCCACTTTGAGCAGGAGGTTTGGACTAGATCATCTCCAGAAGTCCCTGTCCACCTCAGGATTTGGTGACTCTGTAGTGCGTTCAAACTAGAACACAAGAGGTTCCACTTAAATTTGAGAAGAAACTTGTTCCTGGTGAGGGTGTCAGAGCCTGGCCCAGGCTGCCCAGGGAGGTTGTGGAGTCTCCTTCTCTGCAGACATTCAAACCCGCCCGGACACCTTCCTGTGGAACCTCAGCTGGGTGTTCCTGCTCCATGGGGGGATTGCACTGGATGAGCTTTCCAGGTCCCTTCCAGTCCCAAACATTCTGTGATTCTGTGATTCTGTGATTCTGTGATTCTATGAAAGCTGACCCATTGAGTACTGGTGCTAAAGATATTAGCCACATGTGTTAGATGAGGAAGAGGCCTCTTGGTTTTCAGGAATCTCAAACTGATGCATGCAATGGTGTATACCTTGTAAAATATATCGCTCTTTCAAGGGTAAATTTGAATCTTACATGCCTGTGGTTTTACATGGCCCAGTTTCCAGTAGCAATATTGGTTTAAGGGCTCCTCTCTTCTGAGGAGAACACTATGGACACCATCCACTTGTTCAAGCCGGCAGGGACTGAACTGTGAAGCTGGCAGAGTCAAGGAACAGGGACAGTATTGCCACCAAAGACTTTATGTTGTAAGACCGAGTCTTGAAGCAAATTCAAACTTGATTTTTCCTGTGGGAACCTGTATGTGTTTGGGAGACAGTATAGGATACATCCATGGAGGGGAAAATAGGGTAAACAGGGGTGTTTGTCAGCAGCCTGGTGGGGGCTGGTGCTGTTGGCTAATTGATGCAGCTGCATGTAACATTTTTTGTCATCATTTTAATTGCAATCTTGTCACAGACTGTACACAGCCTAATGCTGTAGTTTTCTCATGAATAACTCAGAATAATTATCAGTCTCAAACATTGACTAATCTTCATAACAACATCTCATAATAGAGAGAAAAAATAATTATCTCTGCTGCGTATGTGCCACTATTGAAGCAAAAAATCAAATAGCATGTCCAAGATCATGTGCAAAATGAATGGCAAAGCAAGGGACAAAGTTATGGGGTTTCTGGCTTCCAGGTCATACTTGGCATCATATTTATGGGATTGATGTTTCTCCGGAGTGAGAAAAAGAAAAAGTACATTAGTATGGAAGAAAGAGAACTGCAAGAATAAATGTTATTCTAGGAAGGAAGGTGGAAATTAAGAGAAGCCAAAGAAAGGGACCATCTTCTGCATTTCTGGTTTGACTTGAGGCTGGAAGTGCTGAGAATATCACAGGTGGGCTCAGGCTGTGCCAGCATTTCCAGAAATCTGCTGGCACCTCAGGAACTGGGATCAGAGAACATCTTGGAAAAGAACCCGAATTATTATCAAATGAGACAGCTGACATTTTAGCCAAAAATGTCAAGCGCAGTTTCCTGTTTCTCAGTGGAGACAAATCTGTTTTAGATAGAGCAAAGTGTCTGATCGATCAGGAGGTGGTGAATGGAGGGAGAAACACTCTGCTGCCAGTTATAGGCAAACATTTTTAAAACTCCCAGGTCCTGGAGTCACATGAGACAACCAGTTCCCATTTCTCATCATTTCACCCTGCACATTTTTGTTTTTTGAAGCAACCTTAAAAATTACATGGGTTGCCCCTGAACAATTGTATCAATAATGAGCTATTATTTGCTCAATTTATGAGCAAAAAAGCCTCTAAACCACTGTTTTTTTATTACAGTCTCGTGAGTTGGAGGGAAAAAGGTGTGAGGTTTTGATTCCTGACAAGCTGTTGCAGAGGAGAGCAGTGAGCCCAGGGCAGAGAGGAGGAAAGGATGGAGACCTGATCCAGCATGGTGCTGTGGGGACGTCTCATCTGACCCGGCCGAGCTGGGGGCAGTGGGATCCACAGGCTGTCAGGAGACAAATGCGGGGAGGCTGTCGTTGTTCCTCGTGTCCTGGCAAAGACCCACTGGGGGACACTCAGTGCCACTCCTTGACAGCAGTTCTGATGTCACCTCATTCCTCCCCCCAGCTCAGGACACCTGGATGAAAGTTTGTTTTTGTTAAATCACAGATAAAATGATTTGGGTTGGAAGGGACCTTCAAAGCTCCCCCAGTGCCACCCCTGCCATGAGCAGGGACATCTTCACCAGCTCAGGTTGCCCAGAGCCCGTCCAGCCTGGCCTGGGATGTCTTTGTTTCTTCCTCATGTCTGGCCT
Source organism: Patagioenas fasciata (assembly GCF_037038585.1). NCBI lineage: Eukaryota > Metazoa > Chordata > Aves > Columbiformes > Columbidae > Patagioenas > Patagioenas fasciata. The sequence goes on from NC_092520.1 coordinate 3,306,993, forward strand.
GAATCTCCTCTCCCTTAGTTTAAAACCATCACCCCTTGTCCTATCACAACAGGCCCTGCTCAAAAGTCTGTCCCCATCTTTCTTCTTGGCCCCTTTTCAGTCTGGAAAGGCTGCACTAAGGTCTCCCCGAAGCTTCTCTTCTCCAGCTGAACACCCCAGCTCTCTCAGCCTGTCCTCCCAGCAGAGCTGTTCCAACCTCGCATCATTCCTGGGGCTCCTCTGGCCCCTCTCCAGCAGCTCCATGTGTGTCCTGTGCTGAGGACCCAGAGCTGGACCAGCACTGCAGGGGGGTCTCACCAGAGCGGAGCAGAGGGGCAGAATCCCCTCCCTCCCCCTGCTGCTCACGCTGCTGGGGATGCAGCCCAGGACACGGGTGGATTTCTGGGTTGCAAGCCCATGTTGCCGGCTCATGGTCAATCTTTCACCCCCAGCACCCCCGAGTCCTTCTCCTTTTTCACTTTATTTTTTTGACAGCCTTTCCCTCCATTAATAATCCACACCTCTGCAGAAAAGAAACCTTTACTGCAAAATTGCCTTTCCCCATACAGAAGGAAAAGGCAGGGAGACCATACAAGGCACCATTTCTTGTGATTTAGAGCATTATTATAACAGTTTCACATCATTTGTGGCATGAGTAGGGCTGTCTCCTATTTAAAACGCTGCCTAAGGCAAAGGTGCATTTCTACATGTGCTTTTCACGGAGATCCTTGAAAGCACTGGAGACAGCACCAGCTGGTACCTCCTTGTCCTGTGTTTACTTGTCGTGATTAAATGCGGGAGGACGGTTTTTCCAAAGACGTCAGCCTCTATTCGCTACCTGATGTTTCAGAAGTGCCTGTGTCCCCATGTGCTGCTGAGATCTTTCTGCTGAAAACATCTCAGAGGCCAACCAGTTCTTCCAAAACCCAACTCCCATCTGCACAGATGCACCCTTAGCTTGCTTCACAGTAGCACTAAAATGAAATCCAAACCACATCTTGTCAGTGATTGAAGAACTCAAAGTTACAAATCGCAACCCATGTATTTTTAAGCACAGTGAAAACACTACATTCATCCTTCCGATTTGGTGGATTCATAGAATCATTTTGGTTGGAAAAGACCTTCAAGATCATCAAGTCCAACCATCAACCTAACACTGGCACCAAACCATGTCCCTAAGTACCTCAAACAATTTGTCCTTTGTCCTCCTTAGCTTAGCAATGAATTGGTTGAGATGCCTCCTTCCTCCGTGCTGTCGAGCAAGGCAGATGAGATGAACCAAGAGGGAAAATTCAGCCTGAGAAAACCTGGAGGATATTTAGGAGTTTTTCAGTGAAAGTCAATAAGATACATAAAATATTTTGGTTTTTAACTAGCCACAGTCAAAATCTTCTCTGCTCAGGGTCCATAACAAGAAATGGTGAAGAACAATGGAAAAAAAAGAAAGTGTGTATCTTCTATTATACACAGTGGCAAAGAAGGAAAGAAAATTAACAAGAGAAGCTAAAGACCTCAAGGAAAAATGTATGATGTCGGAGAGAAGATATCAAAGAGGCGCTGCAATGGCAACAGAGGAATCCTAGCAATGGGTTGGAGCTGTCACTGAATAGACAAACTCTTAAAAATGCATGTTTGGTGCTGTATTTCCCCAGCATGACAATGACCAAACCTTTCTATGTCATCAGCAAAAGGAGATGTTGATGATACAAGCAATCGGCAGATTTCGATCAGCAGATACCAGCTGGATGACCTGTCTGGTTTGGAATCTGTGACCGTCTGTGGAGTTTTTAAGCAGAGATCCACAGAGAGTCCTATAAGGCTTGACGTTCGCCAACATTTTCCTCAACGATCTGGAAATAAATACAAAATCACCACTGACATAACTCACAGACAACGCCAAGACAGCCAGCACAAAAAAAAAATATGATGAGTCACACAGAATAATCTGGATGGCTTGGGGCTGTACAGCCGAAATGCTTGTTAATAAAGCCAAAAGCTAAGCCAGAATCTGGGAAATTGCGGGAGGTTGTGGCCGGAGATCTGGAGATGATTTACTGGAAAGGACTCTGCTAGTGTTCACAGTGTCACAGTATCACAGTATGTTTGGGGTTGGAAGGGACCTCAAAAGATCATCCAGTCCAAATTCCCCTGCTGGAGCAGGAACGCCTAGGTGAGGTCACACAGGAACATGTCCAGGCGGGTTTGAATGTCTCCAGGGAAGGAGACTCCACAACCTCGCTGGGCAGCCTGGGCCAGGCTCTGCCACCCTCACTGAGAAGAAGTTTTTTCTCAAATTTAAGTGGAACCTCTTGTGTTCCAGTTTGAACCCATTACCCCTTGTCCTATCATTGTTTGCCACTGAGAAGAGCCTGGCTCCATCCTTGTGGCACTCACACTTTATATATTTATAAACATTAATAAGGTCACCCCTCAGACTCCTCTTCTCCAAACTAAAGAGACCCAGCTCCCTCAGCCTTTCCTCACACGGGAGATGCTCCACTCCCTTCAGCATCTTGGTGGCTGCGCTGGACTCTCTCCAGCAGTTCCCTGTCCTTCTGGAACTGAGGGGCCCAGAACTGGACACAATATTCCAGATGGGGTCTCACCAGGGCGGAGTAGAGGAGAAGGAAGACCTCTCTCGATCTACTGACCACCCACCTTGTAATACATCGGAGGATGCCATTGGCCTTCCTAGCTACAAGGGCCCAGTGCTGGCTCATGGTCATCCTGTTGTCCACCAGGACCCCCAGGTCCCTTTCCCCTACACTGCTCTCTAATATATAATTTCTCAACCCATACTGGAACCTGTGGTTGTTCCTGCCCAGATGCAGGACTCTACACTTGCCTTGTTAAATTCCATCAGTGTTTTTGGGGTCACCAAGATTGGGCAACCACTGGGATCTTCTGGGGAAAAAGGGTTAGTGTCATTCTTTGAAAGTGAAAGAATTGTCGTCAAGAGAAGCTCCTAGAGATTCAGCAGGGCTTTTTATTATTAGATGTAATAAAGCAATGAATATTTAAGTGTCAAGGGAGAAGAGCTTAGTGAGATAAGTGGGGGCTTCCTCATTTCCTGGGGTATGATATCAAGAAGAGATGCCCTCCTGGATGAGAAGGATTAACTCTGAGCTCTGTTCAGAAGGTAACTAGGAAGGGTGGAACAGCCTTGGCCACAGAGCCTGCCCAGACAGGGACCATCTGGCCACACATCGCCATGGTGGGGACTGTGGGATCTTCTTATCCCTGCAAACCCACTAACCTATTTTTACTTCTGCATAACTGGAAAGCTGAACCACAAGAACAGTCACCCACACATTGCATTTTCTCTGTATGTAACTGTTCCAAAAACTGTTCCCTGTCACATAAAGCAAAGGCAGGCTTGTCTTCTCCTGCCAGATACACCTCATGCTACATATTGGGCAGGACAGAGGTGCTTTGCTGCTACTGGCCTAGAATGGTGAGCTGGGGAATTAAACTGGTGTTAATTAAGCTTTGATAAAGAAACTGAGACCTGCTTCTTTTCTCTTTTAAATGGTTGGTCTGGGACACAACTGTGATAATCAACTGGATGGTGACACCCATTTCCATAGAAATATGGACTATGAAGACCCCAGCAGGGCTTAAGAGCTTGCAGGACTGGGGTCTTCTGGATGACTAGATTGACAAGAAATGTTTCAAGACTGGAAGGGGGATCCCCTCTTGGGAGAAAATCATTTTACTGTTGTGGCCATTGCACTTGTAGCAGCGCTGGTGTGGCCAGCAGCCACAGGGCAGTGACCGTCCCTGTGCTGGCACCTAGGGAGGCCAAACCTCGAATCCTGGGGGCAGTTTTGGGCCCCTCATGCCAAGAAAGCCCTTGAGGTGCTGGAGTGAGTTAAGAGAAGGGAACAGAGCTGGGGAAGGGGCTGGAGTATGTTCAGAGAAGGACAAGGACGCTGAAGATGGTTACAGTTGAGCCAGATTTCTGGAGAACATCCTTCTCCTAAAATGCACCCAGCCTAAAAACCTTGCCATGAGCTTAGTTAGCATTTTATTAGATTGCCTTGTTTTGAGAAGCTTTGTCTTTTGTTGCTGCTTTGGCTTTTGTCTCCTGGTTTGAACAGATGATTTATGATATTTCTGCAAGACATAAATGAAGAATTGAGACCTTCTTCTGTCATGATGCTAAGTCCTAGTGGATGGACAATCATGTCTATTATCAGTGCTCTGTGCAATACATTTATGATTAACACAAAAATAGCTCATGCTTTGAAAACCTGCTGTTCTGGGAGTTGTGATTGTGCAGTTTCATGAATATATATTCATTGCTCCTCCTGAGGAAATATAAACAAGGGATAGTTAATAAAAAATGAGCTACACAAAGGACAGAGGAATATCAATTATGTTTTCTTGAGCTGCCATATTTAATCACTTCTATGAAGACTTATATATTCACATGATAAATACTGAGGAGCCAGGCAAAAAAGAGTGATTCCTTTCATATTTACTCCCATGTGAAAATATTCCTTTATGTTTTTCTCCTAGAGCAATTTAGGAAATTATTTTTAAAGGAACTTTTTTTTTTTTTTGCAGCTGCTAGACTCAGATTGGTAAATATCTGTGCTTCCACTGGTTTAAGAAAACGTGAATACAGCAAAAAGCTTAAAGAGATGACTGGAGAATAAAACACACAAAAAATATAATCCAACATCAGCTTTAATTTAATTACATTTAATAGCTTGTGAACTCTGCGTGCATGAGATAGAATGTTTAAATACTTGGGGATTTGGTACTTATTTGAATGAGACCATTCCGATAGATGGGCTCCAGCTTCTGAGCCTGGATCCAAGACTACATTATTCCATTGGCTGGGAACCACGGAACAGTTTGGGTTGGAAGGGACATTCCAAGTTCATCCAGTGCCACCCCTGCCATGACAGGGACATCTTCACCAGCTCAGGTTGCTCAGAGCCCCGTCCAGCCTGGCCTGGGATGTCTCCAGGGATGGTTCATACACCACCTCTCTGGCCAACCTGGGCCAGGCTCTCACCACCCTCAGGGGCAAACATTTCTTCCTCATGTCTGTCCTGAATCTCCCTCCTTTAGTTTAAAACTATCACCCCTTGTTTTATTGCAACAGGCCCTGCTCAAAAGTCTGTCCCCATCTTTCTTATCGGTCCCTTTCAAGTACTGAAAGGCCACTAGTTTGGTTTTGCTGAATGTCAAGGAGGAACAAGCTGCATTTTTAGATCCTAGGCTGGACATCCCTCTGCTGTGTTAAATCATCCGCATTCCACCAAAACCAAGGTTCAACGCAATGTTATGGTGTTTTACACCAGGATTTGGCCCACACACTTTCCTATCACATCATCTGGAAGATCAGGGTGTTTTCGTTGTACCTTATAATTAGCTCTGCCAGTTAAAATACTGCCTATGTGTGTTTGACTCCTTAAACTGTTCCATGGCACTGCAAGGATGTGGACTAAATAAATTTGATGCAGCAGTTATGTTCCTGAGGAAATATCCTCTCAACCCTTGATCCTCTTCCAACAAGAGATAGCACAACTACCAGCCTTGCCTCACAGGTATCCCTACATCACCAGGACTAGAGCAGATCTCCTACCACCATAAGTTCACAATATGGTGAGGGTCATAAGCCTCAGTTACACCTAGTGATCCACTTTGCACCACAGTGGATCTGCAGCTCAGGGGAGGTAAGTAATGGAGTGGTTTTGGCATCCTGACATGTGTGAATACAACTTTATAGGAAGGATATTTTGAGTCTTGCTATTTTTGGTGATTCATCTCTAAGGAGAAAGGAGGCTGAGGGGAGACCTTCTCACTCTCTACAACTGCCTGAAAGGAGGTTGTAGCATGGAGGGTGTTGGTGTCTTTTCCCGAGTAACAAATGATAGGACAAGAGGAAATGGCCTTGAGTTGTGCCAGGGGAGGTTTAGATTGAATATTAGGAAAAATTTATTCCCAGAATTGATTGTCAAGCATTGGAACAGGCTGCCCAGGGCAGTGGTGGAGTCACCATCCCTGGAGGGGTTGAACAGACATGGAGATGAAGTTCTTGGGACATAGGTTAGTGCCAGGGTTGGGTTAACGGTTTGGACTCCATGAACTTGAGGGTCTCTTCCAACCAAAATGATTCTATGTTTCTATGCTGGTTATCTCTGAACCAAAGGGCATCAGTGACAATATCACGATGTTTCATGTGATTTGTGATGTTTTGCACTACAGGTGAAGTAAAAGTAGGTCCATTTGTTTCTGTCCTGATCCAGACCTCAAACAATAGCATCTTCTCAGCTGTTTCAGCTTTCTCCTTCCTCTGAAACTTGCGGTTTATCTTGCATCAAAATACCATTGGGGGATAGTACCTTCCAGCCTACCTCTGTTCCATTTCCCCAACATGGAAAAGCCATTTCAGGATGGTGATTTCATTATACATCATTGATGGGGCATAAATTATTAAAGCAGATTCATAAAAAATGGAAGACATTTTACACAGAGAAGGAGTCTTGACAGTAACCTAGATATGTCACAAAAACTGATTGCCACCAAATAGGAAAACCTGCCCCTTCCCAGAGCAAAGAAGGGTAAACTATGAAAGATACATGAGGGTAGAAGGAGACATGAAGTGATTCGAATGACAAAGTGGGAGATAAACACATCAAGGTAAAGGAAACAAAAGAGAAAAGACAATGGAGGAAAAGGGGAGTGAACAAAGGTTAAATAATTCAGGTCAGAATTTTTGAAAGCCTTGAAGAAACAAGAAAGCATAAGTCATCTAGGAATCATTGGGGGAGGAAAAACAACCCAAATCAAACGTATTATTCACAGCGTTAGAAGGTGCTGTTGGATTTTCTGTGTCGTTTAGACAGACCTTGGCTGGTGTAAATCAGCAAGGAGTCAGTCTAGTTGAAGGCATTTACACCTTCCTAACGTGTACACCTTCCTAAGGCCCATAAATCAGAAGGGCAAATCCAAGGGATGGCATTCCGGATGTTTTGGCCACTTTACACCATGGATGCTGTTGGTCGCAAATCCTAATTGAATTCCCTTCAGTTCTGCCCTGATGTTTGATGAATTTATCTGGGAGCTCTCCCCAGCCACCGAACTCCTTCACTCACTGGCTCATTAAATGGAAATAACCCACCCAATAAGGAGTTTAACAGCATTAATCAAACAAAGCATCTCCTATGAACTTTACATGTCTCCTCAGCCTGGGTTTTTCTTTTCCCTGAAAATCAGAATAAGTCTTCAAATCTGTGAAGCTCCGGAGCTACAAAAGGTGAAATCCAGTCTGAAACACCCTCCTGATCACTTTCCTCTTCTTTTCCAGTATTGCTGTTCCTCTTCTTTAGAGGATTCATTCTCTCTGGACCAGTTTTCTTGCCCAGCTCCTGGAGGGGGGAGCAGAAAACTTTGCCTCTTGCCTCTATCTATCTCCTTCCATTTAATTTAATTTATGATCTGGAAATATTGATTTTCTCTCCTTGCTCTAATTTCTGGTCTCCTGTGTTGCTCCCATTTTAGCCTTGCTTGGGGGATTCCCTTCTCTCCCTCAGCTTTATAGATTTGCACCATTGCTGATACAAAGCACAGCCAAAGCTGTGAGTATGTACCAAGTACACTGCAGATAAAATCAATCATGCAAAATTCAGTTGTATTGAACTAGGCTTGCTGGTGGGAGAATAATTCCTATTAATCATGTCTATTACAGTAGTACCTCAGGATAAGAACAAGACGGGCAGAGCACAAAATGGGGAAAACTCCCAGCTACAAATGCTTTGCAATGTAAAAAGAGAAGCATAGTAGGAAATATATAATATGTTGGGTGGGTAATACAACAGTTGGAGGAATCCTAACAGGAAATATTATGTAGGGGAAGAAAAATGAAATGGAAGGAGACGAGGAACAAAACAAGAGTCTGAGGACAGTAGGAGGAAGGGAAATATTGGCAATGGAGGGCAGAATCTGCCAAGATACAGAAAATGTTATTAATAAACAGCAAATATTCAATCTTGTGGGAAAATGAAGGAGGAGATGCTGAGTTTAATCAGAACACTGTATTTCTATATTAAATGAAATTTGAATCTATTTTTTTTCTTCTTTGGTTTGTCTGAAAGATGGTACCCAGTCTGGTGGGAAAATATGTGGTTATTTATGAGTTACACAAATGTTTTCTAAAGTGGGCATCTTCTGCTTTGATTTGGGTCAGCATTTAAATCAGCTCTGTGGTTTCAAAACCCATCTCTGTGAAACTTCACCTTCCTGCTTTGAGCACATTTACCCACAGCTTCCTTTGGTTAAATGAAAATTGGTGGCCACTTGCTCCTGCTCTCACCTTGTGCTGAGCTGCTTCAGGGAGCTGAAAAGCAGTCTGTATTTTGGTGAATGTTAGGCTTGACCTTTCTGTCCCTCCCAGCCATCTCCCTGAAGATCAGATACTGATGGGAAAACAAGCCTTTTTTTCTTATGTTTTCATAGAATTGTAGAACCATAGAATCATTTTGGTTGCAAAAGACCCTCAAGATCATCAAGTCCAACCGTTAACCTAAATCTAGCACGAACCCATGTCCCTGAGAACCTCATGTCCGTCTGTCCAACCCTCCAGGGATGGTGACTCCAGCACTGCCCTGGGCAGCCTGTTCCAATGCCCCACAGCCCTTTGGGGAAGAAATTGTTCCCCACATCCAACCTCAACCTCCCCTGGCGCAACTTGAGGCCGTTTCCTCTGCTCCTGGCGCTTGTTCCTGGGGAGCAGAGACCGACCCCTCTGGCTCCAAGCTCCTTTCAGGCAGTTCAGAGATCAGAAGGTCTCCCCTCAGCTCCTGTTCTCCAGCTGAACCCCCCAGGTCCCTCAGCCACTCCCATCACACTTGTGCTCCAGCCCCTCACCAGCTCCCTTCCCTTCTCTCCACTCGCTCCAGCACCTCAAGGCCTTTTTTTGCCTTGAGGGGCCCAAAACTGCCCCCAGGATTCGCGGTTTGACCTCATCAGTGCCCAGTCCAGGGGAATGATCCACCAAGACATCCACTATGCCTTGGTTATTACAGATACTTGCATGTAGATAAGATCCTTGGCTGACTGGATCTATGGTGCCTTTTCTGTCCATGTTCATCTGATTCAGAGTCAATTGATGGGCCCTGAGATAGCAGCAGCTCCGGGGACCTGGAGCAAAACCTCTTGCAGGCCACCAAAGTCTGGAGCTGGAACTTTGGATGGGGCTCCTCTCTAACAACTGTGCAATTGTGGTGATTATACACAAAAAAGTTAATTACTTAATCATGTGTAACAAGGACCCTGCAGCTCCTGGGCAAGACACACACTCAGTGTAATTATTCACAAGCATGTAATCTACTTCCCTTTGTATTAAATATTTCATTAGTTACTATTCACATCTTCTCGGAGGTGTTTTGCAATGGTTCAGTGATCGGATTTAGTTTAATTATTCTTCTGGGCTTGTATGAACACTTTTGCTACATATATTCCTCTGTATTTTATCCCTTTGACAAAGAGGATCTTTCCAATCTTTTTGTTGTCAAAAAGAACTCACCACAATGTGAACATCAGGAGCTCAAGGCAATTTTATGTTCCTGCCTTGCCTTCCAGATCCTTTGGGTGGATCCCTCTGTTTTTGTCCTGTATCTGTACAGATCTTGGCACCCTCAGGAATTTTGGCCATCACAGGGTGCCTCTAGCAGTAGTACAATATGAATAACAAATAGCAGTAGTAACCGAGAGTCTCTGCAAGTGAAGGAGATTGCATCTCCTAAAACATTCACTCATTTTAATGTTGATCCAGCCATTGCTGGAATCACTCTTAATTTATTCCTGCACAGAAAAGGAGCCTGTATAGGAAGAGCACTCACACAGGAGGAGGAGTTGTATCATGGACTTGAATTTTCACTTTGAAATAGTATCATAGAATCATGGAATCATTTTGGTTGGAAAAAGACCCTCGAGATCATCAAGTCCAACCATTAACCCAACACTGGCACTGCCCCATGTCCTGAGAACCTCATCTCCATCTGTCCAACCCTCCAGGGATGGTGACTCCAGCACTGCCCTGGGCAGCCTGTTCCAATGCCCCACAGCCCTTTGGGGAAGAAATTGTTCCCCACATCCAACCTCAATCTCCCCTGGCGCAACTTGAGGTCGTTTCCTCTGCTCCTGGCGCTTGTTCCTGGGGAGCGGAGCCCGACCCCCCTGGCTCCAAGCTCCTTTCAGGCAGTTCAGAGATCAGAAGGTCTCCCGTCAGCTCCTGTTCTCCAGCTGAACCCCCAGGTCCCTCAGCCGCTCCCATCACACTTGTGCTCCAGCCCCTTCCCCAGCTCCGTTCCCTTCTCTCCACTCGCTCCAGCACCTCAAGGCCTTTTTTTGCTGCTCCCATCACACTTTAGCTCCAGACCCTTCACAAAAGCCAAGGCAATTTCCTTCTGAACTAGACCCAGCAAACCAGACCCTCTGGTTCTGGAGGCCTTTGGAGCTCCATGGAAGCTGCCCAGCTCTGCTCACCTCTGATGAAGTAGCTGCCTTGTACAATTAATTTGGGAGGCAAGAACAGCCTTCTGCTTAAATTTAGTGCTTGTGGAAAGTAAAGCAAATCTTGGCTCAAAGTGTTATAACACTTCAGTATAAACCTGGAGTTATTTATTGTGGTGTGCTGGGCCAGTGATTGCTGGAACTGCAATCTGGGTACTTCATGCACTTGGCCATCTATAGGGAACGAGTTATAGGGCTGGATTATGTCTCCCATGATGTGCTGGATGTATCATGTGGACATAAGGAGCCTCACTCAGGAAAGATGGACATGCAGAACAACCAGACATGCTAATCCCATGAACCAGATACATTTGCCTACAACATTTCCAGTTTGTACTTTACAATTTTGCAATGAAACATGTTTTGAAAAATGCTGATGAGAAATGCTGCTTTGCCAGAAAGTTTTGGGGTCTTATCCAACATTTGACCTAAATTGCAAAATGAACAATTTTAATGTTAACAGCCTCAGGAAACGACCTGAGATGTTCTTGGCTACAACACCACACCAAGGGGATCTGCCAGAAGTTGCACAAGGTGTGCTTCACCTGGTGACATCCAAATGTGAGTTCCTGATGGTGCTTAAGAATTTATAGTGCATTAACTCTTACAAGGATTTTTGAAAGGAGCTGCTAGGCTTCCAGGGTAATCTCTGAAATCCAATATGATACTTCCATGAGTTATGGATGTAAATCTGACCCCTGTGTTACCATGCAAACTAGAAAGAATATTGAAACCAGTGTCATTTCACAGCTATGAATAAAGGGAGAATTGGACCCATTTTCTTTGTCTGACTTTACTGAGTATAAATCAAGGCACAGACATGCTAACTGCATTACACAGATCCAGGTGACCATAACTTCTCAGTGCTTGAGAGACAAGAGGAATTGTCATTCAGCTCTGATCATCAGCTTTATTATATACCAGCCAGACGATACACATTTCATGCAGACTATACGTTTGTTCCAACTGCCGCTCAGGAGAAAGCGCTCGACTTCATGTGGGTTGGTCCTGCACTAAGGTACTTGGTTCTTGGTCTGTAGCACCAGTGTTTTTTTCAGGGGTCCTGGAAGCAGAGAAAGAGAATCATTGCAAAGCTGTCAGAGAAATCAGCTGGAGCACAACAACAAAATGTCACCATTGAGTTGGAATTTGCCTCGTGACAAGTGGCTCTGCAGAGCGCTCCCCAAGCAGCCCGCACATGTTTGCTATGTCCTCAGGCTGGTTGGTGAGCCTGGTCCTGGTCCAAAACCCATAGATATCCACAAAATTGGGAGAGGGCTGGAGGTCTTGCCCTTTTGACCAGCCCCTGGTTCAACAATGACCAGGATCAGGCCCACCCATCAGCTGTGAAAAATGCTTGCCAATTGATTATAACCTGCATCAAACGAGCACCTCACTGTAAAATTGTCTCACAAAGAAGCATTTTCTTTCCCTCAAGGCGGATGATGAAAGCCCTGTAATGTGGGGGAGTTGAGCTCTTTTGGTCCTCAGGAAAGTGAGCCAAGCTAACACATGCTAATCCAAATCTGAGAGGACTTCTACTCAATGACCCCAGGTGACACCAGGAGGTGATGGTGGCACCAACACATTGGATGTTTGTTAACATGAGCTCTGGGGCCATCTTTGTACCTGGGGTAGTCTTGGATGGGAGCATAGGAGAACAAAACCTGGGAGTTATGGTACATGATGCCAGGAGAAGCTCTGGATGGGTGCTGAAGGGAAGGTTGGGTCTTGTTGAAGTGCAGAGGGAGAGATGGGGATGGAAATACCTGCAGGGAATGGGGAATCAATCTAAATTAGCAGAGAAAGAGAAGGAGGATCTCCAGGGATGAGGAGGGATGTGTGATGGATGAGGACGAACCTGTGAGGCTGCAGAAAGCAGATGGAGAGGCAGGAGAAACCAACTCAGCTTTTAAAATGGGCAAATTTGCACAGTGGTTGTACTAAGGGACTGTGGAGATCCCCTTTGTCCCCCAGACTGACGTTGGCTCTGTGTAGGTTCCAGTCTGCAGTTAAAGGAGGGCAGGAGATGCTGACACCAGGACCAGTGATGAGGTGTTAGTTACCACTTCCTGGCCCATGCAACCAGCCCAACCTGGACACGTGAGACCAACCATCTCTGTGTGAGAAACTCGTGGGGCAGGAACATGTGGAGAAGCTTGACAGGACAGATCTGGCTCAAATACTCACCCTTGTCCTGCCCTTTGTATTTCCAGTGAAGAGACATTTGCTGCCAGAAGCTGTTGGCAGAGGTCACCATGGCCTTACTTTCCCCTGTGTCCCCAGTGTAGGAAAACTGCTGAGTCCTTCCAACATACTGGTTCCTATGGGAATCTGGTAAACCCAGCACTGTAAATCAAGGGATTTGGTAAAAATGCAGAGTAGCTCTTCATTGAAAAATTGCTCAACTGCCAGGACAGACGAGGTCCATACTGCTGATGCACAGACATCTGCTAGGACAGGACCCATTGCCTGGTCTCTGGAGAAGGCTGGAGATGCCTCCATGTCCTTCCCAGTGGAGAACATGCCCAAGGCTGCCAGTAGCTACTCCAAATGCCAAGCCACCTCTTCCAAGCACATCTTCACAACTGGTCTAGTAAGGAAGGACGCAGCAACTATGAGGCCTAAGCTCAGGTCTTCCTGTGTCAGTGTTCATGTGATGCTCCAGGTTGTAGGTGGTTCAGTGCCAGACTAATCCCACCTCTTCCCTGGGCTTGGTGTGTCACCCTGCTCTTGCTGTTGCCCTGCATTTCAGAATAGATTTGAAAGCAAACACCATCTCTCCCTGGAGCAACATAAACTGAAATCATCCTCCATCGACATTTCCCTCAGCCCCTGCTGGAGTCATCAGGGGAATTCACCCTTCTCGGCCTTGATGTGGTACCTCTTTGTTGAGGCAGTCATGCAAACTGGTGCCTGTGGTTCATGTTTGCATGGTGTATACTTCTTCCTTCTAATGCATTGGCTCTTTTCTCATGAGTGTGAGCATCCTGCAGCCACGTATTGCAGGCTGTCTAAGACCCAGCCTTCTGGAGGAGAAAGAAGCTGTGTCCCACACCATCCCCAGGTTTCCTCCTTGTTTGCATCAAATAGAGATAATTGTGTGATTGTCCTTCTCAGTTAAGCTCATTCAGAACCTGTTTTAAATTGGAAGGAGTGTGAGCGGGAGGTAATTATATTATTTTCTTCAGGAACTGGTAAGCAGGGAGAACACCGCATTGCATTGCATCTCACCAGAAGAACACCCCAGCCTTGGGAAGAGTGAGCTGGGAGGGTGCAATTTGGAGGGTTGAAATGTAAGCCTGATCCTGAAAAGTAATGAAATCTAACACAGAAACAGCAACATTTACAAATGATCATTGCCTTAGTCAGGCGAGGAAGAAGTTTGGAGATCTTTGCTCTCACAAGGACTGCTGGTAGCAAACCATGGCCTGGTGAAACCCATGTATACAGGAGAAGTTAATTACGCAATGTGACAAGGTGAGAAATGGAGAAGAGATGGATTGGAGGTGACAGATCATTTCTCAGGTTATGGCTGAGAGAGAGATGCAGAAAGAGTACGAAACTCAGCAGGGGTTCATTTCCCAGAGGCAGCACCTAACAATGGAAGGATGACCACCACAAGCACATATAGCATTGTTTCCTATTTGCTGGTCCTGATGTAACAGCAGGTAGCTAGGCTCTTGTGACTTAGGGTCTAAATTTGCCTCTGATGGTGCTGGGCTCCAGCAATGTTATCCTGTTCTTCACAGATGTGGAGGACCCGCTCATGGATCAACCCTGCTCCTCTGCAGATTCAGGTGTTAGTGTTTTGGTGACCTTGTATCAAAACAGAGCTGATGACATTTATCTTTTGCTGCAAAATTATCTTCACTGAAAGCAGTTTAACTATCTGGGAGCTGTTATGAGTCTGTATAGACAGCATCAGCTCCAGGCACATGGAAAATTAAAAGGTGATTTCAAGAGCAACTAGAAGCAGCAGGAATCCTCTCTTGATGGCTCAGGAACAGCAACACAACTCCAGGCACATATAGCTGTGAAGTTTGGCACCGAAGGGCATTTTTTTTCAAAGAACCATGAAATAAGACCTTTCTGTTCCAGAGAACTCAGGTGAGGAGATGACTGTCATCTGTGGAGGACCTGATCTTATGGTTAGGGACCTCACCCAGGAGGACAGTGGCAAGTTCATGTTCCTCAGAAGATACAAACCCATTGATTCCTGGGCAAAGGCCATTACCAATTAGGTTACAGCACATGGCAAGTCACTTTTCCCTGCTGAATGCTTTGTGGGTGTTTGAGCATCAAAGTTTGCTGTCTGTGATAACAGCAACAAAAACACAAGTCTTCTTTGTCCTGAAAAATGGCCTTAATATTGTACTCAATATCTGGCCTCAGTCACATTCCTTGGAAAAGGCAACTGCACTAAATAGTGGGGCTACAGCTGTAAGTTACAGCAGGGAAAATGAAGAATATCAGCCTGGGTCTGTATCTAAGCAAGCAGAGAGGTTGCTATTGCTTGCACAGCATGGGTGTGCCATGGAAATTTTCACCAGTTTGGGGCCAGGAAGGGTTAAAGGAACAGAAAGTGTCTGGTTGTGAAATTTGTGTGCAGTGAACAGCAAGGACCTCAGCACTTCAAACTGCCCACCTGCAAAGCAGCAGATAGACAAGCACTTACAAAGCTCTGTTAGCAGAAATTTAGATGTTAGAAGACTTCAATGTACCCCCAAGGTCAGCTAGGGACCTCAGTGGCATGCAGGAATATTGTCCAAAATACCATTCGGTCCCTAAAACTGTGCAGTTGAGATTTTTGGCTGCTGGTTTAGGTTGTTCTAGTGCTTCTTCACTCTCGGTGTGGGAAAGGATGCAGGATATTACCTACACCTAGGGATCTTCTTTTCAACTGCCTCTTTCCAGTATCTACACTGAAGTCTCTAGAGCCTGGAGAAGTCAAGCGCAACCCAGCTGCAGATCTTGCTTGTCCTACATGGAATCTCCACGCTCCTCCTTGAGAAGGATTGCAGCTCTTTACACGTTTCAACTCTGCTGTCTCCTCCTGCACACCCAAGGACAGGAACAGGCATTGAAGAAGCCCACGGGACCTAGCACTGCTTGATGCTTCTTCCATCCATCTCCATCAACCAGCTTCAGTTTGGTCTTGAGTTAGGTATTGAGATCTAAGTTGTACAGATGGTGTATGAAACCAGATGGATGGCCATGCTGTGAGTTCAGCTGCTCACTCAACATGACAAAGAGGCTCCTTTGTGTCCCGTCAGGGTGGTGTGACACCACTAGTAGTGATGGTCACAGTGAGGGTAGAGGAACTGAGCTGCTTCTGCATCTTTCCATGTGTGGAGGGAGGAAGCATCACCTCCATAGCTCCAGGCAGCACAAAACAAAACAGCACTTTTAGGCAATAAATTAGGGCAAGAAGGGAGAATGGAGCCACCCAGGACTTAGTCACAATTGGGTCCCTGCTGTACTCACAGGCTGAAGGGACCACAGGCAGGTCCAGTCCTAGCCTGGGATGGAGGACACAGATGTTCAGGGCACCTTCTGAACCACGAGAAGCCTCCTGGGCATTCATCACTGAACCATGTCATGCTGATAAGCCACCTTCTGCATCTTCCTCTGAGAGGGACATCTGCTTGGATTTCCACTGACACACTTCAACCCACCATTTTCTGTATTGCACCAGGAAATGAAGTTCCTTTAACATCAGCTGCTTCTGCTCTGGGCTACAAGATTTCTCCTTCATTCTCCTCAGTTGCTGCATTCGCTGAGCCACCTGTCAGCCCAGGACATCTCTGCATGAAGCTGGAGAAAGGCCAAGCTCTTTATCAGATGCACCAGAACTGCAAAGGACAGAAGGTCATGCAGCTCTGTATATGCCTGGCTCCTACATAGACATCATAGAGCTGTGGCTCTAAAAAACATAAAGGTACCAGGAAACAAAAACACAGTAGAGTCAACCCAAAAGACTATGGATAGAGCTGGGGCAGCAAAACCTGCTGCTGAACTGGTCACGAGGACAGACAGACAGACAGTGCACTCGCAGACACATCTACTGAAGCCACACCAAGAAATGAAAGGGCAGTCGGTAGGTGAGGTATTATTTATTTGAAACAGTGAGCATTATCACACTGTACAGGCGAAGAAAAAGGCTTACAGTCCACGAGAGACAAGACCGGACACGAGACAGTAACCTGGGGAGGATGGGGAAGAGAAGGTCCATGGTAGAGTTGGGTATTTAAGATGGCCTGGAAGGGAAAGATGCTGGAGGGGGAGAGGTGGGAGAAAGAAAAGGACTGGAGAAGTAGCTGTGGGACAGACATGGAAATCTGGCAGGGAAGATGGAGGGAAAATGATTCTGAAGGCAAAAGGGAATAGCAGTGTGCTGGGTAGATGGGGTCTGGTGGGGTGTTGAGGACACTGAAGACTGCGTGGGAAGGAGCCAGCAGGGACACAGAAGTCTGATCAGCAATGAGGCTTGAGGAGAGACTTTTGAGCAGGGCCTGTTGCGATAAGACAAGGGGTGATGGTTTTAAACTAAAGGAGGGGAGATGCAGGTCAGATAAAAGGAAGAAATCGTTTCCACTGAGGGTGGTGAGAGCCTGTCCCAGGTTGGCCAGAGAGGTGGTGGATGAACCATCCCTGGAGACATCCCAGGCCAGGTTGGATGGGGCTCTGAGCAACCTGAGCTGGTGAAGATGTCCCTGCTCATGGCAGGGGTGGCACTGGATGAACTCAGAAGGTCCATTCCAATGCAAACCATTCTGTGATTCTATGAGAGGGGAGGGAGCAGTAGCAATGTGGGTAAGGACATTCACTGCCCTGTGACTCCAAAGCACTATCTACTTCATTAAATTAAAGATGCCTTATTGGCTCGTGTCCCTGCTGATAAATCTCTTGGCTCCAGACAAGGTGGCCACAGCTGAACTAGTCCTCAGTTGGGTACTAAACCCTGAACCACGCCAAGGAGCAGGTCAGTCCAAAGACCAAGGACTGATGTCAGGATTTCCCTATCTTGACCATTGGGTACTGGTACCATCAAGTGCTCCTGGGTGCTGTTAAACTGCTGAGGACAGACCCACCAGCTGCAGCCATTGTGTGGTGAGATCCCCTCCACCACATGCCATGGAGGGTGCTCCTCACCCTCTGCTGTGACATGGGTCTCCAGACCGCTCATAGAGTCAGGCAGGACATGCAGGTCTCTGACTCACCAAGGAGATATGGGAAGACCCAGCTTTGCTCAGGGGCTTGAGGTTGCTGCATGTCTCGGGCTGGGGTGGGAGGTGGGCAAATGACAACAAGGGGGTTTTAGAAATGTTTCCCCATTTCTATTTCTCACACCGTTGAGCGGCCGACATTGAAGGAAGGGTTTTCATTCCTCAGCGCTCTCACATATCGCTAAGATCTGTCACTACTCCTCATCCATCATTTTTCTGGCAGCTGGTCCTGCTGCTGGTTTCCGGGGAGCAGACTCCCTGCAGGGAAAGCTGGCATTTTAGAAAGCATAAAGATGCCTTCGATCCATTAGCAGGCTTTTCTTTTATCCTTTGGCTCACATCTCCTCCACTTGACAGGCATGATTAGGCAGCTGTTTCCAAGGCACCCTGCAACAGAAATTCAGACTGTTCACAAGTGATTCATGATAAACCACCACTCCTGAAGTACTCACAGCTGTGTTACCCCTCATTGCAGACCTCTGAGCTTATGAGTTAGCCCAGTGGCACTACTGCAATTACTCCCAACCCAAGAAGTCCACATAAATAAGAGCAAGTGGCAGTGGGTGGTCAAATCACCAACTGGATCAAACTTACCATAACACTGCTGGAAACAAGGAGAGCTGAAGCCCATGTCTGAACATCACAATATTTTCCAACTGTGCAAAAGATACTGTTCTTAGTGCTGAACACGGCCATGGTATCACATTCATTCTAGGGAATGTCTTCTTCCTGTACTGCTCTTCTTTATTTGATGTTGCTGCTGCTGTTGGGAATGGTGGTTATTCCTTGGATATTAGGAGGTACCAGCTATGACAGAGACATCTTCTTAAAAAGCCCGTTTCTCTCCTGCAATGGTACATCTTTAAACTCTAAATCCAAAGGATATTGTGTCAGCTGATCAAATATCCCTACTCATCCTTTGACCTTCCTCTGCCAGTCAGGGATGTAATAATTATAACTGAGGTTTTCAAAGGAAGCTCAGAGATTTGCAAATGGCAAAATCACTTAAACTCATTCCTGTGCTCAAGGCGCTTAAACTCCTGCCTGACACAGGGAAGAATGGAGAGATGGAGACCATCAGGCCTCTTCATCCACCCATGCACAAGTGTTTGGGGGTGTGTGCTGAAACCCTTAGCACATGATGTATTTCAAAGCAAACAATTAAAATTAGAAACATGACAGCCACCCCAGATGGGACTGCTCACACCCTGTGCAATCAAAGCAACATCTCTGCAAAGCTGCACTCAGATGCTTCATTATTAAAAGTGTGAGAAGCAGACTTAACTCTTTAAATTCAACATGTCAGTATTTTCTCTCCCCTCTTTGTTCCCTCACCAGACACCAACGCAGACAATTAAGACTATTTTTACTCCAGCCAGTGTCTCCACACTAAATGCTCTTAGAAAACAAGGTATTTCATTTTTGGTAACCCACCTCCAGCGCTTTGCACAGACATTGCTCTCACAACCACCCTTGGAAAAATGTGGGAAGTGCCTCTCACTAATGACTTGGCAAAGATTAAGAAGCGAGTTGGTAGCAGTGGGTTCAGACAGTGATGGTTAAAGACCAAGGAGCCCAGGTCCCCATAAATGTAATCAGCCCAGTAGGTCCTACTGTCTCTTAGAAGAGTACATTGAGCAAGTTTGGAGAGAAACAGGACAACAAGGACACATTTTCCAGCAATGAATGTGGGCAGCTGGATGGGATTAGATGGATCACCCATCCATGGGTGCATGGGATACCCCATCCTGCATCATGGAACAGAACCCAGACCTTCATGTCATGGGAGAAACATTTTGTTGGCCAACGTGGATTGTTGCAGATAAGCCCCATCAATGATCAGTCTTTTAACAATGAACATTTTCCGCAGTATGAGCTGTGGAGGGGTGACATGATAAACCCCGGGACCTACAGCTCGGCTGAAACACTTTAAAGGTCATATAGTTATGTGTGATGGATGAATGGATGGATTTGGTAGGGAAGGGAGAGGGAAGGCAGGGTGATACAGCAGGACATCAGAAAGCAGCATTGTTGTTAACATGTAGTTACAGATCAGATAAATAAAGAAAGCGATTTGTAAACCGGGCAGAGATGAGAAATAGCACCCAGAAACGGTAAGGCAGAAAAGGGTTGGAAGTCAGCAGAGCTACGTTGGAGGAGAGATTTCAAAACACAACCCAATGAAGACAAATTTCCCCAGGCTGGTGGGGTTGTTATTCGAATAGCTATTAAAAGAAAAATGTGATTAAAAGTAAAAATTGCAGGTAGGAGCTCACAAATTAATTAAAAGAAAAAAGAGATGAAAAGAAGATTAGGGTTCACCATTTAAAATAAAATTGTGTCCTCAGCTCTGCTTTCTTCTCAGGTATCATTTTTTCCAGATAGCAAACGCTGTAATTAATATAAAATCAGTGCTTTGCACTTCCACAGACATTGCCAAACACCTGTTCAGCGGCAGCTGGGTTTGCAGCACGCTAGAAGTGCTCAACTCAAGAATTTTCCACCTCCTTTCAATGAGGATTTATAGCCCCTTGACCCACTTCATGGTCAGGTGGTTTTGGGCCAAAGCAAAAGCTGCAGGCATTTGGAAAAGGGTGTGTAATTAAGTCACCTCATCCATGGCATCTCCCCTCCCTCCAGCTCTTGGTGGGACTTGGTTTCTCCTCCCTGATCCAATGCAACGTGGACACCAGCAAGATGGAGCAGCCGCATCTTGCATGCAGGGCACTCACTGAACCAACCCTCTGCTGGAGACACTATATATAGAGAATAAAAGCAAACTACCTGCTCCGTCCACATGAATTCACTGTCCATCTTCACATTTGCAAACGCTTAGCTCTCATGTCAGGCTAGTCTGAGGTTAGCGGCCATCTAAAGGGGACTGTGACAGCTCAGTTGTCCCTACAGCATCATGGAAGTGGTGGTGGCTTCTAAGCAACACAAATCTGATTACGGTTGGAAGGGTGTTTCTTTCGCTTAACTGTGCTTCTTATTGAGAAAACAAGATCAAGGAGGTGGTATTCGTCTTTAGCATTTATTTATAATTGGAAAAAAAAGAACCCTTTGAGCAAGCAAAGATCACAAGCACGTCACAATCAATTGGCTATACATTAATTTGTGTGTGTGTTCTGTGTGTTTGTGTGTGTGTGTGACTCTCATCAGGACAGCAAGAATGAAAAAGCACCACGAGGAGGTGTGCTTAACACATTACAAGAGACAATTTGTGATATGCAACCAAACCCAGGCCACAAAATATTAATTAGACACTTCCTATCTGCCTCCAAGAGGCAAGAGTTTGTGGAATTCATGGGAGCCACGTTTTTTATGCCGGACGCGTTGCAAATGAAGAAGCAGGTGATCGGTGTGCAAAGCAGTCAGAAAACAGGAGCTCAGACAGCAATTAGCACCATTTTGCAGAAAGGAGTAACAGTACAATACAGTGAAAATGGGAAAGCAAGCAATAGACAGCAGAGGAATTTTGACAGGGTAAAAAGCAAAAAACATTTTCTTTTTACAAGGAAAGCAAAACATATTACAAATCAGCGGCGAAACAGAATCAGCATTGTGGTAGCTGGAAACACAGAACAGCAGAGCACTCTTTCCCAGGGGGATCGACAAGCTCAGAGTCCAAAGTGAACTTGAAACAGCAGAGAATTTTGTCTCCTTTCTGATAAACCTGAGTGAGTCAAATGGGCACAAAGTCTACGGAAGGGAGAACAGTGCAGGATTTCACCCTGAGACCTGACTCTGCTGCAGTTCTTGGCATTCAATGCAATAAACTATGTGCTTGGATGTGTGCTGAGGACTTGGTACACGTGGAGCGAAGGCCAGGATTTATATCCCTATTTTGGGGTTTATATCCCTGTTTTGTTGCTGTTTGAGAGGGAGGTCCCCAGGCCCTACCAGTTTCCTAGGCTCTTTCTGAAAAGATTGAAACCTTCCAAGTGTCATTCAACCTACACAAAGAGAGGTGTCCAAAATAGGCAGCTCAATGGCTCTTGGAAGGTGCCTTCAGTAGAGAGGGAATTCAGACCACTGACTAGCACTTCATACCTAGCTTTGTAGTTAGATGTCACCAAAAACTTCATGTATTAAGGAAACATAAGGCTATGTTCTGACCACTCACTGTACACGTTTCATTCAAAGACTACGATGGATGCTCTTCATCGAGAAGAAGCAACCCTGAAGCGCTAGATGATGAGCAGTTGATTTAATGTCACGGAGATGCTTGGATCAGGTGGTCTGAACATCTAAATGACGTTCCTTGGGCTAAATTTGGTTACCTTTGAAGTCAAGGGCTAAATTCCTGTCGAATTCAAGGTGGAATGGTGGCAAGCATGCTGTCTGCTTGAATGTGAAGCTTTGGGTCATTAAATAATTGGGAGAATCGTTTGGCATGGTCTTTCCGTATGTACGAGATTGGTGTGTTGGGCTATTGGTAACTGTCTACATGCCTTCCTGACATGTTCTGCCTGCTGTGACACGTCATCTTCACGGTTGTTGCTATATCCTGCCATAGGAGAGGTTGTTACTGAGGAGTGTGAAGATGGATGAAGCATTTAAATGCCAAGGAATCACACCAAGTCTTGGAAGCTCAGGCTTCTCTGGTCAGTTGTCCCTTGTGCGATGGGGTGGAAAGAGCTGTGAGCTGCACTTCTCTCCACCAGCTCAACGCAAGCCTTTTGCCGAGCTGTGCTGGAGATAGAGCTGAGTTTTGCACTCCAGAGGTGCTGCAGGAGCTTCTGAGCGCTCAGAAAAGCAATGGACAGGTCAGCGTCTCCATGGAGCATGCACATCGAAAAATGCACTACATTCGCAAAGATTTCCACAGTTTTACTTCCTGGAGGATTTCCCTGGTTTCCTCCTAAACATCGGAGGTTTAAATATATATATTTCTATATATGAATATATATTTTTCCACATACACAACCTGACTAGCTCATAGCACACAGTTCTAACACAGCTAAGCTTGGAAATACACCACTGAATTCAGAACACTACACGTACTTATATTCAAAGCTTTAGGCTGTTAGCGCAAGGCAAACAGGACACACCACACAATACAATGAACTTGGCATTTATTCATTACTAAGGCCAGCAAATGTCACTATCTGTATACCACAGAGCTTTCCTCCTCTTTGGAAACGTTCTCTCAGCCTCGTAGCCCACCGCTCATTTATGTTTCCAAAAGACCCAATTCTAATGGGGTGAGATCCCAAAAATGGGACTCCTCACCCTACGAGCCCATCCCTTTTTCTGTTCAATAGTTTCACATCTCTAAAACATCCTAGCAGCAAGACTTCCCTCATTCAAACACCTCTACAACAACACAGTCCTTATACTCCCCTCTTGCAATGCCTCCCTACCCTGTTTTCCATCCCTCACTTCGTTCTTCCCAATTGTCCGTTCTCTGGAAGTTTCAAGCTGGACCGCATGTTAGGATAAAAATATTGAGCTGCAAAAATAAGGAAGAACCCTGCACCTTGACTACTCTGCTATGGGACAATTTCACAGCTCAGTTTGGGGGTATCAAGATTAAACCTTCTGCATTTAGGACTCAATCCAGGAGTCAAACGCGTAAATTCGGATTGGGACCTTACCTCTCCCAGCCCCCATTGACTCAACAACCCAGATTCCTGGGTATGCAATGCCAGTCTGTTGGGCCAGTTCATACTCACTGACAAATGGTCCTGCTGTGTTTACAGCTTCCCAACTGGACTTGCTGTGCATGGGGATCTCCTAGAGTAAGAGCACAGTAAATAGGATTGAAACCCTGAGATCCTGCCTGGAGGGAGTCTAGGGGTCCCAGCAACGGGTTTACAGACCTCTTAGGATGCTCACAAGCCAGCATGAACTACAACAGCTGGTAGAGTCAAAACAACGGGGGCTGATGGCTCTAGACAACCTTGCTGACCCATCTCTTTTTACCCCTTGGAAGGTCACATCTACAAACAAAACCGATTTCTGGAATCTAGCTCTATTTACTGGCACCCCAGAAGTGAAGAAAGCAGACCAAGATTCAAAACAAACCACGTATAACTAAAGAGATCCATAACCTAGGGGAAACAATAGGGAAGAACAGCCTGCTGATAACCTAGTCTGACCTGCCACATGCTTGGGAAGTCTTCACTGCTCTCTGCGTCTTCCCTCATTCCTTTTTTAAAGAAAATCAAGGCCTTCAGGTAGTTGATGGATAAAGCTGCCTTGATTCAGTTGGACATACCCCCCAGCTACCCTGGGGGAGGATTTGGCCCTTTATTTGCAAGGGTTCTCCTTTCCCATCACTTCTTGGAGCAAAAGTCCCACTGGTATCACCAGGGGAAATCACTTTTGGTCACGTCACTGATTCTAATGGGTTTACAGCAGAGCCACAGCACCACGAATGAACCTTTGATCCTCTCTGTCTTTGAAACCTTTCCACCTGTTGACACCAGTGGGAGATGACCAAAGAATGGCCAACCCCAAAAGGGGTTGGGGGTCTCATGATGAGACCACAACCCCTCCATGCCTCAACAGGCACTTACGTGCCACTGAAGGACCAAGCCCAAGGAAAGGGACAAGCTGTTGGACACAACAACAGTTGATCCATCACCTTCATCTCCTACAACCCCGTCTGTGCATTCCCACGACCCTCACTCTGTGCAGAGCCATGTTGTGCAGGCAAAGCAGAACAATCTGACCTCACAAACAAGGATTCCCTAATCCTCCTTGGAAATAAAACAGAAAAGCTTCTAATACAATCAGAACAAAAAGCAGATTAGAAGCCTCTAATTAATTTTGTGGCCTTTATTTAATCAAAGAAAAAAAAAAGGAAGAAAGAAAATGAAAAAAAAAAAAAGAGAAAGAAAAGAAAGTGCAGTGACATTTACTCTTTTGCCTCAGCCAGTTTATTGTTCATCTCTTTACTTTTCTCCTTGTCCTCTGGCTTTGCTGTGTTGGAGGTCTCGGCGCTCTTTTTCTTGGCAGCCCGGCCAGATGCGATCTGCTTGTCTTTGGCCTTTTTCAGGGGTTTATGGCTTGTTGTGGTCTTTTTTGGTTTGGAAGGCTTTACGCTAGGCTTTTCCACCTGCATGGAGGGCGACATGCAAAACGACAACACAAAGATGGAGAGAGAAAGAGAGACACAAGGACAGGTGGAAAATAGGATTTAGGTCAGAAAAGGCATGAATATTGCTTATCTACTCAGCTATGCCCTGCCACGAAGAGAGGGGAGCAGCTGGGTGCATGTTGACTTGGCCAAATCCTTTCATGGTGTTGATGCCCTGAAGTCACAATGGCCCTGAAGCAACAGATCCCATTGTATCTAAGTCAATGCACAGTCAGGTAAATAGAAGAGGGAATATTATCAACATTTTATCAATTCCTTCACATTTTTCTGACTTCAGGATGGGCTTTGCAAGCCAAAAGGTGGTTGTCTCCCTCTAGATTAAAAGCAGAGAAATGATGCTTGGGGCAAAGAGACTCCTACAAGCCACCACCTTCCACAGAATCACAGAACAGCTGGCGTTGGAATGGACCTCTGGAGATCATTCAGTCCAAACCACATGCTTAAGAAGGTTCACCAGAGCAGATCACACAGGAATGTGTCCAGGTGGGTTTGAATGTCTCCAGAGAAGGAGACTCCACAACCTCTCTGGGCAGCCTGGTCCAGGCTCTGGCACCCTCAAAGTAAAGCAGTTTCTCCTCATATTCAGATGGAACCTCCTGTGTTTCAGTCTGTGCCTGTTACCCCTCACCCTATCGTGTGGCACCACTGAAAAGAGTTATCACTGAAAAGACCTTTCTTGCAGGACACGATTCTTCAGTCTGTTTGTCCCTTAATAGATTGCCACAATGGAGGAAAATTACTTGGGGACAGCTGCACTGCAAGACATGGATTGGCACCTGAGAAAAGTCCATAACAGTGTCTTGCATCCATCTGTTTCTACAGCCCCCAAAATAGGGAGGACGGCTTCAAAAATAAGGATGAACAGAAACGTTCAGCTTCTCCATGCTGGCCCTGCCATCCCCCTGAGACCTCATAAATCTAAACACTGGGAAAGACTAGTGCTCCTGGGTTTAAAACTGCACAGACTGACTCCATTTATTCGCAGACCCTTCGTTGTTCCTAGAAAACAAGGCTGGAAGACATTTTAACCCCAGCCCTTCTCGACACATGTCCTCAATATGATCAAAGCCAAAAGTGCTTGCTGTCAAAATCTGTGGAGCATTCTGAATCCAACATAGATGAAGATCTGGCTCTTACCATGTTCTTTCTGGGATAGAGGGTGCTTTGAAAGGAGAAAGAGAAATCTGTCTAGATCAGGGGTGTCCAACTCATTTTCACCATGGGCCACATCAGCCTTGAGGTAGCCTTCAAAGGGCTGAATGCAATTTTAGGACTGTATAAATGTAACTACTCCTATATTTATACAGTCCTAAAACTACATTCAGCCCCTTGAAGGCAACCACAAGGCTGATGTGGCCCATGGTGAAAATGAGTTGGACACCTCTGGTCTAGAACATAGTCTGGGGAATGACAATGCAAAAACCTCTTCATCTGGGCCCTACCCTCATGTCTTTACAGTTTGACATAGGGCACTGTTGTCTCCAAAGTGAATCAAGCCATACTAGAGCCCATAGAATCACAGAATGGTTTGGGTTGGAAGGGACCTTAAAGATCATCTACTCCAACCCCTCCCTGCTATGAGCAGGGACACCTTCCACTAGTCCAGGTTGCTCAGAGCCCCATCCAGCCTCACCTTGAACACTTCCAGGGATGGGGTGTCCACAACTTCTCTGGGCAACCTATTCCGGTGCCTCACTAGCCTCACGATAAAGAATTTCTTCCTAATAACTAACAAAAATCTACATTTTTTTTAGTTTAAAACCACCACCCCTTGTCCTATCGCAACAGGCCCTGCTCAAAAGTCTGTCCCCATCTTTCTTCTTGGCCGCTTTTAAGTACAGAAAGGTCGCACTAAGGTCTCCCTGGAGCTTCTCTTCTCCAGGCTGAACCAGCCTCAGATCATTTCTGGGGCTCCTCTGGCCCCTCTCCAGCAGGTCCATGTGTGTCCTGTGCTGAGGACCCAGAGCTGGACCAGCACTGCAGGGGGGTCTCACCAGAGCGGAGCAGAGGGGCAGAATCCCCTCCCTCCACCTGCTGCTCACGCTGCTGGGGATGCAGTCCCACGATACTACTGGTTTTCTGGGCTGCGAGTGCACTTCGTTGACTCGTATTCCGTTTTTCACCCACCACCACCTACAGGTGGATCCACAGATGCAGCCACTGGTCAGAAATTAAGATGCCACATGAGGGAATGTGAGCGGGCAGTGTTCACCCCAGCCTTACTGTGCTGGACATGTCCCACCAGGAGCAGTGGTGGCCCTGGGTCTCTTCCGATGCGTTTCTTACCTTTGGTGGTTCTTTGTAGGGTTCGCTGTAGAGAGTGCGTATCCTTCTGCGCTCCAGGTATTTGTTATCAGCTGGAGAAGGCTTATTGGTTTCCCCCTTGAACTGAGCGCTGTAACTGGTTTCATGGGTCATTTTCTCCTCTGGCGGCTTGTACTGGGACTTCGCTTTTATAGCTTTCACAGGCTTGATGTCTATCCAGGGTCTGAATTCATTTCTGAAGATCAAAAAAAAAAAAAGAAAGGGGTTCAGGAATTAAATCAACAGAAGAGTAGCGGGAATGTGGAGCTGGAATCCCTCATTGCTCAGCAAGGTCTCTTTGGAAGGGCTTTTATGCACATCCAGTCAAGTTTACAACAAAATTGGCTCCCAACAGCTCATTTTTTACCTCATCTAAAACCTGTTGACACATTAGGAAAAGCTCAAAAGAATCACAGAATCACAGAATGTTAGGGATTGGTCATCAGAGAACCCACTTAGGCAGGGAGGCTAGGCTGAAAAAGGTCATCTGTTGTTCCAGGAACACGTAGCAAATGATGCCTTCACGTGCAGGATCAGTGCAGCTCCCTGCTCACCCAGTCCTACATTTCCCACTCACACAGTCTGTTCAATGTGGTCAGTGGAGCTTGGAGAACCCTTAGAATCATAGAACAGATAGAATAGTTTGGGTTGGAAGGGACCCTCAAAGCTCCCCCAGTGCCACCCCTGCCATGAGCAGGGACATCTTCACCAGCTCAGGTTGCTCAGAGCCCCGTCCAGCCTGGCCTGGGATGTCTCCAGGGATGGTTCATCCACCACCTCTCTGGCCAACCTGGGCCAGGCTCTCACCACCCTCAGGGGCAACAATTTCTTCATTATGCCAAAGATGGGTGTCTGTTTTAGGATGAGCTAACTCCTTGTTGGGCTGTTGACTGTCTAGATCTCCACTAACAGGAACACAGACATCTAGCACACATGAGACCTTCACACCATGCACCCCTAAATGGAGGTATCTTAATCCATGAGTCAAATCCAATCCATGAGCCAAATCCAAATCAATTCTCCATCCTGTCTTATTGCTGATTCCAGCTGCACCTGCTTTTTCTTTTCCCTGTATTTCTTCATTTCTCTCCACTTCTTTTATTATTTAGCCCTTCTTGGGCTTGGATAATACTGTGAAACTGCTTGTTTGAAAGATGCTGTTCTCCACAAAACCGTTTCAATGCATGAGCAATATATGAATGGGCTCATTTGTGTCCCCCTGGTTCCTGTTCAGTGAATGCCACCCATTTGTCCACAAATATTTCTCTGCCGTCCATTGTTAAAATATTCCTTCTGCATGAAGAGCTGAGAGAAAGGAAAAGGAAGCAACTTTAAAGAATTGGTTTAAAGATGTTAATACATTACTGACAAACTCAAAGTTCACCAAAAGTTCTTCAGAAGATAAAAGGTTTCTTTTTAGGATCTCTTCTTGTTCCATAAGAAGACTCCATGTTTATTATTACTTTCCAAAGGAAATAAAATCATGCACTAATTCTCTCTGTCCATATCTATCTGTCACTCAGATCTGTCCCTAGCAACTTCTGAACCCTTTAGCTGTTTTCTATCATATTTGTGGCAGAGGTAGAAATCTCAGAGGTGACAATTATAACGTTTCCCCAAAGCAGTGGATGGGCACAGGAGGAACATCCGAACAGTGCTCTGCATCTGAGGGACAGGCAAGTAAAGTTCATTTTCTTACTTGTTGCAAGGCCAGCTGGCCAAACAACCCACATGGACCACCAGGTCAACCTGTAAACCTAAGCACAGCTTGTATCTACAGAACCAGAGGCAAAGAATGGAGGTTGTAGTACCGTGCACGTAGTGGCTGGACTTTAAAGCAGATGTAACAATTCTGGGAGTGCTCAACTCTGCTGTGCTATGAGACAAGACCCTTGAGTACTCTGTACCTCCCAAGATGAGCCTGGTTTTGCAGGCAAAGGACAGATCAACAGCTGCTCTTAGGTGGATGCATGTCCACCAGCTCTGAAACTGCTCAGCCATGATCTTCTCTGGAAATGGAGGATAGAAGACTATTGCTCTTGAAATATTTCACAGTGTTGACTAAGGAGTTGTAAATACCAGGTATGTCACATGGATTCAATGCACATCTAGAAGTAACAGGTTGCACAGGGAGGTGGTAGAGGCCCCCATACCTGGAGACATCCCAGGCCAGGCTGGATGGGGCTCTTAGCAACCTGATCTGGGTGAAGATGTCCCTGCTCATGGCAGGGGTGGCACTGGGGGACCTTTAAGGTCTCTTCTAATCTTTATGATTCTATTCTAAATAGGACATGGTTTAGTACTAGAGTTAGGTTAGGTTATGGTTGGATTTGACGATCCTGAGGGTCTCTTCCAACTGAATTGATTCCATGATTCTAAATCCCTTTTCAGGCAAATATGCAGGATATCACATCATCAGCTACTACAGTAGGGTCGGTCCCCTCAAGCATGCGAGAGAGCATGGGCCACATTTGTATGGAGTCCTACCACACCTGGGATGGAACAGCCACTCCATGCTATGGCCATGCTCAAGCACCCAGTGTGCCTAATTCTACATCTCTGCTATCCAGAGCTTGCAGAAGCAGTGGAAGGAGGAGAGAAACTCAGACCATTTCCTACAGCTACACATGGCCTAGCAAGCTGATCTCAGTGCCTGTTTTTGATATTCAGGCAACACATAAACTGTAAAAAAGAGTTATCAGAAGAGACACACACTATTCTGTGATGGCTGTGTCCATACCCAAAACCACAGGTTACCATGGTTCATTAGCACGAAAGTGCGAATTCCTAAATGTCTCCATCTACACCACAGATAAGTGAGGGAAAATAGCACGTTGGGATCTGCCCTAGGAATACATCAGCTCCTGAACCCAGCCCAGCAATTACTTGGGAAAGTACTAGTTATCCTGGGACAAAAAATGTAGGCAGGAGTGTGCTAGCAACTTCACAGCATGGATCATCACACTTGAGTGCCAGACACATTGAATTTACTAACGCAAAGTATAAATGAAAGGGAGATGCCTTGCTTGGAGTCTGCATCTCTGTTGATTGTAGGGATGGGGGAATGTCTCAGAAAGGTGACTTAAATCCTAATGAGACATAAACATGGTGAGAAACTTCTTTACTTTGAAGGTGCCAGAGCCCTGGACCGAGCTGCCCAGACAGGCTGTGGAGTCCCCTTCTGTGGAGACATTCAAACCCACCTGGATGTGACCCTGTGTGATCTGCTCTAGTGAACCTGCTTTAGCAGGTGGGTTGGCGTGGGTGATCTCCAGAGGTCCCTTCCAACCCCAACCAGTCTTTGATTCTATGAATCCCCCTTCCAGGTCTGGTGACTCTTCATCAAATGTCTGTCTGATATGATCCTACGTCATTTTGAGCTCATGTTGTCCCAACAATGAGCAAATGAGTGAGAAGAAAAGCGGTGGCTTTAAGAGTTGATTCTTTTTTTTTTTTTGTATTCTGGGACTAGTGAAAATATCTGTTCTCCAAAGTGTCAGAATCATAGAAAAATTTTGGTTGGAAGAGACTCTCAAGATGATTGAGTCCAACCATTAACCCAACGCTGGCACTACACCATGTCCCCAAGAACTTAATCTCTTTGTCTGTTCAATGCCTCCAGGGATGGTGACTCCACCACTGCCCTTGGCAGCCTGTTCCAACGCCCAACAGCCTTTTCCATGAAAACAAAAAGTTCCTAATAGCCAATCTATCTTATTAGTTGCTCCGGTAATGCTAAAACTAACCCTGGCTTTTAGAAAGCCAATGCAGTGCTGAGACCTCCCTCCTTACTACTTAACATCCCTACGCCGATTTGTGATGAAGGTGCCCAGAAGTTGCAAATTCCAGCTGCAATCGGAAATGTGTCCTGAAAATGTTATTTCTCCCTGTTTCAAGAGCAGGTGATAGTGTCATCTGGATGACCCTAGACGGCTCCACACAAAATTAGCTCTGAAAGTATTTCAGGAGCATCTTAGATGCCATGCCAAAAGAGCTCAGCCTTACAGCTCACCTAAAACCTGAGCAAAAGCCTTTGCTCACACCACACAAGTGAGTCACGGGCATGTACAAGCATCAGTATGGACATAACCAATAGGTATAGCTTAGTCCAGCTCTGTAATCCTTTATCTAAGGGAACTGCATTAATTTTGCTGAAAAAATTAAGGATTGCAATCTTGGCATGAAATAGAGGGGATGAACTGAAATAGCAGTAAATTACACACCTCCTAGTCTTACAAAGAGTAATTAGAAACAGTCGGGAACCCAGTGCTGACCTGAAATTGAAACTGAAATGAAACTCAACGAAAATGAATATATGACCGATCAGATGACCTTTTGTAAGCCAAGTGCATCGGGAAAAATTGCCAGTGAAGACAGAATCATAGAACCATAGAATAGTTTGGGTTGGAAGGGGCCTTCAAAGCTCACCTAGTCCAACCCCTGCCATGAGCAGGGACATCTTCACCCAGATCAGGTTGCTCAGAGCCCTGATAGCCATCTATAGACCTAATAAGAACATAGGACTGCACATGATGGGACAGATGTCTTGCAAATTAATAGGTAGAAGATCATCTTATAAGATGACAGTAGCCTGGGGATGTGGTGGCCTGATAAATATCCATTAAAGCCAAGAGCTGCTCTCCACATCTATCAATGTCCACCACATTGCCCTTCACAGGGCTTCATCCAGCCCGCTTATTTTATTTTAATTGCTTTTTCCCCTTGGCTGAGGATTGCTAAAGGAGGCTGCATGTGAAGGTGACTTGAAGAACTTCCTCTGCCCCAGCTAGGGGACATAGAGTTGATATGAGCTCCAAACTATGGTATGCAGCCATCTCTGGAGATGCTCACCAACACTCACATAGGCTTAGATTAACTTCATCTATTGATGCCAGAGCGAAGTCAAGAGGGGCAGATGGGGCCATGTTTAACCACTTCAAGGCTTCCACCTACTTTGAAGGACTTTAAAGAGAAGCTACATTTGTTCAGAATCAGCACAGGATGCTAAATTTACTACGCTGACAGTTTTACTGGCACTGAGTCAGCCCAATTCCCTCATACCAATGTGTATGCATCAAATAATGAATGGTGCAGAAAAGGGAGACCAGCAACTACACGGTGGAGTGCTGCACAGAAGGGATATTTCTAACTTAACCTAGAAAGCTACGGATCAACCAAAAATGAAAAATACTCAGATTTTTCACTAGGAAAAAAAAAAGTCATTTATGAAATGTTTGGCCTGAAATGTTAAATTAATTGTAATTTCTTTTTTCATTTTCCTTACTTATTTTCCATCCCATTTTTTCCCTTATTCTACTCAAGACAATAAGAAAGAACTATAAATCCCTTTATGAAGCAAAACATCAATCTGTTTCACAAGGAATATTTCAGAATATCACATTTCTCTTTAATATTCCTCTAAGCAGAATAACAATAAAAAAATACACATTTTCATGAAACTAAACTGCAAATTTGTCTGATATTTTCCAGTTATTTTGCCTCTTTGGAGTAGAGTATCATTTGCTCCCAAATATTCTCCAGCTCCCTTTTCCTTCTTAATGCAGGAAAAGAGATGTTCAGTGAAACAAAACAGTGGGAAACCAAAAATCGATGATAATGGCTGGTCGAACTCTGGAACTCAATGCCAAAGGAGGTCACTGAAGTCCAGTTGTTAATGAGATTTAATTAAGTCATGGCTGTTTAGATGGAAATTGAGAATATTCAGTGTTATCAAAGGAAATTTCAGCAACACATCCTCGTAATAATCATTAACACCACTCTTCAGCATTTAGCTGTTCTCTACAAACTATGGGCCAAAGCTTGAGCTATTCAACACTGATCTCCTTCCAGCTTTCTGGTCCTGGCCATGATCAGCCAGAAGATACTGGACTAAGCTGAACTGTGAGCAAATCCTGCTCACAAAGAATTGCTCACATGAGAAGTGTGCATGTTTTGATCCTAAAGCTGTATTCTTTTCTAATGAGAATAGAAAAACTCCATTTGGACTCAATATAAGCAGGCTGTGTATCCTTCTGCAAACACAATTAATTTTAAAGATAAACCCGATTGTTTATGTCCTGCAAAAGCCAAAACATGACTCCTAAAACAAATTTTCAGCAATAAAGGAACAATGGTCCATGCTGAGGTCCCTCATGCAATAGTAAACACCACGACATGTTCTTGCCTTCAAGATAAATAAGTCTAAAGTGCTGGAACTGGATGATTCCTTACTGCTTCTGTCAGCCTGACATGTTACTGCACCCCAAAACACTGACCTCAGCACCTTCATCCTATCTCCCACCTCAGCCCCCTTTGCTTAAAAGGTCAATTCCAACCAACTCCTATTGCAATGGTCTTGTCAATGTATAAAATTTGCCACCACAAGTGCGAGAACTAGCCCCTCATTGTCTGCTGCATCAAGTGCCCTGTCTCCTACTCCTACGTGATGCTTAATGACAGCTTTATCCTCTAATGCCCACGCTATTATCTTGTACACAATAATTTACTGTAAAGCTGCACAGAGACTGTGAATGGTATAATGAAGCTCCTGGTGCCTGAGATTATTTTTTCCCCAAACATTAATAATCAACCTCTATAGACGTATGCACATATAGATGTATGTACACAAGAGCAAATCAGTTTGGACAAGCAGATATCTAATTGTGCGTGACTAAAACAATGTGATACGTTAATGCGCAAATTTGAAGCTTGGACAATGCACAATGGAGTAAGTGTGAGCAGGCTGGGGAGGGACCACTGCCTCTGGACATCTCTGGTTAGGGCTCATCAAGTACAACACTGGCACAAAAGAGGAGGAAAGTGCTGAGCCTACAACAGGGTGACTTGAGCATGGACTGAAAGCAGGCTATGAATAAGGTATAACTAATGTACTGAAAAGGATGAAATCAAGTCATTCGGCAGAGCAGAACCATGCTGCAACCCATTTATAAAAGTTGCTTGAGTCAGCAGCTCACAAATCATGGATATTTTCATTGCCTGAGGGCCATGGAGCATGGGCTTCCAAGGAGGAAAAATTGTTGGCCATGCTGTCATGTCCAAAATGTCACAAATACATGAATGATGGTGATGGTAAACACTGCAGAGGGCCCAGGAGCTCAAAGAGCAAAGTAGTTGTGGGAAGGCAACCCCAAGATCAACAGCCCTGCCAATGGTCATGTCTCAGCAGAAGGAACCAGGAGGTTTGAGGACCATCTGAGCCAGCCACTGGGATACTGAGCAGCACAGAAAGGTCCATGTATGATAGAAAAGGGTGAGACAGATCCCCACACTCAGACTACGTGGTACATCTGGCCACCCTTGACACCCAAAGTCCACTTGTTTGTGGACCTCAGGGTAAACACCAACCCCCCCGAGATCACCTCCTTCCTTCTAGTGCTGCCTCTACCTTAGGTCCACTCTTAATTCTGCATTATTCCCCCAAGTCCCTGTGCTCAGCCAGCCACGGGGAAAGCAGATTCTGGGCCAGATAAAAGATATCTATCAGTATCTGCTACAGCCCAGCAGCTCGAGGTCCTCCTCACCTCCTGGTGGCTGAATATCCACCAAAGGGAAAAGCGTGGATTCTGGGCTAGATAACACTGGAAGATTCCACAGCAGAAATGCCATAAACCAAGGAAAGGTCCATCTGGAGATCTGAAGAGGTTAAACCCAACAGCAGTTGAGACCTTGACCTCAGGAACCCTCCTGGTGTGAATCATCACCTCATGGAGATTTGCCATCTAATGTTTCTCTGAATTTCTCTTGATGTTATAAGCTCATGGGTCCTGTTGCGGAAGGGACACACATTGGGCATTCCATACAGAAGCTGCAGTGTTGTCTTCAGACATTCTCAAGCCTGTAAAGTCAGTGAACTCAATGTTGGTGCCACCAATGATGCCAGATGATGCACCCTGAGAGCTCCCAGGGGGATCACAGCCTGACATTTCTGAGCTTGCTTGCAGACACAACCCATCTGTAAATGTCATGTCGACCCCTGAAAAATGGGTCAGGGCCAGGCTGAAGCTCCACTATCATCCCATTTAATGGCCTGTAAGTCTATTCTCCAGTTGGTTGGAGCAAGAGCAGTGTGTCAGCCCCTTTGTCCTCAAAATGGACAAATGACTGTGAAATGTGCCACAAGGTTAAACAAACAAAACAGCTCATGGCATGGATGCTTTGACACAAAAGCTCCTTTATTGACAGGGTGATGTAGCAAGATGGGCACTGAGAAAACCGTCGCCCCAGGTAGGTATGGATGAGCTGCAGAAACCTGAACATGATGAGGAGACCTGAAGTGCTCCTGTGAGAGTTTGCTGGGCCAAAGAGCATCATGTATTTGAAACCTTCTCGAGAAAATGTGCACAATGGCATGGCTACCATGAAGGTATGGACACATGCACTAACAAGGCTCACCAAGTAACATATGGTACAGTCCCAGGGGAAAACAAACAAACAAACAAACAACAACAACTTGAGAAGAAACCTTCATATTAGGAAAAGTAGAAGAACTTGTAAAGAAAACACAATATTTTAAATTCTGCTCTTCAAGTGCAAAGACTTTTCAGTACAATTCATGATGAGTGCAATGAACTTATTCAAATATCTGATGGGATGCAGCAGCTGTGCTTGGCTGGTGGCCTCCTAAGCCTTTGGCTCCAGTGGGATTCTTGGTGGAGAGATGTTTTCAGTACCTCATTTCAAGCGTCTGAAGACATAAACCAGAAATGCATTAAAAATGCATTATTTCAGCTCAGCAAAACACTTAGCACATGCACAGTAGCTCTTGGCTGCTCCTTATATGTAAATATGGACATAAATGACTTCCTGAAGCAGAGCTTGGTGGACCACACTGCAAAAGCTATACATGAATCTACGACGCGATTTTTCAGAGGGGGAATCTGGTGCAGCAAGATGTGCTAACTAAGGCTGGGGAAAATTAAGCTTTGTAGGACAAATGAAGCAATTTTGTTTCACAAAATCATGGTACGATCAGCCATCCCCAGAGATTCAGCAGCACAACTCCAAAGGGAACCCAAACACGTAATCTTTCAGCAACAACGGGCCAGACTCTGACAGAACCGAGGAGCTGCTGCCCAAGGAGATGAAGGACGGAGCATCTCACTGACCAGCACTGCTGACAACAGCTCTGGTTCAAATTGCTCCACTCACACTGCTGGGGGTGCTCATGAATCACAGAATCACAGAATGGTTGGGGTTGGAAGGGACCACTAGAAATCACGTAGTCCAAACTACCTGCTGAAGCAGGGTCACCCAGAGTAGATAATTTACCCTCGTAGGTCTGCACAGGGGCCGCTGGGGAAAGCCCACCCTGTCCTGACTTTCCCAAAAGCTTTGGTGTGAAGTTGCTTGAGCTCATCACCAGCTCCTGTTCCTGAGATCCTGGCCCTTCGCCAACTTGGAGATGCTCTAGTGATACTGCAGTTCACCTGCGTTGAAACTGCAAGGTTTGCCCTTGAGACAAAAGACAGAGGTGCTTTTAAACTAAAGAAGGGGAGATTCAGGCCAGACATGAGGAAGAAATTGTTGCCCCTGAGGGTGGTGAGAGCCTGGCCCAGGTTGGCCAGAGAGGTGGTGGATGAACCATCCCTGGAGACATCCCAGGCCAGGCTGGACGGGGCTCTGAGCAACCTGAGCTGGTGAAGATGTCCCTGCTCATGGCAGAGGTGGCACTGGGGGAGCTTTGAAGGTCCCTTCCCACCAAAACTATCCTGTGATTCTATGATTCTAAGATTCTAAGGATGGGTGTCTCTGAAGAAAGGTCAGGAAATGGCTGTTTGACATGAAATAGAAGCTCCTCTGCTGGGGCAATGTTATTTGACTACCTGCATTTTTCTACTCCCTTCAGGGAATCATTGTTTCTCTTCTTCCTGTGTTTCTAATGCAGCTTAAAATTAGTATTGCTCTTTGATTTCATTCCTAGTCTGCATGACAGTGTAATTGCTCATCCTGGCATGGGACTAGAAATAGATTCAGCAGTAAAGCAGGTAAAGGAAGAACACAGTGAAGCTTAAATAACAGCTATTATTTTGCCACTGTATTGATGACTTGAAGCATTATTTGCTCCTTGCTGTAGTAGCTACTATATGACTGTATCTGAAATATGCTGATTGGGAACCAGGTGTCCTAAAACTTAATCACAAACATGAAATATGAAGAGCCTAGTTAGTCACAGTCTGAGTTTCAATTCATATGCGATAGCAATTCTGGTGTGAGCTTTAATAGAAGACCTGGTCACCTGATTTCAAAAGGTTTACGTGTCCAAGATGGCAACAAGGCAAATGCTAGGAAAAGGAAGATCACAGAATAAAATCATCATTTTGGTTGGAAAAGACCCTCAAGATCATTGAGTCCAATCATTAACACAACACTATCACTAAACCATGTCCCTGAGAACCTCAACTATTTGTCTTTTGAACACCTCCAGGGATGATGACTCCACCACTGCCCTGGGCACCCTATTCCTATACCTGACATCCCTTTTGGTGAAGACATTTTTCCTAAATGCCCTCCACTGTCAATGATCCTGCAGAGCTGATGGAGATAATGGTGCAAGGTCATGGCCTCACTTGCTGCTCACACCAATGGAGATGTCTCTTAGATGCCAAAAGGACAGAGAACTTGCAGCTCAGCTGAGAGGCGAAACAACCAGGATGGCGTCTTGTTTTCTGTTAGACCACTGAAATCTGGGTGTTGTAACAAACAGGTATCTCCTAAGTGATCTTACACTTCCACGGCTCAGAGCCTTCAAGCTAAAATATTGCCTGTGAAAGCAAAGCACACACATCTGCTTAGGCTCCAAACACACACAATTTTATCCTATGTTAGACTATGAAGTAAAATAACAGAATCACAGGATGGTTGGGGTTGAAGGGACCTCTGGAGATCATCCAGTCCAACCCACCTGCTAAAGCAGGGTCACCAGAGCAGATCACACAGGAAGGTGTCCAGGTGGGTTTGAATGTCTCCAGAGAAGGAGACTCCACAACCTCTCTGGGCAGCCTGGTTCAGGCTCTGGCACCTCACAGTAAAGAAGTTTATCCTTATATTCAGATGGAATGTCCTATGCTTCAGTCTGTACCCATTTTCCCTCATTCTGTTGTTGGGCACCACTGAAAAGAGTCTGGTCCATCCTCTTGACACCCACCATTCAGATACTTATACTCATAAATAAAGTTCCTTCTCAGCTTCTCTTCTCCAGCTTAACAGCCCCAGCTCTCTCAGTCTCTCTTCATCAGAAAGATGCTCCAGACCCCTCAGCATGTTTGTAGCCCTCCTCTGGACTTTCTTCAGTAATTCTTTGTCCTTCTTACACTGGGGAGCCCAGAACATGTAAACCAAACATCTTAAATATACATGCTTTGGATGCATAATACCTTCTTCTCAGAAAAGGAAAGAGAATTAAAATATGACACTACACATCAACCATTCACGATGCACATCTGCGAGTGACATCTTCACCACACACAGGTTTGTGGTTTCCCACTTATTGGTGGGGATATTTTTTATGAAACTACACAGGCAGAAATCCCTTGAATCCATCAGCTGGGGTACCAGATCCAACACAATGAATATTTCACAATGAACGGTTCTGCAGCTTGACGAGCTGCGTTTCCACCATGTCCCAAGCGTGCAACACAAGTCAGGCATGGGGAGATGTGCTGCACATGACATATGCAGTGTGATAACCACACAGCCTCGAATAATGCAATACAGAAAGTGGATGAATGCAAAATTAACCTACATTTAGTGCCATTACTTACTTCTGCTGCACTCATGTATGTGTGTATTTGAGATCATGCTATTTCTTTACAAGATTTTATACATATAAGGAATCTGAAGTATTTTTTAGTATGTAAAGGTGACAAGCCAGTTGCTGGTTGTGACAGACAGGGCTGAATTCTGCTTTCCATTTTACACCTTCCTCTGCAATGTACCCATTCAATATTTATTTAATTGAAATTAAGAGGCTGTAATTCTTCTTCAACTGGAAGAACCATAATAGAAGTGGGTGTGAACTACACAGACGAAAGAAGAAAGCTGAGGCTTATCTTAAGATAAAGGATTACTGAGCTAAGGGAAAGCAATCAAAGGCTGAATCAGATTCTGCCCCCCCCCCATCTTTATCCTTAATACTGTCTTATTTCGGGGGCTGCAAAGTCTAGATGTGAATTTAATTTGGACGGTAAGGCAGAGCTCCTGCTCCGGAGTTTGTATTACATATGTAGAATTACTAGGGAGGAAACGTAGGGAAATGACACTGAAATTGCCCTGAGTGCTGTGGAGGAAGGTTGTTTTAAAGGACTAAACTGGGCTCAAGAGATGGGCAGACAATTTAGGGGGACAGTGTGGGAGAACTGGGAGGCTTCTTTGGGAAGATGACATGGCTTAATGTGCCCATGTATTTCTTTTGAAAACCCTGAAACACACCACCACAAGTCACGGTTGTAACAGGGAGCAGAATTATGTCCATTAAAGTACTTCTAGCAGTGTAATAACACAACTCCACGCTGCCTCAAGTTGACCCATCTTTCTTTAGAAGCCATGCGAGAAGCACAAAAGTAGATCAATTGTAGGAAATAAGAAAACTAATGTAAAAACCACTCTCCATTTCCCCGCTCCCAACTCCACAAGCTCAGGAAACCATCAGCATCGCTTGTGCATCAATAACGATGTAATGGGAGGGATGCGCTGATGCTGGCTCCCCAACAACTGGATTAGTCCCATGACAACGGATTGGTAAATACTGGGACCATCAAAGCTGTCTCAGGGGAGTCTGGGAAAGAGGCAGCACGAGGCACTGGAGCAGATGGCTGTATTGTGAATTCTCCTCCTAATTAAGTAAAACAAGGACCTATGTGAGCAAACAAAGCAATTACTGGTCACTGCTGGTACTGCACCGTCCGCATGAAAGCTGTCATGAAAATAAGAGGAGGACTGTTGGAAAGCTTTACACGGGAAATGATGAGAAAGTAGGTTCTGGAAGAAGGTTATGTTATAATGAACCGGCTGTTTTCAAGGGATTCTCCAGCGCTTGCAAGGAGTGGAAAGCCCTGAAAGTGAAGCACAGACAAAACAAGTCGTGTCTTTACATCAAAGGTGCTCAGGTCCAGAAGCTCCTCTCTGTCCTTGGCCAAAAACATCGCTCTAGTGCACACTGAAATAACCATGGAAATACATCGTGATAGCCCTGTGCTACTGAAGTTGGTGCTCTGCTCCAAAGGAGAGGCATAAAGCCAAACGAAGCTCCAAAATCAGAGTGTCTGCAACCTAAAGGCATGGCGCACAGCAATAAGCAGCAGGCAAAGTGTAGGATTTAGTCCTTTTGGATTTAAAAATGGAGTAGAGACATGGTTTTCTGTTTCCAGACGCAAGGAGCCTGTGTGTAGCATGAGGCGGGGAGCTAAAACCGCAAAGAGATGAAAGAAAATCCTAAGGGATACACAAAGCAGTCTGTGCCAGCAAAGGGGATTTAGAAACGCTCTGTGCAGAAAACAAAGCCCCAGGAGCTACAGAGGCTGCAACAAAGACCCAGAAACACCTAAAGACTCAGACACCATTCGCATTTTCGGGAGCATCTTGCATTGACATTATTTTGGAAGCTGATGGGATGTTATGCCCCAGGATCTGATGTCCTGGGGTCTTTTGGCACCTCCAGACCCAGCCCGGAGCATCTGGAGGAGGTTGCAAATGGACCACTTGCTTGGCCATAGTCCTGCATGGATGCTCATGTGTCCACAAGACACTCAGTCCGGAGGACGGTGCCATCGTAATGTGGCCATAAATAGCCCTAAAAATATATCTGGATTATGGAAATCCACTTCTCAAGAAGGATAAGACTATAGAAATATATCCCTCCACTGCACGTGGTCTGCAAGTATCTGCAATCACAGACCTACCTGCCAAAACCCCAACCCAGCTGCCAGCGCACAAAACTGTGCATTGCAATCCCTTTGCTAAAGAAAAAAAAAGAGTAAAAAAAGCTCCCAGGAAGTAAATTTGGGGACTAAAAATCAAAAGCACCAGCTTTACAACTCTTCTGCAAGGAACTAGAAGGAGGATTTGTTGTTACTAAGCACTTTTGCACGCCCAGCAAATGTTTACAGGCTCTCTGAGCCATTTGCATCCACTGGGTAAATCGTATGTATTTGGAAATAAGATGGTCTGCAAATACTTCATCTTTTGGAGCTGTTCCAAGCTTAATCGAGAAATAAAACATGCTAGGGACAAATGTATTAAGCAGGTACTTAATTGAGAGAAGAGACGAGAGAAGACGGCACTGTTCTTGTCTCCCAGGCAGCACATGCATGTTTTAAACACGCTCCTAGATTGATATTTATTGCAACCGACAGAGCAGAAAGGCTCAGAAAAAAGCACTCCTTCCCCTCCCATAAATAATTCACCCCTTGTAACAGTTCATAAAATGTTTATATTAAGTAATAATTAAATATCACATTACAAAAAATAACTAACATTCCAGCCAAGAGGAAAAAAATCAACCTGAAGGAGGGTAGGGAAAATTATTGCCTTGAAGCTGTCATGTCGGGTTTTCTTTACTAAAAGCAAAGCTAAAGCAGTTAAAAGGGGTGATTCTTGGCTGCACTCGACGCTCCCTCTGCTCTGTTGGATCAAATCCTGATCTTGTCCCAAATCACAGGCTTTTTCCAATCAATCTGTGTGATATCCACACAGAACCTGCTCTTGTGTCTGTGCAAGATCTCCCTATGCGGCGGTTTTCATAGAATCACAGAATCATTTTGGTTGGAAAAGTCCCTCAAGATCATTGAGTCCAACGAATGATCAGCCAGGCAGGGCTGAAATTTGTCTCATATTAACCTCTGCTGTTAAGCAATGATGGGTTTTTACTTCAAATAATCCGCTATGCATTCATATTAGCAGGTTTGAAGCCTGCTGATGGGTTACTTGCTCTTGGTTGCGAAGACACCCAAGGTCCAAGATGGGACAAGACTCCAACAGTCGGATCCCAACATGGGATAAAGGACTGGGAGCATGGCAGGGAGGAGAGGGGGTGGTGGGTAATGATTGAGGATCAGCAGAAGCCATCGAGATAATATGAATCAAAAGTCATCACGCGTACACCCAGGCACTTTTTATTAAAACTATAATTGCTTGATCCAACCCCTGCCCTGGGGAGCATAAAGAAAAGCAAGCGGTACCAAGGTCACTGCAGACAGAAAATCAATGCAGGGAATGAATGGTAATGACTTTTCTTTGTTTTTCCTAGGTTCAAACAGAAGGACTGTGGAGATTTCCTGCTGGCATCTCCAGGGATGCACAATATCCCTCGGACTTGCTCCAGCAAAGCACTTTAGTACATTTTTAACTTTCAACATCCAAGTCTTGCTCCTCTCGACTGTGACTACAGTGGGTTCGAGCATCCCAGTGGACCGTTTTATTTCATATACACAACCATCCACTTCTCTGTGGGGCTCTGTTCTCTGTCCAAAACCATCCAATACTTCCCAGTTTTTTGCAATGACCACTGTCCTCTGCACTCCTCATGGGTGTCCTTAGGACCTTCTCTGGTCTGCAGCTGTGCTGAGATACAAAGCCAAAACCTGAATAAAAAAGCCTACCTGAGGCTTTACTAATGTGGAAGGATGTCACATTTTACACAGCAAATCCCTCTACACACATCTCAGTATTTTTTGAGTGGTTTTGTTGGTTCATTTTCTTTTTTTTTTTTTTATCAATGTAATAACACTGTTGACATGCGATTTGTGATTTACTGCAGAATTGTTCCTGAACCAGCCATTCCCATCTGCACCAGTACCACCAATGAATCCCACCTCGATGTCATATCCTTCCCATCGCTTTTCTGAACCGCTTCTTACTTATTTCAGGCTGTTCCTCCAATATGTCAAGATGTCCTTGAATTCCAATTCCAGCATGCAAAATGCTTTAGCTGAACACAAGTGAAGGACTCAGCACAAGATTACACGGATGATCAAGGGAGTGGAGCATCTCCTTTCTGAGGAAAGGGTGAGAGAGCTGGGGCTCTTTAGCTTGGAGAAGAGGAGACTGAGGGGTGACCTCATTAATGTTTACAAATATATAAAGGGCGAGTGTCAGGAGGATGGAGCCAGGATCTTCTTGGTGACAAACAATGACAGGACAAGGAGCAATGGGTACAAACTGGAACATAAGAGGTTCCACTTAAATGTGAGAAGAAACTTGTTCCTGGTGAGGGTGTCAGAGCCTGGTCCAGGCTGCCCAGGGAGGTTGTGGAGTCTCCTTCTCTGCAGACATTCAAACCCGCCTGGACACCTTCCTGTGGAACCTCAGCTGGGTGTTCCTGCTCCATGGGGGGATTGCACTGGATGAGCTTTCCAGGTCCCTTCCAACCCCTGACATTCTCGGATTCTGTGAAATACTGTACAGGCACTCAGATGGGATGGTCCTAATGCCTCTTTCTGCCCTCAAAATATCTCTTAACTGCAATAAAGTACCAGTTACAACTGTGGTAGGAAAGTAGTGCTGTAAATTTAAAATGTGGGATATCTAAGCAGTTGTGTCCTATACAGAAGAGATGGAAC
This sequence comes from Patagioenas fasciata, assembly GCF_037038585.1. Taxonomy (NCBI): domain Eukaryota; kingdom Metazoa; phylum Chordata; class Aves; order Columbiformes; family Columbidae; genus Patagioenas; species Patagioenas fasciata. The sequence continues at coordinate 3,350,717 of NC_092520.1, forward strand.
AGCTTTTTCTCTCCACTGTCCTCTGAGCTTGAACCTCAGCGCTTCTCTGATCTGGTAATTCCGGGTCTGTGTGATGCAGGAGCCAAGTGAGTGGTATTGCTCACTGGAAATGTGATCTTCATGTAGAAATGGATCGATGCTGCGAGCTGAGTATAGCGGTTTCTTTCATCGATTCCACCAAAATTTGGATCAAACTCTTGGGAGATGTCTCTAGAGCTCCAAAGAGTCCCATCAAGGCTGATGCTGAATATAATAACACCTAAGTGATGTGAAAGTTCTGTCCAAAAAGCAGTCTGTAGTCATCAGCCAAGAAAAACCTAAGAGGTTAAATGAGGATTCAAAAGCTGGTGTCTCCTTGCCTCTCAGTGAACCTGGCCACATCACCTGAGCATGGACATCTCGGTACCTGTGAGTATGGGATGAGTCTACATGAATGAAATCTATGAAGAGGAAAAAAACTTATTTATATAATCTGTAAATAAAGACCATGGAATCACCAAACTGTTTGGGTTCAAAGGGACCTTAGAGCTCCCCCAGTGCCACCCCTGCCATGAGCAGGGACATCTTCACCAGCTCAGGTTGCTCAGAGCCCCGTCCAGCCTGGCCTGGGATGTCTCCAGGGATGGTTCATCCACCACCTCTCTGCTCAGCCTGGGCCAGGCTCTCACCACCATCAGGACCAACAATTTCTTCCTCATGTCTGGCCTGAATCTCCCTCCTTTAGTTTAAAACCATCACCCCTTGTCCTATCACAACAGGCCCTGATAAAAAGTCTGTCCCCATCTCTCTTATCGGCCGCTTTTAAGCACTGAAAAGCAGCACTAAGGTCTCCCCGGAGCTTCTGTTCTGCAGCTGAACACCCCAACTCTCTCATCCTGTTCTCCCAGCAGAGATGTTCCAGCTCTCTGATCATGTATTGATTTCTACGAGCAGAATAACCTTGACCTTTGCAATTAATATCTAGCACCGTTTCGCTCCAGAAGCCCACTGCTTTCTTTAAAAAAAAACCTTCAATTTTTTCTCTGTCTCTGAGCTAGATATGCAGTAAAGTACCTGCACAGCCTCACATACCTTCAGCCCTTTTAAAGAGCAAGAAAAGTAAAGCAGCAGCCAAATAACATCAGTGACCTTGCAAAATATTTCGGTGAGAAATCTCTGGATGCTTTTTGAGACAGCACCTGCGAGGCTGGGTGGATAAACACCACGCAAGAGCTAATTGACATGAGGAGGATGTTGCTATGCAGGAGAAAGTGGACTGCAGTCCTACGAATGGATGCAGGGATGCCAGGAGCCAGCCCGTGGCTCACATCATCCTGAATTTCCTTGCCTGTACAGTGGATCTGGAGTAACCGATGCTAAAATTGTTCGCTTACAGCTCTGTGGTGGTATTTTTAGGGTTAAAACCAGATGAATGTAAAGCCTAGTGTTAAGCAGCCACGCAGCAGCTAAATGGCAAGGTTTTACAAATCTGCTGGCAGCAACGACAACCTGGGAGGTGCCTTCACGATCATCAAATTATTAATAAAAACCCCTGCTGAGCATATTATTTTGTGCTCCTGAATTGCAGCCTGTAGACCCTTGTGAATCTCTGCAGATGGATGGGGATGCTGGGGTCCCCGGGCTGTACCCCAATACCAGCTCATCCCTGCTCATCACCCCCTTGTTTTGCACCGCGCAGCTGCAAATCATAGGCGTGTCATGATGCAGGAATATTTGCTTTCCTGCTCCAATGCATAGTGCTGTAAAGTGCTTTTTGAAACAAGCTGCTACCCTAGGACCACTGGTTAAATTTCCCAATTTCATGGTGTCTTTCTGTGCAGCTGCCCGAGGGTCACATCCTCTCCCCCAGGTAATTCTGTTGGTGTTACAGGAGCTGCAGTGATTTTTACAGATGGAGCCAGTGCCATTCTTTCCAAGCATGAGCAGCACATTGTTTCAGGCAACCCACCCATCAACCTGAGAACATCACCCAAATGCATCCTGCTTCTCAAAACTGAATTAGAGCTCCATCAAAAATAAAAATTAATATATATATATGTATATATATATTAAAAAAGCAGCCTCCCCACCTTCCCAGCACCAAAACACCCTGTTTTGTAGCCTCAGCAGCACAACTTGCAGCTGGGTCCTCGAAGCAGCAAGAGTTTCTCTGTATTCACACCGTGTTTGCAAAGTGCTGCGAGGTCCCTTCAGGTGAAGGCACCGTTTGAGCGAAAGGAGTTATTAATAGAAAGCAAAATGTGTTTGCGATATAACACTCACAACATTGGACTTGGGGAGGAGAGATGAGTTGAAGGTTAAAGCAGTGCCTTGGCAAACAGCTTGGCTTCTCTGTGTGCATATGTGTGTATATATATATATATATAAAAATATAAAGGACATTGGAAGGATAGCCAGAAAGCTGAGTTATAAATCAAGAGAAATAAAATTTCCATCCCATAAAACTTTCCTAAAACTGCCTTTTTCCCTCCTGGCTTGCAGGACAGCATCCATGCTCTTGCCCTGGTGCAGCAAAGTTTGAGATCTCAGCATTAGTGCTACGAACACATTCAGCTAAAAGCAAAGAAAAGTGAGATTGATGCAGGATAAAGTGAAGAAGTGCTTAGAATGTGAAGGCTTGTTCAGCCGGTAGGAGACTGAAAAACCAAAGATCAGGCTCTAAATGTGAGAGAAGACAAATTTACAGCGGCTGTTTGTGATTTATTTGGCAAAGGAAGGACAGGGAAAGTCCTGGTGTCTAAATTAGCTGATCCCTCTCCTCATCTCTTTATTTATTGTTTGTGTTACAGTGGTAGCTTGAAGCTGTCAAGTGAGATTGGAGTCTGTTCTATGGCATCTGCTCCTGCATTCAGGAGAAGTTGGTGGTCTAAACAGACATGGCAGCGACTGGGAGGGGAGAAGGAGAAATGTTTGACATGTCCTTTGATAGAATAACCGATTTAGCAGACAAAAGAACTGTGAGAATCTACCTGGTTTCAGTAAAGCACTTGCTACAGGGCCACGTGGGAAATCATTAATTACGCCAGTGAACACGAACATCAGCAGAATGGGAAAACTGGGCAAGCGAAACAACAGTGATGAGTGTTGGAAGGCTGAGCTGCAGCCTGGAAGGAGGTTAGCAGTGTTTAACTTCTTTAAGGCTGGCTTTGGCACAAAAAAGTAGGACAACACTGATGAGACCTCCTAATGGCACAATGTTGTAGGCAGCACCGATACAAAGGAAGATCGGGATATCACAGAGGAAGAAAGGGATTGACCTTGACTGCCATGTTCAAAATGGGATAAAAACTATTAGTACTAAATTCTAGGCTTGGTGCTAATCACCAACATTTTTTGCTATAGGATGGGAGCTTCACGGCTGGAATTGCCTAAGCAGGAGAACGATGTGTAGGTTATCAAAGATGGGTGAGGGATTCATGATGTACCTGTAATTCCCACAAACATGACATGGGAATCTCAGCAGAAATGGAGATCTCATCTCCGAAGGCTGATAGTTTGCATCTGTGTTTAAAAAAGTGTGATTTCATCTAGGAAGACCTGGAGAGAAATGGTCAATACAAGGAGTAAAAAGGAGACCAAAAAACTTTGACTTGCTAGTGGACATGGTTCATGGAGACACTGAACAGTGACCTCCAGATAGGAGAAAAGCACTAAGCGATGCAGTGCCAACAAAACTGCAAAATATAACCTCTCCATTGACTCAGACTGGAAATGAGATGATGGTTGCAAACCATCGGAGACGGAGGTCTTGGCACACTCTTCCAGATGGCATCATGCAACTGACAATCTGCTTTTTCTGAGGCAGAGCTTCAGAGCTTAGTTGTAAAGACTAAATAAGGAGGTGCTTATGAGTGGACTTACTGGTTCAGATGGTCCCATCCAGTCTTGAGTGCTTAAAGGTCCCTGCTGAGGTGACACATCGGAGCAGGAGCAGAGCAAAAATTGCCCAGGTACGTTGAGTCCGTCACCTGAATGCCACCTCCACCTCCTCCCCCTGCTCAAGCCTGTCCTATGGCATGCACAGCCCAGCTCCACCTTGCACACAGTCAAAGCAGCAAAATTAATATTGCCCACACTGTTGAGCAGCTCCCAGTTGGCTTTTGGGGTTGGATAGTGTCCACCTTAATGTGATTGCAGGGAATATGCTGGGAAATACTTCAACTTGGAGATACTACCAAATGACTGCAGTATGTTCAATTCTGGGCTCCTGAGTTTAAGAAGGACAAGGAATTACTGGAGAGAGTCCAGTGAAGAGCTGCAAAGATGATGAGGGGTCTAGAGCATCTTATAAGGAAAGACTCAGAGAGCTGGGGCTGTTTAGCCTGGAGAAGAGAAGCTGAGAGGGGATCTTATTTATGAATATAAATATCTCAAGGGTGTGTGTCAAGAGGGTGGACCAGACTTAACATGCCCAACAACAGGATGAGGGGCAATGGATACAGACTGAAACATAGGAGGTTCCGTCTGAGTATGAGGAGAAACGTCTTTGCTTTGAGGTGCCAGAGCCTGGCCCAGGCTGCCCAGAGAGACTGTGGAGTCTCCTTCTCTGCAGACATTCAAACCCACCTGGACACCTTCCTGTGTGATCTGCTCTGGTGACCCTGCGTTAGCAGGTGAGTTGGACTGGGGGATCTCCAGAGGTCCCTTCCAACCTCAACCATCCTGTGATCTCCAGTTTGGAGATACCACCAAGAGCCTTTCTCAGCTGGTGGACTATACCCAAAGGAGATTAAGACACTGAGTGTGGCAGGATTGCTACCTGTCTGCAACACCCATCTCCATCCTCTTCATGTTTCAGGAAACACAAGAGCTTCCTCCACCCATGGTTGTTACATACTCATACGACTGGTCCTTGCGGTATCAGCAGACATCATGTCTCCTCCTGCTGCTAAAGGTACGTATCAAGTAACAGCTGAGCCAGAGCTCAGCCTTAGTCAAAGCTGCCAAACATCTATCTGAACAGCCTTTTCCGGATGGAAGAAAACATCATGTCCCTTCCCTTCCAGATGAGGGCAAAATTGCATCCATTTGCTTGCACGGGTTACTTTAATGGCACTTCCATCCAATTTGGGAGTTCGTAGCTGAAATGACACTGGGAAATGAAATTTGCCCAGGAATGTTCTCTGGACTCACACTATTAGACCCCCTTAGCACCCAAAACAAGGTGGTTGCGCCCAAGCTGCTCAATGGGGTCAGTTCTTGGTCTGTCCCCACTCTCAAATGAGCCTGGGAAGAGTGCTAGGGTGTGTTTCAACAACTGAAGAGTGTAGATGACCATGTCCCCATGCCCAGGAACGTGTTCTGGAACTGTTTAATTTATCAGGACAGACCCAGCCTGTAGTTCCGATCGGAATTTTCGGAGGCCAATGGAAAATTTCCCACCAAGTTTGGCAAACCTGACAGCACGAGCCAGTATTACCAAGTGTCTCACCGAGATGGGACATGTTCTCCAATGGAGATTTTCAAGATTAGATTAGATAAAATCATAGAATCATAGAAGGGACCTTCCCAGCTCCCCCAGTGCCCCCCCTGCCATGAGCAGGGACATCTTCACCAGCTCAGGTTGCTCAGAGCCCCGTCCAGCCTGGCCTGGGATGTCTCCAGGGATGGTTCATCCACCACCTCTCTGCCCAACCTGGGCCAGGCTCTCACCACCCTCAGGGGCAACAATTTCTTCCTCACATCTGGCCTGAATCTCCTTTAGTGACTCTGTAGCCTGCTCCAGCCCTCCTGCATGGACATCCCTCCCTAATTTAGCTCCTCTCTATCTCAGAAAAATACACAGCAAGTCTCCAGCACTGACTCATTCATCTCTATAGCTACTACAAATTCTCATTTGCTCTGTATCTTTAGTAGCTCCAGGGCTTGAGATGAATGACAGCAACATTAGCAACAGGCAACTCATTAATACCAGAGGCAGTCCAAAATTTTCCATTTCTTTCTTGTTTTGTTTCCTCTGATAGGAAAGGAAATTGGTGGGGAAAAGAAATAATTGCCTTGGTTAAAAAAAACCATATATCCTTTTGGTGAAGAACTTGAAATACAGGTTTTGCAATATTCTTTGGGGAAAATTAATTACCTTGCTGCTCATTTTGACAGTCTGCAAAGGGGGTGAAATTTCCCTTTTCCCTTTTCTATCTTTTTCTCTTCAGGGAAAACATGTAACAAAAGGAGAAGAACGCAAGACAAAGAAGAGGAAAAAAATACCCAGGAAACACTAAATTCTAGCATTTTCTCATCATTTTCCAACAAAAATGGAAAATGTACATTCCTTCTTGCATTTTTGCCAGATGTGCTTCCAATTGTTCCACTTCCACCCCCATCCCCTCCATCCTTCAGTGCCACAAAGAGAAAAGCTCTGCTCATCCCTTCAGGAGTTCAGGTGGCAAAATCACCCCAAAAAAACTCAAGTACCGGAGTTACCACCTCTATGCCCAATACAGATGAAACCCTCAACGATGCCACCAGATCCTCCAATGGGACATCAGATGATTGAAGAAGAAAGGGTTTCATCCAGCAGCAACGGCTTTCCAAGGAGCTGGAAAGCCACCAGGCTGGGCCCTGATTCTTATGTACAAGCCAAGGTAGCCACATCAACCTGGTGTTCCTACTCGCTGGAAGACGCCTGGTCCTGGTCCCTCAGGCCACCACCAGAAGCAGGAATTAAGACGGAGTGAAGGGAGATACAACCTGCTCCTGTAGTGTTGCTTGAGCAGCTTTGGGGAGGGAAACTGAGCCAAGAAGCACCTTGGTGCTGGAACCTGTGTCACACCAGAGCACGCCTGGTCACAGTGGTGGCTTCCAGCACCTTGACCTCAGAAAAACAACAGCAAACAGGAGAACGATGCCCTGGAGCTGTACTCTGATCCCAGCTCTAGTCCTGATGCACAGTGGTAGGTCACTCAGTCCCCCTGCCTCAGTTTCCCCACAGCCAAAGAGGAATAGCCACAGGGCACTAATTAGTGAACAGTTGCCATCATGTGCAACTTGATCACCTCCAAACTTACTTGCTACTGGTGGCTTCAAACCAGACGTTGCCCTGGGAGCCACTTAACTTTTGGAGACCATTAGGAATGAGCATGTCCTGCCGTTGTTTCCCTTGGTTTGCCAAGGGGATTCATGTGGGCATAAGTACATAAATAAATCCTATATAGAAACAGATATTTAATAAATAGATAAACTGGAAATATATAAAAAAAATATAAATGCAGAGATATATAAATACAAATAATACAACTGAAGAAAATAGAAAAATATAAATAATATAAATACTACAAATACTGTAAATAAATAATGTAAATAAATGCTGTTTATTCTGTAGGATCTCTGGGAACAGGCAGTCTCTTACAGATGTGCACAGCCCTGACATTGCTGCTCTGGCCTCGCTGAAGATTTCTGGGCTCGAACACTAATGCAAACAAATCATCCATCCCTCGGGCTGGGAGTAGCGTCCATGCCCTGTGGACATCACCACTGGGCATCACATCTGCTTTGTGAGTCCAAGCAGACCATGATCTCCACAATCACGGAATCACAAAATCATTTTGGTTGGAAAAGACCCTCAAGATCATCAAGTTCAACTGTTAACCCAGCTCTAGCACTAACCCATGTCCCTGAGAACCTCATGTCCGTTTGTCCAACCCTCCAGGGATGGTGACTCCAGCACTGCCCTGGGCAGCCTGTTCCAATGCCCCACAGCCCTTTGGGGAAGAAATTGGTCCCCACATCCAACCTCAACCTCCCCTGGCGCAACTTGAGGCCGTTTCCTCTGCTCCTGGCGCTTGTTCCTGGGGAGCAGAGCCTGACCCCCCCTGGCTCCAAGCTCCTTTCAGGCAGTTCAGAGATCAGAAGGTCTCCCCTCAGCTCCTGTTCTCCAGCTGAACCCCCCAGGTCCCTCAGCCGCTCCCATCACACTTGTGCTCCAGCTCCTTCCCCAGCTCCGTTCCCTTCTCTCAACTCGCTCCAGCACCTCAAGGCCTTTCTTGGTGTGAGGGGCCCAAAACTGCCCCCAGGATTGGTGGTTTGGCCTCCCCAGGTCCCAGCACAGGGACGGTCACTACCCTGGGCCTGCTGGCCACACCAGTGCTGGTCCCAGCCAGGATGCTGGTGGCCTCTTGGCCACCTGGGCACACGCTGGCTCATGTTCAGCCGCTGGCACCAACACCCACAGGTAATGTTCAATATTCATTTGTCTTGGTATGAAGAGGTTAGTAAGGGGAATTTCCCCCTTTATCTTGGACTTCCCTGATGACCTTGGGCTAGTTGCTTACACTATCCCATGGTCTGTTCCCTCACCTGGAAATAATATTAAAGGTGACAGAGCAAGTTTAAAAACCACTCCTGGTGTGCTCTTTGGTTTCTCCAAGGGATTGTTTCCCAGCCCTGGAGTATCACATTATGCTGATTTGCAGCAGTGGCAGAAGGCTGTAAGGAAATCGTCCCTTGCTCCTGGGGAACTTTCATCCATGCACAAGTCCAGTAAAAGCCATGGAGGACAAGCCCCATATGAGCCATCCTTGCTGCTCTCTAGTAGAAGGTCACTAGGAGATAATTTTGGCTGCTGGGTGAGCCCCAAAGGTTGCCCAAATAATCTCCATCCTTGGAGATGTTTCCAGTATGGACTTCTGTGAGATGCAATGTTCTCCAAACTAATAGGGATTTGGAGAATTTGGCTTTTCAAAAGAACCCAAACAATAAACAACACTTACAAGATACCTAATTTGAACAGAAAATGAGAACAATTAGCCACAACATCACTTATGCATTAATGAAGAGGCGCTTATGTCCCAGGGCTGAGCGTCAGAGCAAACACTTCTCTTGCAATACGCTGCAAGGAAGGAAAAAACATGAAAGCGGGAGGGCAGATGAGGATCCAAGGGCAAAAAGAAGCCCTAAGGGTGTCCTGAAAAATGAGGAGCAACACAATGAAGGCTGAAGCCTTCATGTTTCTCCTGGGTTTAACATCTGAGCCAATCCAACCTCTTTGCTTGGGGAGCAAACCCAGCCCAGCCCAGCCTGCTGCAATGGTGGTCGAACGGATTTGCTGGAGAAGACAGGAGGGATGGTACATGGAGGGATGGGAGGGCAAGCAATCTGCATTTGAATATAGAAGCAAATAAGTCTAATTATCCTTTGCACCAGTGGAAGAGAGCAACACAACAGCTCTCCAGCTCCAGAACTTCTTCAGTCCTGCCATCATTAACATGAGACCTTGCAAGATGACCAGACAAAAATATGGTATCTAAGATCACAACTGGTCAAAGCACATTAAAGGACTGTTTCACTTCTGGAAAACCCTTTTCCCACACTCTCCACCCCTACAAAACAGAGATCCTGACAATCCCTGGCCATTTTCCTGTATCTCAGCCAACCACCATCACACCTGGATGCAGCTGAGCCCGCAGCATCACTCACATCCCTAGCAAGAGAATACACCGAACTACAGCAAAAATAAAAATCTCACTGCTCGAACCGTTTCCCACTCAGGGACATGGGAAAGAAGATGATTGCCAGGTTTGCCATGCCACACGGTCACCAGTGGGACACAGGAGTCAAAACCCAGCTGCATTTTAAATCTGCATGAATTTACTACCTGTTTGATGGCAGGGTGTCACCTCTAAACCCCCCTGAGGAGGAAAAATCATTCTTGCAATAGCATAAATGCTTTGGCATTCCTGTGGGTATGGGGAGAAGCAAAAAGGCTGCGATTACACTTTTGCCACAACAAACCCCAGCTTTGCTCTCTGCCACCTCCACCCCGGCCTCGGCAGCATTGGGTTCTGCCAAAGAAAGCTCTGGAAAACACAATCACAGCAAATCCTCCTTGCAAACGTACGAGCGGGGCAGCCACCCCGTCACTTTTGTTTTGCATTTGTAATGCATCCAACCCCCTTCACCCAGAGAGAAACAACAACAACAGCATCTCGCGGCAAGGAGTTTTGCGCTCCGAATCCCAAATGAGATCTCTTCTGGGGTGAAATAAGGGCACCCCTTTTTTAGCCTGGGGTGAGGGGATGATGGGGGGGGACGACAGAGGGTTGTGCCACCCCCCCGTGCCGCGCTGCGTTAAACATGGCAGCATCCGAAGGCTGCCCCACCCAAGCGGCCTAGGATGCACGTCACCCGCATCCCGCCGTGTCCCTGGGACGCTTTGTCTCGGGGATGCTATGGGCCCCAGGGCGTTGTGTGGGACCCTCCTCGGCGTGGGACCCTCCTGGGCGTGGGACCCCCAGGGTGCAGTGATGTGGTTGGGATGCTGGTCCTTTAGGTTGGATCCCTTTAGCCAGGGATGCGCTATAGGAAAGGACCAGTGGAGACTTGCACATCCCGGGGAAGCGACCCAAACCTCTCCAAGGTGGTGGGTGCCTTTGAATTTTGGGCTGTGGTGGGGTGGGGAACACCCAAAGCTGCTCCAAATCCACACGGTAAGAAAGATCCGTGGATTCACTATCTGCACAGCACCTACCCACGCCCCATCGATGCCACCCAGAGAGGTGGGGAATTTTAAGGTACACCCCCACGCAGGGCAGGAGACCATCAAAACCACCCCCCAAAACGCTTCAAAGCCTCATTCCCACACCTCCCGGGGATGGGCAAGAGGGGACAGGAGAAGGGTTGAGGGTCGGGATTTGGGGAGTGGGGGGGATCTCACCTGTAGGACGAGCTGACCCCCGCCGCGGCCACCTCCTCCTTGATCTGCCTGTTGAGAGCATCGGCGGCCGCCCTGCCCCTGCCCGCGTCCGGCTGCTGCCCGCCCGGCTCCTCCGCCTTCTTCCGACCCTTCTCTCGCCCATCCCCGGCCCGCACCGCTTTGGGATGATGCTCATCCTCCACCTCGGGGTCTTCCTCCTTTTTCTCGGCACCGGGAAGCACCTTCCGTCGCTTCTCCTGAGCTGGTTTCTCCGGGGAACCGCGGTCCAAAGCGAGGACGGGGGAAGGTCCCGGTTTGGGGATCCAGGGATGGTCACCCCGTTTGGGGATGGGCCAGGCACGGAAATCCTTCTGGTACTGCGTCTCCTTCTCGAAGGGTGTATCCGAGGGCTGATACTCGCTTTTGGGTTTGCAGCTCGGCTCCGGTCGTTGCACCTTCCAGGGTTTGTAGTCGTGTCGCATCACCGAGTCGGCCGGGGGTGAGGAGTGCGGGGCCGGGCCGGGTCGGGTCGAACCGGGAGCCGGTTCCCCCCCCGCACCACCCGCCGCTTCGCCGCCAGGCTGGGTATCGATGGGGGCGGCGGGGCGGGGGGGAGGAGCGGGGGCGAGGGGATGCTCGGTGGCCTCCGAATATTTGGTAAAAACGAGAGGGACGGCGATATCCGCCTTGTCCAGCTGGTTCCAGAAACGGGCGATGCAGCAAGCGCGGGTGATGCAGGGCCACGCCATGGCGGCCCCCCCGCACCACCACCACCACTCCGCGCAAAGGAGCGCACCCGCGCAAGGAGCGCAGCCGCTCCGCGCCGCTGCCGCACGGAGCGATGGAGCGGCCGGGGGAGCAGCGCCGCCCCGCCCCCCGCTGCACTGGAGGGGGCGGGGACTCGGAGGGGCGGGGCTTGGCGGAGGGGGGCACACACGTGTGAGCACACACCTGTGCACACGCACGCAAGACACGCCCGTGCGCGCACCGACACGCACACGCACCCGCGTGCAGGTGTGCACACCCGCGTGTGCAATCGTGGGAAATCGAGATGTGCAGCTCCAGCCGCCTGGATGATAAAGGAAGATCAATACTAACGTGACAACCAATGGTAAGACAAGGGGCAATGGGTGCAAACTGGGACATAAGAGGTTCCACTTAAATTTGAGAAGAGACTTCTTCATGGTGAGGGTGGCAGAGCCTGGCCCAGGCTGCCCAGGGGGGTTGTGGAGTCTCCTTCTCTGCAGACATTCAAACCCGCCTGGACACCTTCCTGTGGAACCTCAGCTGGGTGTTCCTGCTCCATGGGGGGATTGCACTGGATGAGCTTTACAGGTCCCTTCCAACCCCTCACATTCTGGGATTCTGTGATCTGGATGGTCAAAGAAGAAATAGTACTGACACAATCAGATCATAGCAACTAGTCAAAATATAAAGGACTTTGGACAGGTTGTGCTGAAGTACATTTCTCATAATTGTAAAGGGTGATAGCCCAGACTCGTGAGAATGGTATCCCGGGCCGGATAATTGCTTCCAAGTACATGCGATGTGTGAATGTCTTTGGGCCTGGTCTGTGAATGAGTGGGAATGTAACTGAAACGGACATAACATGAGTGTGGTGTGTTTTTAATAACAATTATTGATAAAATATCTTAGTCCAGGCCCATATCTGTAAATCCTGTAAACTGTCAATGGCTAGTAAAGAGGGCCTCAGCCTGGCTCAGCTCTCTGCTCTGCCCGGCTCTGCACTCTGTCTTGAACAAGATCTCTGCCTGTGTGTGCATCTTTGCATCCTGGTGTGCGTTGTCTCTCATTGCCATACACATGCATGCAGACATAAGTGTGTGCATGCAAATGCAAGCCAGCACACGTGGACACACGTCCACATACATACACATTTGCAGGTATGCACACTCAATGTGCACAGGCGCCTGCACACGTGTGTGCACATGTTCCTGCACAAACACACATGTATGTGATCACACACATACCTGCACCTATTTATACAATACACGTGGAAAGACATATGTAAACTGACACACATGCATCTCATCTGTGCACGTGCACACTCACACACAAACGCAAACACACGAGACACATCTCCGTCCATGCACCTGCACACATATATGTGCACATACCCACAGGTGTGCACTTGCAGAAATACACGCACTATACGTGCATGCACACACATTTGTCTCATGCACATTCACACGTATGCACTTAGGTACATGTACATACATATGCACACTCACACACCTGCACACAGGTATGCACACATATATGTGCACATGCAAGCACATGTACACTCACACCTGTACACATATACACAGCTGCATGCACATGCATGTGTGCACATGCACGCATACATGCACATATGCAAGCACATGTGCACACAGATGCATGCATGCAGACATGCATGCAGACATACAAATATGCACACATGTGAACACATACAAAATTGGACAAGTCTATCCACATGCAGAGCTGTGCTCACACTTACACACACATATACACAGACACATGCACATCCGTACATCCACACAGATGCACACATCTGCATGCATGCACACCTGTGCACACATATATGTCCCACCACACATGCCCACAAATGTGCATATGCAGGCACAGACATGCATGCTGCACACGCATATGAACACATGAACGTATGCACACACATGCATGTGCATGCATGTGTGAACCCACACATGAGCATGCATGCACACACAATACATACACATTTACGTGCACAAATGTGGGCATACACATGCATACAAGTGTGTGCACACAAGGACAGAGACATGCACAGGCATGCACACACATGTACATGCACAGATGCACACAGAGCTGCATACCTGCACACACGTGTGGACATTCACCTGCACACACATATTCATGCACACATACACATGCACGCACCCACAGACACACACGTACATACACATTTGCACACACATGCACTCACACATTGAAACAGGAATGCACGCAGGCACAGTGACACTTATTCACGTGTACACCAGCACACACACGTGCAACATGCACAGCCATACATCTGCACACACAAGCACACCCTTGTGCGTACACACACACCCGCATACAGATGTGCCCTCAGATACACACACACATACACGTGCTTGCACACAGATGGACACACAGTCACACACACATGCACAGATACTTGTATACACACATGTGGACATGCATGCACACACATACATTCTTGCACGCATATTTATGCCTACCTACATACAGGCATGCGTGCAGATATTAGCACATGCATATTTGTGCACATACACACTTGTGTGCACAGATACACCAATACCCATATGCACACACAGACTTACAGATATGCAAGCACATGTGTGCGCACAGACCTGGACACCTATACAGCCCCTGCATGCACATGTGCACACGCACGTGTGCACAAATGCACATATAGATCTTTAATGAGCTGCTGGGAACCCGTTTCCCCTTGTTGAGGCTCTTATGTATAAAAAACGAACCGAACACACATACACGTGCACAGCCATGCACATACACAAACTTTATGATTTTATTTTGGCTGGTTTTCATATTTCTTTGTGGACCTGCAGCTGCAAAACCAAACCAAAACTGCCCCCCTACCAAACACCCTTCTGCTGCAAGGCCGACTGATGGCTGCCTCTTAATTCTTATTCTCAGGGGAAATTCGCAATCCCAAATCCAACCCCATCCTCAAGTCCCTACCCTCCTTTCCAAACTTGCCTTCACCTTTTCTCTGACCTTCTTCACTGCATCCCTCCATCCTTCCATCCCTCCATTCTCCATCCCTCCTTCCTCCATCCCCCATCCCTCCATCCTTCCATCCCCCATCCCTCCATCCCCTATCCCTCCACCCCCCATCCCTCCATCCTTCCATCCCCCATCCCTCCATCCCCTATCCCTGCATCCTCCATCCCTCCTTCCTCCATCCCCCATCCCTCCTTCCTCCATCCCTCCTTCCTTCATCCCTCCTTCCTCCATCCCTCCACCTCTCCATCCCCATTCCTCCATCCTTCATCCCTCCTTCCTCCATCCCTCCACCTCTCCATCCCCCATTCCTCCATCCTTCATCCCTCCTTCCTCCATCCCTTCTTCCTTCATCCCTCCACCTCCCCATCCCTCCACCTCTCCATCCCCCATTCCTCCATCCTTCCATCCCTCCATCCCTCCTTCCTCCACTCCTACATCCTTCCACCCCTCCTTCCTCCATCCCTTCTTCCTCCATCCCCCATCCCTCCATCCTCCATCCCTCCACCCTCCATCCCTCCTTCCTCCACCCCTACATCCTTCCATCCCTCCTTCCTCCATCCCTTCTTCCTCCATCCCCCATCCCTCCATCCTCCATCCCTCCACCCTCCATCCCTCCTTCCTCCACCCCTACATCCTTCCATCCCTCCTTCCTCCATCCCTTCTTCCTCCATCCCCCATCCCTCCATCCTCCATCCCTCCACCCTCCATCCCTCCACCCTTCCCTCTCTGCCTGCATCTTACTCTTTATTCTCTGAACCCCATAAAGTCCATTTTCAGCCCAACTGCATCCACCGTCTCATCTAACCACATGAAGAAGACCCCAAAATCAAAGCCATCGGGGCTTTCTCAACACAGCTGCGCTGCCATTATTTCCACTGGGAACACAATTCCAATAAAAACAGTGATCCCGGTGCCTCCGAAATCCACACATTCAAAAACTGAATTACAACAACAGAAAACAATTCCCACCAGGCAGCGACTGCAGCTGCTGGGAGTAAAGTGAAAAGCAGGATTATTCCTGCCAGGATTGTTTCTTTAATCCAATGCTTTGCATCCCCTTATTGAGTCTTGGACCCTGAGGTTTGGGTTTTGTTTTGTTGGTTTTGGGGTTTTTTCGCTTATCTTTGCCTTGATTTGCTTAATTTCATTCTTGCTTTTAGGTAAATTGTGGTAACCCATTTTATGGATGGGACTGGAGCACTCGCTGATAGGGATGGTTGAATGAAAAGCGCAGCTTTTGGAAAAAAAATGAATAAATTACAATGAGAGGTGTCTATACACAGGCAATGGCTTTGTCAACAAGGATTATATCATCCCTGCTTTTACATCCAGTGCAATTAGAAGTGGTGATTACAGTTAAGGATTTAGGAAGCTCCTCAGTATCTCCCAGATTGGGAACAAGCAAAACATTTCTGAGACCTCAGTAAGTATGGTACATGCTCCTTTGCACCCATGATAGAAGTGCTAATCACTTTTTAGGCTGATTTTTGCCTTTAAAAGCAACATTATAAAGGCACGTTGCTCTCATTGCACTGCACTTTCCATTTGCAGAAGATGAATCCGCTGTTTTATCCAGGTCATGCATCAGAAGTGGGAGATTCGTCCCAAAACTGCTGGTGTCAAACCCCAACCCTGTGTTTCCAAACACGCTGCTTTCTGCAAAGGATGGTGGCAAACACCTTTTTGCATCCAATGGGCTGTGGTATTAAAAAATATACAAATTAATGGGAACAGCAATGAGGAAAAGGGGGAAAGCATCACTCTATGATGGTGACCTCAGGTCTGCGAGGAAGAGGTGCCATCAGAAGACCATGATGGGACTGATCTTTCAGCTGGTAAACCTCACAGATGTGCTTATTTTTAAATCTTCTCTATAATTTCATTTATCTCATAGATGCCACAGTGATTTGTGAGGCTGTAAACCCATCTTGGTCTAAGATCTGATGCTCACAAAAGACTCACATGTGCTTGGGTGCCTCCCGCATAAAATATTTTCAATTTTGAATTTCATCTGCCATTGCTGTTTTGGGGTTTGCTGCACTAAAAGCTATTAGTGTAATTAATCGCAATTAGTATAACGTGGAAGTAATATTTTAGTGTGTTCCTGGTGGGCGTAAGTCCATGAAAACCCTTGGCAACAGCTCCCATTTGGAGCTACAGGGTGTCCCAGCTCTGCACCCAGCAGTGCCTTCGCACCGGGGTTTGCACAAAACCTCACACTCATTTTGGTGACCAGGGATTTGTACATTCACAAAGCGATTTTGAACCTTTTTCTGAGCTTCCTTCACCTGCAATGAGCCCGGGCTCATCTCACATGGAAACGCTTGGTCATGCACTACCCACCTCTTTTCTTGTAAGAAAAGACACGGACAAAACTGCTCTGGGAGGTTTTGCAGCATCAGGAGATTCTTTGCTGCTCTGCAGATACCGGGAGGACCTGGATGGAGGTAGAAACTGCAGAATGCAAAAAAAAAAATTGCTTAGCATCTCCTGCAGGGAAATATATAGTTCTATATAAATCCTGAAGCATGGCCTCTCATTCACTTTCAGGAATCAGCTATGGAAATAATTTAATCACTTACATCAGGTAAAATCCATTAGTTCTAATCAGGCGAATGGATTCTCTGGCTGCAAAGCTCCCTCAGAGAGGATGGGAGTTAAATAAATAAAAATGCCTCTGTGTTTAAATTACAGCCGCTGTGGCAGAAAGCAGGAATAGCTTTCTCCTTCTCCAGCCTCTTCTGGGAAAAGGCTGTGGCCGAGCGTGACACCAAGTGGTGGCGTGACACCAAGTGGTGGGACATTGGTCTTGGGGATGGCCAAGGACATGGGTGTCACTCAGCATTGGACTGAGCCAGTTTGGGGCACAATCCTACCCAGAAGTTTGCATGATGCTAAGGGCACCATGGTGGGGTGTAAAGCAAAGCAAGCCCGATACTTTGCAGCACCCAAAAATCTACACTGACTTTGGGTAGACCCCCAGACAGTGGTTTCTGGTCCCATCCATTATGGGATCCACTGGCATGGAGGCAGGGAATTACCCCAAACATCCCCCAGGAAAAGATAACAGAGGTATTTTGGAAGCTGATTAACAGAGGACCTGGTGAAGCTGCTTCTCCTGGGGTCCTCGTGTGAAGCTGGGATGCCTTTCGGTCAAACTTAACCTACTGGAAACCATCCTGGGATAGGTCTGATGGTCTCTCCTGCTCTTCATGACTGCACAAAGAGCACGCTCACCAGCTAGATGACCCTGAGGTTGGAGTCGATGATGTTAAATGTCTTTTCTAACCAAAATAATTCTATGATTCCATGATGTGAACAGATAATGCCACCATAAGAGCTCACTCAGATCTATGTTCTTCTCTGCTGGACCTGATGATGGAGAGGGATCGCTTGTTTTCTCAGATCACCAGCTGACCTCTTGTGCTGTCTGTCCTGTGCCCTGTACATGCGTATCTACCAAATTTTGTAGGAAATAAAGACATGGTATTGCAGGAAGAGTGTGACAAAGCTAGTGCAATACATTATAGGAGGGGAAGGTGGTCGTATTTTTAACAATCCCTGTGTGGTGGTAACCATCTCAAAGGGAGGCACCTGGCTCCTGACTAATCACCAGCCTCGGAGGAAGAGTATGGTGGCTCTTCCCGTTGCTCACGGAAGATCACCGATGAGAGCTGTAATAAAGTGAAAATGAAGAAAAGAAATTATAACAAAGTGGGCCTGCTATAAGCCCCCTATCTCATCAGGAGCCTTTCTCCTCCGTTATAGAGGAATCCTGAACTACATTCTCCTTGGCTTTTTCCTACCCAGGTATTTATAGTAATTTATCCGATCTCCTATGGCTTGCGTTGAGCCTGGGAACATTAAGTTAGTTTAATCCCTCAGTGGATTGTCCCCTGTAATCCTTTTATCAGCGGCCCTTGCAACTCAGTTGATCAATGTCCATCTCTGAGTACGAGGAGGAACCATAAAGCCCCGTGTCACCAAGACGCAGGCTTTGCAAGTCACCAGACTTTGCAAATCAGCGTGGTGGGACATGCCCATGAGACTTCACAAGTGTAGGTTGCACATGGAGACCTGGCCATGTTCCAGGATCAGGGCTGAGAAAGCCAGACATGGAGGACCTGAAGGGATACATGCAAGGGACAGTGCAGTGGCTTGTAGGAGACATGAGGAGATGCTGTGTAGATGTCCCACTTTGCCTTGCCAGAAGAAGCTGCTTATGGCTCCTTGTTGAGCCCCTTGTTGAAGGTCCACCACATGTAAATGCTATGGGATTGGTGTCCCAGCAGAGGAGCTAGAAGCTTTCTCCAGATCACTGCCCTTCTAATCATAGATAAACCTTCTTATTTTCTCTAGAGCCTCTCAGCCATTCATACGTACACCTAGAGTTTCCCACCAACATAATTTCTCCTCCAGTGGCAAAATTATCAGGAGGAAACTGAATGTGTCTTTTTTGAAGTTGTCCAGTGGTTTGTGTGAGTCCCATTCCATCTCGGCCCATCAGGCCACCACCACCTGTGGTCATTCTTGCGGGGGATCTTCCCATCACACCAAACCGATGTGATACCATTGCACCAAGCTTGTTCTTTGTCCATCCCCAGCTTCGAGTAAGAGCATCAGTGTGAGAGAATCCCACTTCCACCTGCTGCTGTTTTTTAAATGCAAATTCTTTCAAAATGAAGCCTTTAGATTTTACTGCCTCTTCTGCTTGTTGCAAAATCACTCATTCTGACATCGGCCTGTGTTACGTCAGTGATTTCCATTACAGAATTTAATGTCCTTTTGTGCACTTGAATTAACACTCAAATTCTTCTTTTCATGGACTTGAATTATCCTCTTTATGCAGCACCCCATTATGGATTTTCTTTGGCTCCCATCCCATTCGGCCTTGAAGCACCCTCCCAACATATATGAATCATAAACAGAGTTGACAAGGGAAACAAGAACACCCCAGGCAGCTCCTCATCCGCAGCAGTTGTGTGTGATTATTAAATGATTTAAAATGTGAGAGGTCACTAAAAATCCCCTCTAAATCGCCGCCCGCAGTGTTGCATGTTCCCTTGTCCCTGGTGATACATGTTGGGGATGGGACCAATAAAGAGAAGCATCATTGCTGCAGAAATGGTGCCTGCAAGGCCGTGTGAGAGCCCAGGACAACCCTGCCATGGCTGGGACACAGAGGCAGAGGTGTCACTGAGGAGAAATATAGGTACATAGAGACTATGTCAGTGACTGTCCCACTGTGCTGGGCACCGGTGAGACCACTCTCCAGCACCTCAAAGGCTTTCTTGGTGTGAGGGGCCCAAAGCTGAACACGATGGACTCATGAGGTCCTCAAGGCCATGTGTTGACCGTGGTTGCTTTCTTCTTCATTTCCAAAGCATTAGAGGAGGCTGAGAGGGATATAGGCACCTTGAATGCTTTCCAGGGGTGATAGATCAACTGTGGAGCCTGAATGGTTTCACGATATCTGATCGTACTCAGTTTTAACTCTTGATTCAGTCATCAACCATCAACTGGTAACCAAGACCATTATGTGCATAAGGCTGACCTGGGTATCAGGACATGGGCTGTGGAAATCGGGGTTCAACATTTGGACATGTCTCCTACTCATTGGCTGGTTGAATTCTACAGAACCACAACTCTCCCCTAAAGCAAGCTGCAGATTTCGTTTTATCCACACACAACAAGGAGATGCATCTCTCTTGATTCTTCATGACTGTCTGGAAGTCTCTGATCCCCCTCTAATTTTAGCAGGAGATTTCAAAGCCCTCCATAAGAAGGTGTTTTTCTCTCCTGATTTAAGCAAGTGAAAAGACAAAAGCAAATGAAATATCCACAGCAGAGCAGGAGATAAATATTTATTACCTAGCTGAGCCTTGCTTCACTGCTTGGTTAGCTCTTCCAAGGGGACAACTCATACATAATAAATCCAGAACGTGGGGCTTTCTTTATCATAAAAAGCCACAAGCAAAGAGCTGAAACTCTTTGCAATACAACTACTTGGGGAACCAGCAATACGACTGCTCCATGGCTTAGTCTGAAGTTCCTGGGAGCAGAAAATGCTTTGCACATGTCTGGGTGTCCCCATGGCTCAGGTGTGATCTTTTGCACTAACAAAACCCATAAAGAGCTCCTTGGCATGGCTGGGCTCCAACAAGGACAAGATTGCAGGATGGAAAACACCTTGAAACATCATCTCCGGACCTGGGAGGTCCCTACAAGGACTTTCCCCTTCTTGGTCCCACCATGCACCTCCCTGACTGTGTTGGAGTTTGCACAACCCGGGAAGACCAGGAGCCCTGGACCTGCAGATCTCCCCACAGCATTTCGGAAATTGCTGGTAGTTTCTCACCAGGAAACATCTCGTCTCCAGGCAACAGAGCCGAAAGCGTTAAAAGCCTCCTTTGCTTTCTCAAAGCACACAGGGTCCGGACATTTGCAGCAAAAGACAAAGGACAAGGAGAGATTCAAGTGAGATCTAAGCCAGTTTCAGCTCAATTAAAGCAACCGGTGTCTTTAGGAAAGTGCCCTTGGGGTTTCACAAGAGCTGTGTTGTTTCTAGTGACTCTGGAAAATGGAAATACATAAATTCCTCACAGCCCAGCGTCTTCTTAAGGCCTGACAAAGAAGGGGGATTATTTTTCAGCCTAACACTTCTGATTTGCTTTTACCAATTTTATTTATTTAGTTTTGTTCTGTAATTCTTGGCTGCGGTGACCTCGGGGATTTGAAATACCCCTTAGACAAGCAAGTGACGCCTTTGTATGTGTGCCGGTGCTTGAGCAGTGGATCGGCTTATTGTTTAATTCAGTCTGTTCATGGTATTATTCTGTATCCTGGTTACAACAAGACCCCTGGTTTTCGCAGGCCTCTCACGAGATGGTTTCTTTGTTTACCTGAGCAGCCTGTCAGTTCCCCAAGGACTTTATTTTTCTTCCAAATTTCTGATTATTTTTCCATCCAGTAAATTGCAGCTCTTTGCATGTGATGAGGCCGAGGCTCAGACCGTTCCACTTGGAGGCAGAAATGCAAAAGGGAGGTAGTATTTCCTTTCTCATATACACACATAGACATGTGTGAGGATGCATATAGACACTTTTCTGCCCCATCCATCCATCCATCCATCCATCCATCTCCTGGCAGAGGTGTGAGATTGCTCCTGTAGCCCCCTGCTCAGCAGTGAAACACCCTTGTGTTTTTCACCCACCTCCTTGACTGAAACTGGGACCCATCCACACCATATCACTTGAAAATACAAGTGGCCTCCCTGTTCTTGTCCCTTCTTATCGTGCACAGGGTGGTTTGCAGGGGAAAGGGGAGAAAATAAACCCTGCATGGTGATGCCTGGTTCATACACAAAAATGACTCATCCTCTCTGCAAACATCAAAATATTGCAAAATTTGAGAGAGACAGGCACTTGAAGGCAGGATTGGGGGGTTGCACTAGATGACCCTTGAAGCTCCTTTTCAGCCCAAACTATTCTGTGATTCTATGATTCTATGATACTATGATTCTATGATTCTATGATACTATGATTCTATGATTCTGTGGCTGGGTCCTGAAGGGAGGGAGTTTACCTCCCAGATTTGGGTGGTAGAAGCATGAAATCCTCACCATCTAACCGTGTGCTGAGTCTCATTGGCATAAAGCTGGTGACACCTCCTGGCAGTGTCCTTCTCCTCCCCATACGGAAAGGTGACTGCAGGCAGCCACCGCTGCCACTGTACCTTGCACAATCCCCTATACTGTAAGGTAAATATTGACCAATGACTTTGTACTTTGCATTCACCACTTGCAGAGCTTCCTTCTCCCTTCGAGACGCACACGCAAAGCCCAAGATGGTCGAGTTTGCTCCTCTCTCCATACCACTGCAGAGACGGCTTCAGACGGCATCGGTGGCTCAATGGGTCTTCTCCTTCCTATGTCTAGGTAAGAGACCTCTCCTTTCCCTGAAGGAGAAAAGCCAGAGCAGCATTTGTCCCACCCCCTCCTCTCCCTGTCCCCAAGGAATACCTGGGACTGAAGGTCTGGGACTGAAAGAAAGTGGCATTAAAGTCATGTTCTGGGAGCCTGCAGTGAATCCCAGGCCACGTTAGGAGAAGTGATTAGCAGCAGACGTTGCACTGGCAGGTCTCTGTTTGTCTCGCTGTATGAGGAGCGGTGTGGGAGGCTCTGACTCACTAAAACAGTTCTTTTTTTTTTTCCACTTTTTTTCTGATATTTTCATTTTGCTTTGCATTCCACTCGCCAGCCGATCTGAGCACGGTGGCACTAGGGAAGTGCATGTGTGTGTGTTTGTGCTTGGGTGCTTCTGCTAAACCCATTTTCAGCCTCTTCTGCTCTTTAGATTTAGTGTTTTCCTGGTCTAAGGTGCTGCCCTGATCAGCATTTTTCATGAGAAATGCCATTCCCATACCTGAGGGGTGGTAAGATGGGATGAGCATGGAGGACTCCGCTTTGCAACCCTGGGAACTTGCACTTAACTTTATACAGATGCCCCTGCACACCCCCCAAAAAGACATTTTTTGCCAGGAAAACCCAAGCAGGTTGGGGAACAGACACATTAGTAAACTGGGACCCAGACAAACTGATTACTGTGCAGAAGGCATTGGGTGCTGGTGGAAATGAGAGACATGCAGTTTTGGATAGGATGCACTGGGAAACAAGGAAATTTGAGACCCAGAGGCAGGTTATCTGAGAGTGCAAACTGTCTGGGGTGATTTACAGCCCATCAGGAGCCCAGTCTGCCATTGTCATGCCAATTCCTAATCTCAGATGGGATACGTGTAAAGCTTCTGCTTTATTGTAGCAGAACAGCTGTTGGATAGACCCAATACACAAAGGCAGCATATCTTTGTGTAAATATGGGTCTTGACACATAAGCATCTCCAAAAAAATACCTACAAAGAAATGACAGGCTGTGCTTCAGAGCTTTGTTAAGTTTCTGAGATGTCTCCATCCAAACTCTGCCACAGACCTGGGGCTGAGTGGTCACCTCTGCACCAGAACCTGGTGGGACATACTGTTCCAGATGGTGAAGCTGTTTGCATGCTTCTTGGCATAGGTTTTATAGAATCACACCATTTATAGAATCATAGAATGTCCTGAGCTGGAAGGGACCCACAAGGATCATCGAGTCCAACTCCTGTCCCTGCACAGGACACCCCACAATTCACACCATGTGTCTGAGGACGTTGTCCAGTCCCTTCTTGAACACTGTGAGGCTTGGGGCTGTGACACCTCCATGGGGAGCCTGTTCCAGTGTCCAGCACCCTCTGTGTGAAGAACCTTTTCCTCATGTTTGGTCTATGGGTTTGGCTCATGCCAGAGTCGGATGGTAACATGGAGCTATTCCAAATGCAGGCTCTGTATCCTCCGGGGAAATAGAATTTGCTCTGAATGAGGATGAGACCCAAACCCACACCTCCTCTATAATTGGCCTTCCATACATTAGTCTTTTGCTGGAACAGTTTTACTTTGATTTTGTGTCTGTGTGTGTGTGTGGTACAATCTGAAACTGAAAACGGTTAAGAAATGCTATAAGAAAAGCATTAGAAAGGTGATAACCAAACCTTGTGGAGTGATTCCAGCTGGTTTGATTCATTTTACAAAGTTTCTTTAAGGCTCTAACTTTCCACCCAAACGCTCCCCGTTTAACAATTGTGAAAGCTTGATGCTAAGGGGCACCCTTAATTTCATCCCACAAGCTGCCAAACACCCCATGCCACCCTCAGGAGCAGAGATCAGACCTTCCATGGCCAGGATTTGCCTGCCAGCTGCTTCTTTTTCTCTGAGACAGCCTTGTACTTCTGCTGCCAGAAAAGGGCTCCCAAAAACACGCGCTCAGCCACTGCCAGACATTTGCAGACCAGTGGCAGGCAGCTGTTGCTATGGTTGTGCAAATGCATCTCCCGAGAAGCCAAGCGCCAGGCGAGGGGCTCATTCATTCTCCACGGGGCGCTGGATGAATGCGGCAGCTCGACCCTGGTGCTGGCAGGGACCCTGCTGCAGTGCCTCTCACAACAGGCAGGCATTGTCTACACTGTTAGTTTTCCTGAGGATGCTCCTGACAAGGGCAATGAGACAAAAAGTGCTGTTTTCTTGAGATGCTGACAGCTGCTGGAAGGAGAGTGCACAGTGCAGGGATCATAGAATCATAGAATCATACAATAGTTTGGGTCGAAGGGACCTTCAAAGCTCATCCAGTGCCACCCCTGCCATGAGCAGGGACATCTTCACCAGCTCAGGTTGCTCAGAGCCCCGTCCAGCCTGGCCTGGGATGTCTCCAGGGATGGTTCATCCACCACTTCTCTGGACAACCTGGGACAGGCTCTCACCACCCTCATTTTAAACAATTTCTTCCTTATAACTAATCTAAATCTCCCCTCTTTTAGTTTAAATCCATCACTCCTTGTCCTGTCACAACAGGGTCTGCTCAAAAGTCTGTCCCCATCTTTCTTATCAGTCCCTTTTCAGTCCGGAAAGGCCACACTAAGGTCTCCCTGGAGCTTCTCTTCTCCAGCTGAACACCCCAGCTCTCTCAGCCTGTCCTCCCAGCAGAGCTGTTCCAGCCTCGCATCATTCCTGGGGCTCCTCTGGCCCCTCTCCAGCAGCTCCATGTGTGTCCTGTGCTGAGGACCCAGAGCTGGACCAGCACTGCAGGGGGGTCTCACCAGAGCGGAGCAGAGAGGCAGAGTCAAGGGTTGCAAGGCATGGACTAAGGACTGCATTGCAGGACCACAGAACTGACCAGTGCCCCCACTTCTAATGCAATGGAGACAGGCTTCTGCAGGGCAACAAAATCAACAAGTTGGTGACCAGACCTGCTACACTGCTTCCTGCTGCCTCTCTCATTCCTGTTCTACGTGGACTTGAGCATGGGCATCTATCCAGACACACCATGCAGAAAACCCAGGGAACTACAGGCCGGTCAGTCTAGCCTCCGTGCCTGGCCACATCAGGGAGCAGATCCTCCTGGAAACTATGCCACAGCACATAGATAATAAGGGGATGACTGATGACAGCAAACATGGCTTCACTATGGGCAAATTGTACCTGACAAATTTGGTGCCCTTCTGTGGTGGGGTTACAGCATTAATGGATAAGGGAAGGGCAACTGACATCTCTCTGGAATGGAGTGAGTTGAGAGAAGGGAACGGAGCTGGTGAGGGGCTGGAGCACAAGTGTGATGGGAGCGGCTGAGGGACCTGGGGGGTTCAGCTGGAGAACAGGAGCTGAGGGGAGACCTTCTGATCTCTGAACTGCCTGAAAGGAGCTTGGAGCCAGGGGGGTCGGGCTCTGCTCCCCAGGAACAAGCACCAGGAGCAGAGGAAACGGCCTCAAGTTGCACCAGGGGAGGTTGCGGTTGGATGTGGGGAACAATTTCTTCCCCAAAGGGCTGTGGGGCATTGGAACAGGCTGCCCAGGGCAGTGCTGGAGTCACCATCCCTGGAGGGTTGGACAGACGGAGATGAGGTTCTTAGGGATGTGGTTTAGTGCTAGAGCTGGGTTAACGGTTGGACTTGACGATCTTGAGGGTCTTTTCCAACCAAAATGATTCTATGATTCTACCACTAGTGCAAAACATTTGACACTGTTCCCCATGACATCCTTGGAGTTGGAACTAGATGATCTTCACGGTCCCTTCCAGCCCAAACCATGATATGGTTCTATGACGATTCTGCAATAAGTGCAGGGCTGAACCCCTGCAAACAATCCCATTGTCAGGACGGGAGCCCTATGGATGCCACCTCTGCAGATCCAGTGTACGGCACCCAGCCTTTGAACCCTTTCAATCAGCAAGGTTGGCTCAAAGGGCACATGGTGCCAACGTGAGTCGGGTCCCCTTGTCAGTTGAGCGTAGTCCACAGCTTGGGACAGCCTGGCCAAGCTGCCAGGCTTGGCTTGGCACAGGATCTCTGCAGGCTGTCACTATTAGGGACTGGGCTGGCACTGGGGACCTCAACAGCATGCATCTTGCAAACTCTCCAGACAGCTGCAATACGAGTCTGACTCACTCTGGGCCTGCTGTGATACCAAAAATCTATTTCTATAGGTTGCTGTTTTCCTTATTTCAGGTCGAATGAGCAAATGCTGGGTTAGCGGCAATGTTGGGCACTGCAGCACTTTGATGGGACATGATCCCTGTTCTCCATGTGCTTCTAGTCTGCAGTTCACTTGGAGCCTGTGGCATATATGTGTGTGTTGTCCATGATATGCCCATATTTTCATCCAGGGAGGCACTTGCAGGTCACAAAAAAGCTGCTTAGCACAAGATGCCAACCACCAAACACCATTTTTGCTCTTTCTCTGAGGCACCCCAGCCCAGGAAGCCACTTGGCCTGAGAGGGGATCAAAGAAAGCCATCACATCCACATGGAGGCATTCTCTGGCGAAAATGAGTCCGACACCCCTGATTTAGGATCTGTATGGAACTTTCCTTCTTGTTAAGCGTGCTATGGGTTTGGTTGTAGTTTGAAAAGGTCTCTCTTATTTTCTATGAGTAGACAGCACAGTAGCTAATCTCAGCCCAGCCCTGTGTTCTCTGGCTATTTTCAGATAACTGAAAAGATGTGACAGCAAAGACATGCATGATGCCCTTAGATCTCCTCCTGCAGCCCATGGTGATATTTGCCTTGAAAGGACACTTTGTAAGGGCTTAATCTATTTTATAACAATTTAGCATGTGCAGTTGGGCTGCCTCACAGGAGTCCAGACCTGCAAGAGAGAAGAGATAAGGATCATATCTGTTTGCAACTGCATCTCCAAACCTGTTTGTTCCTCCTGAATGTACAAGCACATGTAGCCATAGAATCATAGAGTCGTGGAATCATAGAGTCATAGAATCATAGAACAGTTTGGGTTGGAAGGGACCTTCCAAGCTCATCCAGTGCCACCCCTGCCATGAGCAGGGACATCTTCACCAGCTCAGGTTGCTCAGAGCCCCGTCCAGCCTGGCCTGGGATGTCTCCAGGGATGGTTCATCCACCACCTCTCTGGGCAGTCTGGGCCAACATACTAAAGGTAATTTCCTCCTCCTTTCCCTTAAAGAACACTGTAAATGCAGCAAGGCAGAGCCACCTTACAATCACATCTCAATGCTATTTTTGTGTTTGATGCGCCTGCAGTCCCCATCCTCACAATGGAGAGATTGTCCAAGCTGGGTGTTAGAACTAGATGGCCTTCAAGGTCCCTTCCAACCCACACCTTTCTGTGATTCTAAGCTGGAGAGCTTGTCTGGCTTTGCAGAGCCCCAGCAGACAGTGGGGTTCAAAAATGGGTTTCTAATGAAGTGGATACTTTCATGTTTACCCCTGTCCCCACCAAGATACAGACTGCCATCTCTTCCAGTGGTGTTTCCAAGACATGACAGTACTTCACAGATTGTGGGCACAATGATCTGTAGGTAGGGTGGAGTTTGGCCCCAGAATGGAAATATCTGCTGAGGTTCCCTGGCCAAGAGCCCAATGCCATTTTCGTGATATCCTTTGAAGTGTTTGCCTGGCAGGTAGCCCAGAGAACAGTTGTTTGTGGCAAAGCAGGTTCTGAGGGAAATATGGACCTCATCTGGGCAGCTTTGAGGTGATCTCTAGTCCAGGGAGGGACAGGCAAGAAGCCCTTGTCATTCCTCATTTCCTCTTAGGATTCCCCTCAACGGAAGAAAGCAGTAATTATGGGGAACATAATTTAACTGTACACTTTCTGGAAGTTTCCTGTCTTTTTAGTGCCATCCACAGAAACTTTGAGACTGAGGATCCACACAAGAACACAGATACGCTTCTTTCCCACAGAAACCACTACACTGTCAGATTTTACAAAAAAAAAAAAGGTCTTAAGGTTAAGCAAAGTTCACTGTATGCAAATTCCGCCTGGCAAAATAAAAGCTGAACTGGAAATGAATCAAAGGAGTAATTAATAATTATATTATTGCAAGATAAAGCCTCATTTGGATGATAAGTATATGGATTTGGACCAGAACAACTCCTTCCTTTTGTAGAATGTACTTTGAGCTTTGCACAGTACGATAAAGAAGAGAACTAAGCGTTGCACGGTTTTGCAGAAGACCTGATGAGCTGGCTCCCAGGTGCAGTAAAATCGTGACCTCTGCGTTATTCCTCAAGTGGTGTTTGTGTGTCATGTGGACCCTGGAGCTTCATTTCGTGCTGAATCCTATTTTCCTCAAGAGTTATAAAGGCCATGTCTGTGGCATTTGAAAGGAGTAGCACGAGGTACGAGCAGTGGTTTGTTCTGACCTGGAGGATGTGTTGCAGGTTCGACCTGTTGCTCTGCAGAGAGCTGCAGCATTTCCCCATGTATGATCTATTTGAAGGCAGGAAGGCTCTACAGAGGGATGTGGACCAGCTGGATCGATGGGCAGAGGCCCTGCCCAGGTGGCCAAGAGGCCACCAGCATCCTGGCTGGGACCAGCACTGGTGTGGCCAGCAGGCCCAGGGCAGTGAGCGTCCCTGTTCTGGGACCCAGGGAGGCCAAACTTCAAATCCTGGGCGCAGTTTTGGGCCCCTCACACCAAGAAAGGCATTGAGGTGCTGGAGCAAGTTCAGAGAAGGGGATTGTGTGTTCCCCTCCAGTGTGGGTTCAGGAAAGACTCAGAATTTGCAGGAGTAGAAATAGATCTTGACTACAGACGTACTTATAGGTCCTTAAGTAAAAGAAAACTGAAGGTGCAAAGAGGTCTTAACTGAGAGCATCGTGTACCTCCCCTCCGATAGCCCTTAGCTGAGATGAGCTGGAGAAAGCAGATGCCAAGTGACTCCCAAAGATGAAAATCCAGGTCTCAGAGGATGAGGGCATGGATATATCTATCTCAGAGCTGAAGCTAAAGCTAAACAGGGCATCTCCATCCTCATGTCCTTAAGCCCTGGGTTCTGGATCTGTAATAAAGACTCAGAGAAGAACAAAATGTATAGCTCATCACACCATAAGCTGCAGAAGGCAAAGGGCTTGGATGAATTGTTGTGGGGTTGTTTTTTTTAGCTCAGTCTCCCCCATCCCAGACAACACCAAGGGTTCCAGAGGGACAGATGGAGAGGACGCAACTCTTCCCAGGCACTTTAGAGGGCATCTGCTTCACCAGGTGACAGCTTGGTGGCCATTGGTGCTTCTCAGTCTGTAGACGGTGTTGGGCTTGGAGGGGATTTGATGTACCAAGTGATGCTTCTTTGCACACAGACTTCTCTTTTCTTGTTCCCGTGCCAAAACACAGAGCATGAAGGAGATGGGAGGTGGAGGGAAAAGCTGAGCACTGTCTGGAAGCAGCTCAGAAAAGTCTTTAATGACTTGGGAATGTCCCAAGTCATTAACGTCTTAGGGAATGAAATAGGGCATTCTTATAAAATCTGTGATGACATCAAGTTGAAAGGACTGAAAATCCTCTAGAGGCCAAGATTATTGTTGATAATGGACCCAAGAAATGGAGCAAAATGTCCAAAATCAATTAAAAAGAAAAACTCAATAAAGACTAAAATCTTATATATGGGAAGATAAAAAATTAAAAATCCAAGGCACAATTAAAATGGGGAATCGATAGCTCAGGAACAAAGCTATCAGGGACTGTGCATGCAGGGTATAGTGCCTCACTTTGCTGATGTTGCAAAATGCTAGGTTATCATCAGGGAGTATTAACAGGAGTTTTGGGGTAAAATACTGGCATTATGGTTGCAGAGGTCAGACTGACTCCAGAGAAAAGCTGGACAGCAAAGGGACGGAGATCAATGAGGACCCTCTGGATGTTTTGAGGTCCACAAGTCTTGTGAGAAGAGGGGGACACGGTGGCCTTTGTAGTAAAAGGTGGTTGCTGCAAGGATAGTGCTTGGTTGCTCTCCAGATTCCTGGGGCAGATAGGAAAGAAACCACCTCTTTACATCAAGGGTATCTTCACAGTGATTAAATAAATCAGCAGCAAACCCAGTGAAGTCTTGGGGTCCATCCCAGGTCCAAACAGATCGAGTCCCTTCGGTTGAATCATTCTTATCCCAACACACACCTAACCCGACTGCCAATTCACTTCTTGGCTTTTCTCTCAGCACAGTGCTGCATCGCTGCCTTCATCGCCCTCCTCTTCACCCGGTTTTGGCTGCTCAGTGCCCTCTATGCTGCATGGTGGTTCCTAGACAGGGAACAACCCAGAAAGGGCGGGAGGAGGATCCATGCCATGCAGAACAGCGTGGTCTGGAGGTACATGAAGGACTATTTCCCCGTCACGGTAAGTGCCACCGATCCCATTGGCTTTTAAGAGATTAAGGGACCAACTTTGAACTTGCTGTTTGGAGGCAGATCTGGGGCCAGTGGTGATGGCATTGGGTGCTTGGACATCAGTGTTGAAGGACTGAGGCAGGATGGTCTTCCCAGCTCTCAGATTACTGCAAAACCCAGAAAAAATATAAAACCACCATTTTCACAACCACACTCTTTAACCATCTGAATTCATGCATGCATTTAATATTGGTTCATTCTAGCAGTTCAGAAAAATCTCCCCTTGCCTGTCTTCCCATGTGCATATTGTGACACTTCTGCTCTTCAGGATGCTCAGCATTTGCCCAGTAGACACAAAGCCAAGTTTTGACCAAAACCCAACTGGTTCTGGTGCCCTGTTAAGTCAGCATCCCCTTCTGCTCAGGAAGAGGCTGGGTGGGTGTGTACAGGGCAATCTCACAGAGCTGCTGATCCACTGACGTCTGTGGCATTTCCAGATTTACTTTAATCATAGAATCACAGAATCATTTTGGTTGGAAGAGACTCTCAAGATTGTTGAGTCCAACCATTAACCCAACACTGTCACTAAATCATGTCTCTAAGAACCTCATCTCTGTGTTCAACCCCTCCAGGGATGGTGACTCCAGCACTGCCCTGGGCAGCCTGTTCCAATGCCCCACAGCCCTTTGGGGAAGAAATTGTTCCCCAGATCCAACCTCAACCTCCCCTGGCACAACTTGAGGCCGTTTCCTCTGCTCCTGGTGCTTGTTCCTGGGGAGCAGAGCCCGACCCCCCTGGCTCCAAGCTCCTTTCAGGCAGTTCAGAGATCAGGAGGTCTCCCCTCAGCTCCTGTTCTCCAGGATGAACCCCCCAGGCCCCTCAGCTACTCGCTGTCTCTCATAAGACTTGTGCTCCAAATACAGCAGATCTTTGACCTCTTTATCTGGTATCCCCTTGGTATGGTATGAATGCACGGACCAGTACAAAATCCTGCTTCAGAGCCATCACGAGTCAATACAAATCTGAGCAATGCAGCAGAAGAGTTCGTGGGCCATGCAAAGGAGTGAGTTTCTAGGCTAGACCGTTCTATGGGAACTACGTCTCCAAGTTGCCTCCCTACCAGACTATCTATGAGTATGTTCACCTTATATGCACTCTGCCACCATTGAGTTTCTTTGCTCAAAGGCATGGCGGAAAGTGATGCTGAGAGCTCGCCATGAATTATTTTATGGCTACTCTGAGAGCTTAACTTGTGATTTAAAGGCTTCTGGATGAACTTCAAAGCAAGGCCCCCAGAAGGTACATAATAGTCTTCTGGGGAGGAATGGGAACACATCCCAGGAGAGCTTGTGGTGAGTTTTACCATAAAGGACGGGTAATATTTTATGATGTTTAATAGGAAACACCAAGTGGGTTCCCAATAAATTATTCTCGAGGTTGCCTTAAGAAGTGCTAAAATTGCTATGAGCTATTCATGTGGCTGTGATGATCATATGCAATATATATCCTGTACATTATTTTTGGCCATAAACCACTGTTTGAGAGGCGTCGGACCATCCCTCTGCTAAAACTTAGCTGGTAGCCCAGTGACACTTCTTCTCCTGTCCTTTTGTAAGGTGATGCAACCCACCCGAATGCTACACTGCATTGTCTGTCTGTCCTTCCCTCCCTGGGTGTCACTGTCAGGCCGTGAGGACCTGGCAGGAGGACCAGTAGGACCAGTAGAGGGAGCATGTATACTGGGTTTGGCTGCAGCTCACTGGGTGAAGACAGGGAGGGTTGGATGGAGCCTTT
The DNA here is from genome assembly GCF_037038585.1 of Patagioenas fasciata. Taxonomy (NCBI): domain Eukaryota; kingdom Metazoa; phylum Chordata; class Aves; order Columbiformes; family Columbidae; genus Patagioenas; species Patagioenas fasciata. The sequence continues at coordinate 3,383,128 of NC_092520.1, forward strand.
CTCCCTACTGGGCTGTGCGAAGTCAGAAGGGGCACTGCAAAACGACAGAGGAAAACAAAAATATAATTAAAAGGGTATTATAACCAAGCAATCACATAATATTATTTCCTTAAAATATTTTCTCCGTTTTCAACATTAGTTTGCTCAAGGACTTTATAAGCCAGAATATAGAATTTATCCACTCTTACTGAATGGTTCTGCTACCTTTTGTCAGTCCAAGGGTGTGGAAAAACACTTGATATCCCCAGCATCCCACAGCAAGGAGCTCACCAGCTGAACCACACAGTGTGAAGATCACCCTGCTCATTTCACTGGAAACTCCCTGGTTAGCCCAAGTGAATCCTGTCCCACCTAGCCATGCCACTCCAGGTTTTATACTCTGTTATATCCCACATCTGCCAGCTTATTTCCCCACCTAAAAAATAAATCCAAATGTGTTTACTTCCTTGAACTGAAGGCATTTAATTTCATACTGCAGAACATGGGCTGGTTTGTTCTTAGCAGAGTCGAAGTTAAGCATGGTAAATATTGCTTTAACTGTCCTGTAAACTGCGCTCATGATAAACTAAGCTGAGCTTTTGGTTTGAGCATGCACGGCTGGATGGTCCCACGGACCTCTCACTTGCCCAAAGCCCCATTCAGAACAGGGGCACAAGAAGTGGGATTTGGGGAGACAGACAGGGTGGGCACCCAGCACCCCAGGGCTGTATTTGTGTGTAGATTGAGTTCATTCAACCCTGCAGGATTAGTCATTCTGGGAAGATTAAATGTGGCTCCTAATCCTCCCAGATCCCATCAACAAACTTAGCATGGCCAAACACCAGCGTTTGGAGGCAGGAAGAGCTGCTTGCTATTTTATTTTAGGAATCAGCTTTAAATGCGGCTTTTAAAGCATCCCTGGGCATGTTAGCTGTGGCGAAAGCAAAGAAAGGTTGAGATGAGCATCTGTTTTCCAGGAATCTGGGCAGTGTGAATTTGCATTTTGCTGCAGCGAGCGTCTGGTACGTGGAAATGTTTGGGCTCCGAGCTGTGACTCTATGGAGCGTGCAAGGAGCACCCTCTGCTGATATCAGCCTTGCACAAGCACCGCTTTGCTACTCAGTTGATTCCCCCTGGAGATAAGCGTATTTTAGTTAGCGGTTTGGGAGCTATAGGGTCAGGCAGGAGCTGAATGAGTTTGGGTGATTTTAAAAGAGGGATGAGGGAAAAGCACTGAGAGTCTAAGGGAATGTCCAGTGCCTTGCCCAGGAAAGTTATTTCTGCTTCACTCCCCTGGATTTTAAACCTATTCTAGTCCTTCTTTTTTATACATCCTCCTGATAGGCCTGCAATACATGCCTGAGTTCAGCTGGGTCTTAATAGTGGTGGGAAATATACCAAAAGGTGCAAAATGAATCTGTTTGGGCAGGCTATGGTTGAACAGGTATGCAATGATGTCTGCTGTGAGATGATGTTGCCTCCAGAGAGATTTTGGATACTTTGGACTGCTCCACCTATACTATGTTCATCCAAGAGTCAATAATATGTCTGCCACTGCCAGGTCTCTGCCAAAACTTTTATCTCCATTCATAGAATAATAAAATAATTTTGGCTGGAAAAAACACTTAAGATTGACTCCAGCTATAACCTAAATCTAGCGCTAAACCATGTCCCTAAGATCCTCGTCTACATGCCTCTTAAACCCCTCCACGGATGGTGACTCCACCACTGCCCTGAGCACCTTGTTCAACCCTTTCCAGGAAGAAATTGTTCCCAATATTCAATCTAAATCTTTCCTGGAACAACTTGAGGCCATTCACACAGTTTCTTCCCAGTCATTTATCAACACATCTTTATTATGAAGGATACACCGAGTGTTACAGTAAAAACAAATTTCTCTGTTGCATGGCCAAGGGAATGCACATCTTTGCTGCTTCTTCCCCCCATCCCCATCCCCTCCTGTCACTGTAAGATTGCTGTCACCAACATCCCTCATAGTGCTCTGGTAACCTCAGCTGAGGAGCACCATGGATCTTCAGAAGGTGAGAAGGGGCATGAAATGGGGAAAGAATAAGCTTGACAAGATCCATCCCTACTTCTCAAACAGAAGTCACTGTTTTTTCTTCCTGACTATACACTGGGGCTGGATGCTTGGCTTAGACAAGATATTTCATCTTTAGACCACACAACCTGGGTTACGAATGAAATACAACAGCAGGAAGCTAAAATTGAGGTCTTAGAGGGACAAATCTTGTCTTCAGGTTTTGGCATCATTCAGAAAAACACCAGCAAACACCATCTCACCGGCTGTCATTGTACTTGAGGACTTGCTGGAGTTATTTTTTTGTTTTTAGAATAACTAAAATGAGAATTAGTTGATCCCTTGGAGCTCTGATTTGGGATGTCTCCGTCCAATATCTCATTCATTCTCATAATTACATAAATAATGAAAGGGCTTTTTGAATGTGTTGTGGTTCTGGGAATGTACAAAGTGTTGCAGAGAGGGAACAGCCCAAGTTCGCTTGAATCAAGCCCTACCAGGGCTTTGAATAGAAGAATGGTATTATTTGTAACTGGGGATTTTGTGCCATGGCCTATGACATTAAATATAATCTCTGATTTCTAGCAGTCTTGGCTGTTCACTTTCCTTCCTTCTCTTGGCTCCAGGAGAGAAGAGGGGTTGTTAGAGCAAAAGCAAGACATGGCTAGATGGTCCAAAGTCCTACAAGTCCCCAAAAGCAGCAAAACAAAAGAACAAGGGAAGATTCAGGCGTTTTGGAGCTGCCATGCTTATCCAGCTTTGAGTGAGGGTCATGAAGTCCTATCCTAACTCAATTTAAACCCACCTGGCTGGTCTGACTCCCTGATGCTTACTGAAAACCCATCTCTGACCTAGCATTGGGTCACCTGGAGAAAACCCCAGTGCCCAAAGTCCTCTTTCTCCAGCTGTCCCTCTCAGACTCTCATCATTGCTGTGGCCTAAAACCTTCCCAGCTGCCGCCAATACTCAGATGTTTTCCTTTCCTTTGGTCTCCCATCCAGACACTCTGGTGTGGGCTTCCGTTTCTCTTCACCTTGGCATGATTTCTCCTCCTTTGGGTCTCACTGGGTTTCTGGATTTCTCTGTGGGGTTTCATCCCCCAGAGAATCTGGTTGCATGTTTCCTCCTGGAAGAGGTGCTCTTTGGAGGTGCCTGGGTGGACAGCAAGGCACCTGAGGATTTGCTTAGGACAAAGCTGAAAGGAGGTTTGTCCTACTTAAGAGAGGATTAATCATAGAATCATAGAATAGTTTGGGTTGGAACGCACCTTCAAAGGTCATCTAGTCCAGTCCAAACGAACAATAAAATCCTTGTTCACCCTTGTTAATGTTATATTCATCTATGTTAATTAATAGAACATCCTTGAAAACAGATTTTGGGGGCAGAGAAGGTTAGAAATACACTAAAAATTTGATTTGGGAGACTTGAAGAAGGCAGAATCTTTCTGACCAGTTTTCCTGATCACAGCCTCCTCTGCTCTGTGAATGGCTGTGGGGGTGATGCCATGCAAGTCTGCATCTCCCATCACATGTTCATCCATCCCTAAGGATGCGATGTCATGGCAGGTCAGTGCCCTCCCTGACTTCACGTCCCCTGGCACAGAAAGCACCGTGCGGTGCCCATACTCATCTCAACTTGTTTTCATCTAATTACTCACTTAACAATATTTTAATCCTTTCAGCTCTGGGCAAACAGTGCTGGCTGGGGACTGGGTAGGGCTTTATCTACAGGGTGTGCTGGAGCACCCAGCTCTCCAACCCTTTGTACTCAGGGAGAGTTTTACTTTCTTCAAGCTTTAGGATACCAGCATCACGTGGGGAACCACCCATCCTCCCTCCTCCCATGGTTTTGGGGCAGGACAGTCTAGTCTATAGGGGACCGCCAGGAAACCCCAGCCACTTCTCAAGGAGTGATTTAAAGCAGCCTCGTTAAACCAGTGCTGAACTCCTGGGCTGATACAGTGTCTCAGAAACCCTAATTCCAATTAGCCTAATTCTACTCCAAGATGAATTTAAAACAAAACAAACAATCAAACAACAAAACAAACAAAAAAAACCACCACCAAATACCAAGTGAAGGCCACTTTAATTCCAGCTAAGAGCATCTACTTGGGATGTTAATACAGTTTAACTAATCCAGTTTAAAATCAATTTGGATTAATTTGCTTGAGATCCTTGCCAGTACATTGGCTCGTATCAGAGCTCCTGAAAGTCTGTGTGTGAGTTTCCCTAATGCAGTTGACAGTATGTGGAGAAGGTCTCACCACATCTCTATGGGAGCTTGGAGAACTGGAACAGGGTTTTACCTATGTCTTAGGCCCACATACATAAAATAAAGGGAGGTTAGTGCTACAGAATAATCACTGTGAGCACTGAACAGCTGTACCTATCAAGATATTTCTCATTTAGGAGAAGTCTTCAGTAGATCTCACCCTTCAAAACACAAATATAAGTTAATTTGTTGGGAAGGCCAAGACCTTTGAAGGTCCTTTGCAGCCCAAACTATTCTATTATTCTATGATCACCCCAGATCTGAGATCTAGAAGGCCTCATAACACTTTGACAAGGATTCATTACCACTGTCAGTGGTCAAGACCTCAACCAGCATCCCAGCCATGTCAAGGAGAAGCTCAGGGAAGACAACAAACCCATGGCTTGGTTTGGAGACCACAATCCTGAGCCGATAACAGCTCTTTCCCTTTGGACCACAGGTCATATACATTACTTTGTCACCCCTCAGGCCTCTGAGATGAGAATCTGATGTTTTCTTAGAAAGAAAACATTTGATGAAGCCCTTGTCTCACTTAGATGTTTACGCACAGACTGGGTTGGCTGGACGCTTAAGTCCTTAGACAATTATTAAAGGTTCCACTCATCCAGAAAGACCAAAGCAGCAAATGCCATCCAGTGGGTGTGGAAATGATACCCTGGCCAAGGCAGGAGGGAGGACAATCCCACCCCTCTGTACCTCAACCCCAGCCCCAGTAAGCACTTTGGGGCTGGAGTACAGGAGTAAACTGGGCTGGTGCAGAGTCAGGTATTAACTTTCCTGGCAGCCTGGGAACTGAGATTGACCTCTGGCAGGAGGGGGAAGAAACAAATACACAGTGGGAACAATCCAGATGGGAGGATTGAGTTTCTGCTTTAAATAGTTTCCAGAAGAAGGGTGGTTTAGAGTCCAGGGGCCTGACCTACGGCATAAGAAACTTTGCCCAAGTCTCTCCTCCGCTACAGATTTCTTCTCAGTCTTGTCTTTGGTTTCTGTGTAAGTTCTGGACAAATCATCCAAATGTGAACAGATTCTGTGACTAAAAGGGGACCTTCTCTCCCTTCCTTTGCTTCTGCCCTGAAAGGAGCCCAGTCTACAAAGCTGAAAGAGGCAAATAATTCAACCAGGTCACTAAGATGTGGTCAGTGCTGTCACAGGGAACAGCTCTTGCAGAAACATTAACCAGATCCACGAACTCCTGAGTGACCAGACAACTACCGTCTAGCTGCCCATGGCTTAGAGCAGGGGTACACAAATCACAGAATCAAACTGGCTGAGGTTGGAAGGGACCTCTGGAGGTCATGTGGTCCAACCTCCTGTGCTCAGGCAGGGCCACCTAGAGCTGGTTGCCCAGAACCATGCCCAGATGGCTTTTGAGTATGTCCAAGGATGGAGACTCCACAACCATTCTGGGCAAACTGTGCCAGTGCTTAGTCACTCTCACAGTGAAAAAGTGTTTCCTGATGTTTGGAGGGACTATCCTGTGTTTCCATTTGTGCCCGTTGCCTCTGGTCTTGTCACTGGCCACCATTGCCAAGAGCCTGGCTCCATCCTCTTTGCATCACCCCATCACATATTTATATACATTGATGAGATCCCCCTGAACTTCCTCTTCTCAAAGCTGAACTGTTGCTGTTCTTTCAGCCTTTTCTCATAGCAGAGCTGTTTCAGTCCCTCTATTAGCTTTGTGGTTCCTTTGGTCTCTCCAGTATGTCTGTGTCTCTCTTGTACTGAGGAGCCCAAAAGTGGAGCCAGCACTCCAGGTGTGGCCTCACCAGTGCTGAGCAGAGCAGAATGATGACCTCTTTCCACCTGCTGGCAATATATCTAATTCAGCCCAGGATGCAATTTGCCTGCCTTGCTGCAAGGTCCCGTTGTTGGATCATGTTCAAATTGATGTCCACCAGGACCCCTAGGCCCATCTCTGCCAAGCTGGGTGGCCTCCAGCATGTATTGGTGCTTAGGGTTGATCTTCCCCAGGTGCACATCTTCATCATTTTACTTGTTGAACTTCATGAGGTTCCTGCCAGTCAGATACATAAGATACACAGAAGCAGATATACAAATCATGGTCAAGCTCCAAAATGCTTATGTGGTTTAAAAGGCCTGATTGAGAACAAACAGCAAATGTAGCATGAATGGTATCAGTCTCTTTTCCCAAGTGACAAGCAATAGGATGAGTGGAAATGGCCTCAAGTTGTGCTAGAAGAGGTTGAGGTTGGATCTTGGAAACCATTTCTTCCCCAAAGGGCTGTGGGGCATTGGAACAGGCTGCCCAGGACAGTGCTGGAGTCACCATCCCTGGAGGGGTTGAACAGATGGAGATGAGGTTCTCAGGGATACGCATTGGTGCCAGGTGTGGGTTAATGGTGGGACTCGATGATCTTGAGGGGCTTCTCCAACCAAAATGATTCCATGATTCTATGATTCTATAATACATTAATGCAAAGCAAGATTAAAAATGCAGTATCTGAAAATAGGTGCACACTACAACAAGTAAAATAAATCACAAGGTGATCTCAATAGAAAACATCAAGAGAAAATGTGAACAACCAGAAAAAGAGCTGGAAAGATTGCTGGTTGGTGGATGCCCAGTCCTTTGTAAGGGAACACAACCTCCCTCTTATCTTCCCTCACTTCTTATCATAGAATCATAGAATGATTCGGATTAGAAGGTACCTTTAACATTCACCTAATCCACCACCCCTGCCATGAGCATGGACAACCCAGCTCAGGTTGCTCAGAGTCCTGTCCAGCCTGGCCTGGCATGGTTCATCCACCACCTCTCTGGGCAACCTGGGTCAGGTTCTCACCACTCTTAGGGGCAACAATTTCTTTGCATCTAGTCTGAATCTCCACTGTTTTAGGTTTAAACTGTTATCCCTTGTCCTATTGTTACAAGCCCTACTCTTCATTTTTTCCTCTCCTTTCGTTGTGGTGGACACCAAGGCAGCAGCTGAATGTCTCCTGGGAGTGCTTTTATGGATGTTTGGCATCTTAGCACAAGTGAACTGTCTCCCTGAAGCAGTTTGCACAGCTCAGTGGATACCCTGACTTCAGCTCTTCATTAGCAAGAAGGGCAGTGTGATCTTGGGGTGCACCCAAGCACTGAGACTGTTCTCACCCCCGCCTTTCTTGTCACCCCGTGCACACACAGCCAGAGATTTACTGGTTTCCAACACACCCGAGCATCTCGCCTCCCTGCTTATAAATCACGCTAAGATGAAAGGTTGTTTGGAAGCCGAAGATGAATGCAGGAAACATTGATGTAAGCTGAGATTACTCAAAAATGAGCAAATGGTCACAGGGGCCCTGGGCACTTAGTAATTCAAACATCTGCCCCTCTTCGTGCCGCGGCACCTCCGTACCCGGGCAGTGGTGGGACTCTTGTTTGTCCGTTCCCCTCATTAGGAGCAGGCGCTTGAATGGGCACATGTGTACAGTCAACAGTGCTTTAGGACAGATGGGAAATTAGCCATGATGTAAGAAAGTAAAATACACCCTCATGATTAACCTGCAGTTCTAGGAAAAACATGCACCATTAGCTGCTCCCCGAGTGTGGACAGGAGTAGGGTACTCAGAAGGCTGATGCGCCATGGGTCTTGGGTTCTTTTAGTGCACAAGTGCCTTTGAGCTGCCTGGAAGTTCGTAATGGCTCTGTGGTGGGTAACCTTGAGGAGATTCATGCTTTCATGGTGATGTGAACATCCTTGGCACCCACAGAAGAGTGCAGAGGCATCAGTGTTCAGTATTGATTGCTTCTACCAAGGTTATTGTCAAGGTCATTTGGTTTGTTCATTCTGAAGAAGAGGAGGTTGAGGGGAGACCTCATCATGGCCTACAGCTTCCTCACAAGGGGAGGAGAAAGGGCAGGTTCTGATCTCTCTGGCAACCAATGACAGAACCCAAGGGAATGGCAGGAAGATGCGCCAGGGGAGGGTCAGGTTGGACATGAGGAAAAGGTTCTTCACTCAGAGGGTGCTGGACACTGAACAGGCTCCCCAGGGAGGTGTCACAGCCCCAACCTGACAGTGTTCAAGAAGAGACTGGATAACATCCTCAGACACACGGTGTGAACTGTGGGGTTGTCCTGTGCAGGGACAGGAGCTGTACTCGATGATCCTTGTGGGTCCCTTCCAACTCAGGACGTTCTATGATTCTATCATTATTCATGTGGTCGCTGATGTTGGCATGGCAGGGTCTTCCTGGTGACAGAGCTGGAGGGTGAGTTTATCACACCAGCCACTTTCCTCTGGGTGGTCCATAGCCAGTGTAACCCACCGAGTCCAAGTCCTGGCTGTTCCTTATCTCCCTTTAATTGTCCCCTTTCCTGCTGTGGCCCATTCTTCCATGTTAATGGCTGGACTTGATGATCTGAAAGGTTTTTTCCAACCAAAACGATTCTACGTTTTTATAGCATCTTCCAGCCTCCAAACCCGCTTTCAGACTGGCCAAGTATTTCAGCTGGTTGTTTAGCCAGTGCTCAAGGACTGGCCACGTGCTCCACTGTATCTGCAACCCATGCTGTCCATCTCTAAAGGCTGGACATAGAGGTTCCCCATTCCCTCCTCTCAGTAAAGTTACAGCAACCTTGGGCAGATATCCATTGCTCTTTGATGGACACACAGATTACCTGGGCACTTAGACACAGGCTCGATTCTTGCAGGCTTTCCATGATGGAAAGAAAACTATCAGCCTGTTCTCTGTTAGATGTCTGGGCTCTGGATCTCACCCCACCATGTACAAAACCATCCTTGAATCTCCTGACATGAACTCCAGAAGAGGACAACCCTTTGGTCCACACTGTGCTGTTGAGCAGGGTTGTGCAGCTTTATGTAGATGGTTACCAGAGCAATTCTTTGCTACCTTTGCTGTTCTGGGACAGAAATAATCACCCTTTTCTCACTTGTTGGTGTTTGTTTGGTTGGTTGGTTGGTTTGTTTCTGGTTGTTATTGTTTTGTTTTGTTGTTTTGTTTTATGTTTTTCCCCATATTAGAAACTATATTGGAGGATATTTTAAACAAAGTAGGTTCCTAACAGCACTTAGGCCAGCTCAAGGCAACACAAGGTATTCTGTCATTGGAAAACAACACATTGGGACAGTGGGTGGGAGGAGATGGAAATACAGACAATGAAATACATCTCAGTGAAAAATGATAGAGTTGTTCCAGTTGACTTTTTCCAACAGAATGCATGGTGGATGCTAGGGACCCCACTCCAGAAATCCCTAATCTGGCCTCCATAGCAAATGCTCCATCCTCCCACGGTGAAAGCACTAACTCATGGCCCCTTTTTTGGCTCCATCCCTGTGCCCAGCTGGTGAAGACGGCGGAACTGGACCCTCGGCAGAACTACCTGGTGGGATTTCACCCCCATGGGGTCCTGGCAGTTGGAGCCTTCATCAATTTCTGCACAGAGGCATCGGGCTTTTCCACGTTCTTCCCGGGCATCACCCCACACCTGATGATGCTCTCCTTGTGGTTTCGTGTCCCATTCTTCAGGGACTACTTGATGAGTGGAGGTAAGAAGAGTGACAGCGTGGGCCAATGTCTCTGGCAAGTGGTGGGATGGGTGGGTGATTTTTTGGGGGGCAGAGACTGAAGACACCAGGGGAAGATGAGTCAAGGTTCTGTTTGTTCCTATCTGTGGCCAATTGGATCCCACACATGGACACAGTTACTGGAGGTGGCACCCAAAAACTCTCTGAAGTTAAAAATTACCCTTCCAGCTGTTTGTTGTTCAACTTCATAGAGCTCAGGGCATCGTTGCACTAGGTGCTGCGTAACAGCAAAATGCGGAGCAAATCATGAGCTGAAATGCTGAGGATGCGTCTGGGGACAGAGGATGCAAGTAGCAGCTCACACTGCTGCAAAACCACATTGCGAGAGAAGAAGAAATTAAATAGAATAGATAAAAATTAAATGAAAAGAGGAGAAAGGGAGTCCTGAGACATTTTTGGAGACCATCAGGAGATTACTTCCATCACCCACTGGTGGGCTCGGGGCATGACCACTTCTCCATCCAAATAGGCTCATGTCATGGGCAGGATTCAACAGACTAAACAGAGTCATCCAGCTCCATCTGAGATACCCCAGGGCATTCATCACCCTGTTTTCCACATAAGCTCTGGCTCTTGCTGCTGAAAAAATATTTACATGGAGAGCGAGGAATCATAACAGTGAGATATGAGAGAATTATGGCCCAGGTGAAAGAAGCTTTAATCGCTCTAATGTGCGAGTTCGGTGCACAGCTCATTTTCAGGTCGATTGAATCCATGTGACAAGGAGGTTTTAATTTACAAATTATTTCAGCACCAGAAACAAGGATTTTTTTATTATTATTATTTTTTAAATCAGAACAAAATTGCTTTGTCATTTCTGAATTAAAGATTTCTAACTTTTGAAAGTAAATAACAAGGGGCGAAGCTCTGCATTAAATTCCACTTTAAATAAGCAGCATCCAGTGAAATTTGTGTGTGTTTTGACCTTAAGCAAATGTTTCACTGCCTTCAAAATTATTCAGGGTTGGACATGGTTTCATCTGACAACAAACCAAAACAGATTTCCCTGGGGTTTAAGTGCCGCTAGTTCTCAGTCTACATTTTTTCCTAACATTTTTTTCTGTTTCTCACTTCTGGGCCAGACAGCAAAGGGATAATTGTATATTCACACAACAGATCTGTTCATGAACCCAGCACTTTCCAGGGGACCTGGCCTGAGATTGCCAAAGTGCAGGAAAACTCTGAAAATAAAGTGTCTAGCACCCCTCGGGAGCTGGATAACGGAGGGGAAAAAGGTACAGAGCAAACCACACTCATGTGGATTTTATAGATGCTCATTTTTAATTCCTCTCTGCACCCCAGGCCTGGTCTCCTCTGACAAGGAGAGCGCATCCTATGTGCTGAAGAAGCCAGAAGGTGGGAACATGCTGGCCATCATCGTTGGTGGGGCTCAGGAGGCTCTGGATGCCCGGCCGGGATCCTGCACCTTGCTGCTGAAGAACAGGAAGGGATTTGTCCGCCTGGCCATCGAGCACGGGTGACGCAGGGGATGGGTCAAGAGGCATCTGGGGCTGGTTAATGGGGCGTTCCTGCTGATTTTGGAGAAGGGAGGGAAGGTGTTTTGGGGTGAGCTTTGCTAATCCAGAGTGTCCAGAGGAAGGCCATGAAGTTGGTGAAGGGTTTGGAGAGGAAGCCGCATGAGCAGGGCATAAAGTCACTTGGTCTGTTCAGCCTGGAGAAGGGGAGACCGAGAGGAGATAGCAGTCCATCTCTTCTCTCTGGTGACCAATGACCGAATCCAAGGGAATGGCAGGAAGATGTGCCAGGGGAGGTTTAGGTTGGACATGAGGAAAAGGTTCTTCACCCAGAGGGTGCTGAACACTGGAACAGGCTCCCCAGGGAGGTGTCATGGCCCCAAGCCTGACAGTGCTCAAGAAGAGACTGGACAACGTCCTCAGACACACGGTGTGAACTGTGGGGTTGTCCTGTGCAGGGACAGGAGTTGGATTCAATGATACTTGTGGGTCCCTTCCAACTCAGGACATTCTATGATCCTATGGTTCTAATCTTCATGCTCCTAACTGGGTTCAACTCCTCACAGCACCCCGCTGGTCCCCTGCTTTTCCTTTGGTGAGACTGACCTCTATGATCAGGTGAACAACCCCAAAGGTTCCTGCTTGCGTTGGATCCAGCACCGGCTCCAGCAGATCATGGGCATCTCCCTTCCCCTCTTCCATGCACGAGGCATTTTCCAGTACAGCTTTGGGCTGATGCCATACCGGCGGCCCATCTACACTGTGGGTAAGTCCTTCCTTGGCACACTGGTTTGGGACTCTGTCTTGATCTAAAAACAGAGCTCAGGTCATCTGGGCTGTGCTGGGCAAGCCCCGGAGCAAACATGGCCACCTCATCATTCTTTGGCCTGGAAAAGAGGACGCTCCAGGGAGACCTTATTGTGGCCTTTCCATACTACAAAAAAGGCCAATTAGAAAGATGGGGACAGACTTTTTATCAGGGCCTGTTGTGATAGGACAAGGGGTGATGGTTTTAAACCAAAGGAGGGGAGATTCAGGCCAGACATGAGGAAGAAATTATTTTCACTGAGGGTGGTGAGAGCCTGGCCCAGGTTGGCCAGAGAGGTGGTGGATGAACCATCCCTGGAGACATCCCAGGCCAGGCTGGACGGGGCTCTGAGCAACGTGAGCTGGTGAAGATGTCCCTGCTCATGGCAAGGGTGGGCACTGGATGAGCTTTGAAGGTCCCTTCAACCCAAACTATTCTGTGATTCTATGATTCTGTGATTACCCCTGTTGGATGCAGACAGCTTCAATGCCAGCATGAACCACTGCAATAGTATTGCCTTAAACTTTCCAAGACCATTTTACAAACACAAGTAGGACAACACCTAAGCAGTTTGCAGGTTTGCTCGGTGTCCCATGCAGACACAACCACAAATCCCAACCTATTTGTATGTGAACGAGGCAAATCATTTTGACCAGAAACCATGCCCACAGGACAATAGGTTTCAAAAAAGTCTGATTTTGAAGAAGTTTTCCTTGGTTTGTTTCAACAACTCCGTGTTCGGCCCACCAGCGTGGCTGGCGCTCTGCGAATTGGTCTAATCAAAGAGGCTGTTTGGCAAGGTCTGAGCTCACCCCTCTGATTAAGTTTGACAACCAGCAATTACTTCTAATTGTTTTACAACCTGTTTGGATTGTCTCAATGGTTTTATGAGCTGTGCAGTATCACAAGAGCTCTTCATTAGTCTGATGAGGAGCAGCATTACATGGTGATGAAACCCTCTGTCACTTGACAAACACAATCTGAGTAAGAGACCAGAGCAAGAGAGGTATTATATATAATAATATTATATATTGCAATTATATACATGATAATGTTCTATGCTATATATTATATTGTAATTATATTATAATATGTAGTGTCATATATAATTATGTGTCATTTAATATTTACTATATGAAATAATAATATATAATGTCTATATTATATATATATATCATGTGATATATAATACCTCATGAACTTTCCTGTCCACTGCAGGCACCTGATCCTACTTCTCGTGGCTCTGGGAGATGGGAAGGGGCTTCTTCTAGTACTAGGAATCAAACTAATCAGATTTGCCCTTGAAAAACAGGATGATTTTCTAAAGATAGGTGGGTTACCTGGTTCCTAATAAAAATTAGAGGTTTCACTGAGGTTTTGACCTGAGCAAAGTGGAAGGACCTCAGTTGTTAGTGTATTTAGGTAGTCTTGGGCTTCCCCGTGCCTCAGTTTTGCAATGGAGGTTCCTAGGGCAATGTGGGAACAGCTTGGAAAGTCCAACCCAAATATTAGGATGATGTTGTCTTTATCCACAGCAGATCTGAGATGTTCAGAGCAGCAGTAGGGACTGCATTGAGATTCACTACAGCTACACAGTGGGTCTTTGACATTACCCAGCTTTGCAGATGGGGAAACTGAGGCAAGGAAAGAGGCAACCTAAGACATCTCCCTACCTCCACCTCTCAACCTTCTTGGCTGTACTACCTCCCAAACCCCAGAACGTGACTGGTCATATCAATCCATCCACCACATCCTTGGGGAGGTGGACCCCAGCTCCATGCTGATAAATGCAAAGTGTCCAAAGGGACCTGACACTGGCTCATCCTAACGCCTGTGCTTTTATTTTTTCCAGTTGGGAAGCCAATTCCAGTGCAGAAGAAGTACAGACCCTCTGAGGAAGAGGTTGCTGAAGTCCATCAGAAATACCTAAATGAATTGTGCAAGCTCTTTGAGGAGCACAAAGCGAAATATAACATCCCAGAGGACAGACACCTGGAATTTATATAGAGCTCCTCAAGCAAGGTGAAACCACAGAGATCAAGCTTCAAGTTTTCTCCCATATCTCTGGAACTATTATATTTCACAACCTCCACTTAGTCACAGTTAACGTGTGGTTTGAACAGTGTAGGGAGATGACTTGATTTTCCCAGTATTTGCATGGATTTAGGGCCAGAGTTTTCAGTTTTGGTCCCTGTAGGACACATAAAAAACATAAGAAGAGAAAAATCCCATCTGACCAACCCAACGCTATTGAAACTCTCAGCAGAAAACTCGCACTTCCAGTTTGGCTTGAAGGTCAGCTTTTCAAGGTATTTCCAGGCAGAGATGAATTATCCAAAGTTCCCTTTGCATTATTTCCATTCAGAAATGGGATGATGCGCCATAATTTCTGCTGAATGCAATCTTTTTTTTAAATATAATTTGTCTAGATCAACACATGATAATTGTTTGCCTCGTGCTCTTCAAGTCTTTGCTTGCTCTGGGCTCTTTCTTGCCAACTTAAACACAGTTTATGAGAAAGCTCATACTCCCAGCATGGTGCTGGGCAACTTCAGCAGCAACACAATGCCGTATCCCACTGGGGCAAAAGAAATAAAACATTTATAAAGGGCAAGGGCTTATCTGGAGGCTTCACCTTATCTGAGCTCCAGGAGTCCTGCTTAGAATTCTACTTATTTAACCCCAGACATCCCTGCATTGGGACACCTTGGACTAGTCACCAGCACTGTCACTGTGCATTTCATTTTACAAATGAGACAATTTTCTAAGGAGAATGCATGGCCAGGAGGTGGGAGAAGAGAGAAATTATTTGGGACAGGAAATATGGCTCATAAAGCCACATTTGGCAGATGATCAAGGCTTTAAAAAGCCGCTTCTTCTTGATATCCAGAACGTTATCAAACTCTGCACTTAATGGGACTTCGCAATGTGGAAGTTTTAGGTGACAGGAAGCCACCTGCTCCGACAAGCTTTACATCACCCCTATAGAGCCCTTATAGCACCACCTTCTTCTCTCTTCCACTTAATTTCTCCTTCGTTTCTCCACGTCCTATTCCCCACTTGCAAGGAGCCACCAAAAATCCTACACAGCTCCTGCGCTTCATGCAACCAGGATTTTTGTTACTGCAGCTGCAAGAATTGCATTTAACAAGGAAAACACACAGAACTGTTTCTAAACTGACAATATTAGGTCCATCCTTGTGCTTTGTTTTCTTTTCCCTTTCCTCTTGCCCTGATCAAATTGCCCCACTGTATTCTGAATCTGAATGACCAGCTGCATATCCCTCTTATTCCCAGAAAACACGCAGCAACAGGGAAGAATTTGATCGAGCTCACATCGATATTTCTAAGCACTCCTGTAATACCACACTTAATCCAGTCAAATAAAGCAGGTCACCTGCTATGATTTCTTGCTTGCTTTCTATTAATAGACTTTTCATTTTGTCCTTAATTAAAGACACAGGTGCATGAGCAGGAGGAAGATATATGTACTGAGAAAATAGAAAAAATTCTCTCCCACCCTTTTCTTTTGATGTTCATCACCATCCAAACTTTACCCTCTCCTCTCCTCTGTCTTCCTTGCTATTGGCCGTGCCACCTGCAGATCCCATGAAAAGTCACCATGACCTTCTGCAAATATCCCAATGGGTATCAATGCTGAAGAGGAGCGATGGGGATGTTCCCAGGGTCACAGCGTAGGGTGCTGTGGGGCTGGGGAACATCTCCAGGAGTAAGGACAAGGCCATGAGATCTTGATTCAGTGGGAAAAGGATTAAAGGTGCTGCTGTTGGGGTGGGAATCAGCACTGCACGAGAGATAATGGTTTTGGGGAGATGTCAGATGGGTGGTTGGATTTGGTGATGTAGGAAATGGCAAGGCAGCAGGACACAGGGTCCAGTCCATGGGATGGATAAGGATGGCGAGTGTTGGTACAAGCAAGAGGGGTTGGATCTGTAGGAGTGACACCATTCTGCCCCAGCCTGGTGGAGGAGCCACGTTAGAAGATGTTCTCCCAAGCCTTGGACCACCTGCTTGGGGACAAGACATGGTGATGCTTCCAATGCCGGAGATGCACCTACTTGGGAGGTGAGATGGCCCATCACCTTCTTGACTGGTGATGCCATCCTGGAAGAGAAAAAAGGCAGAAAAGGGGTGGTCAGGAAAAAAATCCCGTGGAGGAATGGGAAGGAGGATGCTGGAGCTGTCTGAAGGGTGATGGGGCGGTCAGTGACACGGAAGACCCAACAGCAAAAGAAGACCGCAGTGCTGGAGACAAGGGGTCAGAGAAGTGCATTTGCTATATATAGTTGCCATCTTTTGAGATCAGTTTTATCTCACAGACCGGAACGTGTCCTCGATCCCTCAGGGACCTATATAACCCAGGAGGGGTCAGTGCCTGGGCTCGTGTTAAATATAACATTAAGAATAATAATTTATAGGCGTCCTTGCGGGCAGGGCTACTCAGGGGGCTCAGAGCAATGCGAGGTCTCATTTTCTCAAGAGGCCAGATCTGTCTCTGAGCAAAACAACATAAGACGAGAAGCTTTTGTGCTATTTTGGCTTTGCACAGAAGTGTCTGGAGGATTAAAAATCCTCTGATGCAACGCAAGGCAGGAGAAACCATAAGAAAAGAGTGTCCAGATCAGCCAGTCAAACCAAATTACATTTGAATTTGGACTCTGCAGCTCAGGACTGGTTCAGTTTGAGGCACAAATGTTAGGATTGAGGGGACATGCAAGCTGTCACCCTAAAATAAGGACCATTTAAAGCTAAAACAATACAGCAGGTTTCTTTCCAGCACGTCCACCCCTTATTTCTGCGACTGGCTCTGAATTGAGAAACAAGCCCAAGGGAAGGGATAAATTCATTGCCTCTCTTGCCGAAATTTCAAATTTCAGCCTTTGTGGGACTTCTATGGAAATTCCGAATTGGAAAATACGGTAAAAAAATAAAAGTGTAGTGATTCAGTATTCCCCTCCTACCTGTCTCTTCCTCCGACCGCTTCCCTCACGATCTCTCCAGTATTTCTGTTGAGAGAGGCTCTAATCTGGATTTGCCTTACTTAGCGGGTTCAGATCATGAGGCTCAGAAGAAAACCTCCGATGGCTGATGAATGCAAAATACGGACTAATTCCGCAAGAGGAGGAAAGCCAAGTGAAATACTTTATTTTTGCCATTCTGTAGCTCTAGTCCCGCAAAATTGTTTTACTGACCTGGGAATGGGGTTAAAAGGTTGTTTGCTTTTGTGGCAAGCAGCTAGAAATAATGTGTGGTTTTCTGCTCAGGGAAAGATTCCCTGCTTTTAATTCAATAAAGTTCCAAAATGCGGTGTGTTAAATATCCCTCCCTCGTGCCACAGAGATTTTTCTTTTCAAAAAAAAAGGAAATAAATTTCCTTTTCAAGAAAGGAAATAAAATTGTGAATGCATCTGAAACCCATCACTTTGCTTTCAAAACCATTTAAAGTATTTAAAAACCACGGGTCTCCCCAGGAATATGGACGCTTTCCTTATTTTTGATAATTTCTCAGTTGTCTCTGATTGGAACCCCTTGAGTCACTTTTCTGCATCATCTCCCATCACCTGAGCTCACCCCTCGACACAGCCTTTCTGGGGGGAACCATGTGACATAGGATTTTGTTAGATTACCTTTTTCAGATTATAAAAACCCATCAGCAGAGAGATAACCTGCAATGAGCAACATGTCACACAAGGCGGGAGGGTATATAACGGATTTAAGGAAATACTGGGTGTGTTTGATCCATTTTTTCAAGCTCTTTCCTACCCTCGCTCCTGCACGTGTCCCATCCTCAGCCCACTCAGAGATGCTAAACCATTAACTCTGTGCTTGCAGCCTCCTAAGCAAACACATCATGGGGGGTTTCTTGTGTTTCAGACAGCAGAAGACCTTCAAAATAGAGCATGTACTTCTGGGTAGGGGAAATTTCTGTAAAATCAGGTAGTCATGAGACAGCATTTTGGATGTCAGGATACAAAATAATGCCTACGAGCTAAATGGAATCATGTTTAATTAGGTCATATGACCAGTAAAAAGCAGCCTAAACATGATTTCAATGAGCAACTCAAGAGGCACTGAAAATTAAATACAGAAAGCACTATAGAAATTGGATTTATTAAATGCTTGCAAAAAATGCATGTGCAGAAAATCAGGCTGTGCAGAAAACTCATGGACAGAAAATCATGCATGCATAGAAAACCGTGAATGCATTGAAAAAAAAGCATATGCATAGAAAAAAAAGCATATGCACAGAAAAAAAATGCATAGAAAATAAAATAATGCACAGAAAAAAAATGCACACCGAATTCTTGGGGAAGACAGTTTTCTGGGTTACTGATCCGTTCTGATCACCTAGAATTGAAGGCGGACAAATGCAGCAGCGCTTTTATCTTCACCACTGTCAGCAAGCAGAGAACTCGGTTGCTTATTGCAAACAATTCACGGCCAAGGGTACATGTGGATGCCAGAGGAATCCACCTCCACATCACCAAGTACTTTGAACTGGGAAAGCAACTCTGCATTGCCAAGAGCATGTAAACATGGCTATAGGATTCTTCCACTGAGTGGATACCATAAGGTCAGGATTTTCAGAAATGTTTAGAAAGTGCTTAGCTTCTGCCTTCTGAAAATGAGATCCTTTAAGCTGCCACACAGCGGGATCTTCTAGCAAGGCTAAGCACCTCATTTTACTCATCAGCAACATGAAATATTGACTTGAGAGACTTGGTATCACTACGAGCTTATGCCCTGGAGTCACGGTGTGTCACTCAGATGAAGGAATGAGCTGAGTTACGGGTTTTTCCATGCTGTATTTCGTAACAGTCCCATGACATTGCCTACAAATCCCATGATGTGCCTTGCTTCCAAGAACTGTCAAGCACTTCACAAGTGAATATGGTTTATAATCCCTGGAGAGGTGGAGCGGGAGCTTCTTTAACCCCTCCGGTGATCCTGGGCTACTGTCAACCTGAGACCATGAGCATCACAGGGCCAGAGAGCAAGAATAAGCGTGACCCTATGGCCCAAATCTCTGGTGCGTCTTGACCCAACTGATCTGCTACAGGTCACAGGAGATCTGTAGCAAAGCTGAGACCTGAATCCCCCATCCCATGTCCTGTGCTCTTAACCACAACACTGCCTTTCCCCTTATAGCTAAGCTTTGAGGACAAGATTGAGGGCAGATATCTGACCTATTTCAGCCACCATTGCATCCTTTTAAACGTCCTCTGCTTGATGCCACTCTTGCCAATTTGCCATTTTAAGGTCTCATCCTGGTGGCGGCTGCACAGCCTGGCTCCCATCCCTGGCTTCCATTTCTGTTTAATCTCTTTATCAATGATCTGGATGAGGGGATCAAGTGCACCCTTAGTAATTTGCAGGCGACACCAAGTTGGGTGGAGTGTTGATGTGCTGGAGGGTGGGAAGGCCATACAGAGGGGTCTGGCCCGGCTGGGTCGATGGGCTGAGGCCAATTGTCTGAGGTTCACCAAGGCCAAGTGCCGGGTCCTGCACTGGGGTCACAGCAACCCCAGGCAGCGCTACAGGCTCGGGGAAGAGCGGCTGGAAAGTGCCCGGCGGAAAAGGAGCTGGGGGTGTTGGTACCAGCGGCTGAACATGAGCCAGCGTGTGCCCAGGTGGCCAAGAGGCCACCAGCATCCTGGCTGGGACCAGTACTGGTGTGGCCAGCAGGCCCAGGGCAGTGACCGTCCCTGTGCTGGGACCTGGGGAGGCCAAACCGCCAATCCTGGGGGCAGTTTTGTACCCCTCACACCAAGAAAGGCCTTGAGGTGCTGGAGCGAGTTGAGAGAAGGGAACGGAGCTGGTGAGGGGCTGGAGCACAAGTGTGATGGGAGCGGCTGAGGGACCTGGGGGGTTCAGTTGGAGAACAGGAGCTGAGGGGAGACCTTCTGATCTCTGAACTGCCTGAAAGGAGCTTGGAGCCAGGGGGGTCGGGCTCTGCTCCCCAGGAACAAGCACCAGGAGCAGAGGAAACGGCCTCAAGTTGTGCCAGGGGAGGCTGAGGTTGGGAACAATTGTTCTTGGGAACAATTTCTTCCCCAAAGGGCTGTGGGGCATTGGAACAGGCTGCCCAGGGCAGTGCTGGAGTCACTATCCCTGGAGGGTTGGACAGACGGACATGAGGTTCTCAGGGACATAGGTTAGTGCCAGGGGTGGGTTAATGGTTGGACTCAAGGATCTTGAGGATCTCTTCCAACTGAAATGATTCTGTGATTCTGTGATTGTCAAACGATTTGCAAAGCCCTGACAAATAAACCAGAGGTGTAGGATGAACACTTTCCCAGATCTTTTGAGTCTCTGGATCTTACCCCATTACAGCAAGGAGCTCTGAAAGAGACAGAGAGATGTTTTCTCTTCCAAGCACTCAACAACTGATGGTTTGTCACAGCAGCAGTTACACTAGCATCACCACCTCCTCCGGTCATTGGTTACCCATGGTCAACGCCAGGATCATCCTGGGTGTTCATCTGTAGAAGTGATGAGTAACCCCTAATGAGAGCAGGAGCTGATCAAATCCGAGGAGCCATCCCAGCATCTGTACTTGCTTTTAGCATTCAAATGCACAACACGAAGTTTTACTCTATATTCAAACTGTCATCATATTAGCAAGAAGGGGCCTCTATATGAACACAGCCAAACGTGGATTATTTTGTACGTGACCCCAGAAAATGTCTTGGGTCTTCTTAAGTCATTATGAAGCATCCTTTTTCTCTACAAGTCACACATTGTGTTTCAAGATGGAATTGAAATTTAGACTGTATTTTGAAATTGGCTTTTGTATAATTATTCTGAGCAGAGAGAAGATTCCCTACCAAATAAGCCTGTGGACCAAAGTTTCCTAAAGGCATTTATGTAGGTCCTATAAAAATGCAAGTTTCTGTGTGTAAAGCTGTCTAGAGCAGGGTCAGCAAGTCCCCTTCTCCCATGGGAGGAGCCCTTTCCTCTGAGGACATCTTTGCTCCTCACATGGAGACAGCTACTCTGGCCAACCCGCACTTGACCGCTCCAAGGACATACCCACAGAAGCAGGGAATCTGTAGGGTTCTTCATCCCAGCATGGTGGGGAACAAGATCAGTCTGATGTTCTCCCTGGGTGGCTTGGGCACTTCGAGGCTTGGTGTCCTCTCCTGGCTCTTTTTTCTGTCTCATTTTGTCACTGATTTTGGTTTGCTCCTGGTTTAGATTCTCATTTCTAGTCTCAGCTTGAGTTCTGCTTCAGGTCTTGGCTATAGGGTTCTGGCCACTGAACCAGAGGATTATCCAGCCCCGAGACATTAAGAAATCACTTTTCCAGATGAAAATTATCTTCTTCTGTGAAAGCACAATAAAGTAGTGTTTGCACAAAGGGCTTGTTCCACTTTGGGTTACTCACCTCCTCTCATTTACAGACAAATCCAGAGGATGGTCCTGACATTGGCCTTGGGGCTATCAGCCACTGCACTACAAAACCTTCGAGGACAGAGACTGTCCCACTAAAAAAAAGAGGGGTTGAACATTATATATGATTGACTAAATGTGAGTCGCAGTCACTCCGAGCTAACCAGGATGGAGGTTAATTTATGGTAATTTTCTGAATAATGAGGTTCCTCTACTCATAGTAGGTTGTCCCTTGAGGTGAATAACAAAGCTGGAGCAGCCTGTGCTTCGGCTGTTCTCTGATTCCTCAGTCCTGGAGAAGACCTAGGGAGAAAAGGGTGGAAATCAGAGAAACCTCAGGGATGCTCTAAGTGAGGATGGGGATGGGCTTGGCTCACAAACACATATGAAGAAAAGCAGAAAAGTACCTTGTGCACCTGATCACTTCCTGAGTCTGTCATCTGCATTGATCTGAGATACAAGAAATTCCTCGACTGAAAATGGACTGGTGTTTTGGGGGTGCCCAAGAACAAACCAATGGCTTTGGGGTATAAATATGAAGAAGGAAATACTCCTCCCACAGGCCAACTTCCAACAGCTCTTTTCTGCTGGAAGCACTTTCAGACTCGCGGCAATCCTGATAAGCCCATGTTCTCGAACTCCCGAAGTTGAGATGAGAATCAAAATATAAATAATTGCACACACATATACATAATAGAATCATAGAATGCCCTAAACTGGAAGGGACTTGCAAGGATCATTGAGTCCAACTCAGAACAAATGACTAAGATTCAAGGACAAAAACAAAATTCAAAAATTCAAAACTATGTACATACACACAAGCACCTATACCAGTATAGATGATTATGGAGGTTTTGATGGGTCCAACTGAATGGATTAATATGGTATGGTCTGCAGAAGTGTGGATTGATAAGAGACATATAATAGAAGACAGATACAGAGAAGGGAATGATCTTGTTTTCACGCACATACTGGATGGGAGAAAAAACAATGGGCCTAATTACAGTCAGGAAAATCTGGGTTAGGAACAGATTGGCCAGAAAGGTTGTGGCATCTGCATCATGGAGAATCTTTAAGAGCACTTTAACACGGTGTCTGCCTGGTGACATATGACATGGATGGACTTGATCCTCCCTGGAGATCAAGGGTATGGCCCTGCTGACCTCTTAATATCCCTTCCCAGCCCTATTTCTCTATGATTACAGTGCTGGGAACAGTAATATCATCTGTATTCTCACCTCCACTTCTCTAAGAGGATTCCCCCCAGGATGTGCCTTAGCTAATAGGCTTCGGCAGATCTTTCATGAGGCCAGCTTTAGCATGACCTGCTAGGAAGTGATCAATACCTGTTCCTTCCTACTGACAGCAGTGGCCAAAATTTTTGCCCATTATCAGTATTCATTCCTTCTACTGTTCTGTGCTGGTCAATATAAAAGAAAGTGAGGTGGTAGGAGGCCTCTTTACTAAAATAAAGCTTTCAGTGAAGACTTAAAGTTTATTTCTGGACTGAGGTCCAGAATCCAGGCCCTTGGTGTGGGATGTGGAGGTCACACACCAGCTGGCTTTGGGGTCTTACTGTTCTCTTCATTTCTCCAGCTCTTGGCCCTAGGATTTGGCTCTGTCTTAGGACTTTCAGAGTTGTGTTCTCGCCTTCGTCTCTCTGAACACCATAGGGAAAGTGCCTGGGGTTCAGATCTCTTTTCTCCCCAAACTGGTGAGCTGTGGGTAGGCCACACTGACTCAAATGCTACTTCTCCAGCACATGCAGAGCATTTCCAGCTTCAACTTTGTCCTCACAAATCTCCTCCCAGACATAGGTTAAGAAGATAGAATAGTTTTATTATTTCAGAGCAAGGCCAAGCTACTTCAGTAGGACTTCTTCATTGGTGACCAACAGAAGATGCCTGAGAAGAATGGGACAAGCACAAGGTAGAGGTCCTCCATAAGATTTTCCCAGATCCCAGCAATTTGCAATCTGGGTCTTCTTGACCACATGTTATCTTTATATTTAACAGTAAATCCCATGAATGCTTTTGCCCAGTTCCCTCAGAAGATTTTTTTTCCAAACCTTTCATCTTCACAGCTGATTCCAAAGTTAGAAACTTTCACACATCTGGACTTCAAACTTGTTTCATCACATGGGAAGGAGATCTTGGAGTCCTTAAGGGTAGTCCTCTGAAAAGGTGGGCTCTTTCTTAGCGGTGGCTAAAAAAAAAGCAAATAGGATGATATGAATTATTAGGAAAGGAATAAAGAATAAAAATGAAAGCACCTCTATACAACTGAATGAATTCATGATGTGAGTCAATATTCAAGCAATGAGTGAAATTCTGGTCTGAGGACGACAAAAAAGGATAATCAGAGCTACAAACCTCTTCCATAGATGGAGGCACATGGTAGAAGTCCTCAGCCCAGGAAAGAGATGATGGAGGGGATGGCAACAGCAGTTTGTGAAACTCTGAATGGAGAGCGGAAGGTGGTGAAGCAATTTTCTCTTGGAACTCAGGAAATAGGGAACATCCAAGGAAACCTTTGCCCAGACATTTTTGAAGAAAATCAAAATAAGTTTTCCTTTGTTTTCCCTTTTTCTGGAACACACTGTCAGCAGGAGCTGGGGTGGCCAAAAGTATGCGGGTTCAAGAAGAATCAGAAAAAATCGTGGAAGATAAGTCCAGTAGACTCCTAAATGCGACACCTGAAATACCATCTCCTGCTCTCCTGGGAGTGAAAATTACAGCAATATCAGTGTTCCTCTGTTTTGTGAGTCTCACTGTTGACCATAAGAAGAGACAGGACATGAACTGACACCCAAAACCTACATAAGCTCCTGTGTCCTTCAAAATGTTGAAGCAAACACACCAGGTGCTTCTTCAGATCCCATCACCACTTGGCTGCTTGAGCTATGCAGGAACATGTGAACAAAGGAACATCCTTACTTTTGTAGGTTTTCTAAAAAGTGGCTTAAACTCCTTCTCAAGAGCAGCAGATGAAATCAAATAGAGATGATTTAGCATCAAAACAACCCTGCAGAATTGGGGTGCAGTATGTACTACCCTTGCACAACTGTCTGAATTTAAATTCTCAGTTTCTAGTCATCTGTCCTCTTTCTTATCCACGCAAGATTAAACAACTTCTTCATATATACATGACTTCAAATGGATAGCCTGAAATCCTACCCAGATTATGAGAAGTGGAAGGGAATTAACCAAGCAAAATTTTTAATCCCCGTAGAAGAGCAAAGGGGAAAGAAAATATCTGGGAAATATAATGAAATCCACAGGCTTTATGATCTTCCACATCTCACCTTTCACTCAGTTGCCTCTGTATTTAAACTTATAATGTCCATTTGTCTCTGAAGACACAGGTCAGGGAATTTCAGTAGCATGTCCTGGCATCATTAATGTCATGTACAAGGACAGCAGTGACCTCTGTGCTGCACACATGTTCTCAGCTAAATGTGAAATCCATTCCATCTCAGTCCTTGGCCAAAGGATGTGGACATCCTGGACACAAGGAGGTCTGGTACAACAGGATTCTAGGTGTTTCTACAAGGGAGCTGATGCCAACTGGACTGACAGATTAAAAAGGAATGAGAGAGAAAACAGAGACTAACAGAGATGGTCAGCAAAAGAGGACATGGATCTGCAGGAACTATTGAGCCACAGGGCTAACATGGAGAGGACTTTTACTTTATCTGTGTTATTTACACTTTGCAAGGAAGGGAACCAGTTTCATACTTAAATACTTGTCAAATAATCATAGAAGTGGTGGATGAACCATCCCTGGAGACATCCCAGGTCAGGTTGGACGGGGTTCTGAGCAACCTGAGCTGGTGAAGATGTCCCTGCTCATGGATGAGCTTTGAAGGTCCCTTCCAACCCAACCCCTTCTGTGATTCTATGATCGCCTCTTTAATTCTGATTTTTAAGTATAAATTTAGCAATTCTATTTACTTGCTTTAAAATAATCAGTAATTTCAACTTGCTTCCTTTAAAACAATTGTAATTTCAACCTGTTTGGCCTATTTATATTATTCCTTCTCCTTCTCTCTATATATTATACATATTCCTGGAAACCCTTCTTAGACACTCCAGCACTATAGGTTGGGATGAAGAGCCATGTAGAGGCTCTATAGAGAGTAAATACAACCTCAGGTAACCAGATGAAGTTTTGTCCTTCAGGTTGGAGATGCCACCAACAAGTACCACCCTTACACTGCATTTCCTGGCCTGATCCTGCAGCTGTGAAGTGCACAGAGAACATCTGCAGAAACATTGTGCAGTCAGCGTGACTCCCCGGGTGAGTAAAGGGTTGCAGGACTTGGTCTGTCTGGTGCCTGCTGCCCACATGCATCTGTGGAATGACTCCGTTGGGACCAGCAGGAGTTGTGAAATCAGCCTGGTACCTTTTCCCTGCAGACTTGGTTAATTCTGAGTTGTTTTATATTACGGCAGTGATGCAACCCCCTAAATTTAACACCATGGGGGACTGAGGTGCCTTTAGTCCATTGATCCACCACACGTGATCTATAAATAGAGCCCTGCAACTGCAGGACTGTAACAAATATTACAGAAATTATGTGCTATCTATAGCACAGAAATTGCAGGCTATTCTAACATGCTGGGAAGGCTCGGGTTATTGCCCAAATTGGCTGAGCCAGGAGCAATCGAAAGACAACCTCCCGTGGGATGTCCTGTACACCTTGCAGAATGTGGTAGTAATGATTTGATAGTGTAGTTCAACTGACTTCCTGAGGGAAGAAGATCATGGAACAGTTTGGGTTGGAAGGGACCTTCAAAGCTCCCCCAGTGCCACCCCTGCCATGAGCAGGGACATCTTCACCAGCTCAGGTTGCTCAGAGCCCCATCCAGCCTGGCCTGGGATGTCTCCAGGCATGGTTCATCCACCACCTCTCTGGCCAACCTGGGCCAGGCTCTCACCACCCTCAGGGGCAACAATTTCTTCCTCATGTCCGGCCTGAATCTCCCTCCTTTGGTTTAAAACCATCACCCCTTGTTCTGTCGCAACAGGCCCTGCTAAAAAGTCTGTCCCCATCTTTCTTATAAGCCCCATTTTAAATATGGAAACGCCACACTAAGGTCTCCCCATAGCTTCTCTTCTCCAGCTGAACATCCCAACTCTCTCAGTCTGTCCTCACATGAAAGGCTGAGAGATTCAAATACAAATTCCTATTCAAATATCCTTCTTCGTTCATCATGGGGAGGTAGTCTTCATCTCCTCTCCTTGAGACAAATCCCTGAACATGAATACATACATGGTCTTAACATCAAGGCAACACCTATTGCCTCCAAACTGGCATCTCCCAGTTCGCAGTCCTAAGGAGCCCTTTCTTACGTCTTAGAAAGATCACCAGCATTCTCCAGATTTCTAAAAAGCATCAGCTTTTCTCCATCCAAGAGATGACACATGACACGGAGCAGAGACCCCCTGGTTGGAGGGAGACAGTCTCCAAGGAAACAACCCAAAACCTCTTCTCATGAACCAGAGGTACTGAGAGTATGTTATGGCTAAGCCTTGAGAAACCAAACAGCCGTGAAGAAGTGGTTAACTCACCCCTTCGCTCTGTAGAAAGGTGGTCCCTTCTCAGCAGGTTACTGTGCAAGGATGGGGTGCATCTTCTTCTCTGCTCCCCTATCAGAAGAGGTCCCACCTGGTGTGCAGGGCTGAAACTCTCAAGGACAATTGCAGGATTTTGTAGCAAATGAAGGATTTCCCCACATTCTTCTTTTCTCTGCATGAAGAACAAGGGTGCTGCTGCGCAAATGTCACCAAAGGGCTTGGAAAGATTTGCTGTGGCAGGTAAAATCCTTAGAAGATGGAAACAACCAGAAATGGGTAGATCCCGTGGTGAGCATCTTGGTTATGTCCAAGCAAATTGAGGGTCATTTGTAGGGCTGATTTCTCCTTTTTTCATCCGCTTTTCGCTATCATTTTGGGATTGATGGATCCTGCACAGGATTTAGGACCAGAGCTGTCCTGCCCATGGTGGTGGAGATCCCTGGAGAGGTTGGCCTGGCTGCAGGGTCAAGGGAGGACAGACAGCCTGGGCTAATAATAGCATTACAGCCTCCCTCTCTGGCCCTGGACAAGCCCAGGGGATGGAGGATGTAAGAGGCTTTCAACAGGGATTCGCTTGGCGTGAGAGCTGGGATGGAGGTGGGGAGGTGAGGAGGAGAACTTGCCTTGCTGTCATCAGAAACACATGGTCTGGGCATGGATGGTCACCCCTGCAGGTTTGTGCCTCAGTTTCCCCACCTGTGGTAGGAGGCTGGTGCTGTCCCAGGGCTGTCTGGTTTCAAACACAGAGTTTTGAGGAGTTCGCAGGGAAACCTTTAGGAAAATGCAGTCTTCATCATGGGGGAGAGCTGAAAATGCCAATTTTACTTTGGAGAAGTATAACACAAGATTAATATGATGCTTCCTAAAAGAACATGGAAGCCTCCAAGCTTTCAACAAGTGGGAACCATGTTTTCCCTATTATATTTCAACAGTTCCCTATGCCTCATTTCCCAACACCCTTCTTAATGAAAGCAGTAAACATAATTGAGAAAAATACTAATCCTCCCTCTTTTTTTATGGTGTCAAATCTTGTTTTGCAAAAACCTTCCAATTGGATTAAAGCGTAGCTGGTTAACTGCTTATTACTAATTCTCCAGTCCTCATTTTATGCAGGGACCAAAGTTCTTTAGCCATACAGTTAATTTTTAAGTGCTCTAATTTTAGACTGTATCTAGGCAGCTCTACCCTGACTTGCCGCCAGCAGCCAAAATCTGGCTCTGCTCAGTGACTTGCATAAATCTTCCTATCTGTATGGTGGTGAAAAGCAAGGGTTGGGCTTTTTTTATATATATATATATATAATATATTTATATGTCTTATTTTGGTTTTAATACCCTCCAGCACAAAGCTCACTCTGAAGTCTCTCTCACAGTTTTGGCCTGAACTTTGCTTCTACTTGTGAAAAAAAGAGGTGTAAGTGCAGCTTAAAATGACAACACATAGCTACATTTCAAAACCTCTGTAATGTTAAATGACTTTTAACTCCATGAACAGAAAACACAAGTGCTATGAAAATAGCTGATTCCAGCTTTGGGCTCCAAAGCAGTTTTACCATTAAATAGTGAGTAGCAGAGGATGCACTCTTTGCCCCAATACTACCCAAAATACTGTCTGTGTCCCCACTGAATGTGAGATGAGGATTTATTGTGTTGGTTCTCCTACCCAAGATTGCACCTAATTTATGGTGAGCCATCAGAAAGGATACAGGACCATATGTCCTACAGGTGGACATAACAACTGGTGGGATGCCCATTGGCCTTTGACCCCCTTCCCTTCCCTTCCCTTCCCTTCCCTTCCCTTCCCTTCCCTTCCCTTCCCTTCCCTTCCCTTCCCTTCCCTTCCCTTCCCTTCCCTTCCCTTCCCTTCCCTTCCCTTCCCTTCCCTTCCCTTCCCTTCCCTTCCCTTCCCTTCCCTTCCCTTCCCTTCCCTTCCCTTCCCTTCCCTTCCCTTCCCTTCCCTGATGGGATGCTCTTCACTCAAAATTGATTTTAACACAGTCTGGATAACTGTAAACTTTGCCACACTGGCTGCACTATTTTTCTTTATTTATTTCTTTCCTGGGAATGTCCAGATGAATAAGTCCCAGGGATGTGTTGATGCACGCCTGAGGTGCCCATGCTATATGCAGAAATCCCTCTGCAGGAAAGGCTTTGCTCTGCATTGCAAACATCCCCTTCCTAAGCAAATTCTTTGAAGGACAAACCTGATAAATACCTGTGAGATAACAGTTCAGTGTGACACCAAAGTCTGGGGAGGGTGTAAAGCACGACTTGGCTGAAAATCAGACTGGGGTTGGGGTTAGGAGACATCTGTGGCCACATGAGGTGGATCCTCAGAACTTTAAAGGGACCTATAAGGAAGATGGGGACAGACTTTTGAGCAGGGCCTGTTGTGACAGGACAAGGGGTGATGGTTTTAAACTAAAGGAGGGAGATTCAGGTTAGACATGAGGAAGAAATTTTTTGCAATGACAGTGGTAAAATACTGTCCCAGGTTGTCCAGAGAGGTGGTGGATGCTCCATCCCTGGAGACATCCCAGGCCAGGCTGGACGGGGCTCTGAGCAACCTGAGCTGGTGAAGATGTCCCTGCTCATGGCAGGGGTGGCACTGGATGAGATTTGAAGGTCCTTTCCAATCCAAACTATTCTATGGTTCTATGATTCTATGATCCAGCTGCAGATGCAAAGGCCAACCAGTGCAATGACCATGGTGATGCTCAGACATGTGCAGGTATCTCAGTATGGGCTCTGTTGAGCTCTCCTGGAGAGGGGGGTGTTGCTCCCTGCTCACTCAGCTCTTTCTGGCTCTGGACATGGGGGTGCATGTCTTTGCACCTTGGCAAAAAACAAGTCAGCATCACTGAACCATGCAGGTGGCCTTGCCCATAGTGACTTTATGCATCTATAACACATTGTCCTGCCATGCTCCAGTTGTCAAGTGTATGACCCCTGGTTGTTGTTTGTGTAATGAGGAATAGGCCATGAAGAGTTTGTTGACAGGTTTACAGATACCCCTGTACACAATTATTCTGTATGTTTGAAGTGTGGCTGGTTCCTGCCCATTCAACTTTTCTAGGGGTGGAGCACTGGAAAAGACCAGTCCTGACTCCTAAAATCATAACACCTAACTCAAAAGCATGCACAGAAAATCAAATCCAGGCATTGCTGTTCACCTGGGGTGACAAAACATTTCCCCACACACATTTGCGAACACAACTTGCAGGATCCCACCAGAAGTCACAACCAGGAAGCAGGAGAGACCAAGGGGAGCTTTGAAGCTGATGGAGTCCAGACTAAGGAAAGGGGTGAATGACCGAGCATGAAATTTCTACAGTTACCTAGGATTATAGAATCATAGAATAATTTGGTTTGGACGGTGTCACGGAGGCACCCCGAGGTTAGTTTAAGGGACAACAGGGTCCAAAACAACTTTTATTAAACTGGTGAGAAATAGGGTTTTAGCACTCCAAAAATGACTTAAATACAGGTTCGGATGTCAGTTGAGGAAAATTATTAAAGGGCAGCAACTAATACAACAGGCGGTCCACAGAGTGCATGCACGTGGCTTCACCAAAACAATGCAGGAGCCGCCCCTGAGTCCCGGAGGAGTCCACACTTGCCTGAACACGGTGTGGAATTATTTTAAAGAGATACATATACTCGTAGTGAGTACAGAATGTGTACACTCGCGATTCTACGAGGGTAAATTTATAATACATTTGCAATCCTGCGAGGGTTAATACACGTGCAAATGTGCATGGAATATTACACATGCTTATGTGGAAGCACGGGAGGAAAATACACTCGCAGTTGTGCAGGGAAATAATTTATACACATGCTCATATTGAGCACGGAAAGTTACACGTGCAAATGTGCACGGAAAGTTACACGTACTTATGTGGAAGCACGGGAGGAAAATACACCCGTGATTATGCGAGGATTAATTTTACACGTGCTCATATTGAGCATGGAAAGTTACACGTGCATATGTGCACGGAAAGTATAAATACACTCGCAATCCTGCGAGGAGAAGTTTTACTCACACCCATGGCAGCAAGGCAAGCGGAGTCTCCATCCCGGGGGGCTCTCGGCGGTAGAATCTCGCTTGTGCTCCCAGAGACCCGCGACAATGGGCAGAGCCTCAATGAGAGTCCCATTTTTATAGCCTGATCAGACCTGACTGTGGGCATTCCAGAAGCTTCTCTGCACCCCCACACTGGCTGTGGGTGCCCCTGAAGCCTCCAAACATCCCCCACATTGGCCGCGGGCGCCCAGCGGCTCCCTGGCACCTCGGCACTGCCTTCTCCTAATGGCCCTGGCCAGGGGGCTCTGGGGCCAAACAAAAGAAGCTGTCAGCCTCAAACAGCAGAGAGAGAGGGAGATGTGTTTACTCCTTCCATGATGAAGGAGGGAGAGGGAGAAAGGGGCTTTTGCATCCTGCCACAAATGGGACCTCCAAAGGTCATCTGCTCCAAGACACCTGCCATGGACAGGTAGGTTTTCAGCTGGATTATGTTGCTCAGAGCCTCGTCCAGCCTGGCCTTGATTTACCTAAATCTGCAATGCTTCTTCAGAGGGATATGACAGCTCAGCTCCCCAGCAAGCTTGTGCCTCAGTTGCCTTCTCCATACTCAGGTTTACACAGCTTTGGGGCTTATTTGAAGGTCTGTAGAGAAGCAGGCCACATGTGGGTATGTGTGAATAAATAATTTCTGCCTTAGCTCAAAATTCAGATCCAGCACTCAGGCGATGTATGAGCCAAAAGCACACTTCCATAAATATTACCTGGACTACAAACTGTTCCCAGCAAGGCAGGAAAAAGGCTGGAAGAGAAGATGAACCCTCCCATGACTTTCTGATATCTCTGTACAAAATGCTAAAAATACCCTCAGGGACGTGATGGATGGACCTTCGTCAAGGCGAGCGCAGATGACAAAGTAACGTCTTGCCAGCATCGGGGCTTGTGAGAGCCTCCCAAGTGGCACCTTGAGGCTCAAGTTACATTTTGGGCTCATGTGAGCAGTTCCTGGGCTGAATAACTGGCAAAGAATGAGGACACAAGGCCTCGGAGAGAGAGAGGAGAGCTGCAGAAGTGAACACCATAGGAGATACACAACGTGAAGTAGGCACGGCCAAAGTCATGTTTACGGCAAGTACGAAGTAACCACTGCAGGAGTGAGAAAGGGTTTTGTCTCTGTTCTGCCTGCTTGGCAATTGGATGAAGCAAATCTTGCTCGCTGGATGACTTGAGTTCAAACTCCTCATTAAATCCCAGCTCTCATCATCTGGTTTGTCGTTTACATCACTCATGATAAGACTTGAATCACTCGTGGTGAGGGGATGATTATGGCTCAGAGGAAGATGCAGGAATGAAAGCAGAAGTGATCCAGGGGTTCCTGTGGTCTGGTGGGAGCTCTTCGGTGAGGCACAATTTGGCAGCACAAACTTTCGGTGCTTGTAAAGTCCTCCTGCTCCACACAAGGCTTTCTCTTTCCATGAGAATCACAGAATCATAGAATGGTTTGGGTTGGAAGGGACCTTCAAAGCTCATCCAGTGCCATGAGCAGGGACATCTTCACCAGCTCAGGTTGCTCAGAGCCCCGTCCAGCCTGGCCTGGGATGTCTCCAGGGATGGTTCACCCACCACCTCTCTGGCCAACCTGGGCCCGGGTGTCACCATGTCTTTGGCCTGAATCTATCCTCCATTAGTTTAAAACCGTCACCCTTTGTCCTATTTCAACAGGATGAGGATGGTCCCCATGCAGCATGAGAGCACACCTTATTTCCAACCCAAATTCATCGTGCTGAAGGCACCAGAAGAAATACACAGTAACCTGGACATGATCATGGAACCTGAGATACGGTGTCTGCTGCAGAGTTGGCCCCATCATGATGCTCTTAGTGGGCTCAGGGGGAAAAACTGGGGAGAAAATGTCCTTTTCAGATGCTGTGGTTGCAGACTGCAGACAGAGATGGTTGAATTAATAGACAACCCTGGCAGTAGTAAAACCCTTTGTGTTTTAAGGCTTGGAAACAAAAACCTACTAAAACCAATACTCCTGGAAAGAGAAAACTTAAACATTGATAAACAGAGGGTTAACCACAGGCAGGGAAATGAATCTCTGTTTTTAAGTCAGAGAAGGGGAATTACAAAGATAAGCTTGACTTGAGTGTATGTCCCAACATGCCAAATACAGGCAGTTTCATACATGCATCCAACCACCTGGCCCCTGGGTGAATACACTGCACATGGAGTCTTTGAAAATAGGGCATTTTCTGCTGTTAAATAACTGTATAGAAAAAAAAAAGGCTACAAGCTGTATGCAAATAGCTGACTCAAGGTACTACAAACCTGCCCCATGCCCAACAAACAGCTCTCAAGTTCTCGAATAGAAGTGGAAAGAGGAAAATAAATGTGTCCTCAAAAGATGTATTTGATAGGCATCAACTTAAAAATTCAATATGTGCATTAAAAAAAAACACTGTGTAAGGGTGCATTGCTGCTTTGCTGTGAGATTTACCTGCTGCTAAAAAATTATAACAAAACCGAAATAAAGGAGTCTAAAAGTGCTGTGAATTGTTCTTGGCTGCAGAGAGCTGCAAGACTGGCTCCTGCCCACGTTATTCCGTCCACAACCCGTGTTTTTCAGGCTCAGGTGCTTCGGTAATAGTAGGGTATTTGAAAGGATGTTATTGTTCTAGAATAATCGTCCCAGACACGCGGGTTAATAATAGACAGGGTTGTATATCTCCTGCGCCAACGCAAGCACCGAGCAAAACAAACCACGCATGTTTCCAAAAACATCTATCAAACCAGCACGGCGATGCATGGCTTCTTGGTGGGAAAACATATCCTCACGGGGAACAGAGCCAAGAGATCTCTAATCTATTCTTTTGGACCGTTTTCTGATTTTCAGTGGGTTGAACGGGAGAGGAAAGAGGGGGGAAAAAAAAAGTTGCAGGACAAGTACCGGTAAAACAAGTGAGACGGGAACTGGGTGGCAGCCAGCTCCCTGTCGCTGCTCGAGTCACATGAAGGGTGTCCCGGGGCTCGGTCGTATCACCACGGATTTAGGCTCGACTTTTCTTTCTTCCCAAGAAATGCGGTGACACAACGTGCACCTGCAAGTCATACGTTCAAGCTGCAGCTCAGCGTGGGTGTATTGTCATGGATTTGGGCTCGACTTCTCTTTCTTCCCAAGAAATGCGGTGTCACAACTTGCACCTGCAAGTCACACGTGCGTGTTGCTGCTCGGCCTGGGGCTGTGGCGGTTGTGTCTTTACTTCTGGAAGTTGTGATGCTGCATTGAGCGCTGAGGTTTTAATTATTATTAATTTTCATGATGTTTTTATTTATTATTAATCTTCAGAATTCGTTTTATTAATGTATTCTCCTAGGCTGGGACCCCACTGCAGCCTACGGAGCAAGAAGATGATCAGGATTTCTCTTGTCAATAGGATGAGAGGAAATGGCTTCAAGTTGTGCCAGAAGAGGCTAAGATTGGATATTGGGAATAACTTCTTCCCCAAAGGGCTGTGGGGCATTGGAACAGGCTGCCCAGGGCGATGCTGGAGTCAGCATCCCTGGAGGGTTGGACAGACATGGAGATGAGGTTCTCAGGACATGGAGCAGTGCCAGGGGTGGGGTGATGGCCAGACTTGATGATCTTGAGGGTTTCTTCCAAGCAAAATGATTCTATGATTCTACAGTTCTATGATTCTATGATTCAGAGAATTTACCCACAAAATGTATAAAAAAGGTGAATACAGGTCAATAGAAAGATGATGAATCTGGACAGATGATGGTCCCAGAACACTAATATCTTTCTATCTCACGTCACAACCTGGCAGTATAATTTTTTGCAGGTTTTTATCCCAGTTACAATAAGAAGAGACACTTCTTTCCTTACTTCGCTTGCAGATAACTCTATGTCAACAGGGGACATGGGCAGAAAACCATTCCCCTTTCACTCAGCACTATTTTAGTGGTGATTTATTTCTGTTCTGAGCTCCCTTTTGGAGGTCTTATCCAAGAGTTGTTGGGCAAGACCCTTTCTTCAGACATTCTCTTACAATTTTCTATTTTTATACGTATTTCAACAGGCCGCTACAACTGTTGGAAGACAGCCCTTTGGCCAAACGGCAACCGAACAAGTCCTGGTGCCAGTTTGACTCAAAAAGTTGGGTATGGGAATGCCTCAGAGGACTGAGAAGAAAAACAAATCACTCTTTCACCTCTGAATCTCCAATTTAAGCTCCCAACAGCTGAAAATACAAGGGTTTTTTTTTTGTGAAACACACTGGTAGACACGTGTGTCTGGGCCAAAAAGTGGACGTTGCATCAGCATCTCCAGGATCAACAGGAGAAAAAAAGTTGCTGGCTCAGCAAAGCGTAATCCTCCTCCCAACCTAAAAACCAGGCAAAAGTTGAGGAGTTTTTTAGGGTGTTTTGGTGGTGATTGCTACCTGCTCTCCACAAATAGGCAGCTCTGCATGTTCCTTGCTTTCAATGGGCTTTTCCCTGAGGGATCTCAAGGTGCTTATCTTTTTATTTTCCCCAAATTATAGAAGATGAAGCTGAGATTAGGGAAGGAGGAGAGGCCTGATTCTTTGCTCAGGGGTGTAGCAAAATCCCCCCCTTTAACAATAGGGCCAGACATCACCCCGTTTTAAAGAATCTGGTTTAATATTAT
Organism: Patagioenas fasciata; assembly: GCF_037038585.1. NCBI lineage: Eukaryota > Metazoa > Chordata > Aves > Columbiformes > Columbidae > Patagioenas > Patagioenas fasciata. Next base: position 3,418,946 of record NC_092520.1, read on the forward strand.
AGGATCTGGGGCAGATGCATCTGTCCCTATCTGCGAAAATGTCTTGCAGGTGCAGCCATGTTAAAACCTTGATAAAAACTTAAATGTCACCTCATTTCTTACGGCTCTTGCGAGTAGATCCATAAACATGTTGTCAGGAGCAGAAAATGAGGTTTGGTCAGTGGTTTCTACAGGCTATCTTGATGGCTGGGCTCAATAATCATGAGGGTCTCTTCCAACCAAAATGGTTCTACTGTTCTGTGAAAATGAAACTTAAAGAAACCATTAAAGCTTCTGTTAAAAAAAAATTCTAAAATTTTATTTTTTCTACTTTTTTCCTCTTAATGTCATGATGCTTTTAGGAATCTGGATCTCCCAGATCCCGCTGAGGAAGTTAAAATCAGCCAAGAATGAGGTGGGAGAGCATCTGAGCAGGAAAGGGACCACAGTGCCTTAAAATGTCCATCACTAGTGGGGACTTGGGGGGATTTTTCCCCGCTTTGTGTTGAGGGGAAGGAGAACAAGGAGGGAAACACCTTGCAGAGGGTGTGGGGGTGCCCCCTGCCTTGTCTTACTATCATAGAATCATTTTGGTTGGAAAAGACCCTCAAGATCATCGAGTCCAACTGTTAAACCACCCCTGGCACTGTCCCATGTCCCTGAGAACCTCATGTCCATCTGTCCAACCCTCCAGGGATGGTGACTCCAGCACTGTCCTGGGCAGTGTGTTCCAATGCCCCACAGCCCTTTGGGGAAGAAATTGGTCCCCACATCCAACCTCAACCTCCCCTGGTGCAACTTGAGGCCGTTTCCTCTGCTCCTGGCGCTTGTTCCTGGGGAGCAGAGCCCGACCCCCCTGGCTCCAAGCTCCTTTCAGGCAGTTCAGAGATCAGAAGGTCTCCCCTCAGCTCCTGTTCTCCAGCTGAACCCCCCAGCTCCCTCAGCCGCTCCCATCACACTTGTGCTCCAGCCCCTTCCCCAGCTCCGTTCCCTTCTCTCAACTCGCTCCAGCACCTCAAGACCTTTCTTGGTGTGAGCGGCCCCAAACTGCCCCCAGGACTCGAGGTTTGGCCTCCCCAGTGCCCAGTATCCCCCAAATCCCCACCCCATGCAGCAAGTTGGATCACCTAGACCAAGAGCTCCCTCCCCGTCCACACCCCGGGCTGAGGGACCCAGGCGTCCTGCCTGGCCCCGCCCCTCCCCGCCCTCTTCCTCCTCCTCCTCCGGGTCTATATAGGGATGTGCGGCCGATCCCTTCCCTACTCGCTGCACCGGGGCTGCGGAGCCGGGTCCTTTTTTCCATCCTATGGCCCTGGCCGGGACCTGACCCCCCCTCCGCAATGAAGACCATCATCGCTGCCTATTCCGGGGTGCTGCGAGGTACCAAAGGGGGGGTCTGGGGACGTAGAGACGCGTCCCGGTACCGTGGGGATGCTGCGGTGCGGGAGCAGCATCCCGGCGGTTCAAGGTGCAGGGTCGGGCAGAAGCGACACAGAAACGCTCAGCTTAATTTCTAATATCCCCCTTTTTCTTTCTGCCTGGAGCAGTGCTTGTTTAAGAGGGGGGAGGATGGTGGGAAAAGAGCAAAATGCAATGGCGGGGAGGCTGGCTGTGGTTTTTCTTAGTGGCTCCCTGCGCAGGTTTTGCTTTTAAGCGAGCTTGGAGGGTCGGGCTGGTTTTCTGAAGCTGTTGCAAACGGCTCAGGTTTATCTAAGCCACTTTGCACCCTGGAAAAATGTGGGCGTGTGGCATTTGCTTAGGAACGAGCGTTTATTTTATTTTTACTTATTTTCTCTCCTTGTGATGGCAGGAAGGGAGGTGTAGTAGTTTTATCAACACGGCGTGGCTGGTAAAAATTCACTGTTGCAGCCTTATTTTGTAATACGTTGTCGCCCATACCTACATCAACAGAGGAGAAGATAAAAAGAGCACTGCTATTTTTTGTTGTGTTATCATGGGGAGTTGAAGATTCAGTGTCAAAGCAAGGTTTTACATTAGGAACTACATCCAAGTTCGCTTTTGCAATGCTCTGCACTGGTAAGTCACTTCCTTGGTGAGAGGAACAGGTTGGGTATCCATGGCTGCCACCCATCGTGGGCAGAGCTGCGGATGCCAAGCGCTTCCTGCTGCAGGCTGAAACACGTAGGTTATAAACATATCGGAGAGACAATATGGGAAATCTCAGTTTGCAGCCTCCCTCGTGTGCTTGTAAAAGCAGCTCTGGGTATCTCACAGGAATAAATTTAGCAAGTCTAAATATGTTGCTTGGTGGAGCCTCCTAACCCTCCTGCGAGGGTGCTTGTTTAGAGAAGTGTCATGGCTTGCAAATAGTGGGGGTTTTGCAGGAAAATGCGCTTGGACAGTGATTTGCCCCGTGCCTTGTGGAGGGCCCTGGAGTGATTGCTCTGTCTGTGTTGCAAAAGGCTTTCTGCCCTGCAAAAGCACACTCTGAATTCCTCTTGGGCTGAAGAGACCTTTGAAATGGCTCCTTGATTAAGCAAATCGTTAGCAGAGCTAAAAGGACCTGAACCTGGTGAATTAACCCCTCAGCTCTTGCTTTCCCACCGTGTCCTGCATGTCGAGCTGCTGGTGCTCATCTCCATCAGAAAGATGTGGCACCTGCCAATATTGGGGATGGATCCGCAGGATCAGTTGTGAACGGATTGGGGAAAAAAATCTGCATGTGTTTCCCAAGCTCAGCTCTGGTCCTTAAAGTATCTTAGCTTGCTTATACAACTAGCATGATGCCAAGTGATGTTTTGAGATGAGAGGTCATTTGAATTGACAGCATGTGAACTGTTGAATTGAGAGTTAACCACAAGCCAAGTCCAGAGAATAAATCATTCAGGAGACCTATAAAATATGTAGGGCTGACCTGAGACCTCAGTGGCCACCTTGGCGGCATTGACGTGTTAATGATGGATCTAGGACACGTGCATAATTCAAAATGGAGTGTGGTTTAGGGACAGTGATTGGCCTCATCTCTAGATAATCCTGCTTAGCAATGGAAAGCTGTCTTAATGCTCCTCAGGTCAGTTTTCCTCTGAGGCACCTCATGGGGGTCCTGCAGTGATATTTGTTGTTTCCTTACTCATTTCTTCACGTGCTTCTGCCCGGGGAGGTGCGAGATGTTGCCTTGGTGACTGCAGCATCCGCCAACGCAACCCCTTGCCAGCTCTGTAGCCTGTCATGGGCAAGAAAATGCAGGACCAGCTTCAAAGCCTGCTGGTCCAAAGCCAGGAGCTCAGACTCAGGCTGGGCTTTGGGGATGATGATGTAGGACCTTGCAGGTCAAAGATGGGCAGAGGTGACGTGGTGTAGCAGTTCATGCATGGGACCTTAGGCGCTGCTTGATCATGTTAGATAACATCCTGCCCCCACCCATGTAGAATATTTAGAACAAATCCACTAGACTTTCTTTTCTCCCTATCTTTTCCAAGTATTTTGCCTGTGTGAAGAGCTGATTTATGTGGGCTGAGAGTCTGAATGGCTTATACTGTCCTTTAGCCCCCAGCCTTCATGTTTGCCTGACACCTGACTTTGTCCCAGTGCTTGTAAGTTTGGCTGAATTTGTTTGAAAATCTGATCCTATTAAAAACAAGAAAAGGTGCAGACATCTGCCTCTCTAACCATCCCTGTGTGTATGCAGGAGAACTCTGTTTTGGACGCTAACCCGGTGTTGCAAAGATCAGAGCAGATCTTGGACCAATATCTAGGGTTGGAGGATGCTTTGAGATGCTTTGGGTGGAAGGGTTTGTCATCTCCTCATCTTGACCTGACTCACTTTGGCCATGTGCTGGCCGGGTATTCTCCTCCTTGTGTTTGGCAGAGCAGCAGGGAGGTGCTCAGCTCTCCTGAGGAAGGATGCTGGTGTGGTCAGGACATTTAAGGGCTGTCTTTTGAAGTATCTGCTCTTATCTTGTTTCATCTTGCAGAAGCTCTTTCTCTCCTTTATTTTGGCTGGACTGTGGCATTGGAACAGGCTGCCCAGGGCAGTGCTGGAGTCACCACCCCTGAAGGGGTTGAATAGATGCATAGATGAGGTTCTTAGGGACATGGTTTAGTGGTGGGCTTGATAGTGTTGGGTTAACAGTTGGACTCAATGATCTTAAGGGTCTTTTCCAACCTAAATGCCTCTAGGATGCTATAAAAGCAATATTAAACTTTAGCGATGCGGAACAAAATTGTAGAATAGTTTGGGGTGAGGAAGATAATTTCCCTCAGCTTAACCTTGGGGTTAGTCTTGTGCTGCACCTGAGGTTTGCCAGACCTCACTTCTGCTTGGGGGTGGACTTTTGAGTCCTGTTTTGGGATCACAGCATCCCTGCTAGCTGTCCTGTGGTGTTTCCTCTTGACCAAGCTGCCTGGGAGGTGGAGGTTTGGCCTCATGACTGAGCCCTTCTTTTAGAGCTCCTGCACTCTGCCCCGTGCACACTGACGAGATGTAGTAGGATGGTTTCCTTTTTCTTGTCTAGAGCTATTAGACCTTGCTGACTTACATCTAAAACTGTTGGCTGGTTTAGGGCAGCTGGGTCTATGCTCGTGTTACTTTACTCTGACCAACACACAGCTGCAAGCGTCGAGACCGAAGGCCAAGTTCAGTGTTGCGAGTAAATGCAGATCTACCACGAGATAAATGTCATAACAAATTTGTTTATTTGCTATGCAGAATCCCAGCTCCTTTTTAAAGAGGTTGAAATAAATGTCTCCCCATTAACTATGTCATTGACCTCCAGTCACAGCCATTCTTTACCGCAGATAATATGGGATTATTAAGTATTATTTCTCCCCTGGGGCATGAGCAAACTGCTATACAGCTATGTGCAGGGCAGGAGAACTATACTTCATGCTGGTAATTCGTTATTCTCTAACAAGTAATTGACTATCTAACAACACAAACAGCAAAACTGGAAGCGGAGAGAGCTTGTGTGCTGCAGCTGGGGCATCTGAGTGAACTTAAGATGGAACAACTTGTGTTGCTTAAGAGGTTTTACAGACGTCACATCTGATGTAGCAGCTTCCCGTGCAGACTCCTGCTCTTGCATGGGAGGCTGAGTCCTCACAAGTACCCTAGAATTGGTCTGTTTATCTATTCTGGCTTTTATACGCCTCCGATGTCAGCTTTTCTGCCAAATGCATAGCTCAAAATGTCCATTCACACCTTATGCTTTGGAGGGGCACAGCTACACTACGTCTAATTTGGTTTCCCTCTAAATTATCTGTGTGTTGCAGCATAATTCTTGACCCAGAATTAACATGCTAATTGTCTTGAAAAGGTAGCAGATGAAGCTTGTCTTTAAGAAGCTTTCAGTATATTTTTAACTATCTGTAGCACTTGTACTTCCTCTCAGCTAATTTATCTGACTATTCCTTAATTAAGTGTTGTGAATTGGGTTTCCTGGTGCCCAAGTGTCAAGTTCTGTTTACTTCTTCTCCTGGGACCTTTGGGTAAAGGTATATCATGATTTTTGCACATTTTATCTGAAATAAACTGTGCTGGAAGCATATCAGATGCTGTCCATGGCTGAGTCTGTGTTGCAGACATGAGTCTGCTTGGTCAAACCCTTCATCGACTCCTTGGTAGCATCTCTTGTGCTTGACTCTGATGGCTGCTAGAATTTAGTAACTCCATCACTATTTGGGGAACAGATGTCAAATGTCATTGGGCTTCTTTGGAAGGCTGCGGATGGCTCTTATCACTCAATAGCAGTGAGGTGTCCTGGAGAAGTCACTTGGGGCCACCTTGGCAAGTAGCATCCTTGAGCTGTGCATGGCTTGGTGCAGGCAGGATCCCGCCAGTGCTCCAGGGCGTGGGCTGCAGTGAGAGTCTGGAGGACTCCGGATCTCATCTGAGATCAGGAAAGCTATTAAAGATCTCTGCTGTGTAGGCATGTGTTGCTAAGGGTGTGATCCCAAACAGCCAGGCTGTCTAGTCCTGGGACAGGTGCCCTGGAAAACAGAGCAACTGGACGGTTTAGGCTAGACATTAGGAAAAGGTTCTTCACCCAGAGGGTGCTGGACACTGGAACAGGCTCCCCAGGGAGGTGTCACGGCCCCAAGCCTGACAGTGTTCAAGAAGAGACTGGACAATGTCCCCAGACACACGGTGTGAACTGTGGGGTTGTCCTGTGCAGGGACAGGAGTTGGACTCCATGATCCTTGTGGGTCCCTTCCAGCTCAGGGCATTCTATGAAAACTCTCCAGGAGCTGTGTTGGATGGCCAGCACACAACAACTGTCTTCAGCAGTAGAAGATGGAGATTTGTGTTCTTGCAACATTAAAAATATTTCCTTAGGAAAAGACTGATACAAAACGGTACCAAATACTGAGATATACAGCATTATTTGCCTTAAAATTTATCATAGGTATGTCTGATAAGCCTTATTAAACTCAATTATTAGGCTAAGTATTCCGTGAAAATTAGAAATACTGCCTTTCCTGTGCTTAATTCTCCTTTGGGTTTTTAATATGTGAATGATGTTTGGTGTGGGCCCACAAGTGAGTCCTGGAAAGGAAGGGTTTTCTTCAAAGAACTGAATCCAAGTATCAGTGTTCAGTTATTCTGCTGTGGCAAAGACCCCAAAATAAAGCCACGTTTCTGTTGGCTTGTTAAAGCTCTTGTGTCACCAGCAACCAGCCTGGTTCTCCAGAACATGGATTCCCCCAAATCCCCCCTGGCTACTACAGTTGAAGGAGAAAAGAAGCAAGGCTTGTATGGAGGGTTGAGTATACGAGGTGTGAAGTCTGGCACTATGGACAACAAGCTCAAGACTGGCTGGAAATGGCTGTGTCAGCACTAACAATCTATAATTACTCAACCTGCAGTTGACGCACTGGGTCCATCTGGAGTGTGCAGGTTGTTGGTGCAAAGGTGACACCTCTGCCCATTCTCACAGTCCTTTTCATTTCCACTGGACTTCTATATCCTTAACTGTGAATTAAACATTAATATTATACATTCCATGGTAACTATTGGCTTTGCTGGTGTTGGAAGCCTTGATCTCTGTGAAGGATGTTTTTGCTTTCAGCAAATAACTGACCCAGGACACCACTTGTCCAAGGGCAGATGCTCAGCTGCCTGCTGAACTCGTGCCTTCCCTCTGTCTTAATGCAGTTCGGGAAACAAATTGACAGGTTGACTTACGCCACCTAATACTGGTCTATTTACAGGGCTAGTAATCCCTGCAATTTGTTAAAGCATCTAGAAAATGCTGAAGTACAAATTCTCATCTGGAAGGAACAACAGTTGTCCTCTTTGGGGGAAGAGGATGGGGATTTATCTGATCCAAGGCGGGAGTGTTGGATTAATCAATCCAAAGATGCTTTGGTAGTGTTACTACAAATGCTGGAAGGATCAGTTACACAAGGCTGGGCTTTTATTGTGGATCACAAATAATCTCTAAGACTCTTGACTTATTTTGAGGTTATAGCGGTGTCACTGACGATATCTCTATTGCTAAAGCTCCCTTTAAACTAGTATCTAGCAGTCCTCAGGCCACATGAGGTTTGTCCATGTGCGATTTTGTAAAGCAGGTTTTTGGGACAGCAAGTTTGTGGAGCTGGAGCAGCAGCTGCCCCAGCGTTGTGGTCCCTCAGCAGCAATGACAGATTTCTCTTACCCTTGGACAGATGACTCTGACCTGGTAAAAAAACAGGGTGTAATTTATCACTTTACCCAAATTTGGGTATTTACTGTCAAATGTGAGGAGCTGCTGCACAGGATTCCTGAGTCTTCCTAGCGTTGTGAATCAGTGTGTGTTGGTGGCTTCACTCGTCCACATGTTGCCCTGTCTCCTCTTAGAAACTGGAGTTACACTTGCAATGCTAAGAGTGAATTTAGCAAATATTATGTTATCATGCAAAGACTTGCCTTCAACTTGAGCTGCTGCTTCAGACTGGATTAGTACTGTAGGTTTCAGTCTGCTGGCAGTTGCTGTGTCTTGATCCATCCTTGACTGAGACTTGGTCTACTTGGAGTAGTTAATGCCTAACCCCTTGCAAGGATTGTTCATTGGACATGGACTAAGGAAAGCTCAGGATGTGGGCTAGCTATAGATTTAGGCTACAGGGCCTGGTGTGGCTCTTGGCTGATGTTCTTTACAATCAGAAATGCTCAGGAACACATGTAGCTGTCAGTCCTGGGTACCGTGCTAAGTCTTAACATTAAATGCTACGTAAGAGGAGAAGCAAAGAAACTGCAAAATTAATACAGCAGCTCTATGAGTACAGCTACTGTGCATTAATTGTATTGCTTAGACTATGGGGAAAGCCTGTTGCAATAGGACAAGAGGTAATGGTTTTAAGCTAAAAGAGGGGAGATTTAGGTTAGATATAAGGAAGAAATGTTTTACACTGAGAGTGGTGAGAGCAATGAGAGCCTGGCCCAGGTTGGGCAGAGAGGTGGTGGATGAACCATCCCTGGAGACATCCCAGACCAGGCTGGATGGGGCTCTGAGCAACCAGAGCTGGTGAAGATGTCCCTGTTCATGGCAGGGGTGGCACTGGGGGAGCTGGGAACGTCCCTTCCAACCCAAACTGTTCTATGATTCTAGGTTAGGCGACAGCAAAGACTGTTAAATATAGTTCACGTATTTAAAAGATGCATTAGTGAAACCTGCTTTGTAGAAATTACTAGAACTATGGCACCTCCTCTGTCTCTATAGAAGAGACTCTTCTCCATCAAACTTCAATTTGACTAAGCGTGAGCACTTGCCATGATATCACCATTAGCAAAGTCCTGTCTTGCCAGCAACAGCAAGGACTGAACCCATTCAATATAATGGCTGCTTAGCAGTATCGCGTCCCTTATAATAACAGGCTGATCCTTAAACAGAGAAGGAAATATGTAAACACACCTCCTGGTTTGTTTGTAGGCCAGCAGCTCGATTTGCATTTTAACCAGTTATTATGGTGCTTGTGAAATAAAGTAATGAAGAGAAGGGAAGGAAAACTCATTTACAAGTGCTACTTTCTTGAGGTGGCTGAGTGTTTCAGCAAATGCTGCAGTAGGAGGCTCCTCATGTAGAAATGAAGTCACTTTGGTGTTTTACTTGTTCTCTCCCCACTTGAATAGCTTAAGCTTCTAAGAGTGGCTTTCAACTCCTTCCTTCCTCAGATGCAGTTTTTATGATCGTTTTCCTTACCCTTGTAGCTGTGGATCCCTGGGGTCATGAATTGAGGTGTTGCTCAACCAGCCCTTGAGCTCTGCTGTGTAAGGCTGGACCATAGAGCTTTCGTTGAACACACGTGTAGGAGTTGTGCAACAGACTTGGTGAAGGCTGGATGAGCAAGAGTTCAGACCACAGCCCCGTGTGTGCTTTGCCTGTGGTTTGGGACAGCTGATCTTTATCTTCTGGTGAAGTCATGGATTTCCCTGTTATCTACCACCACTTCCAGGAACTGGAAGTTTGAAGTGGGCGGTAGGACCATGTGTGATGGTCAAGGCAATAACGTCTTGCTCAGGTGGGAGCTGCTGTTGCCCATTAATCCCTTCCAGCATCCCCAAAACAGCTGGATGTTTGCAGATGACAATCTTTTGCCTTCTGGGATGCTTAAACTCCATGGGAAATATTATTCTTTAAGTCTTGTTCTAAAAGTAAACTATATGAACATCAATTTTTTTTAAACCTCCTATCTCAAAGTAAAATATGTAAATGTAAATTTATTCCTCTCTTTTTTTCTTAGGCACAGGGTCGAACATTCTTTCTTCTCTCCAGGATTTGTTCTGGCTATCTAAATCCAAAGTAGAGAAACAACTCCAGATCATCTCTGTGCTGCAATGGGTTCTCACTTTCCTCATCATGGGTGAGTAACACCTTTTGGCCTAAAGCAAAGCTTGTTTGCCTTAATTCTGAAAGAATTGTAATGCAAAAATGTTAACTCTTATGTAAGCATTAATTACTGGATGTGTACTGCAGCAGGACAGTCCCTGGGGTGTGTGCATATTGTATAATAGAACACAATCTTGTCATTTGGTATTTTGATAATAAATGGCTTTACCTGGCTCTAGAAAAACCATAGGAGCTATAGAAAGACCTGCTGATTAGCTCATGTCTATGTGTACCATGCAAATAAGATGGAAGCAACTGGAAATCTCTCACCTGACTCATTCGTGGGCATGTCCAGAAATAATAAATATCTAAGAAATTTCTTAGAAACAACCGATAGCTGATGCAACTGATTGCAAACAGGAGTGCCTTACTTTTGGCTTGGTCACCACTCAAGAGATACCAGAGATGGGCAAGAAGTTTGTGTTAGACCAGCAAAACTGCTTGTCTCTGGTTACTTTTGTTTTGTTAAGCTTCAGGCTGCTCTGCTCCATAGTGTTGTTGATAAATAAACTGGAGAAAGGTGATGATTGCAGTCAATCAAGTCTCATTGTTCCTTCCCAGTTTAGTTTGTGCTGAAATGGCAATAGCATTTGTGGGTGGGATCTCTGGCACCATGGTGGGGCGACTGGTGTAAAGCTGGTGTAATGTGTGGAAGGTTTATGTAGTTGTGGAAGAAACTCCATTGGTGTAGGCCATGAAATGTCGATGCTGGTGGAGTCTTGATCTTGCTTGGTGAAGCAGATGCCGCACCTGGAGATCTTATAGAAGAGATACCTGGAGAAACCATAAAGGGGTGGGTTGAGATACTTCAAAGCTTTAGAGGAAGCTGCCTCAGTCCTACATGCATTTATTTTTTTTAGCTAAATCTGTTTGCATTGAAGATTGACATCAGATTGAGATTAAGACTTCAGTATAGAAGGGTCAAAAGGCAAGGGACTCTTAATGCAAGTGTAAACGTAGACTAAAACCTGATGCAACCTTGTTTTCTTCTCTTTTTGGACCCATCCAGGTGTTGCTTGCACTTTAATCCTCATGTACATACTGTGCACAGATTGCTGGGCCATTGCCGCTCTATATTTAGCCTGGCTGGTATTTGACTGGAATACACCAAAGAAAGGTAAATATTGCAGCATAGATCTTTGCTGGTTAAGTGTCCCTGTCCTCATATTTGGACAAAGCACTTTCTTATAATAGGTGGGTTCCCTGCTTAGTGGGACTTGACTGAGTCACTGACCACCCTCCATTGCTTTAAGACCGCTGAAATCATGCAGGAACTTAGGCTTTCTTCCCCAAAAGATGAATCTGAGGTTAACATTGAGCTGTTTCTAGCTGGAATTGTTCATTGCCCAACTACAACAGGTCCTACTCAAAATTTTTTGTTAGGCCTTAATTAGCTTGAAGTATCCTAAAATCCTGAGTATAGATGGTTTCACCTGATTTTAGTGCAAGATGCAGGTGTCCCACTTCCTTAGTGGAACGAAATTCATAAGTTGCTGTCTAGCTAGAAAAATTATCTGGAGTCGTATAGGATTCTTGGTAGGCACCCATGCCAAAAGAGCTTTAAAAGCATTATTTTTGTCTCTTCAGGAGGAAGAAGATCCCAATGGGTGAGAAACTGGGCTATATGGAGGTACTTCAGGGATTATTTTCCAATAAGAGTAAGTAACAGTTTAACTCTATGCATTGAGTCTTAACTGTTTTAGACCGGCTTGTAATAACCCTCATGGAGTTGATGTTGGACCTACACTAGTCTATCCATGACATTGAATTGTAAGCAGGACATGGCTTACTTACCATTGCCATACTACTGCTTGGAGCAACTGTGGCTATAAAGTCTGAAATGCATCATCAGTGGTGGTATCGTGATTTGTAGAAGATGCTGCTTCTGATGGTTTTATCACCAGAATTCTTGAGGCAATCAGCCCTGCAGCAATAAGGCTATATCTCCCCGATTTCTGTTCTGCAACAATCCTGTGTTGTGCCAAGCCCTGACCTTGTTCCCCCCTTGTAAATCTGGCTCAGTTTTCGTCTGTTTTCCAGTTATACCCTAGGGCAGAACCGTAATGGGTAAGAATATCTGGCAAACCTATGCACCAGAAACTCTACCACTTCACAGGGAGCAAGGAAACAAGCTTCCAAGTCCAGCAGCTTTGGGGAAAGGGAGTTTCCAGCAGCAGGAATAACTCCAATTCTCCATCTTGTAACTCATTCCCCTTCTGCTTATGTTTTCCCTGCTAGTTCAGGTGAGTTGCAGACCAAGGACAAGGCTGTCAGTCGGCTCTGGGGACTGCAGAATTAGCTGAAGGACTTGGAAAGGAGCAGGGGCCGCATTCAGCTGGGAGGGAACTTGATCCTCTTTGGAAGGACACACGGCTGAAGGGACTATTATGTAAAGGCACTGGCACATCTTACTCAGCCTGAGCAAAAGAGAGGGACCTTGCAATGGCTTTTGATGAACCACCCTGTCCTAAGGTAGTCAAGTCTCAAAAGGCAGTAGGGAATCAAATGCCAGTAGGAAACCAAGCTGGTGTAGACTGTATTCCTCCTTTGGAAAGTCACTTGAGCTCTCAGGCTGCCTGAACAAACTGCTGGTGAACACCCTTGCCATATTCTTGCTGCTATTAACAGGTAACTCTTGGCAAATGTAGGTGTACATGGAAAAATACACTGCAACTGCACAGGCTGCAAGTGGCCGGTCAGCCCAGGTCTCTGAAAATGGAGAACAGAGCATGATTTAGTGTTGAAGGGTCTAAATTGGGTTGTCCTCTGGTGCCAAGTCCTCAGTACTGCAACAAACCCTGCCCTCTTGATATTGCTGAAGGCAAAACGGTGCTGGTTTCTACTGGGGGCATAATTCAAGAAGGTCACCAGTAACAGCCGGTCCCCTCATTTCATCTCTCCTTTGGTGTATTTAGCCCTCATCTTTGTGGGAACATGCTCTGTACCAGCCATGTGGGTCAGATCCACTCTATATATATTGTAAGTTTGTCAAACAGCTGGGTTGTTCAAGTAGGTTTAGATATGAGATTGAATAGATAAACCAAACTTCTGCTTTTTTAGGTAATTACTTAGTATTTCACATGATCCATTTGTGAGAACCCCTTGTAACTGTAATTCTGTTGCCATTAAAGGGGTAGCGTTGTGCAAGGTTTACAGAGCCCATCAGTAAATCATAAAATCATAGGATAGTTTGGGTTAGAAGGCACCTTCTAAGCTCATCCAGTTCAAGCTCAGAGGACCATCCAACCTGGCCAGGGATGTCATCCACCACCTCTCTGGGCAACCTGGGCCAGGCTCTCACCACCCTCAATGGTATGCAATGGTATGGTAAATGGTATGCAGAGAACATCATATGAGGGTTGACAACTGTAGCGTAACTCCTGCACCTGCTATGGGGGAACAGCCAGCTGGCTGCCTGCTGCTTAAAAGTTGCTATGGGGATTGTGGGGCTGTGAGGTACTAGAGGTGGTTGTTTGCAGTTATCAGGCTGATCTTAGAGGATGAACCATGAATATTATCACTTGTAAGGAGTGGCACCAACCACCAGAATGTCTTGGGCTTAAATTTATGGAAAGCACAGGAACTCCTTTGATAAACTTATTCACCTGTCTTCAGGCAAGAGGGAGACTGGGCTAGAGGGGAATCACTTCTGTCTGCAAAATCCCCCTTGTCTGAGTCCTGAACTGCCTGTGTAATGGCTTAGCAAGGCTTGGTTTGTCTCCCCAGCTTATGGTTTGTTGGGGCGGTCATCTGTTCTACCTCACCCTGTGCCATGGTCACAGCAATGACAATCTTACTGAGACACTTGTCATACTAAACTCAGCTTTTGCAAGCTCTGCCTGTAGAACTGTTACCAGCACAGGTAACGCTTGCATTAGAACTATTAGCTCAGATTTTACTCCTATCCAAGGAAACAAATAGGAAGTGGTACAGCAGATTATTTTTTCCAAAATCCTAAGGCCATCTCCCCAGGAATTAGGGAGCCAGTTCCCAGGGGGTAACAACTTCAGCACCAAATATTTCAGAAGCGGAGATTTCTCTGTGGTTGCAGGTCTCAAAGCCAGGGCTTCCTTGTGCCAAGATGGTGTGCGTTCACCAGTCTTGTGGCTGCAATCTGGATCTGATCAGACAGAAATGCCACCAGTATCGACCTCTGACAAATCTGTATGCTAGAACTTTCAGCTGGATCTGCTGCATCTTTCCACAGCTCTTCCTGCTGGTTTCTTTTATCAAGTAGCTGCACAAGAAGGTGGCTCTGCACATATTGATTGTGATTAGGCTTGGTCTCCACCTGAGTCAGCAGTGCTTCCTATCCTGAAACACCAGCAGGACTATTGTACCTGTATGTGGAGACACCCAGGTCATGTTTTGTAATACCAGGTGGATTTGGGAACCAGCCTCAATCCAGATCAATTCCTCTGCAACAGCAGAGCTTGTTCACATTCACCAGGGCTTCATGCAGTTGCTCTGACAGTAACAAGTTATTTTAGGGCACGGGGAGCTTAAGTTTGTCTGCTGCTTAGTGGCTGGCCTTACAAATAGTGCTTTAAGCTAAGCTGTACCTGAAGCAGCTGAGGAAGCTTCCAGCAAGCTAAATCCTGCTGCTGAACAGCCAGGTAAAGTCCAAGCTCTTGCAGGCGCGAACGTCCATCAAGTTGGACTCAATCCTTGTGTGTCCCTTCCAACTCAGGACATTCTATGGTGCTGTGCACTTGGCTGGACTCAGCCCCACTGCTCCATATGAGATGTCATGTGGGGAGTGCCACAATCTAAAGGTCTTTTAGTTAAAAAAGCCAGGACCGGACCGTGTTAACGCAGCCACCGCTTATCTCCATAGGCAATAGCACTTCAGATAGCGAGGACTGCAGACCTTTGGCTCACCTTTGTTGAGCAGTGAGCGTTTCAGATGTGTGCTATGAGACTTTCTTGGTCTCCTGCCAAGATGGGAGAGTCAGCAGCGTGCCAGAGCACGGTCTGTTGCAAGACAGCGACTCTTTTTGCGGCGCTTGTCTTGCACTTTTGTGGCTTGGCTGGCTTCCTGGTGAAGCTTCTCCTTGGTTTATTGGTATAGATGACTTACAGAATGGAAACAGAGGCTTTTGTTTCCTATGTGTGTAGCGTGGTGGCAATACTGAGAACCTGGAGGGGTCTTCAGGTCCTGGCATGAATTACTGGGAAAGTGAGATAATTTATTCTACAGCACTGCTGGGTGTGATGCAGCTAATTGCAATTGTTCTATTGTTTTGCAAGTTTATATGCTGACTACTGCAGATTGAATCCTGCAGGATGAGCTCTAACTTTCTGCTTTCTGCAAACTCCTGTGGTCACAGAGCTGTTCAGCTTTGCAAGTAGGCTGAGCACCCACTTAGATGTATTTTCATTCTGTTGTTTGGCTCCTGGTGCTGAGCAGTGGTGTCTCTGCAGTCCCATTTCTCTACACTGGAATGTGCTACTTATTCATCCTGTTGGTACAAATAAAATCAGCAATACTGTTCTTCGGACATATCTGACACTCAAATATTAACTAGTTTTTAACGTCATCGTGCTGCTCTGTTGCTCTGTAGGCACAATTAGATCTGTTAAATAAATCTGTTATTACTAGAGCAGATGGATGGACCTTTGCTCCCAGTGAAACAGGTTTGGTCTCAGACAGCAGCTGGGAACAGGCGTGTTAGTGCAGAGGGGTGAAGGTCCAGCTTCAGTCCCAGCACTGTGATCACCTGGCTGGGATGCAGCAGACTGAGCCTTTGAGGATGTGAGGGCTGTGTGGGACTGGAGAAAACCTTGAAGGCAAGAGGAAAAACCTGTTGGACTTTCAGAACAGAGTTGCATATGTGGTGTTGTCAAATGACACCTACAGCAATTCCTTAGGTCAACCTGATAAGGCAGCCCAGCAGCTCAGGGGTTGCTTGTTGAGGTGGAAGGTGCAACAAAACTAGTAGTGAGGGGTCAACCTCCTTCAGTTTTGCTTGAGACTAGAAATAAGTGATGACAGCACTTCAAAAATTGCTGCTTCCACATTAAATTTAGGAAGCAATGAAGTCTCTGCCTTTGCTGCTGGCAGGTCAGACTCAGGGCTGAGTTTATGCATTAACAGATCTAAAACCTGCACCACTTGCAGATAAGGACACAAACCTGTCTGACGCCTGGCAGTCCTTGCTTGCCCTGGCTTGACCTGAGTAGAGGAAGACAAGCTCACCTTCTGTTGTGGGACAACCTGTGGAAGGCAGTGGCAGCCTGCATGGGTCAGATTGCTGGGGGAAAAGCACAAATATATGAATCCCGGGCTGACTCTCAGACCTGTAAATCCCTGTTATGAGCATTGGATTATCACTGATTCTCCAGTGCTGCTCAGATATTCCCCTTTTTCCTTATCATGGGTGGGATGTGCAGGTGAGCCAGTTCCCTGCACATCCCTTATCTTGTTACAAAACTACTTGTGGAAGTGATGTGGGTGAGCAGGGTGGGTATCACAATATCACAGTATGTTTGGGATTGGAAGAGACCTCAAAAGATCATCCAGTCCAATCCCCCTGCTGGAGCAGGAACACCTAGGTGAGGTCGCACAGGAACATGTCCAGGTGGGCTTTGAATGTCTCCAGGGAAGGAGACTCCACAACCTCCCTGGGCAGCCTGGGCCAGGCTCTGCCACCCTCACTGACAAGAAGTTTCTTCTCAAATTTCAGTGGAACCTCTTGTGTTCCAGTTTGAACCCATTACCCCTTGTCCTATCATTGTTTGCCACTGAAAAGAACCTGGCTCCATCCTTGTGGCACTCACCCTTTATATATTTATAAACATTAATAAGGTCACCCCTCAGACTCCTCTTCTCCAAACTAGAGAGACCCAGCTCCCTCAGCCTTTCCTCACACGGGAGATGCTCCACTCCCTTAATCATCTTTGTTGCCCTATGCTGGACTCTCTCCAGCAGTTCCCTGTCCTTCTGGTACTGAGGGGCCCAGAACTGGACACAATATTCCAGATGGGGTCTCACCAGGGCGGAGTAGAGGGGAAGGAGAACCTCTCTTGATCTACTGACCACCCCCCTTGTAGCACACCTGAGGATGCCATTGGCCTTCCTGGCCACAAGGGCCCAGTGCTGGCTCATGGGCATCCTGTTGTCCACCAGGACCCCCTACACTGCTCTCTAATATGTAATTTTCCAACCTATACTGGAACCTGGGGTTGTTCCTGCCCAGATGCAGGACTCTACACTTGCCCTTGTTAAATTTCATCAGGTTATTCCCCACCCAACTCTCCAGCCTGTCCAGGTCTCTGATGGCAGCACAGCCTCTGGTGTGTCAGCCACTCCTCCCAGCTTAGTGTCATCAGCAAACTTGCTGGCAGTCACTCTATTCCCTCATCTAAATTGTTAATGAATATATTGAATAATATTGGCCCCAGTACTGACCCCTGAGGCACTCCACTAGATACTGGCCTCCAACTAGATTCGGCACCATTGACCACCACTCTCTGGCTTCTCTCCTTAAGCCAGTTTGCAACCCACCTCACTACTCTATTGTCCAGACCACACCTCCTCAACTTAGCCGTGAGGATGCTGTGAGGGACTGTGTCAAAGGCTTTACTGAAGTCAAGGTAGACCACATCCACCCCTCTGCCATCATCCATCCACCTTGTTACATTCTCATAAAAGGCTATGAGGTTGGTCAAGCACGACTTCCCCTTGGTAAAGCCATGCTGACTGCCCCTAATGACCCTCTTATCCCTGATGTGCCTTGAGATGACACCAAGGATAAGCTGTTCCATTACTTTCCCAGGGACAGAGGTGAGGCTGACCGGTCTATAATTATCTGGGTCCTCCTCCTTGCTCTTTTTGAAGACTGGAGTGACATTTGCTTTCCTCCAATCCTTGGGCATCTCTCCCGTTTCCCAAGACTTGGCAAAGATGATGGAGAGCGGTCCAGCAATGACTTCAGCCAGCTCCCTCAGCACCCATGGATGCATCCCATCTGGACCCATGGATTTATGGATGTCCAGACTATTTAATTGCTCCCTAACCCAGTCCTCATTGACTAAAGCAAACTCCTCCATTGACCTGGCTTCATCCAGGGTCTCAGGGATACAGGGCTCCTCAGGACAGCCTCCAGCAGAGTAGACAGAGACAAAGAAGGCATTCAGCAATTCTGCCTTCTCTGTGTCTTCTGCCACCAGGGCACCCACCCCATTCATCAGTGGGCCTACATTGCCTCTAATATTAACTTTTTTAAATACATAGCAGATAAAACTTTTTGCTGTCCTTGACCCCTCTCTCCAGCTGTAATTCTAAGGATGCCTTGGCTACCCTAGCTGCCTTCCTACATCCTCTAACAGCAGCCTTATATTCCTCCCAAGTAGCCAGTCCCTGCTTCCATGACCTGTAAACTCTCCTCTTCTGCTTGAGCGTACCCAACAGATCCCTATTCAACCACGCAGGCCTTCTGGCTCCCTTCCTCGACTTCCTACGTGTGGGGATGCTCTGATCCTGAGCATGGAAGAAGCAATCTCTGAATGCAATCCAGCTCTCTTGGGCCCCTTTTCCTTCAAGCAGTCTTGCCCATGGGATTTCCCCTAGCAATTGCTTGAAAAGGCCGAAGTTAGCCCTGCCAAAGTCCAGGGTTGCAATTCTACTTGCTATCCTGTTCCTGCTACACAAGATGCTGAACTCCACCATCTCGTGGTCACTGCAACCCAGACAGCCCTCAACCTTTACTGCTTCGACCAGACCCTCTTTGTTAATAAGGATGAGATCCAGCAGTGCACCTCTCCTGGTCGGCTCCTCCACCATCTGCATGAGGAAGTTATCATCAATGCACTGGAGGAACCTCCTGGACTGTGGCTGGCTGGCTGAATGGTCCTTCCAGCAAACATCAGGGAAGTTAAAATCACCCACAACAACCAGGGCCTGTGACTGTGAGGCCACCAACCCTATGTCTCTGTAAGATATAAACTTGCTGGAGAGGGGCCAGAGGAGCCACAGAAATGATCTGAGGCTGGAACAGCTCTGCTGGGAGGACAGGCTGAGAGAGCTGGGGTGTTCAGCTGGAGAAGAGAAGCTCTGGGGAGACTTAGTGCGCCCTTTCGGACTTAAAAGGGGCTGATAAGAAAGATGCGGACAGACTTTTGAGCAGGGTTTGTTACAACAGGACAAGAGGTAATGGTTTTAAACTGAAGGAGTGGAGATTTAGATTAGATATAAGGAAGAAATGTTTTACACTAGGAGTGGTGAGAGCCTGGCCCAGGTTGGCCAGAGAGGTGGTGGATGAACCATCCCTGGAGACATCCCAGGCCAGGCTGGACGGGGCTCTGAGCAACCTGAGCTGGTGAAGATGTCCCTGCTCATGGCAGGGGTGGCACTGTGGGAGCTTTGAAGGTCCCTCCCAACCCAAACTATTCTATGATTTGTAATGGGAGGTCTTGGAAAGCAAACACAGAGGGATAAGGCCACATCTTGGCTGGGTCTTGTGTGAGGTATGCAAGCAATGGGTTCCCTTGGGAACAAGGTGTCATTGCATGTGGTAGAGGGGCTGGAACAGGGTGCTTATCATGGCTGGCAAGCAGGAAAACAGCATGTTTTCCATATGAGAGCAGATAAGTGGCTTTGCCAAGCTCGGCTCACAAACTCCTCATGCTCCAGAGTGACAAGGACAAA
The DNA here is from genome assembly GCF_037038585.1 of Patagioenas fasciata. NCBI lineage: Eukaryota > Metazoa > Chordata > Aves > Columbiformes > Columbidae > Patagioenas > Patagioenas fasciata. Next base: position 3,438,404 of record NC_092520.1, read on the forward strand.
CCTTCTGTTTCAGCCAGTTTCCGTTTCAAGCAGCTGTGCTTCGTGCAGATGACGGATGAGGCTTGGAGCCTGAAAACTCCAGCCTTGTTCTGACAAGAGCTCTAAGAAGTGTCTGACACTGGTCCAACTAAACCATGAGTGTCTGTAGGCACCAGGCCTTGAGTTTGTCCTTCTGACCCTCTGTGCTGGTGAGAACCCCTGCAGTGCTGGTCCAGCTCTGGGTCCTCAGCACAGGACACACATGGACCTGCTGGAGAGGGGCCAGAGGAGCCCCAGGAATGATGCGAGGTTGGAACAGCTCTGCTGGGAGGACAGGCTGAGAGAGCTGGGGTGTTCAGCTGGAGAAGAGAAGCTCCAGGGAGACCTTAGTGTGGCCTTTCTGGACTTAACGGGCTTGAGAAGAAAGATGGGAACAGACTTTTGAGCAGGGCCTGTTGTGATAGGACAAGGGGTGATGGTTTTAAACAAAAGGAGTGGAGATTTAGATTAGATATAAGGAAGAAATGTTTGACACAGAGTGGTGTGAGCTTGTCCCAGATTGTCCAGAGAAGTGGTGGATGAACCATCCCTGGAGACATCCCAGGCCAGGCTGGACGGGGCTCTGAGCGACCTGAGCTGGTGAAGATGTCCCTGCTCATGGCAGGGGTGGCACTGGATGAGCTTTGTAGGTCCCTCCTACCCAAACCATTCTATGATTCCGTGATACAGCTGAGCAAGAGCTCACAGATGGAGGAATTTGTTTTCCCTCTAGCCTTTCCTGAAGACTGGTTTCCAGTTTATATTCTGGAGAGCACTGTTTGCCCTAACTGGTCAAGGGACAGCCCTCCCACTCTGGGGAGTGAAAGCCAAGTCATCTACTAATTGGGCAAGAAGGGAAAGGGGAGTTTGACTTGATGTGACACAGGCTGTGGGGTTCTACAGAGTTGCTGCAACCACAAGCATCTGCAAGTGCTTCCTGGAGCCCTACGTGACCTCAAAGCTAGTGGAAAGCATGGAGGTGGGGGCTGTAAACGTGCTCAACCCGCTGCAGTGTCTTGCCTGTATTGCAGCTGCCGTCTTAAATAACATGAGTGCTGTAGCCTGGTCTGGGGACAGTGATAGGAATATGGGGAGGAGGGCATCAAATTTCTGGCCACGCCACTTCAGCGTGTCGCAATGGCACTTCAGCTGCCCATAGCATGATTCAACAAAACGGACCTGCTTGCTTAATGCCAAAGCACTTCTTGGCCAAGACGGTGGAGTATGTAATGCTGATGTGACGTCTTGGAAATCTGTGTCCTTTCCTATAGGAGCTGATATGCAGTGACCTTTTCGTGTACAATTTGAGGGAGGGGGTGCATGGAGTGCACATGGCTGAAGGTGCAACTGGGGTTGTAGGTCCCGCCTCAGTCTGAGAGCTAATGGGGTGTTGCATTTGGCAAAACCTGGCACCATTACAGCTTGGAAAAGATTACATTTGATCCCTGCTTCTGCAGGGTGATGCAGCAGTCCTTTTGTTTGCTTACTCAGACTGATTGCATACTGTCAGGGAAAGATGTTTTGATGCTGTTCCTACTTATAACATCAAGAATCCTCTGGCATGAGTGCTACCAGGGTATGGGTTGTGCTTTGGAGTGTCCACGCTGCACAAACAGATGAGCACATGGCTAGGAATATTGCACAATCCCAGACCAACCTGATTACTCCTCCTGGAGCATGTCCTGCAGAAATTGGAGCATTTTGCTACGGATACCTTGAGGTGTCTTGTTGGTCATTTGGCATGTAGGTCAGAACAAGGCCTTCTGAAAGGGGTAATTTGCAGTGGTAAGCCACCATTCCACATATTTTCTCTCTTGGAGGGTGGCCAACTGGTGTATTAAGTGGTAGGACCTTTTTTCAGGTATTAAGCAAACTTGCTTCTGTTATGGGACAGTGATTTTTATTCGTGTTTCTCCTCTCATACTGGGATGGGAGCCACTAATGTGGTGAGAGAGGACCTGGAAGGAGGCGTAGCTGAAGTAACATGGCCATGAAGAACTTGGTTGGTTTGGACAAGAAGCTCGCAAGAATACTTTTGGGAGGAGTGGAGAAACAAAGGGCACAGGTTACTGCAACCCAGCCCCTATTCCTGCTTGGCTGGCAGTTGTCTTCTGTCCAAGCTCACCCTGTTTATTCTGTTCCTTCTGCTTGGGGAACTGAAATCTAAGTGGCTGCTCTTACCACAAGCTCTGAGATCCAGAACAGCCCATATCCCCATCCCTTAACCTGTTCTTGGTGGGAAGAGACACAAAATTTGGGGACTTCTAATTTTTTTTCCTTTTTTTTCCTTATTACCTGAAAATATCTGTTTTCATGTGAGCTCACTCTGTTCTTTTGTAGCTGGTTAAAACTCACAATCTGCTGACCACCAGGAATTACATTTTTGGGTATCATCCACATGGCATCATGGGCTTGGGTGCCTTTTGCAACTTCAGCACAGAGGCCACGGGTGTCAGCCAGAAATTCCCTGGGATCCGACCATACCTCGCTACCCTGGCTGGAAACTTCAGGATGCCCATTTTGAGGGACTACTTAATGTCTGGTGGTAAGTGTAAGAACGCTGTGTTCCTCCTACTCATACCCTTGTTTCTGAACTGTCTTCCCTTCTTTCAGGTGAAAACCTGTGGCAGAAACTCACATAATCATTTATTTCTGATAGCATCACAGAAAGGTTGCTTTTGTATAGTTGTCAAGAGGAATATATGAATAAATGGGATTACCATGGACTGTGGGGGCTGTTGTTCCTCTGCATTCATCCTGAACTCAAGGATACTCTTGTTCAAAGGCATAGAACTATAGAATAATTTGGTTTGGAAGGGACCTTCCCAGCTCCCCCAGTGCCACCCCTGCCATGAGCAGGGACATCTTCACCAGCTCAGGTTGCTCAGAGCCCCATCCAGCCTGGCCTGGGAAGTCTCCAGGGATGGGGCATCCACCACCTCTCTGGCCAACCTGGGCCAGGCTCTCACCACCCTCAGGGGCAACAATTTCTTCCTCACGTGTAGATAGTAAAGATATCTGACATTTGTAGTTGTGAGTGAAGAAGATAGAGACATGGGAGCGAGTTGTCCTGGTTATCATTAGGAGGTACTGGTAGATGAAGAAGTCACACCAAATGAAAACATAAATTATTAATTAGTCTTTGAAATGTGAATACCAGGATTAGCTCTGCTCCTGGGCTCATTATCACATGAGCTGTCACACATCAGGTCTTACGGTGATGACAGATGCCCTCTTCACCCAGCCACGTTTTTAGATGCCTGCCAGGAGTAAAAAGCCTGGGGTATTAATAGAATTGTTTCGATTGGAAGAACCCCTTAAGATCATAGAGTCCAACCATAATGTAACTATAGCACTAAACTATGTCCCTAAGAACCTCGTCTGAATGTATTTTAAACCCCTCCAAGAATGGTGACTCCACAACTTCCGTGGGCAGCCTGTTCCAATGCTGTCAAGAAATTTTTCCTAATATCCGATCTGAACCTCCCGGGCACAACTTGAAGCCATTTCTTCTTGTCCTATCCCTTGCTGCTTGGGAGCAGAGGTTTGCATGGTTTCAGCTGTTCAAAGAGCCCTTTCCCTGAAAAGATGAGTCACAGGGAACAGACCACGATACAAGTTTGCTGAATGACATTGATCGTTTTGTTCTAATGGACTCCAGTATTTTAATGACAGAGAGCTTGTAGGTTGTGGCTGGGCAGAAGAAAAAGTGTTGAAGTCCTCAAGAAACTGTTCTTGGATGGCCCAATCTTCCTTTTCAGAGCAAGGATGCCTGTTGGTCAGGTAGTGATGAGGGGCTAAAGACCATGACTTGAACAATCCAGTGCCCTTTTTGCTTTTCCTGGAGCAGATTCACCAATAAATGACCTTTTTTTTTAAAAAAAAAAAGATATAGTATATTGATATAGTATATTGATATAGTATATTGATATAGTATATTGATATAGTATATTGATATAGTATATTGATATAGTATATTGATATAGTATATTGATATAGTATATTGATATAGTATATTGATATAGTATATTGATATAGTATATTGATATAGTATATTGATATAGTATATTGATATAGTATATTGATATAGTATATTGATATAGTATATTGATATAGTATATTGGCTGAATCTGACTGGAGAGAGGACAGGAGTAGCTGTACTTGGCCTTGACTTGCTAGGTTTGACTGTTTCCAAGATTACTGCCCTAATCTGGTGAGGGAGAGGAAACTACCTGGACCCGGTGCAGAAAAGATGGTTTTTCCTGAAAGCTGGTTTCTATCATCCTGCATCAGATAGAAAGCTGCTGTGTGAAGTGCATAATTCCCATAATTTGGGAATTCTGCAGGACAGCAGTGCATGAGAAGGTGGGATCTTCTTTCTAGTCTATCCTGTCTATCAACTTATTTCATGGGTCACTGAAGTTTCCACAGAGCATTAGCTTTTCTATATTTAAAAACAAAACCAAACAAACAAAAACTCAAACATGTTAAATCTGCTCAAGATGACTGGTGGAGAAATCATGTGGCCAGTCAGCGCTTCTTCCCTCTTTTTTTTGGAAGGAAAATGGGAGGAGACATGAGCAACATTGCTGCTGATTGGGGTGGCCTGGCCATCCTTGAGCTTTGTGGTTAAATCAGGTGGAAATTCTGCTTCCTTTTTATTTAGGACTATAGGTGTGATCTCGTGGACAAAGTTAACTTTCTGAAAACCACTGCTGATTTTCACTTCTCCTATACTGGAACTTAAGGGTGTCACTACAAAGGCTTTAACTTCACTTGGGAAGTGCTGATGATCAATCCTTTTTTTTGGGGATTAATCACTTCAGGTGAAATCCTAACAAGTATTACCATACCAATACACACACTTAGGTGGTTTACAACCAACTGTTGTATATCACGATGTTTTATAAGCTGCTAGAGACTAGAGCTATAGTGGGAAACCTTTAAGGCATGAGGGATGGCCAGAAAATCCTATATACTGTGTAAATGTGCTCAAGAGCACAATTCAGCTATTGCCATTTGTCTGCATGTCTCCTTGCATTTTCTGGAGGAAGGATTTCAATGATCAGTGCTTTGAGCAGGCACAATCTCCTTCTGCTAACAAGTGTGAAATGGCTCAGAATAAATCTGTGCTGTCCCAGTAGCCAGAGCTATGTAGTCACAATGACCCTTGGTGTGGAAAATGGGAGAAGTACGAAGGCTTCTGTCTGTCCTGCGGAGCAGCAAGCACAGCCTGAGCCTTTCAAAGGAAACATAGTCAAGGAGAGTTGTAACTCTGCCAAAAGAAATGGGGTTTTCGTCTTCAAATCTGGCTGATTTGTCTCAAGTGAGGTCTGCTCCCCTGTGGTCTGGAGCTGCGATTGCTTGGTGACGACGATGCCCAGGGTTTCAGGATGCACACAAAAGCTTGCAGACTCGCTCTGTACAATCCCATGGGACTCATTCATCACTTAGTTCTTGGGCCAAGTGGTGGCTACCACGAGACGTGCAGAATCAGCTTCTAAAATTAAATTGTGTAATACTGCCCTTCCTAGTGCGATGACCTTAAGTACTCAACACAGCTCAGATATGTGTGGATGGGAATGTAAATGACGGTATCTCCTTCTCCTTGCCTTATCCCAGCCAAAAATGTGAGGCATGATTAAGCTCTGACAATAACTGTAGGATAAAAGTATGAGTTTTGGGAGCAGAGAATCAAACTTTCTAGCAGTTTTTAGAGCAATAGGGTAGAAATTAAAAGACCTCTCTTTCATTAGGCTGAATTATAAGATCCCCAGAGCAAAGACTGATGTTTTAGAGCAAGGAGTGCCTTGTAAAGCTGGAGTACCGTGACTGATAGTAGAACCCTGTCCTTTCCAGTGTGGGATAGCTGGAAAGGCTTTTCCACACACTTGTCTCAGTATGGACTTACCTGAGTTTCTGTTGCATACATCTCTTCCATCCCAGGAGAGCACAGAATTGTGTTCTTGCCTTGCAAGAACTTGATGTTATTTCAGAAAAATAAATTGATTCATAATATACCTGCCTCAGGAAGGTTTGCTTGTTTATTCTTTTTTTTTTTGCATCACAAAAGCATCGTCCCAAAGGAAGACTTATTCTACTGCTTGGTTTTGCTGAGGAACTGGTCAAATTCAGTTCCTCATCCACCAAAATAACACAACTGCTTTGCTTCCCCCGTAAAGATAAACCAGCTCCTGCTGCAAAGCTTACTTGGAAGAAGGATGGCTTAGTGATGCCAAAGGCAATTGTTTAAGCCCAGAAGAAAACCCTTGCTGAAATCTTCCATGTTAAGGCAACTTTTTGAGACTGGTGTTGGGTGGAGTTTATGACCGAGTCTAGTGCTGTCCAGGTCTGTTCACTGCTTGTTTAGTTAAAGAGCAGGTTGTCTGACAATATACCCAACCCTTTGTGGTAACAAGGAAGGTGGACAACTCAACTTGCAATCAAGGCACAAATTCCTTGCTACAAATTTGCCTGGTGTCTTCAAGATCCTCTTGATCTTGCAGCTTGACCCTTATGTCTGTCTCTTGGATACGCAGGTATATGCCCTGTGAACCGTGACAGCATAGACTACATCTTGTCCAAGAACGGCAGCGGCAATGCCATCATCATTGTGGTCGGAGGGGCAGCGGAGTCCCTGAATTGCACCCCGGGGAAGAACTCTGTGACGCTGAAAAACCGAAAAGGGTTCGTGAAACTGGCTCTACGGCACGGGTAAGAGGCAACCTCAATGAGTGTGATACTATTAGCATAGGAAATTTGATTATATCCCCTGAAGCAGCTGATGTTTTGGGTAGATTCTTCTTTCTGCAGTCATACTGCGTGTTGTGGGTGTCTACTTAGCATCAGACATATGTGCATGTCCTGCCTTCTGCCCCTGAGCAGAGGACAGGGGCAAAAAGAGGTCTAAGAGAGAAGGAGGCTTCCAGGGTTAAGGAGAGGCAGGTGGCAGTAACCTGTGTGGGGCATTACCTGCACAGCTAGGGATCCCATGAGTCTGAAAGAGAATGTCCATCAAAAATCAGAGATGACAATATGTGGAGGGGTTTCTACTAGATGGAGATTTGTTATTGAACTAGCCAGGCCCAAAGGAATTTCAAGGCCACCTCAGAAAGCTGAAAACAGGACCTGCTGTGGGAGTAAAACAGTTCTGCAACAACAGAGCAGCTACATGACGTAAATCAACAGACCTATCAGCAGTGAGACTCAGGTGCATGGACAGCTTGTGAACATAGGCAATATCCAATCAGCTAATGCATGCTTGGAGCGTGGACGCATGATCAGGAAATAACTGCGTATATAAGGAGGCTTGTTTCTGTAATAAATGGCTTTGTGTGATTCACATTGAATCGGAATGCAGAGTCCTTTATTCATTCCAACAACAATACATGGAAGCATATTCCATACCTGACTGGGTGGTGTTTGACTGGCCCATTGCCAGGATAGTTATCTTCTTTCATACCTTAAAAGTGTATCTACCATAACACGTGAAGTCTGGCTGACTTATGTCAGTACCTTGCACTGCAAACAAAGCTCTGGGCAGTAAAATCTGCAAATGTGCAGCCTGACAGAGTACATGGCAGTGAGGGTGGTGCTGTAGACCAGGGGTGTGGGTTCCTAACATCTTGCCGTCTTTCTAGTGCGGACTTGGTTCCTGTCTACTCCTTCGGGGAGAATGAAGTGTACAAGCAGGTGATCTTTGAGGAGGGCTCCTGGGGAAGATGGGTTCAGAAGAAGTTTCAGAAGCACATTGGCTTTGCTCCATGCATCTTTCATGGCCGTGGCCTCTTCTCCTCCAACACCTGGGGGTTGTTACCTTACTCCAAGCCCATCACCACTGTTGGTAAGGACTTAGTATAAACACTCTATGTTCCTTTCTAGGTAGTAGCATATTTGAGTCTATGCCATGCCCCTACTCTAGTTGCTCTTGCAGTCTTGACTATAAAACCGCTTTTCCTTCTATATTAAACATTCCAGCACATCTTAGAATGAGCTAGAAGAGTTTCTAGAGGCTGCACATCTCTCACCATGCTCTACTGCCAGCCAGTTTTGCCAGAGAGCTCTTTTTGGGGAAAAATATACTGTAGCTGCTACCTTCTGTTATCTTGGTGGGCTGAAGTTGGAAGCAGCCTTTGAGTCTTCCAACTCAAAGCAACGAGGCTCTAAGGTAGAGAAAAAAGTGGGGTTTTGCTTTTTCCAGTGTGTATAGGGGAATATACAAGAGCTGCAGCTTTTATTCTTGGAGGGATTTATCACTCTTCTGTAAGCAGAAGCAAGTGGGACTTCCCGCTAGTGAAGCAGAGTCTCTGCAGTGCTGGCATTTGTGTAGTGGGAACTGGGGCTGTTTAGTCTGGAGGAGGCTGAGGGGAGACCATCTCGCTGTCTACAACTGCCTGAAAGGAGGTTGTAACATCGAGAGTGTTGGTCTTTTCTCCCAAGTAACAAGAAATAGGACAAGAGGAAATGGCCTCAAGTTGCGCCAGGAGAGGTTTAGATGGAATATTAGGAAAGATTTCTTCACGGAAAGGGTTTTTGGGCATTGGAACAGGCTGCGCAGGGCAGTGGTGGAGTCACCATCCCTGGACAGGTTTAAAAGGCATTTAGATTAGGTTCTTAAGGACATGGTTTAGTGCTAAAGTTAGGTTGTGGTTGGACTCAGTCCTGAGGGTCTCGTCCAGCTGAAGAGATTCTATGGTTTAGTGCCAGAGTTGGGTTAATGGTTGAACTTGATGATCTTGAGGATCTCTTCCAACCAAAATGGTTCTATGATTCTAAGAGCATTGAACCTAACATGTGGATTTTATCTTTTTTATCAGTTGGGGAGCCCATCACCATCCCCAAAATCGATAATCCATCCCAGAAGGAAGTGGACTTCTACCACAGCATGTATGTGGACTCCCTGGTCAAACTCTTTGACAAGTATAAGAGCAAATTTGGTCTGCCAGAGACTGAGGTCTTGGAAGTCAACTGAAGGGAACTGGTGCAGCAGCATCATCTTCTCTCAGAATCAACACATTTTCTCCAGGAGTCCACACTGTCATCGTGTACTTGAAAGCATGTGTGGGTGTCTGTGTCTTTCAAAGAAAGTGTTTAAAGTATTGTTAGACCATTTAAAAAAAAAAAAAACAAAACAAAAAAAAACAAAAAAGTTTTTACTTTGGATAAATCCCATTACAAAACTCTTTCTACTCAAAAAAAGAGCACAACTCCCCATTGCTATGAGGATTTGGATGGGATAAATTATTGCCTTTGTAATCTGCTACATAATGCTGTTGGATTGCCAGCAATGAATTACAAGCATTCCTACAGCTACTGTACTCACCAGCACAAGCTATTTTGGGAGAGTAGGATTCTACTGGTTTTTGATCAAAAACCCAGCAGTTTGGTTTGACCGAGACAGCAGTATTACAGGCATGTTGCACAAGAGTCATGTTAAGACATGCTTAGATAGCACAAGGGCATTTCTTGCTTTGGAAAAGCCCCTTCTGAAAGCACAAGCAGGCTGCCAAACCCCCTGGTGCAGCATCTACTGTAGATGGTACAGGAAACCAAAGGATATCGCGAGCCTGGATCTCGTTCCACACAGCATGATGGATAATTTGGTGGCTGTAATGTCACCGCTTGTATTTTGAATGTCGGTTTAGAAGCGGGTCTGTCCCAGGCGCTGCTTGCACTGAGGCATTTAGTTGGAAATATGGGATGCCTTCATAATCAGGAAACTCCAAGGACAAGTTCCAGGAGCAATGGGATGGTGCAATCGCGTGGCCCTGGTGTTGCAGACCCTTGGGGTAGCCTGTAGGGAGAAATGCAGTTGGGACTATTCATGGAAGTGTTTTGGATCCCAAAAGCATTTGGGGAAAGCTAAGAGTAACTTCTGCCCAAAGAGATGGCTTTTAAATATTCCGTCCAGTGAATGTAAAGGAGTAACCTTTCCATGCATAGGATCTAAAGTGAGTGGCTTTTAAAGTGTTTATAAAATGTTTACATGGGTGTTAACGCTGCTGGTAGTGAGATTCCTTCAGAGTACAAATTGTTTATGTATAAACCTGAAACATTGCACTACTTGCATGTCTGACCTGCCTTTTCAACAGATCAGTTGAGTGTATTTTGAGCTCCAAAATGTGCCTTTCTTCCACGCAAGAGGACGGTACTTCACATTCCTGGAATCTTGCCTCTAAATACAAATGTTCATCTGTCATATTTGATAGACTATTGTATTACAGAGTATCAATTTTTTTGTACAAATTTCTAGAAATAAACTTGGGCAAAACCGGTGGTTTTCTGTGGTCTCTTTGGTGTTGCTGTGGTAGGTGGCTGAGTTTGTTACAGCAGTTCTGTGTGATTTCAGCTGTACCTTGGCTTTTATGGGGAGAAAACTGGTCTGTCTGTCCAAAAGTGGATCCACATTAATCTGTGTTGTCCCTGCATGGGACACCTATGGTAAGCTAAGCAAATCTTCATGGTTTTAGGTTGGGTTTTTGGCTGTCAGTGTAAAAGGAGTTATGGCAGCCTACATGTCTGGCCCTCCTTTACTGAGCAAAGAAGTTCATACCCTATTGCTCCTTTCAGGAAATTACTGTGGGTTTTGGTGCTGCCTATCACAGAATCCCAGAATGTCAGGGGTTGAAGGGCCCTGGAAAGCTCATCCAGTGCAATCCCCCCATGGAGCAGGAACACCCAGCTGAGGTTCCACAGGAAGGTGTCCAGGCGGGTTTGAATGTCTGCAGAGAAGGAGACTCCACAACCTCCCTGGGCAGCCTGGGCCAGGCTCTGACACCCTCACCAGGAACAAGTTTCTTCTCAAATTTAAGTGGAACCTCCTGTGTTCCAGTTTGTACCCATTGCCCCTTGTCCTATCATTGGTTGTCACTGAGAAGAGCCTGGCTCCATCCTCATGACACTCCCCCTTTCCATATTGATCCCCAGGAATGAGTCCCCCCTCAGTCTCCTTTTCTCCAGCTCCAGAGCCCCAGCTCCCTCAGCCTTTCCTCACACGGGAGATGCTCCACTCCCTTCAGCATCTTGGTGGCTGCGCTGGACTCTCTCCAGCAGTTCCCTGTCCTTCTGGAACTGAGGGGCCACAACTGGACACAATATTCCAGGGGTGGTCTCCCCAGGGCAGAGCAGAGGGGCAGGAGAACCTCTCTGACCTACTGACCACCCCCTTCTAACCCGCCCCAGGTACCATTGGCCTTCCTGGCCACAAGGGCCCAGTGCTGGCTCATGCTCACCCTGCTGTCCCCAGCACCCCCAGGTCCCTTTCCCCTACACTGCTCTCCAACAGCTCCTTCCCCAACTTACACTGGAACCTGGGGTTGTTCCTGCCCAGATCCAAGACTCTACACTTGCCCTTGTTCTAGTTCATTCCATTTCTCCCCGCCCAACTCTCCAGCCTGTCCAGGTCTCTGATGGCAGCACAGCCTCTGGCGTGTCAGCCACTCCTCCCAGCTTGGTGTCACAAGCAAACTTGCTGACAGTCACTCTATTCCCTCATCCAAGTCATTACTGAATATATATTGAATAATACTGATCCCAGGACTGACCCTTGGGGGGCTCCACTAGATACAGGCCTTGCACAAAGAGCTGGATTGCATCCCTGATCCCCAGCTGAGGAAATCCTTCCAGCTCCTGTCAGAGTGCCCAGCCTTACGCCACCAGAGGTGCAAAGTGCTCCAGAAATAACACACATGGCTGTAAAGTTCATGTGACCCTTTTTAGTAACAACTAAAGGGTTTAACCTGTTGTCTGTTGGGCTGGGTCTGGTCTATGAGCTATGGAATTGGTCCATCAATGCTGGCTGTTGCTCATCAAGGTGAAAGCTAAACTTAATCTTCACCCTTTGTAGGCTTGGCCAATGCAGTTTGGAAGCCTCCTGTTCCACACAATAAACATTGTGTTATTAACGTCTTTTCACACCTTGTAAAATTGGTTTGGTCCTCATGTTTTCTGCTAGAAAACATAAAGGTTGGGTTTCCAGTGACTTGGCTAGAAACCATAACAAAGCAAGCCATGAATGCTCTGCTCTAAGCCCTTGGCAGAAACCCGGGGAACTCAGTTCTTCCAGAGTTTTTTCCAAGCGATGCATTCAATTTTCAAGTTCTGTATCAAAGCACAGCTGCTACTTGACAATCCCCCTAGTGCAGAGGAACAGGGGATCTATTCCAAGTTAGGATCCATTCCTGAAAAAGGCTGCACTAATAAATGTCCTGTAGTTGTCCATACTGCAAGGTGGGACTAGCTCTGATCAAAACTCTTGGCTGTGCTGGAAGTCCCTTTAAGTAAGGTCTAACATGGGATTGTCACTACATGTTGTTCTTTTCTCCCCGTTTTCCACCAGTCTATAAAAGGCGGATGGTCTTTTGATCTTATCTTGTGCCTAAGGTACCAGCCAAGGACATCTTAGTTTCATACAAGTTTCAACCACCCTTCTAAGCTGAGCTCATGGACAAATGACTTCTTCCAAGCTGTTTTTTCCTGCAGTTGGTTTTCCTTTCTTATGCCAACTTTAGGAGTAAGAGCCTTACCTAAAGTTAATCTCTGGCTTGTGAGGTATTTGAGGATTTTGATTGATTTTACAAAAGACTCGGTAGGGGTGTCCTGGTAATGAAGGTACCGTCCATGCACCTACATTTTCCTATTTAGGTCCTTGCCTATGTACCGTAGAGACTTCTTGGAGAGGAGCTGACTTTGATGTACACAGCATTCGGAACAGAAGAGATTGCATTGTAAAATAACCTAAACGTTAATAGAAGTTTATAAACTCTGACTTGGCAGTGACCACCCTATGAGCTGCAGGGACAGCATCAGGATGTTATCACTATATTTTTGCCTTCTTGTTGTCCAGGCACCTTCCTTTGGCCAAAAAAACAGAGGTAGGCTCCTGCCCATGATAGACCAGCCCTGGTAAAGCCGTTGTCAGAGTATTTTTTGAGAAATGGGTATCTTTGCTTTTCTGTGGACCTCTCTTGCCTTTAGCTCAGCAACCTCCCCTTTCTCTGCTATTTATCTTGATATTAAGTGCATTTGCACTTCTCCAGTGCTTTAAGACCTCTCTGCCCTCCTCACATTCCTCATTATACCTCCAAGAGTCCTGATAACCCCGTCCCTGCCTCTGCACAGGGCTTTATCAGCACTTTCTAGTTACAGTCATCTTGAACTCTTTTATTTGCCCCTTCCTGACAGATGCATCTCTCCTTTCTGACTGGGAATGGGCTCATGAACTTGCTTGTTAAAAAGTGAAGAAGAGTAGCTATTGTGGCTTGCAATGCATTTTTGTACCTGTTTGTGTCTCCTTGCAAGATTCAAGAAGGGAATTCCCACTGTTCCATCTTCTTTCTCATGCATTTACATAGTTTCCGTCTTATTTTGTCCCCTTTGCCACGAATCAGACCCCTCCTTGCAACAAACAGAACCGGAGCAAAAAGGTACATTATTAATTTCGTGGAAAAATCACAGCACTTGAGTGCAATGATTTATTCCCTCCTCGACTGCCAGCCATAGGGCATTCTGAGCATGTTACATGGATTCACTTCACTTCTTTTTCTCCTATCTGCAAAGCACGGCAGCAACATTTTCTACAGCACCAGCATTTCCTAAGGTGGGAGGTCAACAGTTTTGCTTTGAGACCCTCGTTAATTCAAGCAGTATGAGCAGTATAGTGCCCTTCGTATTCCATACGCAGTTTGGATTCAGTCTGGAAGCAGAGCAGGGTCTAATAAAAGAGGTGGAAATAAAGAAGAAGAGAGGACATGCTGCCCTCATGAGGTGCCTGTCTGTAACTCCATGATAAAGAAAATAAATACATGTATTTTGGGGAAATGCCAGGTAGCAATGCTGAGAAACCACTAACCCAGAGTGGAATGGCCTTGAATGAGGAGAAGTCACAGAGCAGAAATAGATGCATTACCCTCTGGATAAATATTTTGTCAGTTTAGCCCCAGCGGCGGTACCACATGGAACAATAAATGAATTTCTGCAGTGCAAATCCTTCTGAGCTTTGTGTTGTAAAATGACCCTCAAGAAAATGGTGCTATTTGGCAACAGCTCAGTTAAATGAGGTTTTCATCTCTAAAGAAAAATCCTGACCATCACAAAAAGGGGCAATTTTCTACCTGCTTCTGCCAGGGGTTCAAGGGACCACCTTCTGCAGCTGGAAGGGTAGGAAGGAAAAAGCCGATGCAGAGCTCTGCTCTGCTTTGTGGTTATCTTTTCTTCTTCTGGACTGGGGCACTTGAGGATGGGGATATTTTATCAGGTTATAAAAGGCTGTAACAGAAGCCTGGTGGGAATTCAAACTCCATCCGTGATCATTTATTTTTTCCCTGGTTTTCCCAGAAATGATCCACCCTTGCTGGCTGATCACACATCAGGAGGTTTTCCCCAAATTGTTCCTGGCTTTGCTCTCTGCTTTCTGTTGTTTTTTGATTGAGGTCACACACAGTGCAGGATGGTCCTCTCATCATGTTTGACTGAGGCAAATATTAGTCCCTGTGCCAAGTTCTTTTATTCACGTTGTGTGGAGTCCCCAATGCACCCTGATTCTTGGTTTCTCAATACAAGTATTCCTGTCTCATCAACTTATCCAAATCAGACATCACAACTGGACTGACATTTATTTCTATTCTCACATTCTGAGAAGATGTGTTTGGGGAAACTAGATCAGATCTCCAAATATTGAGTTTTCTGACTAGAGTTTACCATAGACACCAACAGCTGTTATCAAGCCAGTTTGCTCTACCATCAAATGAGCTTTTCCACCTCAAGCCCATAATTCCCAAAGAACATGAAGAGCCATGGACCTTCATCCATCCTGACCATGGGTTTATTCCTGACTAAATGAATCATAGAATCATTCTGGTTGTAAAAAACCTTTACCAAGTCAAATCATTAACCCAATACTGCGAAGCCCACCGCTACCCCATGTCCCTGAGAACCTCATCTCCGTGTCTGTCCAACCCTCCAGGGATGGTGACTCCAGCACTGCCCTGGGCAGCCTGTTCCAATGCCCCACAGCCCTTGGGGGAAGAAATTGTTCCCCACATCCAACCTCAACCTCCCCTGGTGCAACTTGAGGCCGTTTCCTCTGCTCCTGGCGCTTGTTCCCGGGGAGCAGAGCCCGATCCCCCTGGCTCCAAGCTCCTTTCAGGCAGTTCAGAGATCAGAAGGTCTCCCCTCAGCTCCTGTTCTCCAGCTGAACCCCCCAGGTCCCTCAGCCTCTCCTATCACACTTGTGCTCCAGACCCTGGGCTACCAAATGTCTTAAGACACGTCTTGTTCAATTAATAACAAGTGCATTAGGAAGTACCATGTAGCTCTCCCATATGACATGTTGGAGGTAGTGGTGGGCAGATATCTCATCAAATAGGTTGTACAGCAACAGCAACCATAATTCCCATCCATTCTCCCTTCTTGTCACATCAGAAGGCCTGAACGTCACCTCCACCACATTCTTTCTAAGTGAATGTACAGGTTTCATTAGTGAAGGGTCAGTCAAAATATGATGACCTTAAAATTATACCTAAACACCAAGAAAATCTTGATAGTTTGATATAATGGCACTGTATTTTCCTGGAGGTGCTTGTAGCTGATAAGAGTACAAGATTTCAGTGCAAATGCTGTCCTGGGGAGGTTTCACAGCCAGTGGGCTTCCAGTCAATGTGGATATTGATTTTTTTTTTAATCTTTATGTATGCTCAGCTTTCTTACTCATTAACGGATCATCCTGCAGAGACTTTCGATTCAAAGGACCTTAAAAACCTCTAGAAAGATTTGCTTTGCCCACTGGTGAAAGGCAACCACCTCTGTGGTGGAAAGCACAACCATTACACATCAGATGAAGCGGGGAAATCAAAATACCACAGTTGCAAGATGAAAATGGAGGTGCAGTAAAGGGAGGGATTTTAATTCAACAGAATTCAGAGCTAAATTTCCTTCAGAGGTTTCTGGCAATGTGGCAGGGGACATTTCATGATCATAACTATATAGGAGTTTAGGGGTTTTGCATCTTTTTGCACCCATTGTAGCACAGAGGCTGTTGGTCTCTTCTCCCAAGTAGGAAGCCATAGGATGAGAGGAAATGGCCTGAAGTTGCGCCAGGGAAGGCTGAGGTTGGATTTTGGGAGCAATTTCTTCCCCAAAGGGCTGTGGGGCATTGGAACAGGCTGCCCAGGGCAGTGCTGGAGTCACCATCCCTGGAGGGGTTGAATAGACATAGAGATGAGGTTCTCAGGGACGTGAGTTAGTGCCCAAGTTGGGTTGACAGTTGGACTCAATGATCTTAAAGATCTCTTCCAACCAAATGATTCTATAATTCTATGATCTTACTTGGAAGTCCTTGCAGCCACTTGCAGACCTAGTGGTAAACCACCAGCTTTTGGCCTTCCTATGGTGTACACTGAAATAAAAAATACCAAA
The DNA here is from genome assembly GCF_037038585.1 of Patagioenas fasciata. Lineage (NCBI taxonomy): Eukaryota > Metazoa > Chordata > Aves > Columbiformes > Columbidae > Patagioenas > Patagioenas fasciata. Next base: position 3,454,835 of record NC_092520.1, read on the forward strand.
CATCTCCTGGTTGATTTACATGGGCTTTCAATGTAGTCTCCAGTGTGAGCCAGTGACTGGTGATGACCACTTTGAGGTAGGTGGGTGTGATGGATTCCATGTGCTAAAAGGTCACGAGCTGCTTTGGCCTGTACAGATTCAGTGTCTCGTGAGCAAGCAGAAAGCAGTACCTAATTTAATTCCTCTGACAAAGGTGCATCAATGGCTGATTTGAGGTTGTATTATAGAATTACTTTCAGAGTAAATATGTTGCTTGTTGTCAGTTCCTTCTCCAGAGCAATCTCTTGTCTTTCTTTGAAGCCATATACACCAAAACTTCATATTAAAGAATAATGATCTCAAGGGAAAATAGCAGTTCAGTTATTTCTGTGCCATACACTTAGGCTATCTGGGACTAACACTTCAGCTCAATGCATGATCCTGTAACAGTTTTTCTAATTTCTTTTCCAACTGCCATAATGAAAAAAACAAGCAAGCAACCAACCAACCAACCAAACCAACCCAAACCAACCAAACAACAAAGAAGATACAGACATTTTTTCATCAGTCCAAGAACCAACATTGACAGCAGACCGAGTGTGTATGCTAGGACAGGGAATTTCAGAGATGTCCTATTTTCATCAGCACACCCCTAGGCTAGGCGCAAGAGAGATCAGCACTGTGGTACATAAGCTAAAACCTGTAACATTTATATCTGTTGTAACCCCAAAGCAGTGAGTGGCCAGGAAGGCCAATGGTACCTGGGGTGGGTTAGAAGGGGGTGGTCAGTAGGTCAGAGAGGTTCTCCTGCCCCTCTGCTCTGCCCTGGGGAGACCACCCCTGGAATATTGTGTCCAGTTGTGGCCCCTCAGTTCCAGAAGGACAGGGAACTGCTGCAGAGAGTCCAGCGCAGCCACCAAGATGCTGAAGGGAGTGGAGCATCTCCCGTGTGAGGAAAGGCTGAGGGAGCTGGGGCTCTGGAGCTGGAGAACAGGAGACTGAGGGGTGACTCATTCATATTTACAGATATATAAAGGGTGAGTGTCAGGAGGATGGAGCCAGGCTCTTCTCGGTGACAACCAATGATAGGACAAGGGGTAATGGGTACAAATTGCAACATAAGAGGTTCCACTTAAATATGAGAAGAAACTTGTTTGGGGTGATGGTGGCAGAGCCTGGCCCAGGCTGCCCAGGGAGGTTGTGGAGTCTCCTTCCCTGCAGACATTCAAACCCACCTGGACACCTTCCTGTGGAACCTCAGCTGGGTGCTCCTGCTCCATGGGGGGATTGCACTGGATGAGCTTTCCAGGTCCCTTCCAACCCCTGACATTCTGGGATTCTGTGTTTCTGTGATTCTGTGAGTACTGATATGCCTTTCTCCTATAACCAGCCGAAAACTCTGGGAAAAAAATCTTGGAAAATAATATGCCTTATCCCAAGCTGATTAATCCTCCATTTTTCTTTTTTTCCCTGCACTGCCTTTTTGTTCATTTTTTATATGGTTAAATAAATCAGTTCAACTGCCCCTGTTCACTTACAAAGAACATGCAGCAATCATGTGTATTTGTAGATACAGCACATTTCGTGACTGAGTGTTTTGCTTTTTATCTGATCCAAAATAACATTTTCCCAACTATTGTTAACAGCAATTCAGAGGGTAAAACAGCACCTTGCCAAGCCTTATTAAGCAGGATGCAAGCGCTCCCTCACTTGAAGCTCATAAATAGCCCCCAAAAAGCCAAAACCTCCCATGTTTAGTGCAGACGTGTCCCTGAATAAGCACAACGGGGGTCTCATGGCTTTAATCCCAAATTCCATTTCCAGGAGGTCGTTTTAAAACATCTTCATCCCAAACTCTCTAGGCCTGATTCTACCTCATTTGTGAAACCTGGGAAGGTCACAGCGCAACTACAAGTGGCAGCAATTCTTTTTCACCGCACTCAAAACATCAAGAAACGCCTCATGTTGTTTCCAAATCTTTTTGTGAGGTTCTTTGGGCATTTATAGAACTTGTTAGACTTTTTTTTTTTTTAATCATTATTTTTTTTTCTAGTAAAAGCTTTTCTTTATGGCCATAGCAATGAGGTAATAACATCCTTCTGAAGGCAGTTTTTACCACCCCCTGCTGCTTGACCCTCCTCTGGCTCCTTTGGGCAATAAGCTTTTGTTTGGATTTTTCAACAAGCTAATTCAGCTTCTAAACTAATTGGCAACTCTCTCATAGGAGTAAACATGCCAAAATACCTTTTCCAAACAACAAAACAAAATCAAGTTGACGTATTCAGGTTACGCCTTAACCGGTGGGTGAGATTCCTGTAGCAAGACTGAGCGCAATATCCCCCAAATTTGCCAAATCTTAAATCCACGCGTCCATCGTTCCCTGAAAACAAAGCAAATAGCAACAGATTTTAAAGGTAGCAAGGGAAAAAACTGAATTCACTGTTAAAAAACTTTCTAGTTAAGAAGGTTGGAACAGATAATTCCATCACAGGTTGGTGAAATAAAGTATCCCAAGGCTAATTAGGGTGCAACTACTGCTGTGGTATTAGTCAGTGAAACGAGTGAAGTCATGATGTCTTGGACATTTGATGAACCTCATCACAAGCCAGCATGACTTGGTGGCTTGATGAGTCATCAACTTGATCAAAAACTTGATCAAAAACCCACCAAAAATGCTTAATCTGTCGACTTCAGTAGGTTTGAGCTCAGCCTATCTTGGTCGGATGACTTCAGTCTGCCAACATGTTCCTCAAGCTACCCAGAAAAAACAGCAAAACAAACAACACCCTTTCCCCCAAACCACAGCATTTTAGTGAATTGAAGGCTTCAAAGGAATAATACACACGTGGTTTTAAAGCAATATGGTTTAAAGCAATGTGTTTTCCCAGAAATTAGGTTTGTTTTATGGGCTGTTGCTACGTATTTTGCAATTGTGCCGTGAAGGCTCTGACAGGGGAAAAGCTCAGGTGCCAAATGCTAAAGTCCACAGAGCAAAAAGACACTCGGTGCATAAAGAAATGACCAAAATTACCAACTTCTTGTACAACCGAGTCAGAATGGGAATAAGGCTGGTTTGTAAAGGTTGATGTAGGGATCACCTTGTTCTGAGATAGCGCTGTTGCTCTCCTTCATGAGTCTATCTCATTTAAAATTTATTTTTTCAATATTTCATTTAAAATGTATATTTCAAATAAATATTTGAGTCTTGAGAATTATGTTTTTCTGTTAAAATAATAGCTATTTTAACCACAAGTTTGATAATAGATATTCTAAGCATCACTTGCAATCCAAAGCACCAGGAAGGCCCTTCCATGTCCTCCATGGAAATTGTCTCTAATGGTTGTGAGCTGACTTGAAGATGTCAGTCAGGCAGAAAGGGACCTGGGGGTACTGATGGACAGGAAACTCAACAGGAGCCAACAGTGTGCGCAGGTAGCCAAGAAGGCCAATGGTGTCCTGTCCTGTATCCAAACCAGCGTGGTCAGCAGGACAAGGGCAGTGATCCTTCCCCTGTACTCTGCATTGGGGAGGCCACACCTGGAGTATTGTGTTCAGTTCTGGGCCCCTCAGGTCAGGAAAGAGATTGAAGTGCTGGAGCGGGTCCAGAGAAGAGCAACAAGACTGGGGAAGGGACTTGAACACAAGCCCTATGGGGAGAGGCTGAGGGAGCTGGGCTTGTTCAGTCTGGAGAAGAGGAGGCTTAGAGCTGAGCTCAGCATTCTCTAGAACGACCTGAAGGGCAGTTCTAGCCAGGGGGGATTGGGCTCTTCTCCCAGGCAGTCAGCAATAGGACAAGGGGGCATGGGCTTCAACTCTGCCAGGGGAAATTGAGGGTGGAGATGAGAAAGCAATTCTGTGCAGAGAGAGTGGTCAGCATTGGAATGGCTGCCCAGGGAGGTGCTGGACTCACCGGCCCTGGAGGTTTTGAAACTGAGATTGGCCATGGCACTTAGTGCCATGATCTGGTCAATGGACTGGAGTTGGACCAAGGGTTGGACGTGATGATCTCTGAGGGCTTTTCCAACAGTTGATTCTGTAATTCTGTGATTCTGTCTTCTACTCAATGGGGATCTTTACTCTGCGTATAATGTGACCAATACAGCTTGATGGTGTGTTAAAAATACAACAAAATCTCTCTTTCTGAGGAAGGGTTTATGTATATTGGGACCTTCAGGAAACTTGATTAATTAATTAAATCAATTTTTTAAAATTATGCAGCAATAGTGAAGTGTAAACACTGGCCAATTTACTTGCAGATTAATAAACTCCACTTGGAGTTTACTGTGGTATAACTTGAGCACAGGTTTTTAGCATTTTTCTGAATATCTTCGTGTAGACCTGCACGTTTATAGTACCAGCTTATCTCTTAATGTTTCTTCAGCTGGTGCTCAACAGGTGTATATTGCTTTTAATTCAAAGCCAAGGGCCTTTATAACAAAAAGATGTGACCTTTATTATGCTTTTCACTATCAGCCTCTGATATATTGCACAGGGATGACCAAAAAGTCTTAAGTAGCTGCTCAGAAACACCTTAAACAGAAAAGGATCCAGGTTTAGCACCCATAAACCCAGTCTCTCCTGTCAGTCTCTGTTGCTTGAGCTTCATCCCTATAATGGCAAACCTAAACAAGCTCTTTTAACCAAACATCTGCAGCTGTAAATTGCGTTATTTAATAGGCATTCAGTGGCAAAACTTAAGCTTTTCCCTCTTCTTTAAATAGCTCAAAACCATGAAGTGTTTTGCTCGGCACTTGGAATCCTTTCATCCATCCCTGAAGCATGTTTGCTCATTTGAGTGACTTTGCAATGATCTCATACCCCAATAAGAAGCATATTTGACCCGATCTATGGCAGAAATAGGAATTACTGTTAGCCACGGGGTCATTGCTTCCTTTCCCAAAGATTCTAGCATGCCAAAACTTGCAATAAACTCTATTAAATAATCTCAGCAGTGTCTCTCCATGTGTCATTTGAAAGAACACTACCCCACGGGTCTCAAATTCAGTGCAAGGAAGCGAAAAGAAGAGTGACACAGCAGTGCTTAAAGAAATGGCACTTGAGTTTTCAAATGGCATTTCTGACAATTCTTGAGTGCTATTTCAAGCAGCTTTCTCTAGAGGGTTTTCAAAAAGATGCTTTATTCTTCAAGACTGTTTACCGCACTTTGTTAAAATTGCATTTTGAAATTCTGTTAGTAATAATTTAAATGATTTTTCTGGCTCTACATTCCACAAAAGAATGTCCAGAAGAACCTACTTCTGGCTTTCCATAAGGTCAAAGTGAGGAGCTGCTGGTTTGAGTTTGGACCACATGTGAACACAAGACATGCTCAGGTTGCTCAAAGAATGTTTTTGAAAAACTTTTTCCCTGTTTGCCAATTGGATTCACGTGAAGAAAACTGAAGATCATAGAATCACAAAATCACAGAAAGGTTTGGGTCAGAAAAGACCTTAAAGATCATCTAGTCCAGGGACATCTTCACCAGCTCAGGTTGCTCAGAGCCCCGTCCAGCCTGGCCTGGGATGTCTCCAGGGATGGTTCAGCCACCACCTCTCTGCCCAACCTGGGCCAGGCTCTCACCACCCTCAGTGTCAAACATTTCTTCCTCATGTCTGGCCTGAATCTCCCCTCTTTTCATTTAAAACCATCACCCCTAGTCCTGTCGCAACAGGCCCTGCTCAAAAGTCTGCCCCCATCTTTCTTCTCGGACCCTTTTAAGCACTGAAAGGCCGCACTAAGGTCTCCCTGGAGCTTCTCTTCTCCAGCTGAACACCCCAACTCTCTCAGCCTGTCCTCCCAGCAGAGCTGTTCCAGCCTCGCATCATTCCTGGGGCTCCTCTGGCCCCTCTCCAGCAGGTCCATGTGTGTCCTGTGCTGAGGACCCAGAGCTGGACCAGCACTGCAGGGGGGTCTCACCAGAGCGGAGCAGAGGGGCAGAATCCCCTCCCTCCACCTGCTGCTCACGCTGCTGGGGATGCAGCCCAGGACACGGGTGGATTTCTGGGCTGCAAGCGCACGTTGCCGGCTCATGGCCAATCTTTCACCCCCAGCACCCCCAAGTCCTTCTCCTGGGGGCTGCTCTCAATACACTGATCCCCAACCTCGATTTGTGCTTGGGATTGCTCTGACCCACATGCAGGACCTTGCCCTTGGCCTTGTTGAACTTCACGAGGTTCCCACAAGCCCACAACTCCAGTCGTTCAAGCTCTCTCTGGATGGATCCCATCCCATAGAGCATCACTCACACCACTCAGCTTGGGCGGACGGGCAGGTCACGCTGGTGGGAACCCTGCGTGAACTTGCTGCAGCCACAGGAATTTCATCTTTTATGATAATCAGCTGCAGGAACATCCACAGGGATGTAATAAATTCACGCCGTGATCTTCTGAACGATAACAGAGAACACCAGCCTTTTTATGTGGTTAAAAATCTCACATGACTGTTTCCTACGGCATCGGTAATTACATAGGGCCCTACATCATGCGATGTAAACAGCTGAGATTGGCAACACCGCTCCAGCATTTCTGCTCCGACTGTTCATAAATCGGAGATAAAAGAAGCCACAGTCCTCCCCCGCTGCAGCCTGCAAATACTCTGGTTAAAATAAACCGCCAATCCTTATTAATTAACTCAATATTTTAAGCCCCAAAGGGATGATTATTTGGTTTGAATTCAGGCAGTATCTGGGTTATTAGATGGTTTCTGTGGTGAGCTATGCGAAGGGATGGACTCGACCCGTCAAAGCTGATGAAAATCAAATGTGAAACTTCTCCCTAAAAGCTCCTCAATACCACCATGAGATGGTATCGTGTATGATGAGCACTTTTCTAATTCCCTTGCAAAAACCTTTTTATCATGCTAAGATAGCAAAAAGCAAAGATAAGTCTGAAATTTAGGATATGAGGCTGAAACCTTAACAAGCACGAGCTGGAAATCTACAGGGATTTCTTTGGTGTTGTATCAGTTCCGCTGCTATAAAATCGTTAATAGATTAACTTGGGATTTGGGGTCATATTTGAATTATCCTCTGGGGGAAATTTGGCTATTTAGTCCCTGAATTATGGGTTAGAACTTCCAGTATACATTAAGCGGCAAATTAAATGCAATCTCCATATACAGGGCATGCGAGCAGCGATGTTAAGTAACTCATTTTACTCATCTAAACACCAGTATTTCAAGAAAGTTTGGAGATAGTCTTCTACTCTTGTAGAAATGAGGAAGAATAGGAAAATCCTGCTATGATAGTGTCATATTGACTTAAAATTCACCAAATCAGTGTAAGTTGGTCACAGAATAGTCACGTCTCACCTGAGCATTGATTTTCTTTCTATTTTTAAATCTTTTGACGTTTTGGGCAAACAAGCCGTGGCGTGTTGTTTCCATAAACCATTTTCAGTGGTTTGCCTAAGGAGAAACTCTGTTCTTGCGTGGTGATCTTCTCTAGTTTTAGATATAATTCTGAGCTATAACTAGTTTGCTCAGTAGAGGAACCGTATCTAGAGAGCTTCAAATTCATGAAGTGTTGCCCAAAACCCAAACAGATTTTGTTTTAAAAAGCAAGTTTTGATACTCTAAGGTGACGATGTAAAGTTCAAAAGCAAGGAGAACATGCATTGTAATGAACCAGAAGCCAGGAGGTGAATCGAGCTGATACAACAGGTCTAAAATTACTGCATTTGAACCTCCTGATCTCCACAATGTGGCTCAGAAGTCTGGGTGCTTGAAAATACTGAAATAATCGGGTGTTTTTTTTTAACCAGAAGAAAGAAAATGGAGAGGCACTGGTTCCCAGAAGATCTTTCAAAATAATAAAGACACTGCTTTAAAATAATTTTCCTGGTTGGACACAGCAACATCCAGAACTCAAACACAACTCCACACTCACGGCGCCCAAAACTTAAGCTTGAGGTTTCGAATTTATTGGAGACCCACACGTAGAATCACACGGTTTGGTGAGAAAAGTCCACACCAACCTGTCACAATGAGGTGAAATGGGGAATTACCACCTGCTAACCAAAGGAAAGAGTTTGTCAGCTCCGTTTTCCACTCCTACGAAGCACTTTGAGGAAAGGCAGACCATGGTTGCAAGGGAAGAAGGATGGAAGGGGATGATTTCCGCCAGGAACTCCAGCCAACTTGACTTTCTGCTCCACTTTTCATGTTCTTCCCCTCATTGTTGTTTTTAAATTTTTAATGAGTTTGTGGTTGAATACCCAAGACCAAAACACATGCTAAAGACAACGCTGGTATAATGCACATCAATACAGCATGAATATTGCAAAACCATGAGTACTGTAGGTGAACGAAGGCTTGGGGGGCTTCCAGCGGGGAAGTCCTGTATGGTGTGGGACCTCCATGGGGCTGAGGGCAGGAACACAGAAGGACAGGAGGAGAAGAGGACAGGAGGACAGAAGAACAGGAGGACAGGACTTTCCAGCACTACATGCCACACTCAACCCTTCCAGAGCCACCTGATCTGGTCGGAACAGGCATTTCCAGTGTCGCGGCACACACTGAAGACAGGCATTCCCAGTACCGCTGCCGGGGTGGTGGGACAGGTGTTCTTGGCGGTGTGGGGACGGGTGTTTCGGCACAGCCCTTGCTGGTCCCTGTCAATGCGATGGGGACGAGCATCTCCAGCACAGCCACCTACACCAGGGAAGGTGCTGTGGGCATGGGTGCCCCCAGAGGGGCATGGGGACAGGACTGGCGGTCCCAGTGCTGCATGGTACGTAGGGGTGGTGTGACTCTGGTGGGGATGGTCCTTCTGGCCAGGATGGATATTGTCTGGATGGGATGGCGATGGGCGCTCGGGGATGGCTGTGTTGGGGCTCAGCGTGTGTTGGCATCAGGGTTAGCCTGATGTGGGGTGAGTTGGCACCATGTGGGGTGAGCTGGTGCAGTGCGGTGTGGGTCGGTGTGAAGTGGGGTGGGTGAACATGATGTGGGGTGGGTTGGAATGATGTTGAGTTTGTTGGCATGATGTGGGACAAGTTGGTCTGTTTGGGGCAGGTTGGTGTCATGTGGCACAGGTGATATGATGTGGGGAAGGTTGGGGTGATGTGGGACAGGTGACATGATGTGGGGAAGGTTGGGGTGATGTGGGGCAGGTGACATGATGTGGGGTAAGTTGGTGTGGTGTGGGGTGGGTTGGGGTGACGTGGGGCAGGTTGGTGTGGGGCAGGTGACATAGTGTGGAGTAGATGACTCGATGTGGGGCAGGTAACATGATGTGGGGCAGGTGACATGGTGTAGGGTAGGTTGGTGTGGTGTGGGGCAGGTGACATGATATGGGGCAGGTGACATGCTGTAGGGCAGGTTGATGTGGTGTGGGGCAGATTGGGGTGACATTGGGCAGGTTGGTGCCATGTGGGGCAGGTGACATGCAATGGGATAGGTTGGTGTGGTGTGGGGCAGGTGACACGATGTGGGGCTGGCTGGTGTGGGGCTGGTGACACGGTGTGGGCAGCGTGGCCCCGGCGGTCCAGGCCGTTCCCGTTGCCATGACGACACCCGCCCCCTGTCCCCCCGCGCACCCGCCCAGCAAAATATTTTCGTCCCACCACGTGATAAAAACAGCTTCCCCCCCCCAACACGTGACGGTAGACGCGAGACGTCAATCAAAACCTCCTTCTTCCAATCACCTGCCGTTTCTTCGGCTGCCGTCCCTCCTTCCGGAAGTCGACGCTCCAATCGGCGCCCGCTCTAGTCCCGACTGTTTGACAGAGGCCGCGGAGAGGAGCGTTGATTGGCGTTGCTCTCACCCAGTCGCCTCTCAAGGACGCAGCCGCGCTCCCGCCTCTGTGCAGCGCCGACCAGTGAGCGAGCGGAACGCTGCTTCCCTCCCGCCCCCCGCCGGCCGCCCCCCAGCACTGCGGTAATATGGCTCCGTAGCGAGCGGCCCGGGCCGGTGCTGCTGCCGCCATTAACCCCTGGGTGCCCGGCGGCGCGGGGGGAGCGGCCCGCGGGGCTCATGCGCTGCAGCCGCTGCCCGGCCGTTGCCCTACCGTGAGGATGAGCTCGGCTGCCGGCCCCGCCGCCTTACCCCCGGGCTCCGCCACCCGGGCCTTGCATGTGGAGCTGCCCTCGCAGCAGGTACGGCGGGACCTCGGGGGAGGGTCGGGCCGGAGGCGGCCCCAGCTGGGGGAGGGGGTGCTCCCTGAGGTGTGGGGGTGCTCCTTGAGGGGAGGGTGCCCTGAGGTGAAGGGGGTTTGCTCACTGAGGTGTGGGGTCCCCTGTGAAGTGAAGGGGGTTGCTCCCTGGTCTGGAGGGTCCCCTGAGGTGAAGGGCGTTGCTCACTGAGATTTGGGGGTGTGCTGAGGTGAAAGAGGGGTGCTCACTGAGATGTGGAGGTGCTCGCTGAGATGTGGGGTCCCCTGAGGTGAAAGGGGGTGCTCGCTGAGATGTGGGGTACCCCGAGGTAAAAGGGGGGGTGCTACCTGGGCTGTGGAGGTACCCTGAGACGTGGGGATCCCCTGAGGTGAAGGAAGGGGTGGATACTGAGGTCTGGGGTGCCCTGAGTTGAAAAGGGGCTGCTCCCTGAGATGTGGAGGTGCATCCTGAGATGTGGGTTCCCCTGAGATGAAAGGGGGGTGCTCACTGAGGTGTGGGGTCCCCTGAGGTAAAAGTGGCGTGCTACCTGGGATGTGGAGGTGTGCTGAGATGCGGGGGTCCCCTGCAGTGAAGGTGGGGTTGCCCCAACATGAAGAGGGGTGCTCACTGAGATGCAGAGGTGCTCTGAGATGTGGGGATCCTCTGAGGTGAAGGAGGGGGTGGATACTGAGGTCTGGGGTGCCCTGAGGTGAAAGGGGGATGCTCACTGAGATGTGGGGTTCTTTGAGGTGAAAGGGGGGTGCTCACTGAGATGTGGGGTTCCCTGAGGTGAAAGGGAGGTGCTCACTGAGATGTGGGGTTCCCTGAGGTGAAAGGGAGGTGCTCACTGAGATGTGGGGGTCCCCTGAGGTGAAGGTGGGGAGCGCACTGAGGTATAGGTTGCCCCAACATGAAGAGGGGTGCTCACTGAGATGTGGAGGTGCTCTGAGATGTGGGGATCCCCTGAGGTGAAGGGGGGGTGCTCACTGAGATGTGGGCATCCCCTGAGATGAAAGGGGGGTGCTGCCTGTGCTGCAGGGTGCCCTGAGGTGAAAGGGGGCGCTCCCCAAGGTTTGGGCCCCCCTGAAGGTGAAGGAGTGGAGAAGTACTCCCTAAAGTGTAATGGGGGGTTCTCTGATATACAGGGATGCCTGAGGCAGAGTCCCCAAGCTGATGGAAGTGGGGTCCCTGAGGAAGGGGGTTTTAACCCTCTTCTCTTGGGCTGGTAGGAAGATGAGAGGGTGAGGACCCTTTTCCATGGGGACAGGGGTCTTTGCCCCTTTCATGCCAGCACTGGAGAGTCAAGGGGGGTTCCCTCTCCCCAAGAGGCTGCTCCTGTGCCCACGGAGATGCTGGATGCAAACTGCAGCTGAGAGTCGCAGCACAGATAACAACCAGATAAATCAGCTTTAAGCTTGGGTAGCTGATGAGGCGGGAACAGCTGGGGTGCCCTCTGCTCTCCCGCTGAATCGGGGTGGAGGATAAAACCTACGGTGAGTTCCGAACACTGCTGAAATGTTCCCTCCCCATCACATCCTTCCTTCGGCTAACTCTGTTTTTCCTGTTTGCTGGTAGTTGGCTTTTGGTTTACTGGGCAACTGTCCCGTGTTTTAATTTTGGAGAGCGTTAGAAGCGAGGTTAAGTGAGGAAGTCTAGGCTGTGCTGGAGGGTTTAGCAATCCGTATCAAACTAAGTCTGTGCCCTTTCCCCTCTTGCATGCAGTGCCTCTTATTTTATGGGTCTAGTCAGCTTAAGCAGTGTGAGGGAGTGGAGTGAATAATTACTTAGCACAGGCATGCTTTTCCATAGAAATTCTCTGAGATCTGAATCTGCATGTGAAGTTTTAGTTTGTTACCTCAGTGCAGTCAATGTTATTAAGAAGTAGACAAGTGATCAGAGTTGAGCTACGTGCTTCCAGGTGTGAAAATGAGGAGTTCCTAAAGAAAAATCAATAGATGCCAACTTGAAATGAAGAGATAACTGCTCGTTGGATAAACATGATTTACCAGATGTCCTCTTAGGGGCAAAGGGAGGGAATGGAAATGGCTCTTGGCCACCAGAGCTGTGCAAGTATTGACCCTAATCTGACAGCAAGTACTTACTCTAAAATGTGGGCCTGTTCTATGTTAATGAACATAAACACGAGCACTACTGTGAGTGAACTTTACAGGGAGCAGTGGATTGTTCAGGAGATCAAGTAAGGCCTTCTCCCTGCTGAATTTTTGGTTTTATTCTTTCCCAGACTTATGCAAGAACCAAGTGAACGCTGCAGGGAGAAGCCTTAGTTATTAGTCATTGGACTTCATTTGTGAAAGTGACACCAAAACACAGTCATTTTTTTCTAGGAGCAGACACTTTTGTAGGAGTTTTGAGGAACAGAAACTGAATCATCAGTTATGTTCCAGTCAAGTAAATATTTAGTTTAATTTCCCTAGGGTGGGCACTGAAGAAATGTTAATTGTAACAAATGTAAGTCTTGGACAAAGTCTGAGGTATTGTTTTGTTGTGTGCTCTGCAAATATAAGGACCATGTGCTGGGGTATCTGTGTGCTGTGTCAGTGCTTGTAATCAAATCAAGAAACTCTGTAACTACAGTCAGATACACTGATAACAAATCATCCTCTTTCACTGCTTTATCTGAGCTTAAACGTCTGTTACTGAATTAGAAGATACTTTACCTTGAAGGGGCTGATCACCCTGGGGATATTTTACTGCAGAATCATGAAAAAGAATGAAAAGTCATTCCAGTCTATTGTACCACTTCTGTAATGCAGAAAATCTGGCTGATCTGAGTGTGGTGCTACATAATGCAAGGTAATTGTTTGCTACCTGCCAGCACAGAAATCAGCTTGGTGATTTGTTTTAGTAGGCAGTTTTCTCTAGAACAAACAATGCTGCGTTTTTTGACTATAAGGACAAGAGTAAGATGGTCTGAGTCACAGCTATAAACCTCCCTAAAGACCAAATTCTCAAATGGGAACTTAAGGTGAGTGCTTTTAATGACTGAAGTGACTTTTTAACGACTGTAATGTGGGTTCAGTTTAGATTTAATTGTTCCAGTGAAATTCGTATTGACTAGAAGACAAAGTTCCTGCTACTGACGCATTTGCAGGAGTGAAAAGTCATGTCCAAAACCTTTTGCCACTGTGACCACGCTTGTGTCAGGCTGACTAACGTATTCTTTAACTTGTTTGTTGGTGACAGGGTGACCTGGCCTAAGAATGCCTTTTGCTGTCGTATTCTGCCTTTTAAGTGGGAGAAATAGAGGATATGGCTGTAGATAAATGCATTTGGTTAAGCATAAAATTCCAATTTGTATCCCTAAGTAATCATGCCAGACCGTCATTTTCTTTTGCTGGAAGAGCAAGTCTAACAGAACTAAAAATGTGTTGTGAAATAATTACACTTTAAAAGCAGGTATTCTTTAGCATTATCTCTTTCTAGTTGCTTGAGGCAAGAAAGCCAGGAATGTCACGATGACTTACTGATTTCTAAATGCTCAAAACTTCTCAGTCCTGTCATAAGCAGTTCAAAGGGATGGGGTGGGGAGTGGGGAAGCCAACCCTTTCAGACTCTCGTATTTCAAATGGAAGAGGTTGGCCAAAAAAAATGCCATCTTAACAGACAGAGCCAGTTATGTTGCAGTCAAATGATCTTTTCAATGTTCCTGTGCTGATTGTCATGTGCGCTTCTCTAGAGGCAGAAAAGTGCATCTTTGTGGGCTCCAAAACCAGCACCTCCAACAAACTTTTCCTTCATGCTAAAATTGAGGAACTTTTACTATCAATTCCACCATGAGACAGAAGCTTTTGATGAACTGTGAGACAGTGTTTGAAGCTTGAACTTGAACTGCAGTACAAACAGCTGTACTGTACAGCACAGGCTGTAGTGCGTGAATAAGGAGTTGTAAGGAAGAAAAGGAGCCCATACATTTTTTTTTTTTCTTAAATGAATGATTTTCAGTCAGTCTGTGGTTTAAGTGTGTCCAATCCCTCTTGTCCACATGACATGAATAATCTATAAGTGTAATTGTGTTTGGTTTTGGGTGAAACAGAGGGGGATCCCTCGGAAATAATGGCTAGAATCATTTTAGAAAATGATCAAAATGTCCCCGTCACTTAATTGTGATAAAGATAGATGACAGAAGAAAAGCGAACAAACCCCAATGTGGATGCCAGTGTAGCAGGCGAGTATAAAGTCGTAAGTGTATTAGCACTTCAGTGACTTGACTGATTTTTAAAATGTCATTTCAGCAGCCACTTGGGAGTGGTTTGACTGTACACCAACTGCAGGGAAAATGCTCATCAGCTGGTTGCATCTCTACCACCATTACTTACTGACTGTAAGCTAGAAAGTTTGGTCTGTTTGTGTTGCTGATTTCCACTGGCTTGATTGAAGATCATCTATTACTTCCAAATTATAGGCAAAAAATGGTAGGTGATGTTTATACTGTACATTAGGCCATTCTGTAATGGCACTGTAGATCACCTCCACCAATATCTGCTTTTTTCCCCAGGAAACTGTTCAACTCTTGGACCTCTATTATTGATGCCTTGATGTACGCGATTTTCTGCTCACTGGAGATGTGTTGGGCAATGGGGAGAAAAAAAGCTAGGTGTTATAGATACTAAGGGATACACTATGAGACGTAAACTGAGTTAGTTCTTTTCCATGAGAGGATTTAGTTCCAGTTCAGTGTCAGTCAGTCGTGTTTCAATATGCCCCATGTAGTCGTGTCCAATGTGCGTTTCCAAGATGAGCTGCTCAAAGACCGTGGATGCGTTATGTGAGAAGGAGTGAGATGTGCTCTGGTGAATATGGACGTGGTGGTAAGAAGGGCAGGAGTAACTTGTTCCACCCTGTGTAGCCATGCTAGACCAAAGTCTACATGACCCAATATCTTCTATATCTTTCAGCTCATCTCTTGTCAGATCATGGAAGTTTCTGTGGAAAGGAGCAGCAATGACCTTTCAGCCACAAACTTCAGAATTTGTGTTTAGGGTGGAGCAAGCAGTGAGACTTCCCAAGAACACTGTAACCTCCGTTCACTTGCAGGCTGGGATTCAGAAAGAAACAGTTGGAGTTTGATGGATTTTTAGGAGCAAAACTTAGAAAAGGTGGCTTGTGTGGCTTCTGTACTAGTTGAACTCTAGGAGCAGTTTAGCTCCATAGCGTGGGAAAGAGTTTTAGGATGATAAGGTCAAGGGGCCTGAACTGGTTCCGTGATGGACCATGTGAGGTTTCTTTGTACTCTGAACTTCAACAAACTGCAGAACATGACATTTGGTTTTACTCAGTGCTGGTACAGACTTGTCAGACTAGATGCATGTTGGCTTTATGAAATACACATTGGCATTTCCATTAGCCAGGTAAAACTATTATGTGGCCAGGATATGTTTTCTTCCATCCTGCCACTGTTCAGACAGTAGGTTATCCCCATCCTAAACCTTTTTGGCAGGAAAAGGTCTTTCATTTTGAAGACTGAAGGTGAAAATCTTGTTTATGAACTGAAAAAGCTTCTATCAACCAAAGTTCTGGAGCAGACCTGTACGTGGTAGGAAGAAAAGCCCCCAAAATCAACTTTGAACATGAATCTACTCTGTAATGTTTACGTTCCATGAACTGATTGAATGTAATAAAGATATTTAATTCAAAGACTGTGGAGGTCTTTGGGGGTTTATAGTCTTATTCCATGTTCATTCCCATAAATAAGTGGGAAGTTGATGACAAAATCTGAATATCTCATTGAGGACCATAGAATTGAAGATTCTGTCCGTTCTGTAAAATTTCTTGTGCAAGAAATTGTTCCACTGAGCTACATTTAAAGAAATCATATATACTAAATGTCTGACAGTCTTTGAGCATCTGGGGTTTTAGTAATTACAGGAGCTTTAATGTACACGCTTCAGAAACTTGCATTGCTGCACTGTTTGAAGCCAGGATGGAAAGGAATGGAAGTCACGAGTGAACTTCAAAGCAAAAGATGTTTTTTTCTTTTGAAAGTACTTCTGGAAAGACCTTTCCAGGAAGAAAAGAAAAAGTACTTCTGGATTGCAGGTACTTCTGAATTCCAATAATAAATAAAAACTTATTTTCAGGAGTTGAAAGTGACAATCCAGTATAATCCAGTACCTTGGGTAAACGTTTAGATACTCAAAGTGATCTGAGTGAGTGGAGGTGAAGCAAAATGAGAAGAATATGGGTGAGTTAGAACAAGGGTAGAATTTCATAGTTACTTTCTTTAAAGATGTATGCACCAACTTGGGTAACGTGACAGAAATAGGTGACTGAAAATGTGCTCACAAATGAGTTTGAGAGATCTTGTGTGTGGGAGAAGTGCTGTATGGGTACGTGTGTTCTAGTTTTTCAGCTAAAACGTGTGAAAAGAGCTTAAAGTAGTTTTATGTAGCTATTGTTTTACATTCCACTGAGTAATACGAAAACAAAGACTGACTCTTAAGTATTTTACTTCCCCTTTCCTACTAAAAATGCTGGGGGAAATCAGAATAGCGGGTGGAAAGTGTCATATTTGAATATTACTTTCACTTCTCCTTGATGTGCACTATCTTTAAAGGCCAAGTGGGAAAGGAAGTGCTGCTCCAGTCAAGCATCACAATGTGAATGTGGACCTAGTGTTCTTAACACATTTGTATCCATGTCTAACGCTTATTAGAGATAATTAGTAGGAAACTTGTTTAAATTACTGTCAAACCATAATCGTAGCCCAGAAGTTTGGATGTTAATCTGGTGCTAGATTATTTTCTCTCTGCAGCGTGTACTTTTTTTCCAAGGAATGCAAGTGTGATTCGCAGACTGGATGATCTATTGATGAGTTAGAGACTGTTCTGTCAGAAAGCTCTAATAAATCAGTTTGGATGCTTTATTCAGGAGGTATGTGGAGGGTTGGGGAATACTCTTAATTGAGTGGAGGAAAGGTCTTGGTAGCTGGTAACTAAGGACTCATTCCTTGTTAATGAAGAGATGCTGCTCTGCCCTTGAATTATCATCCAGTAACATGATAAACATTCATATGCTTCAGGTTATTGATCTGTGGGTGCTGTTTACTTGTGTGACTTGGTACAAGCTTAAAATCAAGTGATTCTTTAAAGTCAAAAGTGCCTTTGCTTTGATTTTTGTTGATGCTTTATTCCATAAGGACCTGTTTACTTTTTTGGGTCCTTCCTTCTTAGCATCATCCTGTTTTCCATTGCATAATTGGTATTCCCAGGTCATTCCCACAGCTAATATGGACTAAAGCTCCCTTGTCCAAGGTGACATTAAGAGGCTTAAGGGACTTCTCTGAACTGCTATAGTGCATTATTAATGAGGTAGAACTTGCGCCCCGATCTTTTCTACCCATGGTGTAATTTGCATGTTGTATGGGAGAAGCAGTTACAGCTTTGGTCTTTCATCTTGCAAGTGAGTAAATATTTAGATGATCTGGGAGGAAAATATCAGTAAGGAGAAATGCTGTTTGTAGCTGCTGCACCTTAAGGGTCTTGGTTAAAGATGGACAGACTGTATATGTAGTTCCTTGTTATTTGTATCGTATATAAACACCTAGCAAGAGGAGCTTTATCTGGCAAGCGGTCAGTGCTTGTAAGATTTTCTTAAGCCCAGTTTAGAGCAATTTTTTAGGGTGTGCTGACAGTTGTTCAGAGTTCAGGTGTTTGCCAGCCTTCTTGGTTTGTCACTCTCGGTGTGGCAGTGGCCATAACCAAACACAGCTGTTCAAACTGTGCACAGAAAGAACTTGGTTTGCTTAAGTCCCTGCGTGGGCTTATGATTTTGCTTTCAAATCCGTCCTGCTAATGTTAAATTTTAAGTAAATTCTATGTTTTGAGACTTGTTTTGTCACACCTAACCAGCTGTTTGTATCCTAAGACTGAATACTGCTGTCTTTTGTACCTGTCCCTATATGTTTTAAATAATGAGCTCTTTCAGTCTTTTTGCGGAGGTGAGCATGAGTTTTGGATGTGGAAAGCAGGATGAGGATGCAGAAGATTAGTGAAGAGTTTGAACACTGTGGGCTTGCGTTGAATATCAGTTTTGATCTTGACTGTTTCATTGGTTCTGAGCTCTAAAATAGCAGTGTAAATTTTCTGTAGGTGTACGTCTGGTACACAAAGAGATTTCTTGCTCCTGTTGAACAGTTACCAGCTGTTTACATCATTACTCTGAGGTTGAACCTGAGTTCTGAGTTGCTCCCTGGTGTAAATTCAGTCATTTAGTGAGAAAAGAGTTTAGTGGGGTAGGTAGTAAGTAAGGGTACAGGGCAGGATAGACCAAAGGACTTAGCCACCTTTTAAGAGTAATATGTATCTTTCTTTTTTTTCAGTGATTATGCAATTAGATATCTTAATTATTTTCTGATACTACTGCTACCATTTTAATTAGCGTTAAAGTAGCAGGTTGTGCCATGGACTGACATATTTTGTTAGATGTAACATGGACTTCACACATTGCATTCTTTAGCTTTGGGTTGAGCTGAGAAAAGACTCTTGCGTTCAGGTAGCTGGAGAATATTTGTATGGGCCATGTCTAATATAGGGATACTCCTTCTTTTAGCTCTCTCGCTTTCTCCCTGTATGAATTAAGGAAGACTCAATGTCTTTTAGACCACATAATCCATTTGCTGACTGTCCTTGTTGAAACTCTCAATGCAATACAGGGGTAGGTGTGGCAGAGTATGGATGATTAGGAAACCTGTATTGAGCCTTAATGTGTTCAAGTGAAGGTTTCACAGGTGTTTTCTGTCTAAAGTGAACCTTTCAAAAACCTTTCAGGCGCTCATAAGTGTAATGGAAAGAAAGCACGTTGATTTAAGGAACTGTAAACTAAAATCCACAATTGCACGTCTGTGAAAACTTCGAGCCCATGTTTGACTGTTCTTGTGGTCATTTATTCTGGGTAAATCACGCTGCACAGATTCAATGTGTCTCATTCCTTGCATCAAATCTTTAGCAGCGTGAGGAAATAAAGTGTTATATGTATCTATGTTGCATCCTCACAGGAAAAAAATGCAGTTACATTCTTACTGTGCATCTTCGAACTGGTTCCAGAAAGTGGCTGAGCCTTAGAAAGGGAAATTAATTCCTGAACTGCTGTTAAATCCCATCCCTGGACATAAGGAAATTGAGATATGAAGAGGGGGTGAAATTATGAGATCCACGAGCAATTCATTGAACTGATGGTGGCTGTGTAGCTTTGATGGTCTTGCTGTCCTCACATAAATTCCTTATGGTACGTCCTACAAAACTGCGTATCAAATGCTTCTGCTTTGCTTTGAAGTGGATCTGGAATCACATGTGATTCTCTTGACTCTGAGCTGTCAGAAGCTGAGCTGTGAAAAACTGATTACAAAACTTATTAAAAAAGAATCTTCCTAGCAAGTGTTTAAAATGGAGTACAAGCATTTTCCTGTCCTTCCTGGGGCTTTAAGTGACAAAACATCTGAACTTCCCACTGTACATTCCTTTGCTATTATAAGCTTTGTGTACTTGACGCAAACCTTCCGTAATGTACCTTTTTTTTTGTAGTCGAGTGTGTTAAATTGGAAAACAAGGCAGCTTGAAAACTTACATAAAATTGAAGCATGAATTCTTGTCTGTCATCTGACTTCCAAGACCTCGTATCACATGGTTGCTACTTAATAGTCAAACTGGTACAGGCAGGCGAAAACAAGTAGTGAAAATCTGAGGAAACAGGAAGTTGTAGTAACGAGGTGTAGAGCTATGATAATAAATAATACAAATGTTGGCCAAATACAGTCCATATTTTGACAGATTTTTTTTTTTTTTGTAGAACATTTATGCTTTTTAAGAATGATAAAAATCCCAGAATCCCAGAATGTCAGGGATTGGAAAGGATGTGGAAAGCTCATCCAGTGCAATCCCTCCATGGAGCAGGAACACCCAGCTGAGGTTCCACAGGAAGGTGTCCAGGCGGGTTTGAATGTCTGCAGAGAAGGAGACTCCACAACCTCCCTGGGCAGCCTGGGCCAGGCTCTGCCACCATCACCAGGAACAAGTTTCTTCTCAAATTTAAGTGGAACCTCCTGTGTTCCAGTTTGTACCCATTGCCCCTTGTCCTATCACTGGTTGTCACCGAGAAGAGCCTGGCTCCATCCTCCTGACACTCACCCTTTCTATATCTGTAAACATGAATGAGTCCCCCCTCAGTCTCCTGTTCTCCAGCTCCAGAGCCCCAGCTCCCTCAGCCTTTCCTCACACGGGAGATGCTCCACTCCCTTCAGCATCTTGGTGGCTGCGCTGGACTCTCTGCAGCAGTTCCCTGTCCTTCTGGAACTGAGGGGCCACAACTGGACACAATATTCCAGGGGTGGTCTCCCCAGGGCAGAGCAGAGGGGCAGGAGAACCTCTCTGACCTACTGACCACCCCCTTCTAACCCACCCCAGGTACCATTGGCCCTCCTGGCCACAAGGGCCCAGTGCTGGCTCATGCTCACCCTGCTGTCCCCAGGACCCCCAGGTCCCTTTCCCCTACACTGCTCTCTAAAAAGTATTCAACCTGATTGCTGTCAGCTACAAAACACAGAGCCTCGTGTTTTCCTGTGACTTAATTATTGCAAATATTCAGAGACCCACATAGCTGACCTTGCAAGCTAAGTCTGTTAAATTGGAATCAGCTCCATTCGCTGTAGTAACGTTTGTGTTGCTAACTAATATTTGCGCCGTGCTTTAATGCTAAAATAGTTGGAAGGATTTTACTGAAATTCTTCCAGAGCTCCTGTGGGTCATAAAACAAACAAACCGGGAAACTCATGTGGAATCCAGGTAAAACCAGAATATGTACCAGCTTGTACAGAGGTCAGAACTGATCCTGACCTGAGAAGAATTTATGGAGTATTTTCCTGCAGAACGATTGGGAAGAGAGCAGAAAATCAGAGGAGGTGTCAAGAAATGAAGATTGTCTTGATGTTTGTATTAAAAACTGATATGTAGGATGCTCCATTAAAGGAGAATTGGTGCTGAAATTGTGATCGGTGTTGAAGTATTTTCTGTGAATTTTAGCTTCAATTGTATGACGTCGTTTCCCACCCTCCTTATGCTGGTTGCACTTTTTTCTTCCCTCCATCCTTTTTACTTACTCTTTGTTGAATCAGAAACTCTCTTTCGAACCCACACGATGCTTTGGGCCTTATGTACATTACTTATACTGAATGTCACTAGAAATGTATGGATGGTGGGGAAAGAGAAAATCTTTTTCCAATCCAGCCACAGATTGATGAAAACCTCTTCCTGGACCGTTTAATTTAAACTTCACTTTGGAAAAGGTATTCAAATTCACTAAGTTCTTTACAAATCAGACGATTCCAACAGAATCTCTGGAACTTGCTTATGCAGTAGGACCGCTGTGATTCTTTTATCTCAGAGTTTTCACCCTCATTCTCCTTTCAGAGAGGGGACTATATAATACCTTGAATGGCTGTAGCTGGAAGAAACTAAACTGCCTGCCTTGCTCCTTTGACACCTTTGCAAATTGATTTAATGTGTCAAACACAAGCCCTATGGGGAGAGACTGAGGGAGCTGGGCTTGTTCAGTCTGGAGAAGAGGAGGCTTAGAGGTGAGCTCAGCACTCTCTAGAACGACCTGAAGGGCAGTTCTAGCCAGGGGGGATTGGGCTCTTCTCCCAGGCAGTCAGCAATAGGACAAGGGGGCAGGGGCTTCAACTCTGCCAGGGGAAATTGAGGCTGGAGATGAGAAAGCAATTCTGTGCAGAGAGAGTGGTCAGCATTGGAATGGCTGCCCAGGGAGGTGCTGGACTCACCGGCCCTGGAGGGTTTGAAACTGAGATTGGCCATGGCACTCAGTGCCATGATCTGGTCAATGGACTGGAGTTGGACCAAGGGTTGGGCTGGATGATCTCTGAGGTCTTTTCCAACCCAGTTGATTCTGTGATTCTGTGAAAGTGCTGGAGTTCCTGCTGGGAGCAAGGATTCATGAATAGTTTTGTTGAAATATTTGGTGCTAAAGAGGGGAAACAATGCAACTGGGAGAGAGGGCAGGAGGTGACAGATGTGGGACAAAAGAGAACAGGCGTCCCCCTTTTTCCCAGCATTAGATCATCTCAGCTGCTAATAAAACGATAGGCTGCATGTAATAGAGAATAAGCGTCGCTGTTGCAAATATTAATGACTTGAGCTTCACAAATTCATACTTGGAGCCTGAACTAGTAAGTGTGGTAGATCAGTAGCAAAAATAGAAAAACAGTGCTTGGCTGTGTTCTCATCTAGCTTGGATATATTTAAATTATTATGTTTTTTCCCAAGGTCATTCGATTCTTGTAAGAGAATAATAAAGTGGTGAAGATGGAAGAGGAGTCAGAACTCTCCATGCTTGGTTTTACTTATTATGTGACCTTGAAGAAATAATGATGAAATTCCAGGAATACTTTAGGCTGTTGTAAGGTAGCCACTGTCCTTCCTACGGTTTCACCAACCATCTAGACCTTATGTTAAGAACATTGCACTTCTCTTTCTCATTTTGACTTATTCCCTTTTCTTGCCCCCACCCCACCTCTGCAGTGATCTGTATGCAGAAAGTGATATTTTAGGGAGAGACAGTAAAAGATGATGGTATGTTGGTGTTGCAGGAACTGAAGCATGAAAAGACTGGGCAGTTTTGGTCCTTAAAACCTCAGAAGACTTGGTAAACTGACAAATTAAGTGATCACCTGATGAAAAAGCAGAGTATTAACAGAGATGTTGAGCAAAATACTTTGTTCTGTAGCAGCCTGACTTGCTTATGGCCTGCGGTGGATCTGAGATTCCCAGAAAGTCATTGAGTGGGAACACCAGATGCATAAAACAGCTGATAGTAGTTCTTCAGAATGATGAAAACAGAGTGCCTTTTTTAAATAAGGAAAAAGACCCTTGACTTTTTAGAGAAACTGGTCATTGCTGAGCATGGCCCGTCTCTGGGAAGCGGGTTTTGTGGCTATTTAGGCACAAGATGTGAAAACTAAAGGTCTTCTCACCTCATCTAAACTTTAGTGCTCAACCTTTCTCTATATCTCTGCAATAGCTGTATGCTTATAACCTGTGAAATCTTTATCTCCAGCGGTTTTAAAATACAAACTACTACTCAGGATTTATTTTAAGGGGAATATAGTGGATCTCTCCTGGTTTTGTAGCCAATTATTTTCAAGGTAGAAGGATGCACTGATTTCTTCCAGGTAGGTCAATTTAGAGTTGCTGTGTAGCAGTTTCTTTTACTCAGTTGCAACTTAAGTCTGGCAATTAAATCTACTGATAACAAGGCCTACCGTGCAATTTCACTGCTCTGTTGTCTTTCTTGGGAAGTGCAAAAGATTAGGAGAATTGTGGTAATCAAAATAACCCCCCTAAAATGAGCTGTTAAACCTGATCTGTGACTCTGCTAAGCAATGATCCAGATACGCCATTGTTCAGGCTGCCTGCATGAAATTCAGTGCTGTTGGAAAAGTTAATTAACCCTTTTAATATCGTTTCTGCTTGAGGGAGCTTACCTAAATCAGTGCTCTGCTGAAAAACAACTTCTTTTCTTCAGTAGGATATCTTATTAAAATGCCTGGTGTAGTGTCTGAGAGTTTCAATACTTTTTTACTGATAAACTGTCAACTGTTTAAGGAGATAGAGGAGAGAATAATCTATACTCATCTGCATATATTGCTTATCTATTTTAAATGAAAGCAGATCCCACTCTATCAGCCTGCACAGCTGGCTTGTTTTATGTGACTCGTGAGGCTACCACAGCACTAATCATGTTTTCTAGCACTTGTATTTTGATTTTTTAAACCGACATTTTTTTTGGAATGGCTGCTCTTAGTTGCACAGCATCTCATCTGCAGGGATCCCTCCTTGCGATGAAGATTTCTTGATACACATTAGCTGCTTGCTCTTTCTATATAAGTATCTCTAATGAGAAGTGGCTGTTTTTCCCCACTTCGTCTAAAAGAAAAAGGAAATGAAAGAACCTGGGATTATTTGCAGCAACTGTATTCAGTGTAAGGAGTCACTTCTGCATAAAAAAAGTTGCTTCTGCAGTTTGAAATGTGCCTATACATCATTGTGAACCCCTTTTCACTTTGCTTATACAAGTGCCAAGCTGTACGTATCTCCGCACATATTATAAGTTATCATTTAAGGGCTCCTGTCTGCCTTTGGCTGCTTTTTGCTTGGCTGCCCACCTCTTCCATCACCCCAGCTGCTTGTATGGCCACACTATGAACCATATTGAGGAACTGATGGGCTGAAACTACTCCAGAAAAAAGCGGGTGGTGGTTCGTTTGCATCCAAATTGGTTCCCTGGTGTGATTTACTGAGCAGCTGCATCAGTTCTTATTGATGGGGGTACAGATGAGGAGGGTGACGCAGCCGGACAATTTAACTCATGCCTGAAAGCTGAACTACAAGACAGTATTTCTTTTTATTGTTCTACATATTCTAACATCTTGAGCAAAAGGTGTGAAACACAGGAGGTAACACTTACTAGAGATATGAAAATTCCCAAAAATAATACTTATTGTTTGTCACAGAACAGCTGCAAGCCCTCGATGAAGAATCTTAGAGCCAATTTGAATTGTCTTTTGGATGCGTCTTCGTGGTCTCCTGGCTAAAGCTAATAAACTTTGGTCAGGAGAGGTTAATTAGCTCTGAATGCTGCCCCTGTAGAGTTCCGAGGAAATCTGAATAATGCAATATAACATCAGCAACAACGTGGTGGGCAAACTGGAAGGTTTATTTTCAGGTTCCAAGTCCCTCTCTGTCGTCTTGACCTCATAGTAAAGAATGTAAATGAGGAAATCGTCTCTGTAATTGGAAACTTGTTAGTTATCAGCTAAATGGACAAATAATGGGAGAGAATGGAGGAGGAGTGACGACTTGGAGGAATAAATAGGCATTCATTACCTGTTACATGTTTAGACCTGAACTGTGTTGTAGTCTCACAGCCCCAAATTTAATGTCCTTCTTCCAACTGGTTTGGGAGAAGTGAGACTTTGGGATAAAATTCCAGACTTTGAAGGTTGCAAAGAAATCACAAACTGTGGAAATAAAGACTCTGCTCTTGTCCAGACGTGCACGTGTAGGTTATGGTGCTCTACAGCTTTTTCCAAGTCTCATATAGTGAGAAATGACACACTTGTATGGCTTTACTGAAGGGCTGCTTCATTGTAATATACTACTTAAATACTACTTACATTTGTATTGAAGTAAGCAAAAAGAGAGAAATGGCACAGAAAATGCTTGAATCGTTTTTATGGCGAGTGCAGTGTTCAAAACGATTTCTTAAGGAATTTTAAGTTGCTCTTAAAAATGGCCAGCAATACTACACAGCTTTAAAGTTAGATTGGGAAATAATATACAAGATCCATGTAGTTCAGTGTTTTGTTTTGTATTTAGAGTGAGACTTAATCTTTCTGTTCACATTCTTGATATAAATTTCTGACAAAATAAGACCACGTTGTTTCACAGTTAAGCAGCTTAGAAGGTTTGGGTTCTTTTAAATATGGTGTTGCATGTATATGTTAAGGTATCTGGACATACCATTTCAGGCTCTGGTCTTAGCTTAGCTCGTAAATAGGCTTTGCAGGAAAGAATCCGCCTGTGGTTTTGAGTCTGTCACATGAACAGAAATTTAATATTCTTCTTACATATTTCTGGGAAGAAACTTAATAAATCACTGAAGTGACATAAAGTGTCTCGTTGTGATTCCAAAACAGCTGATGGCTCCTCAACTCTTGTCAAAAGCCTTTTGGGACAAGCTGCAAACAGAATAGTTGTCTTTTGGTTTCGGAAGCATTTTAAATCTTCTGGTTGATGCTTGAATGTTTCTTTTAAGGTGGATCCAGACTTCCAAATTAACAAGGTTTTCGGAAAAAGAAGTATGCTGTAAAATGAACTTTGTGGTAAAAGGAGGAACTAAAATAGTTGTTTGAGGCTTGGAGATGGTTTGTGGTGATCCAAGAAGGATCGGGAGTCATTTGTCAACACCCCCATGGTGGATGGGTGAGACACTGGTAGGTTGAGAGACTGATTGGGAGAATACTGCAGGATTTGGTGAGAACTTTATGTATTTGAAGTGACAGTTTGAGTGCTGAGTTTGTGGTAGTCTCTTAAGCACAGAATCCCAGAATGTCAGGGGTTGGAAGGGATCTGGAAAGCTCATCCAGTGCAATCCCCCCATGGAGCAGGAACACCCAGCTGAGGTTCCACAGGAAGGTGTCCAGGCGGGTTTGAATGTCTGCACAGAAGGAGACTCCACAACCTCCCTGGGCAGCCTGGGCCAGGCTCTGACACCCTCACCAGGAACAAGTTTCTTCTCATATTTAAGTGGAACCTCCTGTGTTCCAGTTTGCACCCATTGCCCCTTGTCCTATCATTGGTTGTCACTGAGAAGAGCCTGGCTCCATCCTCCTGACACTCCCCCTTTCCATATTGATCCCCATGAATGAGTCCCCCCTCAGTCTCCTGTTCTCCAGCTCCAGAGCCCCAGCTCCCTCAGCCTTTCCTCACACGGGAGATGCTCCACTCCCTTCAGCATCTTGGTGGCTGCGCTGGACTCTCTGCAGCAGTTCCCTGTCCTTCTGGAGCTGAGGGGCCACAACTGGACACAATATTGCAGGGGTGGTCTCCCCAGGGCAGAGCAGAGGGGCAGGAGAACCTCTCTGACCTACTGACCACCCCCTTCTAACCCACCCCAGGTACCATTGGCCTTCCTGGCCACAAGGGCCCAGTGCTGGCTCATGCTCACCCTGCTGTCCCCAGCACCCCCAGGTCCCTTTCCCCTACACTGTTCTCCAACAGCTCCTTCCCCAACTTACACTGGAACCTGGGGTTGTTCCTGCCCAGATCCAGGACTCTACACTTGCCCTTGTTCTGTTTCATTAAATTTTTCCCTGCCTAGTTCTCCAACCTGGGGTTTTCAAAATTAAAATCAGAACCATAGCGACACAATGATTTAAGAGTGACTGGACGGTCCTACAAAATTGCTTTGATAACTAGTTAAATTTTGCAATAAACTAGTAATGAAGAGAAGCTGCTAAATTAATGTATGCTATGATTAAGTTACAAAAGACGTACCCTTCATTAACCAATTGATGTGATCAATGCTTTCTGACCACCTGCAAAACAAGGGGATATTTTTCAGGTTTTACATCCTTCTGCATGACAAGAGGGAGACAGAAGATTGAGTGATACATTGTTTAGAAGCAGAGTGCTTAGTTTATATTTAACTAATAATTAATAGATGTGTTGCAAGTAAGAAACTAAACAATTATAACTAACATTGTCAATTTTTTCTTAGGATAGGTGTATTGTATGTCAAAATTCTCAAAAATTGTCATGAATATGTAATAATTATGTGAATATAAGCAACACAAGAGCATCCAGTCGCTGGAGCGCTTATGGAGGATGATCCCCAGTGTTCCCCAGTGCTGATAAAATACAGAATGCTGCTTAACACTACTAAGTTTGTTTCTTCATTTCAGTAATATTTAGTATTTGTCAAAGACAAAGGGTATAGGATGCTTTGAAGCTGAGAATTTTAGCCACAGCTATTAAAGGTATT
This sequence comes from Patagioenas fasciata, assembly GCF_037038585.1. Taxonomy (NCBI): domain Eukaryota; kingdom Metazoa; phylum Chordata; class Aves; order Columbiformes; family Columbidae; genus Patagioenas; species Patagioenas fasciata. The sequence goes on from NC_092520.1 coordinate 3,482,477, forward strand.
CGGCAGTTGCTTGGTGGTTGATTAAATCTCTTGATTTTTGTTCAAGATACCGTATTGTAGCGAAATAACATAGTGTTGGAGTTGGATGATGTCACTTAAACTCAAGATTTTAATGACATATTCCACTGTATTCAATCCAAGACAAAAGGGTATTTAATTTTGGATATCAGTGGTGCTTAATCTGAGCATGTTAGGTGTTCGTTGTTACTTGTCCAGCCAGTTTCCTATAGCTTTGCCCAATGCTTGTTCGCGCTAGCTTTTTGCCAAAGAAAATTGAGTGTTTGGTGAGAATTTTCTTTTTTGCTTTGGAAATCATTAAAATGCTTTAATAAAAAAAAAACCAAGTTCCATTTCAATCGAAGAAAGGTTTCTAATTAGGTGTTTTTCTCGTTTTTAGCGCCGGCTTCGTCATCTTCGGAATATCGCTGCCCGCAACATAATCAATAAGAATGGTTATCGCCTCTTGGATACGTACTTCACTCTTCACTTGTGCGATAATACCAAGATATACAAAGGTAAACCATGCTTGCTATCAACTCTTTTTACTTGTTAATCATTGAATTCTTGTGTTATGAGGTCTCTGTCCTTTTTTTGCATTGACAGCCTGCTGCCTTATTTGCATCCTGTATACTAACAGTGAAGAAAAAACCTCTTTAATTTTCAGAATTCATAAAATCTTTGAGTTTTAGCAGACAAGGAAGCAAAACAGGTGACAGATCTGTTAGTTTTCCTTAAATCAGCCTCTTTTGGTTGTTGCTCTTCTCTCCCCCCACCAACAACTTAAACTTGAAAACTTTTGACGCTTTAATTGATTTGTGTGAGGGAGAACATTCCGCTCTGTCTATAGCAGTTATTTTACAGTGCAAACCCAAGCATTTACTACTGTCAAAGTGTTCAAAAAATAGAATTGTCAACCAATGACAAGAAGCATCCAGGCATCTGTTCTGCTTTTGAGAACTGTGTTTGCGTGTTGGGTCTTATTTCTCTTCAGTGCTTTGCTTTCCGCTACAATGTGTAGCTCTTCATTGTGCGGAGATGTTATTAAAAATGTATTTTTGTGCTCCTTTTGGTACAATCAACAGTTGGAGCTTTGCAGGTAAATTATTTTTGTCCTAATTTTTATTTTCAGCTGATATGGTTAAACCTTTTTTTAAGGCTGCTCCTTTAGAATGGTAAGAATATATAGCTTGAGCTCGCTCTCTGGATTTTCTTGTTGGTTGACCCTGTAACTGGTGACTATTTCTGCGGTGTTTAGTGCATAGAGCTGTGCTGCACTCCATCAAAACTTTATCCTTTGACTCCAAGGGACTGAGACATTGTACAGAAATCTGTATTTCACCTTCCAGAGCTGTCTACCTAAAGTCTTTAAGCTCTTATTTTGGCTGGGAAAGCCACAGCCTGTGGTGTCAGCAGTTGCATATTTCCATTTAAATACAGGGTTCCTGGCACCTCAGTGAGGTGATTTGGCCATTCATTTTCTAATAATCTGGAACAGGTCACCCTTGCTCTTCAGGAAAGCAGAGCAATTAGTTTACTTGCGCTGTGCTCCTCCAGGCAGATGTTCTGTGACAAACCAGGCACTTTGCAGACCTCATCCCAATATTGCAAAGCACTGGGGCACACTTTATTTTTCCTTCAGAAATAAAGGCCTCAGTAAATCTTGAGGATTATCTTGGGTATGAAGACGAAATGCTGAATTGAAATAATTACTTCTAATAATAAAGTGTGAATGAGTGCTTTTAGTCAACAGCCTGACTGCATTTTCAAGTCTTTCTCATGGATCTGTGACTGATAAACTAGAACCACTTGTATTTATCTTTCACGAGTGTTGCTTATTTTAGCTTTTTCTATTTCAAATACTAAGATTTGTATCAATGTTTAAGCTAATCTAAAGATGTTTTTACTCATTTTTCTTTAGAATTTTATAAGAGCGAGGTGATCAAGAATTCTTTGGTAAGTTATTTCTGTATGGAAAAACCTTTCCCTTTGAAAATACCGTATTTACTGCAGTATACTGACTTCCGTGCTCAATACCATAATTGTTAGATGTGTATTTCTACTCTTCAGTTCTGCCAGGAGCATCACACCACATTCTTCTCCTCCTTTTAAGGTTCTTTTCAGAAGGGTTGGAATAGCGAGTTATTGAATAGCAGAAGTGCACGTTCGTTTTAACAGCTGTGGATCAATGGTAGTAGTTCTGCAGCCACTCTTAGCGTAGGGCATTTTAATGTGAATAAGCTTTACAATATAAACCATTTCTAAATATAGAGAACACCAGGTAGGCAAAGTTATGTTAGCTGGGTTTTTACTGGTTTAACTTTGTTCACTGTCTGAGAATTGTACTTTTTTTCTGTTCTTGCTGGTGTTAGCAACAGAAATAGCTGCTTTTATTTAAATGTCTGCTAATTCCCTGTTCAAGGGGACCTTCTATGTTACTTTGCTGGGTGTACAGATTGATTAGAAGCTCATGCTCTGTAGTTAAGCAACCTTGGTGTAGAAGCAGAAGCTCTGCTTGCAACAGCCCAGATTAAAGGGAGAGTCAAATGGTGTTGCAGACTATACCACTGATTTATTTGAACATATTTTTGTTGCATAGGTGAGCATTAAGGAATGTATACCTGCATATATAAAGACGGATATTCTTTGAAGAGCTAATAGCTTTAAGAAACTAGAGTTTGAAAATGTTTTAGAGTTTCTAAACCACAGAATCCCGGAATGTCAGGGGTTGGAAGGGACCTGGAAAGCTCATCCAGTGCAATCCCCCCAAGGGGCAGGAACACCCAGCTGAGGTTCCACAGGAAGGTGTCCAGGCGGGTTTGAATGTCTGCAGAGAAGGAGACTCCACAACCTCCCTGGGCAGCCTGGGCCAGGCTCTGGCACCATCACCCCAAACAAGTTTCTTCTCAAATTTAAGTGGAACCTCTTGTGTTCCAGTTTGTACCTGTTACCCCTTGTCCTACCATTGGTTGTCACCAAGAAGAGCCTGGCTCCATCCTCCTGACACTCACCCTTTCTATATCTGTAAAGATGAATGAGGTCACCCCTCAGTCTCCTCTTCTCCAGCTCCAGAGCCCCAGCTCCCTCAGCCTTTCCTCACACGGGAGATGCTCCACTCCCTTCAGCATCTTGGTGGCTGCACTGGACTCTCTGCAGCAGTTCCCTGTCCTTCTGGAACTGAGGGGCCACAACTGGACACAATATTGCAGGTGTGGTCTCCCCAGGGCAGAGCAGAGGGGCAGGAGAACCTCTCTGACCTACTGACCACCCCCTTCTAACCCACCCCAGGTACCATTGGCCTTCCTGGCCACAAGGGCCCAGTGCTGGCTCATGCTCACCCTGCTGTCCCCAGGACCGCTAGGTCCCTTTCCCCTACACTGCTCTCCAACAGGTCATTCCCCAACTTATATTGGAACCTGGAACATTGCACTTCAGACCAGAACTGAACCGTATATTACAACTGAGGAGGGATAGGTCTCTTTGTGGGAGCTGGATGTTGCTGATGTTGGGTGAGGGAGTTTAAAAACCTGCTAAACAGACTTTTTAATGCCTGCATTAATAAGGTAGAACTGCACCTTTTATAGCACACTGGGCTATAAATGCTTTGAAAAACCTTCTGAATGGAGGAGAAGCTGTTGGTATCCTCAAGGCTGTTAACTGGTCCGAGAGACAAGTTCTTCGAAAGGTTTGGGTTGAAGGGACCTTCCAAGCTCCCCCAGTGCCACCCCTGCCATGAGCAGGGACATCTTCACCAGCTCATGTTGCTCAGAGCCCCGTGCAGCCTGGCCTGGGTTGTCTCCAGGGCTGGTTCATCCACCACCTCTCCATTCCAGGGTCTCACCACCCTCATGGGGAATAATTTCTTCCTTATATCTAACCTAAATCTCCCCTCCTTCAGTGTAAAACCATTACACCTTGTCCTATCAATACATGCCTTTGTAAAAAGTCCCCCTCCAACTCTTTTGTAGGTCCCCTTTAGGCACTGGACGACTGGTATAAGGTTCCTTGAGACTTTTGGATGTTGAGTTCTGCCTAAATCAATTCTAAATCAGGAAGAGGAATAACAAAAAGGGAATTTAACCAAAGGAAATACGCAATGGAATGACAAAAATCTAAATAAAAGATGTGCTGAGGAAATTCCCTACATAGTCTGTGGATATCTTAACGACGTGGTGTTTTTGTGCCTGAATAGCTACCAAATATCCCTTTTCCTAAGGAAAACTCAGTTAATCTATTCCTTCTGTATTACTTACTGGGTAACTATTTGCCTCCCTTCTTTTCAGGGGTATCTTCTTCTAAACTGCCTAATACCAGTTCAGAGATGCTTGGCTTCTTCCAAACTGCTTAAGCACTAGAATGAAAGGCTCATTCTCACATGAGATGGTGGGTTCCTACCTTTTGCTTTTATTTTGGAGGAGCTCCCATTTCTGTATGCAAGAGAGAGGGAAATATATATATAAAATACTTATGTCTGCATTTGGACACTCTGCTGTTTAAGGCCTGCAGAAGTCCAAAAGCTGGTATCTGGCTCTTGGCACTAGTAACATTGGATTGACTTGGTGGGCGCAGACTTTTGAGCATGGCCTGTTGTGTCAGGACAAGGGGTGATGGTTTTAAACTAAAAGAGGAAGATTCAGGCCAGACATAAGGAGAAAATTGTTGGCCCTGAGGGTGGTGAGAGCCTGGCCCAGGTTGGTCAAAGAGGTGGGGGATGAACCATCCCTGGAGACATCCCAGGCCAGGCTGGACGGGGCTCTGAGCAACCTGAGCTGGTGAAGATGTCCCTGCTCATGGCAGGGGTGGCACTGGATGAGCTGTGAAGGTCCCTTCAACCCAAACCATTCTATGACTCTGTGACTTGGTTTGGTTGCAGCTCGGGCCAATTAAAACAGTTCCCAAACATCCTTAGTTGAGATGTTATCAGAGGTGAGTCCAAGTTCTTGGAAAGCCTTTATTTGCAAATCACAGTTTTAATGGAATAAATTGTTGAGGTTGAGCTGAACGTGTGCTGCTTCTGTAAAGCCGAGAGGCAAGTCTGATCTCTTAGAGTGATGAGGAGCTCTTAGTGACAACGTTTGCGGATTGCCATCAGCATCAGTCAAAGAGGAGAAGAATGTGAACAAACCTCTTAATAAATTACGCAAACTTAATTACTGGGAAATAGATGAGTGTTTTAAACTTAACTTTTGCAATGTAAGCTATACTCTAGCTTTCAGAATCAGAGTTCTAACTTGGAAAAGGACGTTACTTCCACTTTTAAAGTTCCTGATTTGCCTGAACTGAATTAGTATATTCTGAAGTAAATTCTTCAACATCTTGTAATGGAAGCAAGCAGAGACCACTTTGAGTTTCTGAAGTACTTTACAGCATGTGTTTTTTAACCCAGGAATTCTCTTCAGGAAACAGAATAAGGAAGCAGTAGAACACGTTGATGACATTCTTTGGGACATGGTTTAGTGCTAGAGTGAGGTTATGATTGGACTTGATGATCCTGAGGGTCTCTTCCAACCTAAATGATTCTGTGACTCCAACTCTATGTAAACCTTGAAATGGCTTGTTTTCATTATTCTTAAGTTTTTTCTAATTTACTGCTTTCTGAATTGTGAATTTAAGGATTACTCTCAGCTTGTCTGAGTTGTTTTTATCTCTCTTTGAATACCTACAGAATCCGACATGGAGGAGTCTGGACTTTGGAATAATGCCTGATCGTCTCGATACCTCTGTCTCTTGTTTTGTCGTGAGGATCTGGGGTGGCAAGAAGGAGCATTTCCAGCTTCTGATTGAATGGAAAGTCAACCTAGATGGGTTAAAGTACTTGGGCCAGCAGGTAATGTGAAAACAGTATGTTTTTTTTCCTCAAGTTTTTACTTGAAGCAAAACATCTGGATGAACAAATATATGTAACACTAAGGAAATTAATACGTTGGTAGGTGGGATGTATTTTCAAATTTCATTGCAGAGATCGGTGTTCATTTCAGAACTTTGTCTTGCTGAATATTTGAATTTACCGTTGTTAACTCTTAAATAGCATTTAGTGCTTTAAATTGTAACACCTTGATTCAAGGAAATAGCGGTTTGATTGTGCATGTAGTCAAATGAACATAGATCTTACTGTTTATGTATATTACAGTTTTAATCCATTCTCACTAATGACATCCCATCAAAGGTCTTCAGTCCAAGGAGTTTACTCTGTAAGGTCTGTTTTAATTCTGCTATTTGTCTCTCACTAGTTGCCTTTTGAAGGAGGGGAAAAGTGAGGTGTTTTCTGTATTGTGGAGCTTATTGTAAAAGTGATTCGAAAAGAATCCCATATGACATAAATAATAAAAACACCAAAAAAATATGGTGCTTTTTGGATCAAATGGGTGGTCTCCATTCCAATGCACACTTTTTTTTCTTTATTAATTGACAAGATCTATTTAGAACAGATCATAGTTTCTTTCTTTCTTTAGCCCTGAATGATTTTTTCTTTTAATTGGGATATTTCAAGTCTGGGATGGAAGTTTAATAGGGCAGGAGTTCTCTGGTTTCACATGGTGTATTGTTCCTGGCCAGCAACCCCTGCACTGATGGACTGAGAGAGAGTCAGAGAAGAAGTAGTAGTGAGGAAAAACTTGGGGGTTGAGATAAAAACAGTTTAAAAACTGAAAATAAAAATGTCTTTTTAAAAAAGCCAGGGGGAAAAATAACACAATTCGTGCAAAGGTAGTTGCTCACCACCTCCCACCAGCAGACTGATGCCCAGCTAGTTCCCAAGCAACAGCTGTCTTTCAAAGAATATGCCCTGGTTTTTACTGCTAAGCATGATGTTATCATAGAATCACAGAATGATTTGGGTTGGAAGGACCTTCCAAGCTCATCCAGTGCCACCCCTACCATGAGCAGGGACATCTTCACCAGCTCAGGTTGCTCAGAGCCCCATCCAGCCTGGCCTGGGATGTCTCCAGGGATGGGGCATCCAGCACCTCTCTGGACAACCTGGACCAGGCTCTCACCACCCTCAGGGACAACAATTTCTTCCTCATGTCTGGCCTGACTCTCCCCTCTTTTCATTTAAAACCATCACCCCTTGTCCTATCACAACAGACCATGCTCAAAAGTCTGTCCCTGTCTTTCTTCTTGGACCCTCTTAAGTCTGGAAAGGCCACACTAAGGTCTCCCCGGAGCTTCTGTTCTCCAGCTGAACACCCCAGCTCTCTCAGCCTGTCCTCCCAGCAGAGCTGTTCCAGCCTCGCATCATTCCTGGGGCTCCTCTGGCCCCTCTCCAGCAGGTCCATGTGTGTCCTGTGCTGAGGACCCAGAGCTGGACCAGCACTGCAGGGGGGTCTCACCAGAGCGGAGCAGAGGGGCAGAATCCCCTCCCTCCACCTGCTGCTCATGCTGCTGGGGATGTGGCCCTGGGTGGGTTTCTGGGCTGCAAGCGCACGTTTCTGGCTCATATTTTATTTGAAATAATGTTCTTTATGTTAATAGCAGGATATTAGCTTTATTCCTGAACACTAATTTTCTGTCTCCTGTGACCACGAAAGCCTAATTTTGCTTATCACTTTAGGTAATATCATGTGAAAGCTGATTACTCTTGAGAATTCTCTCTCTGAGTTTCCTTGCCTCTTAGTTTTCCTTTTTCAGCTGGAAATGCAACAATAGGAAGGATGCTCTGGCCAGTGTTTCTGATTTCAAGATAGAATGACTGAACATACTCAGTGCCTCTTATTAAATCTGTGAAGCAAATGCTTTTTTGATGGTTTAATTCAGTTTTCTCTTAAGTTTCATGTGCTTCTAGAATTACAGGTGCTGAAAAACTGAATTTGACCATCCAACAGAACACTTTATACTTGTTTGTAGGGTAAAGTTCTAGTAAGCTGACCGTAAAATGATTTGTTCTCTTCTTACAGATACACGCAAGGAACCCAAATGAGATTATTTTTGGCCTCAATGATGGTTATTACGGAGCTTCATTTGAACAGAAGGTAAGGGTGGCTTGTGTTTGTTCTGGCTTGTTAGTACTGGTGACAAGCTGAAATCCAACTTCTTAACTTCAATTTTCACACTTGGATGCTTAGAACATTAAAATACTTCATTTTGAGAAGACATGACATGATGAATAAGAACTGTTATCTTGCTCTGTTGCATGGATAGCTGAGCTGTTTTGGGAGGACTTAGAGCGTAGCGTTTTAAGTCCAAAAAAAGGCCTGGGTACTGAAAATAAGCTTTGACTTCATTCTTTGAGGCAAACTCTTCGTTCAAACGTAGAACATTTTGAAAATGGTATGGCTGATAAGACTGATTTTTCATATCAAATACAAAAACACATTAAGTTTTGCTTCTAATTTTTAAAACCAGAATTTGTTCTTTACGTATGAGAAGCTTATTAATTTACTCTGTGTTGCAACTATTTCACCCCATGCTTTTTTACCAAGGCTTTGCTGTGTTATTTATACTTGTCCAAACAACATTTGACTGCAGCCTGGTTAATTAATCAACAACAGGAGTAGCTGTTTGTATGTGGGGAGAGTGGAGCAAGGGACAGGGTGGCCCTGTATGCAAAACACCATGCAAACCTCCAACCTATCTTAATGATTTTGATGGTTCTTCAAATTTTGGGTAGTTTAGTACACAGCTCAGACTCTGCTTCCTGCTGCTGTTAACTCAGTTTTCCCGATGCAGGATGGTATTCTAGGGTTTTGTGATTAATTTTTGTGATTAATATTATGAAGATTAATAGTCTGGGCCTGAATTCAACGATGGCAATGCTTCCCTGGTTTATTGTCAGGACTTGCTTCCTAGGTCATAACGTCTAAAAGTATATCTCAGTTTGGGTTCTTGCGCACATTTTGTAGCTAAATTACAAACACAGTCACAAATAATCTCATTTGTCCTTCCCTACAATTTATTCAGTTCTTGAAACTGGGAGAAGTGGCTGACACGCCAGAGGCTGTGCTGCCATCAGAGACCTGGACAGGCTGGAGAGTTGGGCGGGGAGAAATGGAATGAACTAGAACAAGGGCAAGTGTAGAGTCTTGGATCTGGGCAGGAACAACCCCAGGTTCCTGTATAAGTTGGGGAAGGAGCTGTTGGAGAGCAGTGTAGGGGAAAGGGACCTGGGGGTGCTGGGGCCAGCAGGGTGAGCATGAGCCAGCACTGGGCCCTTGTGGCCAGGAAGGCCAATGGTACCTGGGGTGGGTTAGAAGGGGGTGGTCAGTAGGTCAGAGAGGTTCTCCTGCCCCTCTGCTCTGCCCTGGGGAGACCACCCCTGGAATATTGTGTCCAGTTGTGGCCCCTCAGTTCCAGAAGGACAGGGAACTGCTGGAGAGAGTCCAGCGCAGCCACCAAGATGCTGAAGGGAGTGGAGCATCTCCCGTGTGAGGAAAGGCTGAGGGAGCTGGGGCTCTGGAGCTGGAGAAGAGGAGACTGAGGGGTGACCTCATTCATGTTTACAGATATATAAAGGGTGAGTGTCAGGAGGATGGAGCCAGGCTCTTCCCGGTGACAACCAATGATAGGACAAGGGGTAATGGGTTCAAACTGGAACACAAAAGGTTCCACTTAAATATGAGAAGAAACTTGTTCCTGGTGAGGGTGGCAGAGCCTGGCCCAGGCTGCCCAGGGAGGTTGTGGAGTCTCCTTCTCTGCAGACATTCAAACCCGCCTGGACACCTTCCTGTGGAACCTCAGCTGGGTGTTCCTGCTCCATGGGGGGATTGCACTGGATGAGCTTTCCAGGTCCCTTCCAGCCCCTGACATTCTGGGATTCTGGGATTCTTTCCAGCTGCAAGAGCTAGACATTTATTTTGTCACCTGGCTCCGTAGTTTCCAAGTGCTTTCTTTGTCAGTTTCTTGACCTAAATCTCTTTTTTTTTTTTCTTTTTTACAGTACATATTTCTTGTATTTCAGTGACTTGTCTGACATTCAAGCCCAACTCGTTGGCACAATAACCCTCAGCAGCTCTTTACAACTAAGGGGTATTTCTGCTCTTACTTGGTCTTGCTTTAGAATATCCAGCACTGACAGGAAAATTACAAATATTATACAGCCCCACTTTGGTGGTTATATTAAATATTATTTATGAAGTGCCGCCTGAAATCTTCTGTAGGAAGGGATTTTTGGTGTCAAATGTGCAGCTCCGATCCAGTGGAAAAGGCAACACGATACCTTTTCTGCTTGGTTTTGGGTTTTTTTGTAATCCCTTGAGGTGCTTTTTTCTTTGTGGTGGTGTGTCTTTGTAATCCTTGAAGATATCCTAGTCATAAACCTCAATTTTCGAGATCATTCATGAATGGAATGGCAGTTTTCATTTCTTTGCACTGACACGAGTTTGGTGACGATACCAAACTGGGAGGACGCGCTGACACAGCAGAGGCTGCGCTGCCATCCAGAGAGACCTGGACAGGCTGGACTGGGCAGAGAAGAACCTGATGAAGTTCAACAAGGGCAAGTGTAGGAGGGACAACCCCAGGCACCGGTACAGGTTGGGGTTGAGCTGCTGGAGAACAGCTTTGCAGAGAAGGACCTGGGAGTTCTGGTCAACAACAGGTTGACCATAAGTCAACAATGTGCCTCATGGCCAAGAGGTCAATGGTACCTGGGGTGTGTGAGGAAGAGTGTGAGCAGCAGGTCAAGGGAGATTCCTCCCCCTCTGCTCTGCCCTGGTGAGGCTGAATCTGGAGTTCTGCATCCAGTTCTGGGCTCCCCAGTTTAAGAAGGGCAAGGAATTACCGAAGAGAGTCCAGTGGAGGGACACAAAGATGCTGAGGGGTCTGATGAGGAGAGACAGAGAGCTGGGGCTGTTCAGCCTCAAGAGGAGAAACTGAGAGGGAATCTCATCTATGTTTATAAGTATTTCCACGGTGAGTGTCCAGAAGATGGACCAGACTCTGTTCAGTGGTGCCCAATGACAGGATGAGGAGTAACAGGCACAGACTGAAACACAGGAGGTTCCATCTGAATATGAGGAGAAACTTCTTTATTGTGAGGTGCCAGAGCTTGGACCAGGCTGCTCAGAGAGGCTGTGGAGTCTCCTTCTCTGGAGACATTCAAACCCACCTGGACACCTTCCTGTGTGATCTGCTCTGGTGACCCTGCTTTAGCAGGTGGGTTGGACTGGATGAACTCCAGAAGTCCCTTCAACCCCAACCGTCCTGTGATTCTGGGACACATGCAACCTTGTATGAAAACAGATGCTTATGAATATCATTCTAAAAGTCTAATGAAAACCTTGTCCACAAAGACACTCAAACCAATTTCAGAAGTGTCCTCTGGTTTTGCACATCTCAGTATGGACAAAATTATGGTACTCTTATTTTTTGTTTTTCCCATCGCTCCAAATAACCCTTGTTACTTCAATAATTATTTGGACTACAAATTAAATTGCCAAAGTAGATTTATGGAGTGTTACAATCAAGTTTAATACACTTTATTAGCATATTAAACGTCTTTGTCATTAATGAAGACCACTTATGAGCCAAAATAAGAAAACTGTTGGAAACTGACTAAATGATTCTGATGATATTTCATGAACTCAAGAGTTTTAAAACACATTGTTGTTGTTCTGGGCATTGCTTGATCCATCTGGAACTAAATGCAAATTCCCATTTTCCTGTGTTAAAAGGGGTGGGAACCTGAAAGTTCCTGTAGCAGAATAAACTCAATTAGTACAAGAACATTAAGGACTGTCACAACTATTTTTATTGATGAAAAATGTAGAGTTCTTGATTAAATGAGTATCTCCATGGTGAACAAAATCAGCAAGAGCAACATGCTCACATAGGAATATTCTAATTGCTAAGTTTTTAATTTAAAAATTAAAGCACTGGAAAGTTACAGCTTCACTGCATAATGTACTTTAGCTGCTGTTTTAAAACCTTCAAGCCCACTTAGTATAAAGTAACCTTCAAAATGCAGGTTTATGCTCCAAATACTTGCTTTGCAGGAAGCTCCTGTCCTATAAAGGAGCAAAGCAGAAAACTTACTGGTGGAGAAATTCTAGGTAAGCAAGGCAATTAGAGTTTAATCTTCACAGAATCACACAGAATCACAGAACGGACTGGATTGGAAAAGACCTCAGAGATCATCCAGTCCAAGCCTTGGTCCAACTCCAGTCCATTGACCAGATCATGGCACTAAGTACCATGGCCAATCTCAGTTTCAAAACCTCCAGGGCCGGTGAGTCCAGCACCTCCCTGGGCAGCCATTCCAATGCTGACCACTCTCTCTGCACAGAATTGCTTTCTCATCTCCAGCCTCAATTTCCCCTGGCAGAGTTGAAGCCCATGCCCCCTTGTCCTATTGCTGAGTGCCTGGGAGAAGAGCCCAATCCCCCCTGGCTAGAACTGCCCTTCAGGTCGTTCTAGAGAGTGCTGAGCTCACCTCTAAGCCTCCTCTGCTCCAGACTGAACAAGCCCAGCTCCCTCAGCCTCTCCCCATGGGGCTTGTGTTCAAGTCCCTTCCCCAGTCTTGTTGCTCTTCTCTGGACCCGCTCCAGCACTTCAATCTCTTTCCTGAGCTGAGGGGCCCAGAACTGAACACAATACTCCAGGTGTGGCCTCCCCAATGCAGAGCACAGGGGAAGGATCACTGCCCTTGTCCTTCTGACCACGCTGGTTTGGCTACAGGACAGGACACCATTGACCTTCTTGGCCACCTGGGCACACTGTTGGCTCCTGTTGAGCTTCCTGTCCATTAGTACCCTTAGGTATTTAGAATTTTACCTTTCTTCTATCTATCCAGCAGTAACTTGGCTGTTGCTGATGAAAAAATTGACCATTTTTGTTGGGTAATATTCAAGTTACGGTTTTGTTGCTGCAATGGATACTTTGCTTAAGGCAAGAAAAAAGTTGGGAAATAAGGTTTCAAAAGCCTTTGTGTGTTCCTTTGAGCCCTGAACGGTGTTACTGCTTTACTGTGGGTATCTGACAGTGCTCATGTAATAGTTGAAATATTTTCAGCTTTTTTTCTCCGTTATACGTGCTGCCAATATAGCTGCTTTGTTCTTAACCACATTTGGCTTTCACATAATTGTACATCCAGCTTCTGTTTTTGTCCAAGTTTTATTCTTATTAATTTGTAGTAAATTATGCGGCAATTCTGCTCGAAGATTTCAGCAGGATTCTGCTTCTTTCATCACAACCATGTCCAGTTTATTTTCCTGTTTCCTTTTTGGCATGGGACTACTGAAGCATTTGTTTCCTCTCTTAATTTCTAATAATCATACACTGAAACTCTACTTGAATTTGTTTGAACTGGATCAATATTGGAATAAGATAGATGCGAGCTTCTGAGATTTAGTTTTGTTCATTTTTTGAAGCTGTCAACCTGGACTTAAAAGATTCCAAATCCTTTCGCAGTTTTCTGGATCTACTTGGTTTTGTCGGAGACTGCAGGTTTGTGTTTGTCGTGGGTTTTGATTGTGGGATGACAATAAAACCGTGGCAGATGTATTGTTAACCTCCTCTTCCCCCTTCAGCCCCTCTCTCTCCCCTCTTCCCACTGAGGACAGGTGACTGGGAGGGAAGAAGGACACAGAATCCCAGAATGTCAGGGATGGGAAGGGACCTGGAAAGCTCATCCAGTGCAATCCCCCCATGGAGCAGGAACACCCAGCTGAGGTTCCACAGGAAGGTGTCCAGGCGGGTTTGAATGTCTGCAGAGAAGGAGACTCCACAACCTCCCTGGGCAGCCTGGGCCAGGCTCTGACACCCTCACTGAGAAGAAGTTTCTTCTCAAATTTAAGTGGAACCTCTTGTGTTCCAGTTTGTACCCATTACCCCTTGTCCTATCACTGGTTGTCACTGAGAAGAGCCTGGCTCCATCCTCCTGACACTCACCCTTTCTATATCTGTAAACATGAATGAGGTCACCCCTCAGTCTCCTCTTCTCCAGCTCCAGAGCCCCAGCTCCCTCAGCCTTTCCTCACACGGGAGATGCTCTGCTCCCTTCAGCATCTTGGTGGCTGCACTGGACTCTCTCCAGCAGTTCCCTGTCCTTCTGGAGCTGAGGGGCCACAACTGCACACAATATTCCAGGGGTGGTCTCCCCAGGGCAGAGCAGAGGGGCAGGAGAACCTCTCTGACCTACTGACCACCCCCTTCTAACCCACCCCAGGTACCATTGGCCTTCCTGGCCACAAGGGCCCAGTGCTGGCTCATGCTCACCCTGCTGGCCCCAGGACCCCCAGCTCCCTTTCCCCTACACTGCTCTCCAACAGCTCCTTCCCCAACTTACACTGGAACCTGGGGTTGTTCCTGCCCAGATCCAAGACTCTACACTTGCCCTTGTTCCAGTTCATTGATTTTTTGGGGGGGTGTGTTTATAGATGCAGGTGCCTTTATCTCCTAAGTGCTGTGACAGACAAGTAGATAAACTCCCCTTTCACAGGGCAAACTTATTTAATAACCAACGTTCTGCAAGTTTCTTCAGGGTAGAACAATTTGTATAAACCACTTGATGTCTGACTCTTTGAGAATTTCCTTTCAACACGCTGCAGTACGGGGAAAAAGGAAAAGGCTAAAACATATTGCTGCTCCAAATTCTTCCCTTCCTGCAATTAGTTACTGTAGGCCACTCATTCTCTGGAAAACTTTGCACTTTGCTTTCTGACGACAACATTTCTTGAAACAAATCAACTTCGTGGTGTAAAATGTGACGCTGGTAGTTGTGCATTTTTTTTTCCCACCATCTTCATTCATTCAGAAATTAAAGTATTTGTATTTGGGCGTTTGTACATATGGATTTCAGCATTTAGGACTTCACATCTTGAGAATGGAAATGAGGAGCTCAGGCAGCTGCTGATATGATGCCTCTGTTGCAATATAACGTATAATGTAGTGTATAGATCTCACAGTTATTTAGCTGGAACCTTATTTTTGTGGGAAAGGGATGTCTGCTGCATGGCCCGTAGCTAAGAGAGTTGTGTTAGTTCGTGTGTAACTCTGCATTTCAGCATCTTCTATATGGAATGAGCCTGTTGAGACAGGAAAGAATATATAGATGGGGGTTGTGGTACTTGGAGTGTCACTGTTGGAAAATCAACTGATCATGTGGACCACATGGGGCTGCTTTGTACACTAAAATAAATACGTTTTTCCTACAATCCATAAAGTTTCTGGATGGTTTGACCTACTTAGCATTTGTTTTATCATGTGAAGAAACATTTCTGAGTTTGTGGCGTTTCTAGGAATGACTGTAACTCTGCTTAACATGGAAAAGTTTGGTATTTGACTTTTACAATGTGAAGAATTGCTGGTTTTCTGTTAGTTTTGATGCAGAATGTCCACTTAGGTCTCTGAAGAATGACAGGAGTTTTCTTTGTAGCTCCCAGAAACCTATTCACATCATTCAAAACTGAGGCGGCTTTGATCTTTTAAAGGGATTACAGCGTGGATAAAGCACAGAGCTTTATCTCGTGGTCTTGTGCATCTTGGGCACGTTACTGAATGGGCTCTCAGTTCTGAACCTGAAGACTGGCAGGACTGTAAATTGTATCCTTCAGTATTTCTGTGCAAAAAATTGGTGCTGATAAAGCTCAAGAAAACACACTCTGTGCCTAGAAGAGAGAGAAGGTGATAGGTTATTAAAGTATTTCTAGGTAAGTGCTGCTGTAGGCCAGGCTTGAACTTGGTGTTATTGCTGCCTTAAATTCTTTTCACCTACCGTACATAAAACTGTTTGAAGACAGATTTAAAATACATTAAATGCAAGATCATTTGTTCTCCTACCAAAAGTGCGTGCTTTTAGTCGAGATGAAAAATTTTTTGTGTCTTAAATGAATCTCCTTTCTTTGCCTTAAGGATCACTCAGGTACCCTGAAGAACAGTCTCCTCCAGGTGGATCAGAACTGTGTTCGTAACTCTTACGATGTCTTCTCTTTGCTTAGGTAAGGTTTTTTTGAGAATTTTCTTGTACTTTAGCTGTGTTCTATGTAGCTACTGTCATTTCTTCAGTGTGTGTTGAAGGAACCTTTAAAAATATTAAAAAAAACCCTTTCTGGACTGGAATGTACAAAGGAGATATCTCGGTAGTGCTAATTTACTGCTGGTAGCAAGGAGATGGGCCTTGACAACATTACAGAATCCCAGAATGTCAGGGATTGGAAGGGACCTGGAAAGCTCATCCAGTGCAATCCCCCCATGGAGCAGGAACACCCAGCTGAGGTTCCACAGGAAGGTGTCCAGGCGGGTTTGAATGTCTGCAGAGAAGGAGACTCCACAACCTCCCTGGGCAGCCTGGGCCAGGCTCTGACACCCTCATCATGAAGAAGTTTCTTCTCAAATTTAAGTAGAACCTCTTGTGTTCCAGTTTGTACCCATTGCCCCTTGTCCTATCATTGGTTGTCACCAAGAAGAGCCTGGCTCCGTCCTCCTGACACTCACCCTTTATATATCTGTAACCATGAATGAGGTCACCCCTCAGTCTCCTCTTCTCCAGCTCCGGAGTCCCAGCTCCCTCAGCCTTTCTTCATGAGGGAGATGCTCCACTCCCTTCAGCATCTTGGTGGCTGCGCTGGACTCTCTCCAGCAGTTCCCTGTCCTTCTAGAACTGAGGGGCCACAACTGGACACAATATTCCAGGGGTGGTCTCCCCAGGGCAGAGCAGAGGGGCAGGAGAACCTCTCTGACCTACTGACCACCCCCTTCTAACCCACCCCAGGTACCATTGGCCTTCCTGGCCACAAGGGCCCAGTGCTGGCTCATGCTCACCCTGCTGGCCCCAGGACCCCCAGCTCCCTTTCCCCTACACTGCTCTCCAACAGCTCCTTCCCCAACTTACACTGGAACCTGGGGTTGTTCCTGCCCGGATCCAAGACTCTACACTTGCCCTTGTTCTAGTTCATTCCATTTCTCCCCGCCCAGCTCTCCAGCCTGTCCAGGTCTCTGATGGCAGCACAGCCTCTGGCGTGTCAGCCACTCCTCCCAGCTTGGTGTCCCCAGCAAACTTGCTGACAGTCACTCGATTCCCTCATCCAAGTCACTGATGAATATATTGAATAATCCCGGCCCCAGCACTGCCCCCTGAGGCTCTGCACTGGATCCAGGCCTCAACTGGACTCTGCCCCATTGCCCACGACTCTCTGCCTTCTTCCCTTCAGCCAGTTCCCAGTCCACCTTAACACTTAAATAAATAAATTAGAACAAAGCAGAAAAAAAGCGATTTGCCCAAACTTGGTAGAATGATGCTCTAGTTGGAACAAACCAGCCACACACTTAAGTGTATATGGTTTTTTTTAATGTGTGGTTTTGTTGAAGCACTGAATTGTATTTACTTTTTGCATAATTCTTCCTTGTAACCCACTGCTGAGTCAGGACCCGGTTACTCCAACACATGCATGGTGTCAGGAAAGTGGGATAATTGTACTTTTGGGTGGTTACTGGGGTGTCTCTGGTGGTGAAAACCACAAAATGGTAGTATGAAGTTTAACAAGGCCTTTTTCAGATTTCTTTAATTATAATAGTTCAAGAATGTTAGCTGCGGGGAAATCTAATAGAGGTTTTAAACAATGTCAATAGGTTGGTTCTGAGGAATTTGTGTTTAAAAGGTATTTTACAAGACAGGTTGATAACCTCAGTTCTGCAATAATAGCGATTGATACGTTACAAAGTAAACCCTTGAAAAGAAGCTGTTTAATATGCTTTCAAAAGGCCTTGAAAAAATACATTTGATTTATTTATGTGGTTAAAGTTGAATCCATTTGGTAGTGTTAGCAGTAGGTGTCACTGTTGCCCGTATGAAGCAATAGCTCTGTGTTCTGTAGGAAAAGTTAACTCTAGGTCGCTTATTCAGAAGTCTTTAGTTTAAATACTCTCTTAAAATTTAAATGTGCTGTTTCTTGATTCTATAAAGCATATTTAAATTAAAGACTGCTTTCTAAACGTACTTCTAGTGGAAAACAACCAGGGGATGTGTTATGAAGTTCTGGTTATATTCCGGCCTGGTCCCTCACAAGAGAACTCTTATTCTACATAATATGAAGTCTTTGTTTAATAGAAAGAAGAAAATGTGTGCCAGTCATCCTGATTATTTTGTTCATGCATTTTTTTCACGTTTCCGTTGCGCTTCTTTGTAGTATGAATCACGCTCCAGTAAAAACCACTATTGGACCAGCTGGTCATGATCTTGGCCAACTGGAGCCCTGTCTGGTCTGAGCTGTGCTCCTTCTGCTGACAGTGACTGTGGTAAAGCTCACAAGAAATGAAGATGTCCCTTTTCCTTGCTGGAAGGTTCTTGGGGAACTAAGGCAAAATCCTCTATGTAGCCCTGAATCTTTTCTATTCCCTCTCACTTTAACTCTGCTGTTTTGCTTTCTCTGCAGCTCCCTACCTCTGATATCTTGCTCAAAAGACTGATGATGACTTGTATTTCTTTTACAATAATCTCTAGTCTCTTTTTGTCCTTATTCCTCCTACCAAGCAGTCTGGTTTACCACCTCCTCCAGGAGTCCAGGCTTGAGAAACCAGCCCGTGAGCTCTTTCCAAAGATGGTTTTGGTGTGAACATGTTCCACTTACGACCAGAAGAGAGATGGACATAATTTGAGTTGCGATTCGTTTGACAGGACATGTACTTTGGGGGGAAATGAATTGCTGTCTGCCCGCTTCTGTCCATCCCTATAAAGAGAATAGGGAGGTGTCTACACCGTAAAGATTTGCGTCTGGTTGTATAAATCCCACATTTTGAAGGCTTTCTCATGATGTGATATTTGTCCGTAGTAAGAATTTACAAGCTGCACATGTGGTTTCCGAATGTTTTCAGGAGACACCTGAACAGGGAGAGCAGCTTGTGCTGGTTTGGATGAAACTTCTCAAAAAAAAAAGAAGCAAGTCCTGGTGACGGTTGTATCAACATCTCAGTTATTCTGATGGTACCAGGTGTGGAATAACGACTGTGATCAGCTCTACAGTGTGAAAATCAACTGAGAGAACAGGTTCTAACTCAACCCTTGATATCTGAAAAACTGCAGAACAACTGATCTCTATCAAAACTGCTTTTTGGGGAAGAAATTATTTAACATATATATATTTTATTTCTCAGAATGATTGAGTAGCAAAAACTTACGAAGCTCGTGAAAAGACCTTAATGAAAAGCACGTGCTTGGCTCAAAATTATGCCAATTAAAAAAATTAATTAGGAATGCCCAGAGTGTGTGAACAGTAGAAAACTTTTTGAGTGTTGGATTAAAATAATACCTGTGTGCTCAGATGCTTAATTACATGGATTTACAAGTTAATTAAGCAGAAGGAAAATATTAAATAGCCAGGCAGCTTAGCTTTACCCAAGGAGGTTCTCAGCACCTCTGCAGCTCACGAACCTTCTTGTTTTGGGGCAGGGACAAGATCCTCAGGCAAATGTGGTTCACACCATATGGAAATGACGAACATTCTTCCAGCCATTTGTTTTAAAAGGGCTAACTAACAAAAATTAACCACCCCAACTGGAAAGCTAAAATTGTGAGGTTTTTGTCCCTTGGCCATGTTGTCAGATTTCCTGAGAAGAGGTCACTTAAAGGCTTTCTAAATATTATGTAGCTGGTAGTAATAGGTTATACAGTAACACGTTTCACCTTTCACATAACACTCAGGATGGGCCAAATTCATCTGAGGTCATGTTCTGGACGTGTCTCCATAATCAAGCTCTCGGCACGTTTGCAGCACTAATGGGAATAGGTTTACATTTAGTATTCTCTTAGTTTTCTATCCTTTCTGTTCTTTAAACTTAAAAAAAATAGACTCAGTATTAAGTGGTGTTGGGAAGGTTGGTTATGCTGGCAATCACCAAAGAAAGGGCTTAAAATCCTCCGTGTTAAAATTTTACTTCAGTTCCTAAATACAAAAAGTAATATCTTGTATTCTGCAGCAGCTTTTCATGGAATTGCGACACTTGGAGCAATTGACCTGCTAATAGCTTATGTGCCTCTAAGTATGTGAATGCCTGAAATCCTCCCAAATTCTGCCTGGAGACAAAAATAAGAACCAATGAAACTTGCCCCTTGGAAGTTTTGCTCCCTATATTTTTCTCTCTGCAGTCACAACCGTTTTCTCTATGGTTTAATCATTCTTTTAGCAGATGGGATGGCGTGTTTGTGGTATTTAGAGGAAACTGAGAACGATTTGGTTGTGGTTTTCTTTTTTAATCTTAGTTTTTAACAACAACAAAGTCTGACATTGGTACAACTTGGGTGCTGGAGATGCGTAAAAGCCCAGCTCCAGGCAACTGCTGTAATATTGCTAATATCTAATTCGGCTGAAGTTGATTTAAAATAATACTCGTAGGTGTTAAAGGGCTTCCTCTGCTACTACCACATGTGCATCTGATCCTAGTGGATTAAATCTTGGAAAACCAGAGCAACTCCAGAGACCGTACAGGCTGTGCCTTCATTAAAAGCAACAGGTTCTCGCAGTTCTGGTGATAAGCAACTAAATCTGGCTGCAGTGCCCTGGACAAGCAAACGTGACTTTACAAACCAAATTATAACAGTTAAGTGAACAATTTCCCTGTGTTTAACATCCCAGCAATGGTGGCCCGGTTCTGTTGACTTTAAATGGTCCAAGATTTCCAGTGACAAGACACTGATTTGAGGAGGACTGGAGCTCAGCTTCTGAACTAGGCACTAATTACTACTTTCTGTGTTAGGGGCTCAAAGAAACTTGTTGAACGTTGGGCATCTTGGTACATGACAAGTAGAAATATAAGTTACTAGAAATTATCTTGTATCCTAGTCCATCATCTTCAGATTTCATAATCTCTCCCAGGCCAGGGGTATCCTTCAAGTGACAGGCTTTGTTTCAGGATTTGCCAATTGTAGTTCATTTAAAGAACAGTGCATGTCTTATCACTGAAGAGATATTATTTAAGAACAAAAATACAAGTAGTGTTTGCGGTCTGAAGGTTTGAGATGTTGGTAAAATCGACTGTCTGAAGGGACCAAGACTAAAACATAGGGACGTAATACAAAGTCAGGTTTTGTTTAGCTCTGCCTATCTTGGGAAGGATGCTTTCTAACAGATGCATTGCTTGTGTGTTTAAATTCTTCTGCCTTTATTTGCAGTCTTATTGAACGAACAGAGCTTAGAGAAGTGGATCTCTGAAACAAGAAATAGAGACAAAAGTTCACAGTCAATGGGAGCGGTTGTGCTGTTGAAAAACTCATTAGTAGCTCAAGGTATTAATAGTTTCTCTGGGACTACAGGGTCAGTGGAATTACACATGACAAGCGTAGTCTTGTCTTTGGGCAGCTATTTTTAACACGTGGAAATTATGCTAAACTCAAAGCTGTTTTTCTTAAACTGAGTAGGGAATGATGGAGTGAGCAAGGTCTTCCTGGGCTCAAACTGCTTTGTGCTAAGGTGTAGCACAGGTACATTTACAGCTAAGGAGAAGCACAAGATAAGTCAGTCCTGGAGAATGCCACACTGTCCCGTCTTGACAGCCAGTAGCTGCGTCAGACTTTGCATTATATAGTTGCTATAAGCACCAATTGCAGACTTTAAGCTCCCAAACATTTGGTAGGGTAAAAAGGAAGAAAAGCAGGACGAAAACCTCCCGTCAGCTTCTCCCTGTGCAGCATCTGATAACAAACGCAGAGCTGAGCCACACAAAGCTTTCTGTCTCTGGAATTTCCCTGAACATCTCTGTTTCCGTCATTGTCTCCATGACGAGGAACCCATTGGAGCTGTGCAGTAGGTGGGATTCAGCCTTCGACCTCTGCAGTTCTGGCTGTATGGAAACAGAGTTGCTCTTTGCCACCTTGTTCCTTTTAGGATGCTGGTAGACACATAGAGACAAGGGGAGGTAGGAAAGATTGTTTTTTTTTAATTTTAAAATATGCACTCACAGTTATTTATTTTTTCTAGTTTTTTCCTTTCTTGCTCTTTCCTCAGGGAAGGATCCCAACTCAGAGCTGTGACCAAAACCTTGCTAAATGTTGTAGTTATGGATGTTCATGCAGTAGGAGCGGTGCCACATCCTGAATGGAGGCTGTAGCATGGACAGTGATCTCCTCTCTCTTTATGTCCAGAAGGGGCTACCAAGTTGGTGAAGGGTTTGGAGGGGAAGCTGTGTGAGGAGTGGTTGAAGTTACTTGGTTTGTTCAGCCTGGAGAAGAGGAGACTGAGGGGAGGGCTTATGGCGGCTACAGCTTCCTCACAAGGGGAGGAGGAGGGGCAGGGCTGAGCTCTTCTCCCTGGTGACCAGTGACAGAACCCGAGGGAATGGCAGGAAGATGTGCCAGGGGAGGTTCAGGTTGGACATGAGGAAAAGGTTCTTCACCCAGAGGGTGCTGGACACTGGAACAGGCTCCCCAGGGAGGTGTCACAGCCCCAAGCCTGACAGTGTTCAAGAAGAGACTGGACAACGTCCTCAGACACACGGTGTGAACTGTTGGGGTGTCCTGTGCAGGGACAGGAGTTGGACTCAATGATCCTCGTGGGTCTCTTCCAGCTCAGGACATTCTATGATTCTAAGTAACAATCAATAAGACGAGAGGAAATGGCCTCAAGTTGCGCCAAGGGAGGTTGAAGTTGCATCTGGGGAACAATTTCTTCCCCAAAGGGCTGTGGGGCATTGGAACAGGCTGCCCAGGGCAGTGCTGGAGTCACCATCCCTGGAGGGGCTGACCGGATGGAGATGAGGTTCTCAGGGACATGAGGTAGTTCCAGGGGTGGGTTAATGGTTGGACTTGATGATGTTGAGGGTCTTTTCCAACCAAAATGATCCTATGAGAAGGTAACATATGTGTGGCAGGAAAAGGCTGTCACCAATAATTTGGTGCTCTTGCAGTGCCTTGTTCTGGCTTTTCCTGTGAGTATCTCAGCAAGCAAATTGCTCGCTCACATTGCAGACTTTCAAATTGTTGGTGTTACTACTCCTGCCGCCATCAGCCTCACCCAGCAAATACACCATCCCATTGTGGAATGGGTAGTAGGATTCCTCTTAGCCTGACTTGTGCTCTTAAATCAGTTCCTCCGCTAAAACTTCCCTTTGCTAGTGATAAGTGGGGCTGTTCTGTGATGGCCAGGCTTGATGTTTCAAACAAGGAAAGATTTCCACCTGGAAGACTTGGCTTTCCGTACTGCACAGGCAGCCAAGACAAGGCAGGCATCCCCTTGGCTGTGGACGTGAAAACCCAGGTGACCTAAGGCCAGAATAAATAAATATGAACTGTAATCAGACCTCTCAAGTGCCTCTGTATGCTTTAATAAGCAGTCCTGCAATGGATGAACAGTAAAACAGTAAAACAAGTGTGTGTCTTGGCCTAAAACCCACGTGGGTTGGAATTGTGGGGTGTTGCCTTCCTGGGAAGTAGCGACGGAGGTGGAAACTGGGAGCTGAATTTTTTTTGAGAGGTTTCTTTAGAGGATTTTGATGTATGGAATCAAACTTTGGGACTGATCTGTTCCCAGGCATTTTACTTGTGTTGTGGAAACTGAGGCTAATCCGTCAGCAGAAGAATCGATTTACAAACCTGACTTTTGCCCAGATCTGTTAGAAGAGAGCAGCGTGGGTCAGAGCAGATTGAAACAGTCCGTGAAGCATGAGAGAGGTGGATATTTTTTGTATGTTAATTTAAGTGGAGGGTTGGTAGTTTCCCTGTGCTGCTGCTCTTATCGTCAGCTTTCCTAATGTGCCATGTGGAATAAAACGTCCCTACTGCGGCAAATTCTTAACGTAAGCATGATAGGCTTGTTCCTAGCTCTTAAATTTGATTTCAGAGCGCTGATTAAGGGAGAGATTACCCAGAGCTGTGCAGAACATCAAAAATAGCTTTGTCCTGCTTTATTTGTGACGGCATGTAAAAGACCATATCAATGAAGCCGTGTCCAATTAGATCACAAGTCATAATCCAGTCTTTCTCTGTTTTCTGGCTTTACTAGAGTTGATGAAAAACAGAACATACCACTTAACGGAATTTTCTAACAGATACCTGAGAGCATTTAAGAAGAGCTTTATCACCAGTGGCATTGGGACTTTTCCTTATATTTTGTTATGACTTTGTCCTAGATGTGGCTGTAGGAATGACGCTGTGAATGGATTAAATATCTTGCATTGAGGAAAAATGCTCGAGTCTCTTTAAGAATTAAAACCAAGGCAGGGTAGGGGATGTACCCATGACTGAGAATCTGCAGAAGACTCCTGGGAGCGTTGCCACCATCTCTTTGGTGGGAGATCTCGCTTGTCTACTTCATCTGCAGAATTATACTTCTCTTGGAAGGAAACTTTGATTGGAGTCACCTGAATATCAACTGATGTTTCTCCTCCGGTGGGTAAGGCCTGTGCTCAGTTATCACAAACACCTTATCAGTTGCATGGACTACAATGGGAAGAACACAATTGAGTTGAGAGCAGCTGTTTCCCTTTTTCTGGTGGAGCCTGTAGCCCGTTCACTCCAAACTTACGCATCTTACTTTTTCACTTGTGCAGAGAACTCCACCCTTAGCCTTGCTCACTGTCTCAGAGTGAAAATTAGAACTTAGATTAAGATTTGTTGGCAAGTTAAATGTCAGCAAAAGGCTGTTGGATTCTGCTATTGTGACTGTCCTTCTCATAGGAGTCATCTCTGCATATTTATGCCCTTCAAATATTTGATTTGTGAGGGAATTTACCTTTCCGCTATATACGATGTCTTGAATGTGATTATCCTGGAAACAAGATTTCTGTAGTCACAAACTGATAAGCAAGAGTATGAAGAACGAAAAGAAACATCCTTTGTTATTTGCCACAAATACTTTATTCTTTGAATAAAAAATCAAGCCATAAATCCATCTCAATGCTGGAGTCAAATCCGTAAATTGCAATAAGAGGACTGGAGACATCTTGGGTTTTGTGACTTCATTTATAGAGCAGTGTAGGGGAAAGGGAGCTGGGGGTCCTGGGGCCAGCAGGGTGAGCATGAGCCAGCACCAGGCCCTTGTGGCCAGGAAGGCCAATGGTACCTGGGGTGGGTTAGAAGGGGGTGGTCAGTAGGTCAGAGAGGTTCTCCTGCCCCTCTGCTCTGCCCTGGGGAGACCACCCCTGGAATATTGTGTCCAGTTGTGGCCCCTCAGTTCCAGAAGGACAGGGAACTGCTGCAGAGAGTCCAGCGCAGCCACCAAGATGCTGAAGGGAGTGGAGCATCTCCCGTGTGAGGAAAGGCTGAGGGAGCTGGGCTTGTGGAGCTTGGAGGAGACTGAGCATTGGCTTCATTAATGTTTACAGATATAGAAAGGGTGACTGTCAGGAGGATGGAGCCAGGCTCTTCTCGGTGACAACCAATGATAGGACAAGGAGCAATGGGTACAAACTGGAACACAGGAGGTTCCACTTAAATATGAGAAGAAACTTGTTCCTGGTGAGGGTGTCAGAGCCTGGCCCAGGCTGCCCAGGGAGGTTGTGGAGTCTCCTTCTCTGCAGACATTCAAACCCGCCTGGACACCTTCCTGTGGAACCTCAGCTGGGTGTTCCTGCTCCATGGGGGGATTGCACTGGATGAGCTTTCCAGGTCCCTTGCAACCCCTGTCATTCTCTGATTTTGTGATTTGGGAAAAAAATTGTGCTTCACATTAAGACTCTCCTTTCTTTTTCATGCCCTCTGTGCATTGAAGGTGATCTGTCTACTAGTGAACTCCGTTAAATGTTCCTCACCCTGAAGACCAGCCTGCTAGGTGTATATTTTTGTTTTCTTCTCCATTTACAAATAGCTCAAAGCATCCAGTGCTGCAGTCTCCACATGGAGCCGATTATTCGCAAACTTAATTAGAGTCTTACCCATGTAAGTCAGTTCAAAACTGTTTGAAAGAAGAATGGAAAGCGTCTGTGCTTCAGCAGCACCGTCTTGTTTGAGTTTCTCACAGCACTGGCTCTTGTAGAGGTTTAATGCTGTAAACGAACAAGTCAGACTTACATTTGATTCTCTCCTTACTCCCTACTGTCTTCTCTCACCCTACGTCTGCTTTTGACAAATTGTAGGTGTAGGTTTCCGAGGAAATTGGGAAAGGGAGTATATGATTATAAATTAGAAAACATTTTCTTGTGGGAAAGCAGATGTAGCAAATGATGGTTTAAGGGGTTGTGTAAAAAATATGTTATAGCTGGCTGGCACTCTCTATAATTTAATTTCTGGACTGATATAGTAAAGTGTACATTCCTTTTTTTTTTTTGCATTTAATGGGAAAGTCTTGGATTGTTTTTTTTCTTTAATAACAGGTTTGGGTATTTTACTTCCAAGATCCTCCATCTCGCTTATTGCCAGAACTGTTCTGTTCTATTTTCTAAATCCCTGGTAGTAATTCTCAGTTTAAATTTAGTCTCGTTGTAAACTAAGGTTCTTCTGGCAAATGAGACCATAGGCATTTATTTCTCTTGTGAGAAGTAGCTGTATTATGTGACTGTAATTAATTGATGTATTTATGGCTTAAAATCGTCTACATGAAAAATCCAGATGTGTGCGATAGAAGCAAACAGATATTTGGAGTGTATGATACAACTACAAAATCATGTATCAAATGTCTAATAAAGCTGGGACTCTTTCATTAATGTAAATATAAGCATATGTTGGCTTAATAGGCACAACTGTCATGACACTCCAGCTTTCAGTGTTTTAAAGATTACAGTCAGGAGTGAAGTTGCTGTATAAAGTAGTAAATCACTAGGCTGCTTCATGGCCAATGGGATATCTCAGTTGTAGGATACTGCAGTGTGTCTTAAAGGAAAGTGCTTTAACTGAATTGTCGAATGCTGCCTCAAACTTACAGCGAGCTGAAAATGAGCGAACGTATCATTGCAGCGCATTCCCAGGTTGTAAAGTCAGGTTCTTTTGGGCCACTGCGATGTGCAGTCTTGGGAAAGGCAGGAAAAGTGCTTGATCTTGCGACCAGGACGAGGATGTTGTTGCAGAGAAATCCTGTGATGGTGAAGAAATCCAAAACTTGGCAACTTTAGTGGGTTTTGGGGGAGAAAAGGAAACAATTTTATGTCAGACTTGAAAAGCCTTGAAGAAATACCCCCAAATAGGGGGTATTTAGAACTACTATTGGGAACTAGTAAGTGCAGAGATGTTGCAATTTTGCCTGTTGGTTCTTTGTAGGTTGGTTAGCAATGCAGCTTTTGTTGGTCGTAGCTTATATGGCTCATGTTTTTGTATCCAAACCACCATCTTTTTAAATTTCCAAAGGAGGAGAGAATGCTTCCTCTGAGTGTCCCCATCAAAAAGCAGGTGATATGAGAATGCGAGCAGAACAACAGCTTCGTGGATCTCCACCTCTAAACTATTTTGGGGCGGTGAGGGATTTTAACGTCTCCTTTGCTTTCCAGTTCTTCCCCAGGCAGCAACGTGCGGCTCACCTGACGTTGGACAATTGCACCGCAGCTCTCGGGGCCCCGAGCAACAGCAATAAATCTCTGGCATTTAACGTTTGTATTGCTCTACTGCTGGCTGACAATGGCTGGGAGCTGCTGCAGAGACACCAGAGCAGCCTGCAGACGTGGGATGACGACACTGTTGGCTAAACCATCTCTTTAAAAAGGGTTTGAGTTTCTGCTGTAGCTGGCTTGGCTTTCCTGACTGCTGAAGGAAATTTGGTAGCAGGCCAGTGGCCTCTTCAAGCCCTGAATTAGCTCTTAAAGTGCTATGGAAGCGCTAATTTTAATAAGAAATAATGAAAGAAGTTATTGAATAATCTGAGAAGAATCCTGCATTGGCTGGTAGCGCATAGATTATGCCATCGGTTGGCTCATCGTTGTCGATTACTAAACGAAGCTGGATTGTACTTGGGCTAACTTTAGGCTATAGCGTTGAATTTGCATTAGGACTAGGAGTGGAAACAATATGCAGCCAATTAGGGTTGAAGTTTCTCTCCATTCATTATATATAAATTTTCCTCTAGATTTATGGCCTCAACTTGCTGATCTCCATTCATTGGGACGATCATCATCGCCTCCACCAAAGTCTGTCTTGTGCATGCAGAAACGATGGGCAGAATTTCCGTGCTCGTGTTCTTATGGCTTAGTTTGTATTCCTGTGTTTGGATGACCAAAGATTTCCATGTGGGGGCCTTTTTTTGACTGGAGAAAGATGTCTTTTGATAGCTGCTGCTTTTGGGACATGAAGCCCCTAACATTTTAATCTTGGAAAGCTCAACTTCGGTTGCGGTCGTGATCTTACTGTTACCATTTTAAAGTTCTTGGAACAAGGGTGAACATACTGGGGTTGCAAGAAAGAAAATGTGCTGATACTGGTTGGCTCCCTGTTAATGGCACTTTTTGACATCAAGTTTAACCATAGTGGGGTTTTTTTATATTGCAAGAAATGACTGGATGATGTTTGGCTTAAAAAGAAAACCATTTCTTATTAAAAACAGGGTTGGTTACTGAATTATTCTATATGGCAGTCTTTATAGGTTAGGAATATACATTTAGATAGAGATTCACCAAACTGAAGAAACATCCTAAGGTATTTTTCAGAAGTCGGTCAATGTCTCTTCCTTATACTTGAGTGTGGGCAGAAGAACTTGAAGCTATTACAAGATTTGCAGGTTGTTAACTGAGTATTGATCAAATCACTGCGAGGACCTTACATAGCAAATAACCCTTCTAACAATTTATCAGTTTCATAAACGCTCTTTCAATAAGCAAAGCACTTTTCAGCAGTCAGATTTTGCTTCCTACATGGTGTGACGTGAAGACTTGTAGAACTTCTTCTTTAATCCCCCAACAGACTAAATCAAGAATGTTCTTCCAGTATAAAATTACATGAAGAGGAGAGAAGAGGGAAATGGCACTTAGTTATTTCTTTACCTATAAGTTTTAGCTTTGGGCAAGACTTTTCTTGTGTCTGGAAAGAAAATGTTCCAGACTTTTGGAAAGGGACAGGCTGGAAACTGTTGAAGTCGGAAACTGAGCCCCTGCAGAGCCCTGAATGAGATTCGGGATGGTCAGCAAACCTTGGCTTTGACCCGCGGAACCAGATATTACGGAGCCAACAGCCTCAAGATGTATTTGGAAAGGTGGGAGGTGTAAGTAGTAATTCCCACAAGGAAATCAGTGTTTCCAGGAGGTCTCGGTGCTCCATTAGGGACGTGAGACTGAGCCCTTGGGTGACACCGGTTACTCTCAGCATCCTTTAGCCCCATGCTGCTTGATGTGGCATTAAATAGGGTACAGCTACCCCTAAAAAGCTCGCAGGCTGTGTGCGCTATGAGACGCTCTAAAGAAACCAAATGGAATCAGTATAATGCAAACCAAACATTTATTAGCGTGTCGTTTAGGAGAAGCAATGGGGTGAAGGAGCTAAAAGTGTCATTTAAAATGTATAGAATGCGAAAGTCCTAAATCATAGTGACCTTGTTTAATATTATTAGCGCTGCTTGTTCATGTATCATCTCCTCTCCTTGTATTTGTTTGTGAAGTTTGGGTGGTTTAGGTGCCGTCCTTATGCTGAATAAACTAAACTATCATGGATGCTGTTGCGATGGGATGAGATGGTGCGAGGAGAATTAATGCTTTGGTGTTACTCATACCCAGTGTATGTATGTAGCCTGGTTGTCTTGGTCTAGCTGCCTGCAGCCCATTAAAAACATGCAGACCATTAAAAAGTATTAGCCAAAAACCTTTAAATAGCAAGGCCTCAGTTGCGTAGAAATCTGGAAGAGATTAGAGAATGTAAAAGGAAGGAGCTGAGCCGCCTCCTCTGTGTGCTCCAGCGCTTTGGTCCTTGGCTCGCAGCAAACTCATAGCCTTGCTTGAGTAAAATTAAAAATCTCTGCCTCTTTTATAGGAATGCTTAATTTTGGCCTCTTGGTTATGTTTAACTGGCAAAACACTCTTTTTTTTTAAACTTTTTATTTTAATATGGTAGATTATCTGACCGTGTTCTGACTAGACCTTCGTTAAGTGGTTATCCCAGGAGCACAGCTGTCTGAAGAATATCCTCACTAAAGGAGAAACCCTTCATAACCAACCAGTGAATGGGAAAAGTCAGCCTGGCTTCGCATGACTTAAAATACACGGTGTGTCTTCAGCCCAGCTCTCATTTGTTTTAATCAAGACGTTAATTTCCACTGCACCTTAATTCTTTGTAAGAAGAACATCGCGTTTCTCTTAGACCTGGCTTTGCCGTTGCTTTCCGCTGCATGTGGTTTCCTCAATAAACACGCCAAATAATCAGGTTTCCCTCTTCACCCTGAAGCCAGGACTAACGATCAGAAAAATATCATTAGCAACTTTTCACACTTGTGATTGAGTCAAGAAACTCATATTGTTGTTACAGAAGGGCCCGTAGCATATTTGGAGGTACTAAAGGGTGGTTTGTGCTCTTGGCCTGGGTAGCTGTGTATTATCTGAAGGATACTTGGATTTTTGTGTGTTCACAAAGCTCATAGTAACTGTTGTGTGTGTATCTGTCTTGATGTTGTGTTATAACTTAATTGTTCCATGAGATCCCTGTAATTACCTGTTCTCTCACCTACAGCTTTGCCTTATCGCCGTCTATTGAATTTAACAAATAAAAGGGACGTTTGGCACTTGATCGGATTGAGAGAATCCCCGTTTGCTTTGGATACTCATTTATAAACTATGCAAGTTATGAATCTTCTAATTTTTTATTTCAAAATAGAAGCTGACAGTCCGAACTCGTATTACTGCTGCTGCTTTCAAGACGACTGGTACATTCATCATTAGGAGATGTGTGGGGAACATTTACTACAGTTGTAACTTCTCCTTACAGGCTTCACAGAGCCCAGTGTGCAATCAAACAGACTCAGGTAACTGTTCAGAAGATAGGAAGGGAGATTGAAGAAAAGCTGAGATGTACATCTACAAGCAACGAACTGGTACGTTCTGATTATTTAAAACCATATCCTGCAGGTTTGCTGAAGCACCTGGCTGCTGTGTGTTGGCCACACGCTTGTTTTTTTAACACTTAATCTTTATTTAAACCTGTCAATCAAATGGGAACTCATCTGAGCAGTGTCGTGTAATAGGGTTTAGATTTGTGCGTGTTACTCGGATTGATAGTTTGCTTCTCCTGTTTTTACCTTTATTTTGCATAATTGCTTTTGTACTATAAAAGCATCAACATTGCCCAGTGCATGAAAGAGTTTAACAGGAAAAACAAACTTTTAATGATTTAGATAAATCTTGGCAGGAACCTGTGATGGATTTAGAGTGAGGTGAGTCTACTGCCTATGTTTTCTTGCACCCTGCTCCCTTTGGGTGAATAGAATTCATGCAAAAGCTGTCACTCAATTGACACCTTCATTTTAAGAAGGAATTGTATTAGATCTTGCAATAGCTTTTGATGGTTTCTTTTGCCTGTTCTCTTCCCCTTTCCAAAAAAAAGTGTATTGACATTAGCTCCTAATTTCTGCCCAGAAAGGCTGAGCTCTCTCCAAATCACTGAGTTCATATTAGAAAGTGGCTTGTGGTGATTTGGTACTCACTGGCATGTACCTGGTGCCTTATGCAGGAAAAAGCAAACCTGTGAAGTTACTTTGTTGTTCTAAGGTAGCTTCTGGGTTGAGAGTTTCCAAAAGTGTCAAACTGGTGTAAGAGTTTGATAAAATGGGAGTTCGTTTTCCTGCTCTCATTACAGGGTTGTGTTGTAGATAAAGAAGCAAAGTGAACTCCATTGATAGGATTTGACCCCAATCTCCTGGGAGTGACCCCAGCCCAGAGTTTCTTTGCCTTCTGCTGGTATCTTGTCTGTTGAAAGGTTTTTAACCACATTTCTTCACTAATGGATATCCTTGTCCCTCAATGCAAAGGCTTTATCTTTATAAATATGTGTGAGCAAAACTACATGAAGGACACTAAACCCAAAAACGACAGTGATCGTACAAGCGATACAACTTCTTAGAAACCTTGATCTATGGCACAAGGAAATTATTCCCTATTTTCCTTTTCCTTTGTTCAATAGTGGAAACTCTTGTTGGGTTTCCATTCCTGTTTGTAAGTGTGTGAGCTGTAGTTTCATTCCTTAACGTTGAGTCACGTTTCCTGCTGCAGTCGTGAACCAGCAGACTGAGCACACACGTGTAACTGAAACAAATACGGAGTGGAAGGGAAAGTTCAGCAAAAACTGGCTTTATTGTTTTCAGGCAGCAGTGTTAAAGTAACATTATCTCCATTAACTGCTCGGAGAAGTGAAAGCTTGGCAGAGTTACACGAAACGACAGTGTCTGGTGGTATTTACGCAAGACTTGCTCACAGTGTAGATGACTTCGGCTTCAGGCTTTGAACTCTGATTGGGCTGAAGAGGTGCAAATTCTCTTCCCCATTTTGACTATTTTTCTATAAGGATCTATTAAACTTGGTAGATCTTCCGTCTTTAAAACAAATTACAAAAACCCAATTCTACTATTTCTGCTTCACTATCCACGTCACAGCATCGTGTTGTAGTGGAGACAACGCATCGAAGAGGAGAAACCCAAACAGATTCTTTTTAAACACAGGAATAGATTTAGAGTAGGGACAGGACAAATCCTAAAACTTTTAAAGAAGGGATCCTTCCAATATAACTGGGTGTAATGACACAATCTGCTCCCCGCTACGTGTTCTTTCCTTTTTGTATCCCTTCTTTCTTTCATCACCCCGAAGCTGGGAATCGGATCTAATAGCACAGCTCAGACGTTTCCAACCCTTTTCCAGCTTTCTGCCTCAATTTGGTACACACTCCTCATTGCTCATCCTCACTCCTGCTGCCGAACCCTTTGCCAGGGGACAAACGCTCGTCGTGCTACAAAGCGCCCTCCTGTTAGTATCTGTGTAGTTGTCGCACGGAAGCTTCTTCCCACCTCTCCTTCCTCTCTTAATTCGTGCCCTGGGCCAGATTGCATTGCTGAGCATAGGACAGGAGATACATCAGCACTGCTGAGCTTCTGTCCTTCCAAAGCAGCAAAATAATTAGGGTTTTTGGTGATTTATTGTCTGTGGTAATCCATGAGCTCAGCCTTCAGTCTGGAATACGCTAGTCTGATTTTTCCCATCGCTTCTATCACCCCTTTTGTAGAACTGTGTGCACAAAACCATGTATATATTTATACATTAAACCATTTTTCTTCCTATAGAAAAAGGAGAGTGAGTGTTTACAGCTGAAGATCCTGGTGCTACGTAATGAACTGGAGAGGCAGAAGAAGGCCCTTGGTCAAGAAGTAGCCTTGTTGCATAAGGAAAAGAATACTTTGCATGACAGAGGTAAATATAGAAGAGTAGTAGCCGAGCTTATGGTCATGGTGACCAAAATGAAGGTGCTGTTGTTTTCTGTTCTTGTGTCTTTATCTGAAATTTGCAACTAGATACAATGTCTTCACCACCTGTGTTATGCTGAATTCTGGTCAGCAGTTTCTGGCATCCTGTCTCTAGGTAACTTCTTAATGTGACACCGTTCTCAAGCGACCTTAAATCTGTGCTAAATTAAAATTGGATGAGAAAATCAGAAAAACTGTACCGTAACGCAGTAAACAGTGGCTTGATGCAGGAACATTTTAATGTCACGAGGGATGTTATTGTACCTGTGATTGGGATCCCATTTTAAGTGTTGGAGGGCAAAAATCTCTCTTAATAGCTAATTACGTAAGTGAAGGGTGAAGTGATCAGTCTTCTTGGTATTTTGTTTTAGTGGGAAAGTGTTCACAGAATCACAGAATCGACTGGGTTGGAAAAGACCTCAGAGATCATCCAGTCCAACCCTTGGTCCAACTCCAGTCCATTGACCAGATCATGGCACTAAGTGCCATGGCCAATCTCAGTTTCAAAACCTCCAGGGCCGGTGAGTCCAGCACCTCCCTGGGCAGCCATTCCAATGCCTGACCACTCTCTCTGCACAGAATTGCTTTCTCATCTCCAGCCTCAGTTTCCCCTGGCAGAGTTGAAGCCCATGCCCCCTTGTCCTATTGCTGAGTGCCTGGGAGAAGAGCCCAATCCCCCCTGGCTAGAACTGCCCTTCAGGTCGTTCTAGAGAGTGCTGAGCTCACCTCTAAGCCTCCTCTTCTCCAGACTGAACAAGCCCAGCTCCCTCAGCCTCTCCCCATAGGGCTTGTGTTCAAGTCCCTTCCCCAGTCTTGTTGCTCTTCTCTGGCCCCGCTCCAGCACTTCAATCTCTTTCCTGAGCTGAGGGGCCCAGAACTGAACACAATACTCCAGGTGTGGCCTCCCCAATGCAGAGTACAGGGGAAGGATCACTGCCCTTGTCCTGCTGACCACGCTGGTTTGGATACATGCTATTTTGTTCTGTAGTAAAATACTGTATCATGGTCTCTTTGGAGCTCACCAGCGACCAAGCTACAAGGATATTTGATGTTGTTGTGGGACTTTTTGAATCTAGTTGAGTCTAAAATAGTCACTACTAAAAATCAAGGTTTTTGCCGTTTGATTCCAGCTGTGCAAGCACTGAGGTGACTTAACTGAATTACAACGTTACTGAGGACATGATGGGGACAGAGGTTAAAGGAAAATGAGGTTTTGTTGGTTGTGTTTGACTGGTGAATGGTTTAAGGTGCATGAAGACTTGTGCTCCTCCTGCGCTGTCGTTCCCCAGTTTGGCAATAAAACATGGAAAACAAGCATCGAAGAGAAAATGAAGGATTATTGCCAACATTTTTGTTAATACCTACTTTTATAACTTCAGATAACTAAATAAATGCTCAATACTAATTTTTTTTCCTGATTCCTTGTGTCATTTAGAAAATGCATTTGAGAGTGAATACCAGAAGCTTCAAGAGCATAACGAATCGCTGCATGAATTAAGAAAGGAATGCACTGCTAAGAGGTAAATGAGTTATATTTTTTCTGCAATTGGAAAGGGAATACAGGCTTGAGAGTAGGACATTTGAAGTGGGACTTACGGCACCAAATTGTTCCAAATGTCACCCAAAACTTCTGTTAAGACATCTCTGCTACACTTTGGGGATGTCTAAAGTAATAATTGAGTGCTGTGTCTAGAAGAGAAGAGGAAAGATGCACGCGTAGAGTATGATTGGGCTTTCAGGTCTGTTTTAGTGTAATATTTAATTGTCATAGTGAAAATGTGCCTATAATATGAGTTACAGGGGAAAATGGAAAGTTAGCTTTGTCTTCTGTAGTGGTCTTTGTGGAAGCACCCAGCTTTTTATGGGAGAGGTGGTGGTACTTAGGAAGATGCTTCCAGATATGATAGCTTGATGTCTTTACTTAAAGCTTTTAAGAAACTAATGGTTTGGGATCTCTTTCCCCAAAGAGAACTGTTTTTGAAGACAAATGCCCAGCAGACCATTCGATGCAAGCAATTGCTGTCGGAGCTATCCTATATCTACCCTATTGATCTGGTATGTTTGTAACGTTCTAAAAATCTGCTCGATGGGAAATGAACTTCCTACTTATTACGCTTCGAGCAAACATCATGTTTTATTTGGGATGAAACTTGCTTTTCTTTCATGCTGTTTTGACAGCTTTTTCTTGGGTTTGATCCTTAGATTTCAAACCTCATGGGGCGAGGACTTAGGCCAGCATCTCTCAAATAGTCTCCACTATAAAAGTAGCCATAATTTAATGGATACTTTCCATTTTGTTTACAATTATATAAAGTAACCTTGACAGTGGGTTAGCTGAACTTTAACAAAGTGCACGTAAACCAATGTTGAAATATCAAGCTCTGAAACCTTTTATATAATCAATTGATTAAGATGACATTCTTCCCTCTTTAAAGAAGTTGTATTGATTTCCAAATTACATGAAATGTGGACTTAAACGCCATGTCAAAGTTGCTCTGGATGTCATTGAATGCTTAGTTTTATTTCTTTACAGAAGTACTTTGTTGTGATCAGATTTTGTGTCGTTTTCTGTTTTCTGGCTATTATTGTTCCATTCTCACTTTGCATTGTTGATTTTAAACTTGCAGAATGATCAAAAGGATTACTTTGTTTGTGGAGTCAAGCTTCCTAATTCTGAAGACTTTCAAGGTAGCTGGATATTCTTAATTTAGTTGTTACAGTTGACACTGCTTCTAAACTTTATACAATTAAGTAAACTTGATAGCAATCACTTAGGATCCAAATTTCTGCCTGGAAAGGTCTAGACTAGAAGAAAAGGAGTTACATGGAGAAGATGAAGGGTAATGGGTGCAAATTACTCTTGGGGAGGTTCTGACTGAACACAAAAGGAGATTTTTCATGATGAGAACAATCAACCATTGGAATAATCTCCCCAGGGAAGTGGTGGATCCCCCAACATCGGGCACTTTTAGGATGTCTAGACTGTGCTTTTTGCCAAGAAAGGTTGGACCAGATGATTCTTGAGGTCCCTTCCAACGTAGTATCTATGATTTTATGAAAATGATGCATTATTTGTTCCTGCTTAGCTAGTACAAGGAAGTTACTGTTGATTCTTAGAAAACTACCTCTGTATTCTAAGACTCAAAACTGTAATACTGGAGGAGGTGACCCGAAGAGGCTGTGGAGTCTCCATCACTGGGGATGCTCAAAACCCAACTGGACACAGTCCGGGTCAACCTGCTGCCACTGCCCCTGCTCTGAACAGGGGGCTGGGACTAAACCATTCCAAAGGTGCTTTAGAAAGTCTGGAAGATACTTGTGTATGACCTAAAATTCCATTCCTTGCAGTCAATAAATCGTGATAGGGCAACATGCACGAATCCCCACTCAGTTTGCTGTAGCTGCTGTTGAACTCGCCAAATAAGTATCTTGCATAAATAAGGTTTTAAAGCTTCTTGACAGTATGGAGTATTTTACAAGTCAGCTCCTACTTTGACTGTCTACAGTCATCCTGTTACAGAAGCAAATATATAATATGCCTGTCTGTATAACAGTTGTACGGGTAGCTGCATACATTAATCTACAAATGTTTGATGTGAATTGGATCTTCATTAAAATCCTCTTGAGAATTGTTCACTCTGCAAGGGCAAAAACCTCAATCAGTTGTCTTAATTCTTTAAAACCATCCCATAGGTATTAATATGTGCTAATAACATGTATATTGGATGCTAGAATAATGGTG
Organism: Patagioenas fasciata; assembly: GCF_037038585.1. Taxonomy (NCBI): domain Eukaryota; kingdom Metazoa; phylum Chordata; class Aves; order Columbiformes; family Columbidae; genus Patagioenas; species Patagioenas fasciata. The sequence goes on from NC_092520.1 coordinate 3,519,422, forward strand.
GGATGATCCTTACAATGAATTAATTTGTCATTATGGCAAAAATCAGTCTGTTGCTTTGTTTTCCTGGTTACACTAAATGCGGTAATGAGCTCAGTTTGGTAATTCTTGAGAAATCAATCGTGTGCATCTCTTGGTCCATTTTCAGTTTACTGGTATTAGTTCCTTACAAAAAAAAGATACTAATTCTTTATCAAAGTCTCTAGGAATATTGTATTAGGAGGAAGAAGTACAAGCATTCAACTTAGTGAAACATGCAGTTTGAAAACCAAATGTCTGACTTGTATCCTAATTCAAACCCTTAGTAGATACAAGTATGTTTGAAAATATCGAGAATCTGAAGCATCAGAAAAGTTTTACGCCCTAAAAAGCCAGTTTTGCTGCAAGTGTTGAACGCTTTTGTACAAAACCCTTTTTGAAAGGGGTGTAACTTGAAAATCCATGTATCATGTCTTGTTTTATAGAGCTCAGCATGATTTCATAGCTGTGACTGAGCATCATTATAGGATTTCTTAAAAAGTCCTGGGTTTAGTTGATCTCCTGGGACTCCCTTGTGCCTCAGAAGAGATGGCTCTGTCATCTTGTTTTTATTGGTGTGTTCGCTTACAAAGAAGAAAAATGGAGCAAAATTAAAAGGAAAAAGCCCTTACATGGCGAAATGATGTAATTTCAATCACAAGACCTCTGTGTATTCCCGGCAGGTGAAGCTTTAAGGTTGAAACCTTAAATATCAAATTGAAAATGATACTTGAAAACAGTGGGTTAATTTAAGTTCTTCCAGTTGTTGGCAGAGAACAGAGTTCATACCCTGGGGTGGGTGTCTCTCCAACTGATCTCACTCATGAATAAAAGTTAGGGAGGAATGCAGCTTTTCCCTGACCTCGCTCAGAAATGCAGAAAGTTTTAAGGCTTTAATTTTGTCTTGGGGAATTTTGTTTCACTTTTCCCATCTCTTTACCCTCCCCCCACCCAGCCAAATGTTGGGAAGAGTAACTTTTAACTTACACAGTCTAAAATTGGAAGGAGAATGAGCCATCACCCGTTTTACGGTACACAGAATCCCAGAATGTCAGGGATTGGAAGGGACCTGGAAAGCTCATCCAGTGCAATCCCCCCATGGAGCAGGAACACCCAGCTGAGGTTCCACAGGAAGGTGTCCAGGCGGGTTTGAATGTCTGCAGAGAAGGAGACTCCACAACCTCCCTGGGCAGCCTGGGCCAGGCTCTGCCACCCTCACCAGGAACAAGTTTCTTCTCAAATTAAAGTGAAACCTCTTGTGTTCCAGTTTGTACCCATTGCCCCTTGTCCTATCATTGGTTGTAACCGAGAAGAGCCTGGCTCCATCCTCCTGATACTCACCCTTTATGTATCTGTAAACATTAATGAGGTCACCCCTCAGTCTCCTCTTCCCCAAGCTCCAGAGCCCCAGCTCCCTCAGCCTTTCCTCACACGGGAGATGCTCCACTCCCTTCAGCATCTTGGTGGCTGCGCTGGACTCTCTCCAGCAGTTCCCTGTCCTTCTGGAACTGAGGGGCCACAACTGGACACAATATTCCAGGGGTGGTCTCCTCAGGGCAGAGCAGAGGGGCAGGAGAACCTCTCTGACCTACTGACCACCCCCTTCTAACCCACCCCAGGTACCATTGGCCTTCCTGGCCACAAGGGCCCAGTGCTGGCTCATGCTCACCCTGCTGTCTCCAGGACCCCCAGGTCCCTTTCCCTTACATTGCTCTCTAATAGGTCATTCCCCAACTTACACTGGAATGAATAATTATGAAGCAGCCTAAAGTTGCTTCAAACTTAACCTCTGATAGCTTCATTAATTATATCATTCTATAAGCAATAAAGATGAAGTTGTGCTGAGCCTGCAGTGAGATCTGATTGATTCAATAATGAAATGTTTTTGTTATTGACAGCGAAAGATGACGGGAGCATCGCCGTTGCCCTGGGCTACACCGCTCACTTGGTTTCTATGATCTCCTACTTCCTGCAAGTGCCACTCAGGTATCCGATAATTCACAAGGGCTCCCGCTCTACGATCAAAGACAATATCAACGACAAACTGACGGAGAAAGAGCGAGAGTAAGTATGTTGGAAATATGCTTATGTACTTTCTTCAAAACAAGTCAATGGAAAAACAAACAAAAAACCAACAGCAGAAACCAAACCAAACCAGAACAAAACAAAAAACCCCAAAATGAAAACCAACAAAAAACCCCTCCATAAAACAAACACAAAACAAAAACCACAGACAGACTAGCCCTTGAACAGTTTTGGGAAGTCTGAAGTGACACTGAGCTTAAAGTTATTTTCTACTGCTTTTCAGTAGCTGCGGGACAGTCGGAGTTTCTCATGTTGAAGATCTGTGGTCTTACATAGATCAGCTTTGTCATTCTGGGTCTGTTGGCACACATATGCTATTGATATGGCTTCTAATAATGCTAGAAAAACGTAGATAGTGTGTCTTATGGGTAAGTTTTGGCTGCTTATAGGAAAATTTGCCTTTTGTATTTTGCTACTGACTATGAGAATAAACTGCTGAGGCGCGGAATGACCTTACAACCCTTGAGGTTATAAGGAAGATATGTATTTGTTTACAACACCAGACACACAGGCAATCATTTCACCTGATACGTGTGTAAAATTACAGTAGCTGTGAGCTTGGTTAAATGCAGTAAAGTGTTACATATACATGGAAGTTTTAGGAACGCCTATACATGTTCATAACCTGTCTCCTAGAAGATGGTTCGTATTACAATGAGTTCTGGGAGACCGTTTCCATAATCTCCACCTCCGGCTCCTCCTGGTTGCAGCTGCCCAGTGATGGTGATCCCGGGTCCTCTTTCTCTGTACACGGTCACCTTTGGTCCAGTGTGATGAGCTGGTTGGGTCTCAGACTCCTGAGTTGGTTAAACTGGTGTATCTCCTGTCCTGTGCCCAAGTTTCTGTTATCCGGTTCACCCAAGGATTATTATCTTTGCAAGGTGTCAGTGAAGTCCTGTTTCTTGTACAATAAGTTACACAGAGCTAAGCAAGGATGGGCAATAGTGATGTGGGTTAAAGGGTTAGCTCTAAGTGTCTTTAGTGATGTGGGGTAGGGTTAGTTCTTTAAGTGTTAATTAGTTAATTGTCAATTCCCTGTATCACTGCAGATGGTGTAGCTTCCCTGAGGGGTCAGTCATTGATAAACCTGAGAAAATAATTTGTTTTTAATGCAGAGGATTTTAACCAACTGCAAAAGAGCACTATAACACTATTATCTATTATAAATCAACTTAATATTAAATGAAGAGTTTTTGTTTGGTCTGTAATCATCATCTTCCAATGTGTAGCTACACTATTGTTACTGTGCTACTAAAAAACTCTTTTGCCGGCCTTAAATCCACTTTCTTAATTCCTTCTCCTGAATTTTGCCTATTTCCCAGGTGTCTTTGCACCTGTCTGCGCTAATATGATAATAGTGGTAATTATTGGTTAAGCTTCACTTTGTAGCCTGCAACCGAAGGATTCAAAGGACCGAAACACTGATTAGATGTGAGAATTTTTATCACAATATTTTAATACTAATTCCTGATAGTCCATATCAAGATGTAAAGGTCTTATTGGGGTGCTTGGAAGTGTCTGATTTCTTTGTGAAGCTTGGTGACGTGTGGTGGGACAGAAGAAGTAACTCGCTTGAGATTTAAACTCGCTGAGATCTTCCTGTTTAGACACAAAAAATATGACTAGAGATAATTATGTCTCGCAAATTGATTTTGATACCATTTTAATAACTTGTCCAAACACTTCCTGGGTAGCTTAATAGAACATTAATCTGTTTTGCTTCAGTTTAAATCTCTCAGCATGTGATCACACTCCTTCACAGAATCCCAGCATGTCAGGGATTGGAAGGGACCTGTAAAGCTCATCCAGTGCAATCCCCCCATGGAGCAGGAACACCCAGCTGAGGTTCCACAGGAAGGTGTCCAGGCGGGTTTGAATGTCTGCAGAGAAGGAGACTCCACAACCCCCCTGGGCAGCCTGGGCCAGGCTCTGCCACCCTCACTGGGAAGAAGTTTCTTCTCATATTTAAATGGAAACTCTTGTTTTCCAGTTTGAACCCGTTACCCCTTGTCCTATCATTGGTTGTCACCGAGAAGAGCCTGGCTCCATCCTCTTGACACTCACCCTTTCTATATCTGTAAACATGAATGAGGTCACCCCTCAGTCTCCTCTTCTCCAGCTCCAGAGCCCCAGCTCCCTCAGCCTTTCCTCACACGGGAGATGCTCCACTCCCTTCAGCATCTTGGTGGCTGCGCTGGACTCTCTGCAGCAGTTCCCTGTCCTTCTGGAACTGAGGGGCCACAACTGGACACAATATTCCAGGGGTGGTCTCCCCAGGGCAGAGCAGAGGGGCAGGAGAACCTCTCTGACCTACTGACCACCCCCTTCTAACCCACCCCAGGTACCATTGGCCTTCCTGGCCACAAGGGCCCAGTGCTGGCTCATGCTCACCCTGCTGTCCCCAGCACCCCCAGGTCCCTTTCCCCTACACTGCTCTCTAACAGGTCATTCCCCAACTTACACTGGAACCTGGGGTTGTTCCTGCCCAGATCCAAGACTCTACACTTGCTCTTGTTCTAGTTCATTCCATTTCTCCCCGCCCAGCTCTCCAGCCTGTCCAGGTCTCTGATGGCAGCACAGCCTCTGGCGTGTCAGCCACTCCTCCCAGCTTGGTGTCCCCAGCAAACTTGCTGACAGTCACTCGATTCCCTCATCCAAGTCATTGATGAATATATTGAATAATCCCGGCCCCAGCACTGCCCCCTGAGGCTCTGCACTGGATCCAGGCCTCAACTGGACTCTGCCCCATTGCCCACGACTCTCTGGCTTCTTCCCTTCAGCCAGTTCCCAGTCCACCTCACTACCCGCTCATCCAGACCGCACTCCCTCAGTTCAGCTGCACGTCCATTTCAGAAGAGCAGCAAACTAGAACATTTATATCTGGAAAACAGATTTCTGAGCCGTAGAGCTGCCTGTGTGGGGGTGTATAAAGATTAAGCCAATTTCCTGTTGTCTGAGACAGATTGGAAGGTTTAGCCCTTCAAGCCACGGCCTTCCAAACCCTCATGGCTTAATACTTTATTTCACAATAGGTTTCTGAAATGGAGAAAGTTTCGCTAAGTAGATGAATCCCAGTTGGGCCGTTTACCTGTGTTCAGCGAGATTTTTTTCAGGATTAGCTCCTGCCTGGGATCTTGTCTTCCCAGCTATTGCAGAGTCAATCCTACCACCTCTCAAAGGATTTTGGTTGCTATAGAAAACCTCAAATGTCTTAACTTGGAGTTTTCTTTCTAAACTAATAGCTCGTGTTTCTCACCTGCTCCTGACTGAATTGAACGTAGCAATTAGCAGGCATTATTAAATCTCTTGATTTCCATGACCTGTCCTTTAGCAACTTTTCAAACTCCAATATAAACCATTGAGTAATTACTGTGAGACTTTCTCTATACACAGTCTTTATTTTAACACATAGCATCATGATTTTTGACTAGGTTAAACATTTTACTTGGCTTTGTAGTTTTTTGGGTGTTTTTTGGACTGTAGAGTTGCCCTGAGATCCATATGAAGAGTTATAAACATTGCGCTTTGGGGGAATATCTGATATTTTCACCTGAAAGCAATTTAATAAGTACATGTTTGTTTTTAATGTTACACCGTATAAATGTGTTACTTCACTTTCAAGTTTCTTTACCAGCTTTTTAAAGCCCTTATAAGAAGCTGGTTAAATATGTTGAGAGCTTTTGGAACATGGGTTACATTTGGGAGATACTTTATCCGCTTCAGGTTTGTTTAGTTGGATGATCCGGGTCACTTAAATCTCAAGGCTTTTGTAGGACTATTCAATTTCGTCTGCTTCAGTTATTATAGGAGGCTGTGGTGAGAATGTAGCACTTGTCTGGCCTCATTACTGAAGGTAAAATGATGCATAGAATAATGGGCAGTGGCGTTGATTATATGGTCAGCTTTGTAATTGTAGAGATATTATTACTTATAATCTATTCAATAGCTTTTCCCGTCCTGTATCCCATAAAATAGTTGTGATGCTACTAAAAGGCTGTAAGTTTTCTCCCATAAATCTGCTTTTATGACTTTCTGAACCACAAAGCGAAGGCCAGAACGTAATTTTCACTAAGACACTTATTCAATAAGTCACTTAGACATTAAGACACTTATTCAATGGTTCATTTCAACACCTCCAGACTACATCAAATCTGTAGGGAGAAAAGTTCTGAATCCTCAAAGGTTCTGAATCTGAAAGATTTGAAAGCAAATGATGGATTACATAACTCCCAAATTTGAACTATTGAAGACAGCAGCATGATTTGGTCTCTAGTAACAAACTTTGTTGTTGAATAAACCACCTGAATTCCTTTGACGTGTTCTTGTGCAACTGAAACCTCGCACTTCATCACGTCCTCATAAACATAATAAGAAAGCTGAAATTAAACAATTCATGGTACATTCTGACAATATCTGTCAGGCCCTGCACTTAATGCTTCTCTTAGTCTTCACCCAGGTTTTTAAATAAGAATAACTTCCAGTTTAGAGCAAAATAATGATCATTTTTTCTGGGGTGAGTCGTACTTTGTGACATTGCCTGTGTCGGTTTTGCTGCTGTTGTCTTTCTTAGATAATTTTCAGCTCTTTTCTTTCACTACCGATACAACCTAAACATCTCACAAATGAAATGTCTGCATTTTGCTGGCTGGAAGCTACTGGATCTTTTAAAATCGTATCAGTCTCCTTGCTAATTTTAAAGGGACCACAGTAAAGCACATTACACCATCTCTTTGGGATGCTTTTGGCATCTCTGTTGACTCGAAGTAGTGCTTGGTTGCTGCTTTTTATAAGGAAACTTTATAAGGAAACACATGACGCTTCTACAAGCCGCTTTTTGAATATTTAATAGAACATGCATTTAATCAAACGACATTAGGCAGAGTGGAACTACCTATATGCATTTAAGAAAAATAACATTCACTGGAGTTTAATCACATTTCTGGTACCCTCATGTGTCTGTACCAGTGAAATGCACATACAGAGCAATTATTTCTGTCCTATTTTTGTATTTTCGTTCATATCGCATCTCTTAAAAGATTTTTCAAAAACTGGAACTGGAAACGATGTTTTCAAGAAATAGCAGGACTAGAGAAGTGGTTGTGCTGCTGTACTCAGCGCTGGTGAGGCCAGACCTTGAATCCTGTGTTCAGTTTTGGGCTCCTCATCATAAGGACATTGAAGTGACAAAGATGGTGAGGGGCTGGAGCACAAGTGTGATGGGAGCGGCTGAGGGACCTGGGGGGTTCAGCTGGAGAACAGGAGCTGAGGGGAGACCTTCTGATCTCTGAACTGCCTGAAAGGAGCTTGGAGCCAGGGGGGTCGGGCTCTGCTCCCCAGGAACAAGCGCCAGGAGCAGAGGAAACGGCCTCAAGTTGCACCAGGGGAGGTTGAGGTTGGATGTGGGGAACAATTTCTTCCCCAAAGGGCTGTGGGGCGTTGGAACAGGCTGCCCAGGGCAGTGCTGGAGTCACCATCCCTGAAAATGTTTAAAAGGCATTTAGACGAGGTTTTCAGAGACGTGGTTTAGTGCTGGAGTTAGGATATGGTTGGACTCAATGAACCTGAGGATCACTTGCAGCTGAAATCACAGAATCCCAGAATGTCAGGGATTGGAAGGGACCTGGAAAGCTCATCCAGTGCAATCCCCCCATGGAGCAGGAACACCCAGCTGAGGTTCCACAGGAAGGTGTCCAGGCGGGTTTGAATGTCTGCAGAGAAGGAGACTCCACAACCTCCCTGGGCAGCCTGGGCCAGGCTCTGCCACCCTCACCGGGAAGAAGTTTCTTCTCAAATTTAAGTGGAACCTCCTGTGTTCCAGTTTGAACCCATTGCCCCTTGTCCTACTATTGGTTGTCACCGAGAAGAGCCTGGCTCCATCCTCCTGACACTCACCCTTTCTATATCTGTAACCATGAATGAGGTCACCCCTCAGTCTCCTCTTCTCCAGCTCCAGAGCCCCAGCTCCCTCAGCCTTTCCTCACACAGGAGATGCTCCACTCCCTTCAGCATCTTGGTGGCTGCGCTGGACTCTCTCCAGCAGTTCCCTGTCCTTCTGGAACTGAGGGGCCACAACTGGACACAATATTCCAGGGGTGGTCTCCCCAGGGCAGAGCAGAGGGGCAGGAGAACCTCTCTGACCTACTGACCACCCCCTTCTAACCCACCCCAGGTACCATTGGCCTTCCTGGCCACAGGGGCCCAGTGAAATGATTCTATGTTTCTATTTCAGACACACTCATTTGCACTGATAAAGAAAACTTCCATTGTATTGAGTGAAGTTCGTGCAGCATTAAGTCATGCAATCCGTGTTACTGACAGCATGAGTTATGAAATAAGTTTCGTTTCTCAGGCCTGTGAGTAAAGCAAAGTTTATATCAAAACCGGTTCTGCTACCAGATCGCTTCCAAATTACTTTTCTTGATGCATTGTCTTTCAGTTCTTTTAAGTGTGGCAAGCTGGATTTACAAGTGAGTAGAAATAAGTGTTGCTGAACAGACATATAGGTAATTTTGGAGCATTTGGAAACTACCTGTTCAATGAGCGTAGTCTAAAAGTTTGTCTCATTACTGTGAAGGGGAAGATCAGAGTTTCAGCTGTAGTAAACTTACTACTGCTGAAGGTGGTTGTTGCTTGGTTGCCTGGTAATATATAAGCCTCTTGCAACAAAGCAGTCTGCAAAACCTGACACATGCAAGTAAAGAATATCCTTTTACTGCCATTAACATCTTCCAACTCAGTCGAGAGGTTCTTAATCATATTTGGTACTTCAGCTGAGATAATAAAATGGCTGCTTTGGGAAGAAATGTTGGCAAACTTAAATCAGATGGAGGGAGATGGTTTGTTGAGAAATCTAATAGCTGTCAAAGCAAAGTTGATTCTTTGCCGTAGATTGAGTGTGTGTTAAATGTTCGACTATATTGCTCAAAGAACCCTTTTTGCCCTGAACTTATCTTGAACTGTATTTTTACGTCCCACATTCTTGAGGATATTTAGCTGGAATCCAGGCTTTTATTCTTGATCACCAAAATCATGCTTTTGCCTTCATTGAGTCAGCAAATATTACTGTGCGTAGATTAAGAATTAGATCGGGTGTTCTTTAATAAATTTAGATACCTTTAATACTATTTCTGGGAACTTGAAGCTTTTACATGCTCCTGTCCCATCTGAAAAATCAGATTTGGATTGCTGCTGTAGATGAGACCGCTGACCACAGACATCCACAGCTGAGAAATGTTTCTGTGAAGACACACTGCTCTTAATTTACTCCCATTGGAACACTAGACTCCTGACGAGATTACTTTTCAAAACATGACTTCATTTTTCAAGAAGCGGCGACTTGACCTGTATAAAGTTGTAAAAACGATCCTTCGGTGGCGGGGAGATTTACAGTTGTGATAACGAAGTCGTCTGCCCTGTCCTTACAAATGGTCCTTGCCTTGCGATATCCATCACAGCGTGGATGTAGCAAGCCTTGAATTCAAGCTGAAATACTTCACAGAAACGCACCATCTACAAAAATACATCAGTGTTGCTTGTTCTGTGGCTTGCTAGCTATTTTTTTGAGGTATTCAAAAACGTTATTTGCTGAATGATATAAATTGGTGACTTGTCTTATCAAGAACTGCCTGACTTTCATAATCTGGATCTTTCTTTTTCTATGCAGCCCATGCATATTGAAGCTATTGTATATTCTCCAAGAGCAAGGTCACAGCAGTTACACTTCTTAATAGAAAGATGGCAGCCCTTCTGCTTTCGATTATCTTCTTGTTGAGCTATTCAGATAGGCATTTTGAAAATACGTTTCAGAAAGTTAAGCTGCCAATATGTTTGCCTTTCCCAGTAAACTAATTATCTTTGTGTCGTGTACAGCCTGAATGAGGATATGCTTTTTTTCCCCGGCAGACTGTATTTTTGTCATCAAGTTTGTTTTACAAGTGTAGGTTTTTCTCTCAAGTAGGAACCGAAAAACATAGAGTAATCAAATCTGAATTCACTTGTGGCTTGCGATTCATATCCACGTCTTAATCTCATCTCTCGCAAAGCAAAATGCACACTTGTAATCGTCTTTTTTCTGCCTTTTAATTTGATTTCAGCGTTGCTTCCCAGGTGGATTTCTTATTTTTTTTGTTTAGAATTTTTCCAATCATGCTGATTGCTGGCTGACTACTTAGTTCCTCATAGACTGGTAGCCACCCTAAGGTCAGTTTGTGGCCTCTACCATCAGCTGGTAGCTTGATCTAAAAGGGATGTGAAGTGCTCTGTGTTGCATCTCTGTAATGGAGAAATCTGGTGGTGAAGGTAGTTTTGTACTGTTATTTTAGTTGTGTTCCTTCTAACAAGCACTCAGCTGTTTGCATCTGCTACTTAAGATCTGTGTCAGTCTCTGCTCTGGAGCCGATATAACCATGGCACAGCTTATCTCAGAATTAAAGAGTTTTTGAAGCCAAAGCTTCTTGTGCCTTGGTCTTCTGGTGGAGTGCTAAGAGGTTTCCCCCTGTGCTGGGCACTGGGGAGGCCAAACCTCAAATCCCGGGGGCAGTTTTGGGCCCCTCACGCCAAGAAAGGCCTTGAGGTGCTGGAGCGAGTTGAGAGAAGGGAACGGAGCTGGTGAGGGGCTGGAGCACAAGTGTGATGGGAGCGGCTGAGGGACCTGGGGGGTTCAGCTGGAGAACAGGAGCTGAGGGGAGACCTTCTGATCTCTGAACTGCCTGAAAGGAGCTTGGAGCCAGGGGGGTCGGGCTCTGCTCCCCAGGAACAAGCGCCAGGAGCAGAGGAAACGGCCTCAAGTTGTGCCAGGGGAGGCTGAGGTTGGATGTGGGGAACAATTTCTTCCCCAAAGGGCTGTGGGGCATTGGAACAGGCTGCCCAGGGCAGTGCTGGAGTCACCATCCCTGGAGGGTTGGATGGATGGAGATGAGGTTCTCAGGACATGGGGTAGTGCCAGGGTTGGGTTAATGGTTGGACTTGATGACCTTAAAGGTCTTTTCCAACTGAAATGATTCTCTGAAGTGCTGGGGAGTTTTTGTGCTTGTGGCTCTTTAGCAGGCTACTTTTCCTGATTCTTCATTCAAAGTGTCCTGGGGAATAGTGGTGTCAAGTGAACTGGCTGGACAATGATAGTCCTTCTCACTTAAAAGGCTTTCAAAGTTTGCTTTCTTCTCCTATGAAATCATAGAATGTCCTGAGCTGGAAGGGACCCACAGGGATGATGGAGTCCAACTCCTGTCCCTGCACAGGACAACCCCACAGTTCACACCGTGTGTCTGAGGACGTTGTCCAGTCTTCTTGAACACTGTCAGGCTTGGGGCTGTGACACCTCCCTGGGGAGACAGTCACAGCCCCAAGCCTGGTCCCAGCACTTTTAAATAACACAAGCTTTCTCCTTTGGATGCAACATTCCTTTACAATGAGCAAACAGGCCATGGTTGGGTTGGAGGGAAAACACTAATTCCTTCTTCCCCTGCCTGCCTTCCTTCAGCCCCCCAAAAAGGGGGTGAGGTTGAAATAACTCAAACTTCAGTAAATATTTAAACCATCTTCTCGTACACGCCTCATACTTCAGTCACATCAAGCAAGAACTTGTGACTTTTTCAGGTCGTTATCTTATCTGGATTGGACTTTTCTGTCCTCGTATAGAGTGTTCTATCCATGGGCTTAAGCTTGAAAATCATTGGTTTTTAAATGGCCTTATTTTGTAGTAGTGTTGTGCAATCTGATGGATGAGTCTCTGCTCTCACACCAGTCACTGTTACAGCCACAGAAATCACATCGCTTCTTTATCTGTATAACAGTGAATAATTGGGTTTCAGCTGCGTTCTGCCAAGGCTGCTCCGGCGTCATCTCCCTGCAGCCTTTCTGCTGACTGTCCTTGAAAATTAAAAGTGAAGGAAAAAGCCACGTCAGATTTGTCCTCTGACAAATTCGGTGGATGCTGTTGGGCAGGAAGCAGTCAGGAGGACACAAATATGGTGCAAATACGGTGGTGGCGCCTTCATTTAATCATTGGCCTAAGTTTCTGATGTTCAGTGAACTGTTGGGTGATTCAGCATCCTTAAAACATCAATGTCTGCTGTTAATTTAGCTCGCGAAGCTACAAATATTAGTGGGCCTTGAATTTTTGCATCCCTTTGAAAATTAAGGTTATCTAACACAATTTGCAACTAAATTTGCAATTTTACTTACATTTGCCCAATGGGATGTAATATGTTATTTACATTGTGCTGCACTTCAGCCTGTGGAAACCAGTTAGATTTGATGTGTAAAAATCATTATTTTACTGACTTCTTCCCTAAAGATCTTTCTGAAGGAGAGATTAAACTTTGAGACTTTAATATAATTTGGGATATAGCAGAAATCTGAAGAGAAGAGAGAATAAAAGATCTAAAACATATGGGGTAATACCAAAGTAGAAGCAGGTGAAAGCAGTTAAAAATGAAGCAATTTCTTAAGCTTTAAAAATAGTTTGTATTAAAGACAGGCGGCTACAGACAATAAAAATTGGCCACCAATATATTAGTACATATGTGATTTTTCTTGATAGAGAGGAGTTCATAAATCACAGAACACAACAGTAAATGTGTTTGGACTTGAATTCATAAGAGATACTTGAGGTCTGAGTTAAATGTATGGAATAAGGATTCTTTCAGCTTTTCCTAACAGTTACCATCTGACTGAACCCAGAGTCCTGCGGTGATTTACTGCAGGCTCATCAAACACTGAAGTTACTCTGTAAACCAGCGAAGGATTAGCTGAGGATATAAAATCAAACGAGATCTTGGTGGCTGATAAGTTCTTGTCTCAGGTCAACTGAAAGAGGTGGGACTGCCAAAAGAAGTTCTCAGTGCTTAGAGTTGACTGTTTAGCACAATCCATTTCTGAGGTGTGAGAAGGGCGATCTAATGCTTAAAACGCCAAAATTAGGCTTATCATCTTTTTAGCTTTGAAACAGAGCTCTGGCTTTCCAGAACCAATATCTGTGGGCAACATAAAGACCTTTCTTCTATAGCCAATTCTTTTTTATTTTTAAATACATTAATATTAGTGAGCGGTTGTGGTTCCTGCCCGTGCTGTCTTATCAAAACCAGTGGTTTAGTCCATATATTCAAAAGTCAGTAAGAGAGGGGTTAAAACCCTTTCTTTTATTAAGAACTAACTAATACTTTTTATAAGGAAAAAAAGCACGAAACCTGATTGATCCAAACTGGAGGCATCTCACCTTGAAATGTAAATATCAGAAAGAAAAATCATTGCAAGAGGTTTTTCTCTACCTGTGGAATTTCTCAGACGTTTTCAGTGGGACGTAAGCGTAGTCTCCTTTGTTATATTAGAAGGGGGTGGTCAGAGAGGTTCTCCTGCCCCTCTGCTCTGCCCTGGGGAGACCACCCCTGGAATATTGTGTGCAGTTGTGGCCCCTCAGCTCCAGAAGGACAGGGAACTGCTGGAGAGAGTCCAGCGCAGCCACCAAGATGCTGAAGGGAGTGGAGCATCTCCCGTGTGAGGAAAGGCTGAGGGAGCTGGGGCTCTGGAGCTGGAGAAGAGGAGACTGAGGGGTGACCTCATTCATGGTTACAGATATATAAAGGGTGAGTGTCAGGAGGATGGAGCCAGGCTCTTCTCGGTGACAACCAATAGTGACAGGACAAGGGGCAATGGGTACAAACTGGAACACAAAAGGTTCCACTTAAATATGAGAAGCAACTTGTTCCTGGTGAGGGTGGCAGAGCCTGGCCCAGGCTGCCCAGGGAGGTTGTGGAGTCTCCTTCTCTGCAGACATTCAAACCCGCCTGGACACCTTCCTGTGGAACCTCAGCTGGGTGTTCCTGCTCCATGGGGGGATTGCACTGGATGAGCTTTGAGGTCCCTTCCAATCCCTGAAATTCTGGGATTCTGTGATTATATTTTGAATCATAAAAAATAAAGCTTAAATCAACCCTGGAAAGTAAATTTGACAATATTCTAACCCAAGGAAGGGATGAAGTTTATTTAGAGGGAAACGTTACCATAGCTCTGAGGTACAGGGTGTTTTGAACTTGCCTTGGAGAGGATGCGTTTGATTTCTTTGTGCCTTTAGATTTCTGATTTTGAGATGATCTCCTTGTGTGTGGATGAACAGGTATTTTCAGCAACGCGGAGTGATGTCTGGTGGGACATGGGACGCGCCGCAGCATTGGGATCGGATTGTTGCAGAGGGGTCGTAGCGCCCATAGAAATGTCCTCAGGCCCCTGGAGCTGGCAAAGGCGGTCATTGAAACTCCCGTCTGCTCATCTCGTTCTTCCCCCAGACCACAAATGTTTTTAGATGTGTTCCAGAATACATCTTGAACTGAGAATTGAAATTTGCCTTGGTTTAACGCTATTTCTGTTGAGCTGTTTGCATCTCAGTGATTCAGCTGGAGTGGAAATCGTGTTAACCAGGCACCATTAGTTTTCCATATTGACTGGAAATGCATCAATTTTTTTACAGAAAGACTTTTAAATCAGAGTTGACAGTTTAGTACTGTGTCTACGTTCTTCATAACCTTAAACATATGATTTACTGTACTAAGACTATGCTTTTTGTTTCAGTTTGAGGTGTAGCTGCATGTTTGTTGTGTCTGAGATTTGTGCTACTTGGCTAAATAACGTTAGGAAGAAACAAAATCTAACTAAAGGCTGTTTCCAACGTACCGGCTTCCTCCAAGTCCTGTTGATGGTGTAGTTGGCTACCTGTAAGCTTGATACCCATCAGCATGATGTTTCTTAAGCAAATTCAAACTGGCTATTTTAAAACTTAGCATTTGTTGAAGTGTAGCGAAATCCTCGAAGAACTCAAAATGTAATTCTGTTGTTGATGGTTGGGTGCTGGTTCTATGGTTTTAACTTGGAGGAAAGGTCAGCTTTCTGCCCTGTTTTTTATTTAAAAGACTGACTTGGGGTTACTTTTCCCCAGCAGAGTTTCTGTGAACAAAGCACAAAACCTTCGCCTCGCTTTTCCCTTTTCACGACCCTTCTGGGAGGGTTTAATGAGGCTTAGTACCCTAGAAACTTTCACATGGAGTCTACAGTGTAAAATAACACTGATGTTGACACTTCACTTAGCTACCCCTTTTAGCTGGGGTTTTTCCTTCTCCACCCCTGTTTGCCTGAGCAGTTTACAAGGAAATTAGAGATTCTTCCTCTTAGCCTTGCACTGGTTTGTATTTGGATATTCGAGTGCATGCTTTGATTTGCTGGTCTCACTTGAGTTTCTCACACATAGATATGTTTGGTTATGTAAATCAACGGTACCCTAAGCCTTGACCTGCTCATACTTGTTTGCTTACTCATTGTTTGTGATCAGCTACCTTAAAGGAGGTTGTAGCATGGAGGGTGTTGGGCTCTGCTCCCCAGGAACAAGCGCCAGGAGCAGAGGAAACGGCCTCAAGTTGCACCAGGGGAGGTTGAGGTTGGATGTGGGGAACAATTTCTTCCCCAAAGGGCTGTGGGGCATTGGAACAGGCTGCCCAGGGCAGTGCTGGAGTCACCATCCCTGGAGGGGTTGAACAGACACCATAGATGAGGTTCTCAGGGACATGGGGCAGTTCCAGGGGTGGGTTAACAGTTGGACTTGGTCATCTTGAGGGTCTTTTCCAACCAAAATTATTCTACGATCAAAACCTTCTCGCGTAAAGAGGCTGAAAATCGATTACCCTATGTACTTCAAAAACCCAACAGTTCATTGTTGAGTTGCTCTGTGGTTAGTGGCATCCAGTTGCGTTAAATGAAGGATTTTGGTACTAAGAATAGTATCCAATTTGAATATTAGGTGCCTTTGATGGAAGCTAAAGAGTTTCTTGATCAACTGTTACCAATGTGTTCTCATCCAACTTCCATGCCGGTTTTTCTTGGTCGAGGTTTAAGCTGAAGAGCTGACGTCCGCTTAGGAAGCGGGACAGTAATTAAGAGCAGTTAGGCTGAAATAAAGCAGTGGAGGTTGACTCGTTGAAATTAAGATCACAGATAAAGAGAAGATGCTTGTTCTTGGGAACTCTGCAAGCAGGAGAGATGGGACAGAGGTAAGGTGGAGGCAGACGAGTCACCATCTCTGTTCTAATTATTAAGAGATGATAAACAGTGCCTTGTAACTGACTTTTTTATATATATACATATAGGTGTATGTACACATATGCTGTCTCCTATGAGAAATGGCAATCAAAGCCTCTTCTTGTGAGACTGGGAAAGCTTTACTCTTGAACATATTAATGTTCAAAGCCCCGTGTGTGCCTTGTGGCTTGAAACACAATGATGTTTTGGTTCACTATGGAAGAAACTGTTGTTGTTGTGGTATCACACATAGAAGACGACAAGTGTTGTCCAAAGTGATATGCCATGAAAGGAAGGCTGAGCTGTGCATCTGAAAATGTCGTGTATGTGTATGTTTGGCGGTTTATTAGGGATTTACCTCTGGTCCTGCAGCGCAGTGCAGCTGGGTAACACTGGTCCTCTGACTTACATCCCAGTGAATCCTATAAAACAGAACACACAACTCAAAGAAATTAATAAAAACTTTGCATTTGTTACAGTCCTTCGGGATTAAATAAGCAAAACAGAAAACTTCCAAAACAAACGTAAGCTTTGAAGATCGAGAATCCTCTTTATGTTATCTTAAATCTTAAAGGCACAGATTGAACATCTGGTTAAAATCAATCTGGTGTGCAGTTTTGGATTGCTTATACACAGTGTTCTCCACCTTCTGAATTAAGAGTGGGACTTTATTTAAATTTGAGCATCTTTGCTGACATATCAGATGTCTTAAGTGAAGCAAGAATAGCTTTGAGTACAGTGGAAACAGGAGGTGGAGAAACAATTCCAAATGGGGTTAACCTGTTATAAGTTACTAAATGTGTTTTTGTCCTGCATCAAATTAATGTTCTCTGAACTAAGATCTTCTTTATGAGTCACTGTTAAAGTTATTACTGCTGTGTGCCAGCTGAGCACTGTGATCTTTATATATAGAAATAGAATATCTATGGTATTAGGGCTGTGTTTAAGAAGGCTACATACTATTGAAAAGTAATATTCCATAGTCATAATTATCAATGTATTTTTACAAGGGTACACTTGGAGCCTCACAGAGTAGATTGATTCATAACTCCTGCCTGCTAGCAGTAGGTGTGTGGTTTCCTTACAGTGTGTAAGTGTTCTGCTCAGAGTTTACTCAGAACAAGTTTCCTACAACTTGGTAAGTTTTCTCAGATGATCTTTTCTGATGTTTACACAACAAAGAATCCCAGCATGTCAGGGATTGGAAGGGCCCTGGAAAGCTCATCCAGTGCAATCCCCCCATGGAGCAGGAACACCCAGCTGAGGTTCCACAGGAAGGTGTCCAGGCGGGTTTGAATGTCTGCAGAGAAGGAGACTCCACAACCCCCCTGGGCAGCCTGGGCCAGGCGCTGCCACCCTCACCAGGAACAAGTTTCTTCTCATATTTAAGTGGAACCTCTTGTGTTCCAGTTTGCACCCATTGCCCCTTGTCCTATCATTGGTTGTCACCGAGAAGAGCCTGGCTCCATCCTCCTGACACTCACCCTTTATGTATCTGTAAACATTAATGAGGTCAGCCCTCAGTCTCCTCTTCCCCAAGCTCCAGAGCCCCAGCTCCCTCAGCCTTTCCTCACACGGGAGATGCTCCACTCCCTTCAGCATCTTGGTGGCTGCGCTGGACTCTCTCCAGCAGTTCCCTGTCAAGGTAGACCACCTGTAGCTTGTTGTTTGTTTTTTTTATTCTTTCCACTAAGCATAACACACTTACTCCTTTAAATTTGTCACCTTAGTGTAAGTATCTGTGTTCTGCTTTAAGCGATTTGATGATATTATTTGATGATATTTTTCCCAAATGTATCAACAAGAATGGAAACAAGGCAGGCACACGTTGGACTAGAATGGGCGGGCGGATGCCGTTTTACATTTTATGGAGTGCTTTGCGATTATAAAAATACTAAAATAGTAGTTTTCAAATGTATTTTTGGAGCAAATAAAACCAAAACCATACATGGCGGAGCTAATGTTTTTGCAGCGTGCCCAAGTGAGAGGCTGAGCTCACAGTCGTGCTTTTCTAAGGAGCGGGCAAGAAGAATTTCACATAGGGAGCCAGCAGTTCAAGTTGCATTCGATTATACTCAATGAAACACGATATAAAATGTCGTGGTCCCTCTTCTTTAACATTATTGCTTCTGACCAGGCGTAATGGGCAAGTGAGATAACGCACAAAGAAGGAAACATCAAAGTGGGTAACGTTTCTCTCCGGGTCATAAATACGCACACACAAAGACATCCACTGACATTTTTCAAGACTTTCATGTGAATGATGACATTATGAAAGCTGACACGAGGATGTATGTAGTTTAGAGTCTTTCAAGATGAATTAATGGAAATTAGAGGTCAGAAATGTGAATATTAGCAAATAAGCACGACCAACGTAATAAGCCGAAAAGCATGATCTTTACCACTTGAAAGAAACTGTGTGTGAGAGATGGTAGCGAGCACTGTAAACCAGTTTTTATCCTCTTTTCTGTGCTGTATGCATTGAAAAGCTCTGTGTCTAATGATAGAATACATGGTACTTAATGAAATACCATCTCCTCGTGAAACATGGCTTGTGCTCCTAATGGTGCTTTTATTGTCAAGCTTGAGTTAGTTTTATACTGCTAATTGTAAAGGTATCCTTTAAATCAAAGTCCTGCTCTAGTGTAGTGTAATTGTAGATATTGCCAGGAATTCCTTTTGATTACCATTTTACACTTAGGATAACGCTTCGTGGAATTTCTGTAGCATATGTTCGTTTTGAAAGCTTTTCTTGCATGGGGAACTAGTTGAATTTATAGATCTATTAAGCAAGGTGAGCTAGATATACGCTATTCACTGCGATTTTTATATTCCTCAACTTGAAGTGACCTAGTGAGTTTGAACATAGCATAAAACTTGAAGCTGATGTCTTCATATGCGATCTGCTGTGATGGTGACCTCTTCACCTTTTAGCTTTAATGGTGCTATATAATTCTCCTTAAAAGTTGCAAATGTACTCTACTGTGGGGCTGATTGATGATAAAATACACTTTGCGTAATCACCCCTCTAGAATGTGTGTTGTTTCTAGTAGATATTGATCTCCTATATATGTTATCTTATATTTGAGGGAGACTTGGCTTTCTGATGTAATGTGGGTTTTGTGCGGATAATGCGCTCAGCATCTTGATTAGGGGCTACAGAACATACGGTTCTTGAAAAGGTAAAAGCTCATTTCATGGTGGCGTTCCCATAAACGTAAGTTTTTAGATTGCACTAAGATTACTGCGTTGACCGTGATGACCCCGTAACCTCTTGGTGGTAAAGAAGAGTTAAAAGACAATCCTAAGAAATGCAACGTACAAATGTTAAAACTGTTTGAGAACTTAAGCAAAGATTCCTAGAACATACACATAAAATTATATTCTTTTAATGCAGATTTCAGTGCTTTAGAGAGCAAAGTTTTGCTTCTCTGACCTCAGGTAGAATATTTGCAAGGGCTGTAGTGACCTGCAATGCTGGAAATGACTTGAGGCTTTGGTGCTTGTGTGAAGCTTCTCGTAAGGAAAGAAACCACTTGTACCCTTTAAATGTTCTGCCAATGTCTGTGTGTGAAGAGACCTGTGCACTTTGAATCGCAAGATAACATTTTATATCGAAAGAGAGATTATTTCTCTTTGGAAACGAGCTAACCAAATGCAAATAGCCGAAAACAACGGAATAACGTTGGGATCTGGCATTATGCTGTGCGCTTCTTAAAACATGCTTCACTTAGTGAGAGGGATGTAACGGCACTGGGAGAGTCACAAAGCATCTTTATAAACTTAAAATACTTGATGCAAGTCATTAGTTGAATTTTGTCATCTGATTTTAAAAGGCTGCAAAAGGGAATTGCAAAGGGTTCCCAATTGGGGGGGGGGTTCCCGGGAGAAGTCAGCAAGGAGGCTTTTTAAATCTGTAATTCCTCAGAAAAGGAACATGTAGCTTTTTGACATTTCCTTGAATAATTTCACCTTAAATGTTGTTTTTTTTTTCTCTTTCCCATCAGATTTCCTTTATATCCAAAGGGAGGGGAGAAGCTTCAGTTTGAATACGGAGTATATCTTCTCAACAAAAATATAGCACAGGTTGGTACACGGAGATATTTTTAATGAGTACGTACGATCTGCTCAGTGTCCATATGGTATTAATGTGCATTTGCTGTCTTGTGATACTGCTCTCAACACCTGTGAACTCATGGAGACGTTCTTCAGATCATTGTCTTTGCTTATTGCCTTGTGATTGAGGCTCTCATTGTGCTTGGAGAAGGGCTTGCCAGCTAATGATGAATCTTCTCCCTTTCAAATAAACGCTATCGAGTCTTACAGTTTTCCAAACAATGTGCACAATGTTTTCTCTTCTTCTCTTTATTCTGCCACACTTGAAGATTCATTCATGTCATTCTCAACGCTGTGTCTTAAATCTTGCTCTAGCTCTATAGTTAGGATGTTCCAGCACAACAAGCTGGAAAATCTTAAGTTTAGCCCATGTGTGATTTTGTATTAAAAAAAAAAAGAATCCTCTAATCTTCCTTACTTCATTGCTTTTATGTATTCTAAATATCATCCTTTACTTTGGCGCATGCATGAGAAGTTGTTTTAACTTTTTACAACTTTACAAATGTGTATTTGAGATTTTGACTGTTGCCTCTTCCTAGGGCGGGTCATAATAATCTGTTATGATCATCAGACTATAATAATCTGTTCATTTAATTCCCTTCCTCTTTGCAAACTTTTAAGCGTTGAAAGACAACGGCTTCTTTCTAAAGTGTTATCTCATGGGTCATGTCTTAATTTGTGAGCATGTTCGTTATCTCCCGTTCTCCATTTGAATCCACGTCTTTCTTGAAGCGCAGTACCCAACGCTGGGTACACTGTGCAACTGGTACCTTCAAAACACTGAGCAGGATGGGAAAAATACTTCACAGGTCTTGTAGGTTTTTTCCAGTTCATTACGTTCCTCTTAACAACCTAAACCAGTGAATTTTGGGATTCAGTACAAGCAGCAATCCCAAGTCTCTTCTGAACAGCAACAAAATAGCCCACTCTGACTTTGTGCAGGTCACTCATTTAATTAACGTTTCACTTGTTATACCTCAAAGACGTACCTTTTTGTTCTTAATCTTGTTTCTGGTTTGGTGATGTAACTAGAAGATGGGAAACCAAAGGTGGAGAGTTTATTCTCAGCTTTGTGCAATCTGCATTTGAGCTTATTCTCTACCCAGCTCACCCAATTAAAGTTTTGAACTGAGGTGAAGCCTAAACCCAAACGGGTTCCCGCTTCGCTAGCACGTCTATTACAGCAGTGAACTATTGTTTAACTGCACCCAAAGAGTATTTCCTTGCTCTGTGTTCATTCATACCTCATCAATATCCCATTTCCCCCATGCTTGCGAGCATATTACACCATGGAGTGCCAAGAGATTTATTTAAATTCCAACAGAAATATGACATTTCGGTTTCTAACCTGTTTGTAAGACTTGAAATTAGTTTAGTCTGACAGTTTTTATTCCTGAAAAATCGGATCGTTTTTAATGCTTCATTTCTAGTCGCTTGGTTTGTTTTTCCAGTTCTCTCTTCCACCACTTTCTCCCCATTCCCTACTCCAAATTGAAGTGGAGCTTCTGGGTCTTTTCGTGTTGTTTGTTTTTTAAGCTTGGATTGCATTTACCATTTTCCAGACTTCTGGTATCTTGCCCAAGCTCAGTGTATTTTGGAAGATAACCTCCAATGGCTCTGAAATACTTAAAGGCTAAAGTATCTTAAGAGGAAGTTAATCAAGTCCTGCTAATCTTGGAAATTCACTTAACCAAGCTGTTAATGCACCTTAAACTGTGACTCTTTGTTGCTGGTATTAGTAATGGCAACCAGTTCTTCACACTTTTGTAGGGAGGACTAGTGAGAAAAAGGGATTAAATACTCTTTATTTCCAATGCTTTGGTAGCTTTCTCTCTCAATTACTATCAAATCTATGCTTTCCTAATCTCTACTTATATAAATACATTAGTTCATTCTGTAATTTGTGGGTCGTGATGCTGCTCGCTTTGCTTTTCAGCCTTTCATGGTTTTGTTCCTATTCTGGAGTTTGCCGCTCAGATATTTCATGCAAGTTCTCTGTGCTTCTTTCTTGATTGAAATCATGAATTCTTCATTGAGCCCAAGTTGGTCGCTTTTCCATTATTTCTGTAGCCCAGGTTAGTTGACCCTTGTGCCTGTAGTATCTTTGTAGTAACTGTCACCACTTCGCTTATTTTCCTGTGTTTCTCTTTGACTTGTCTCTGAGGTGTTATCCACTTTAGACCTGCTGAAACCTCTCGTTTGGATTCTGCTCTTGTCTTATTTCTAAATGGCTACGAACAGTGGAACACGTGGTCACTCACCCACGTTACCTTCCAAGCCCTTGCAGTTGGTTTCTGAACTCACCGGCATGTGTTTAAACTCATAAAAGTAAATGAAGACTTCAAGTACGTATTTGTATAAAGAAAGTTTCCAAATTTACATGAGGCCGCTGGTGCTGGTACAAACTGGAGTCGTCAGTGGCCAAACTTTGAAGTGGTTTGTACAACACCAGTGGTTCACATGTTAATGCTTGAGATTGTGTGCCGTTGAGTATAAAAACATAGTAAAACTAAATCGGAATTTTTTGGGCGCTTCTACTACTTATTTAATCAGGAAAGTGTTACTGAAGGCCGTATAAACTGTTGTAGTCACCTTTGTTTTGATATCCTTGGTCAAATATTGCGGCTTTTTGTAGTCCTGCCAAGAGGAAATTCCATTGTGAAAGCAGAACAGGTAGATAACGTGCAGAAACACATCACAAAAGTTCTGTACTCAGGGACCGACTTGATCTAAAAACCTGAGATCATTTGAATCCTTTGTGTGTTCCTTTGGAGGCTGGAACTATTGCATTTAAGCAGCTTTTAGAAGAACTTATGGCTGCTTGAAGAAAAGCTTCCAGATACGCGTAGTTCATGTCAATGCGTGAAAATAATGAAGCTTGGATGCAAAATGAGCAGCTGCCTCTTCCTTATCTCTGGACCATCACAACCTGTGAGGTGTTGGCTTTAATTCGAGGAACCAGTCCTGCCGTTTATTATGGTTTTGATTAATGAGGCTCGCTTGCTTAATTCCCTCTGGGTGCTGTGGGAAGATTGGAGGTCTAACAGTGGAGTCACCTTGCTTGGAGGGGTTTAAAAGGTGTTTAGACGAGGTTCTTAGGGACATGGTTTAGTGCTAGAGTTAGGTTATGGTTGGACTCAATGAGGGTCTCTTCCAACTGAAAAGATTCTATGCCGACTCTACTGGAACATAAAGAACTTGTGTCTCCATCACCTTACTCAAGTCATTCATGCAAGTCTTGATCACTGTGGGTGAGAAACAGCCCAGAAAAACTTGTATCAGCTTAAATACTTGAAAGGATTTATAGAAGCTTCCCTGCTTTCACAGCTTTTTATACGTGGTTTTGATTTTTCAGTTGTTCTTTTTGTGTCCTTTCACGATTACCTGGAGTTCTGATGCCAAGGAGAAACCTGAGTGCAGAAGTTGTTAGACTGGGTTGACATTAAGTAAAATGACTGAAATCAAAACTCTTCTAGAGATAAAGTGGCATTGTTTTGTAAAACAGCAGGATAATAACAATGAAAACCACATCTTGCACTCGGGAGAATTCAACTGGAATTAGAAGCAGCTCAGCGCTAGCTTGGTAGAGCATTTATTTGGAGAAACATGCTTTGCTGTTACATTCCGAAGTCAAAACAATGTGTGTTAATTCCGAGAGTTCATAATAACTTCCATCTGTACGTGAGCACAAATTGTTTCAATCCCCATATTTTCTGTTGGTAAAATTGAATCCCTCCCTTTGCAGAGTAGCTTTTTATGTTGACTAATATTAAGTAAGACCATAAATTTCCAGTTAAGATTTCGGCTTTTTGACTCTAACAAATCTACAAATGTGTTATTTTTTTCGAAGGGAAATTACTGACTTATGTCTAATAATTTCAACAACAAAAAGAATCACTGTCATTCCAGAGCATTGTCAAAGGTGAAGCACAATACAGTTGCTAAAAATGGGAGTGAATTGCTCGGCTCTCAAAAGCACGAGGCACATGGAGATTACTCGGTAGGTAACCGACCCCACAAACTCCGCAGCTGCTGAATTATGGATGTGTGTGGAGTATCTGAGGAAAATGAGGCTTTAGTAGGAGAATGAAATGAAGTCTTGCATTAGTTTTCACAGCTGAGGAGCTGAGATTACACCGTGAAAGCCTCCTTATAGTGGATGAATATCAGGAACGGGCCGAAGTGTTGTGAGGGGTCTTTTTTTGTGGGTGATAAGCAAACACACGTCGTGGGTGAGGTGACATCTCTCAGAGTTCTTATCACTCTGAACGTATAATACATGTGGCACGCAGCCCAGCTAAGCCATAGACATGGACCTTGCTAAGCCGAGCTGTCCCAAGTCCTTCAACAGTGGTCTTGGTGCTCCAGGTTTTTCTTCTCAGCTCTTCAAATTTTTATAACCTTAAAGTGTGGGCAGATGAGAGTTAAGTAGCTTTGAGTTTCACATCTCAGGCCTGTAGAAAGAAAGAAAGAAGCTGATTTTGTTGTCTCCTTCATTCCCAGAGCCTTGATTGCTTGGGCCTGACTTCAGTGTATGTTCTTCATTGCATGTGAGGAGATGATCCTTATTTAGTGACCATCCTCCTTGAGGTGGGTCCTTAGTGAGCACGCAGTGTCACTCCTGGAGAACACCTGGCCCTAAGTTGTATACAAGCTGATATTACGTGGTTTCTTTCCTTTATTGGTCATTATTTCTAACCCATATATATATATATATATATATATGATGTGTAGCTGTTGAAGAGACCATGAGCATCGTGTTCACGAAACTTCCAATTCCTTTAGGTATTCAAGAGGTTGTCTCTTGACAGCCACTGTTCCTCATCCAGTTGCAAGATTGCTTGGAGAAGAAACAATTGCTTTATAGCGGTAGAGGTAGTTTCTTCTGGTCCTGACTAGATGGGGATTTATTGCAGGTATGTTCTTGCTTGGGACAATCAACTTATTTGCAACTCTTAAGTATCAAATGATGTGGTATTTCTGTAAGCCACTGAAAGGGGTGGAAGTTAATTTGTCTCTTCTGGATTTCTTATTTAGACTCAGCCCAGCTTCCCTTTAGAACCATAAGCCAGAACTATGGTCGCCATGAGACCCTTTGAGTCTTGTTGCTGCTGTGACCTTGGTCACGGCCTCCATCTGGCTTTGACGGACATGACATCAGAAATAGCGATGTTCTATCCTTGCCTAAATTACTGGCAGTGGAAAGGAGACTTGCAGAACTGGGTATCAAATGAATTTGGGCTGATTTACAACTCTTTAATTCCCCAAGGCCAAAAGTTAAGGAGTGAACGTGTCTAATCGTACCCCGGTTCATCGCTGGTGGCTCTGCAGTTGGTGGCAGGCAGAGCAGACCTTCCCAAGCATCACTTCCAGGTTTTGTGAAATCTTTCCAGTTTGTTACACTGCATAAATTAAGGGGTTTTTTTTCTGTTCACATCAAATGCGTGCTCACAATCGCCTGACAAGGCAAAGCTTCTCTTCCGATTCAGCCTTGATTTGTTTTGTCAGACAACTGTTGAGTGATCTTAGTCTGATATTCTTATTCACAATGACATGGTTTGCTCAGCCCTGGCCAAAGGATCCCTCAGCTTTCAGCTGAGAGTCATTAGCAACAGATGAACTTCGCTGTTTGACACGAAAAGGAATCGCTCAGAACAATCTTTTGTCCAGAATCGTTGTGTCCACATGGTGGCAGAAAACATTTACATCCTTTGCGTAACCTGCTAGAGATGTTGATCAGCCCGTGCTGCTCTCCTGGGAATGGCGCTTTTTGGTTCAGTTACTCGTTTAATGCGTGAGGTAAGAAACATTCCCAGAAGCATGGAAGAAAAACAAAATACTTCTTGACATATTTTAGTTGCAGTCATAGTGATATCTTTCTAATAGCTGCATGGAATAAAAGTTGAATGCTTATGTACTAGCGCAATGTAGAAGAAACTGAGCCGAAATTCAGCTCTTAAACGTGAAATGAGGCAAGATGTTCAGTTTCTGGCTCTGTTAGACTATCGAACATGTGAGAAAATCAACTTTATAATAGAAACTATTAAACTTTTCCGTGGGAAGTTGACCGGCAGAAATGTCAGGACTAGAAATTTGCTTTGGCAATAAACACTACGGAACAGAAGTGTCTTTAAGAGTTCTGTGGGTATCGGTGTGGATGCGGTGGTTATGACCCTTTGAGCGTAAGATACTGTGACTTGCACACTACATCTTTTATGAGGCCCCTAAGCTCAGATCATAAAATGTACCGTTCAGAAAGAATGCACTGTCTGAATTTGGGGCCAATTTAACTGCAGAGGGAAAAGTGTTCTTGAAAGAGCACAGGTTGAAGCCAGAGTCGAGTCCTCATCTTGTGAAGTGCCAAGCATTCATTTTAACGTTAAGAGGAAGGGACTGCACCTGAAAAACCACAGAGTACCTTCTCCAGCTGCGTAAAGCCAAAAGCTTTTAGGAGAGGTTTCATTCCTGAGAGTCTCTTAGGGTAGCAATGGGCTGATACCCAGCCAGATCATTTAGAATTGGGGAATTTACATATGTTTTCTGCAAATTTGTTGGAAAGCTTGCTTTTTTTCCTTTCCTATCACCCATGCCAAGACAAAATAGGTTGAAATGAGACTGGATAAGCTGTAACAACAGTCACTTTTTCATTCAGATGTAAGCCTGCCTGTCCTTACCCATAGGCAATTAGTACCCAGCAGCAAAGGCCAATGTTAACTTGTGGAGGGGCAGATCTTGGCTCTCCAGCCTGTACGGATCACTGCACTGTAGAATCACAGAATGGTTTGTGTTGGAAGGGACCTTCCAAGCTCCCCCAGTGCCACCCCTGCCATGAGCAGGGACATCTTCACCAGCTCAGGTTGCTCAGAGCCCCGTCCAGCCTGGCCTGGGATGTCCCCAGGGATGGTTCATCCACCACCTCTCTGGACAACTTGGGACAGGGTTTCACCACCCTGAGGGGTGACAATTTATTCCTCATATATAGCCTAATCTTCCCTCTTTTAGTTTAAAACCATCACCTCTTGCTGTATCACAACTAAAAAGTCTGTCCCCATCTTTCTTACAGGCCCCTTTTCAGTCCAGAAAGGCTGCACTAAGGTCTCCCCGGAGCTTCTCTTCTCCAGCTGAACACCCCAACTCTCTCAGCCTGTCCTCCCAGCAGAGCTGTTCCAGCCTCGCATCATTCCTGGGGCTCCTCTGGCCCCTCTCCAGCAGGTCCATGTGTGTCCTGTGCTGAGGACCCAGAGCTGGACCAGCACTGCAGGGGGGTCTCACCAGAGTGGAGCAGAGGGGCAGAATCCCCTCCCTCCACCTGCTGCTCACGCTGCTGGGGATGCAGCCCAGGACACGGGTGGATTTCTGGGCTGCAAGCGCACGTTGCTGGCTCATGGCCAATCTTTCACCTCCAGCACTCCCAAGTCCTTCTCCTGGGGGCTGCTCTCCATCCCTCCATCCCCAGCCTGGATTGATACCATCCCTGGAGACATCCCAGGCCAGGCTGGACGGGGCTCTGAGCAACCTGAGCTGGTGAAGATGTCCCTGCTCATGGTAGGGGTGGCACTGGGGGAGCTTGGAAGGTCCTTCCAACCCAAACTATTCTGTGCTTCCATGACTTGCAGGTTGAACCCAGGCAGCGTTGGAGATGGTGCTTCTTGCTTGGCTTGCAGAGGGGTCCGGAGCAGATAAAGTGTGGTGAATGATGTGGCTGGGTGGAATAGGAGAGGTGGCACCACCAGCTGTGCCTGGAGTCCTTTCTCCAAACTAATTTTGGGGAGCACCCCCCACAAGCATGCTCTGTGCCTTAGATCACTTGTGTACTGTGTAGCTGTCATCGTCTCCGTGCGTTCACTCGTCAGCCTGCTAAATTTGAAAAAAAATGAGTATGTGTTTAAAATAGAACCAAAATGTAGTAATCAAAAGGAAAATGGGTTCCTGATATAGTTAAGCTGACATAAACACGTGTGATTTGCCAAGTTAAACTGCTTTGTAGTATGTATAAGCACTACATTTTGAAATTGGAAGAGATAGGCAAGTGGGAAGTCTGTTATCAAGCCATGGCACAGTGTGTTAGTGTCAGAAAAAGATGTGGTGTATAGTTTTTCCTAACGAGTAGGGTGTGTGCTCTGCAGACAAGGCTTGACTTTCAGACAGAAAGTGTTAACACCTGTGAAATCTGTGAACTTCATTTCTGAGTCTTTCTCATCCTTCAGGAGCCTTCTCACTTTCTGCCATGTTGTTGTGGAAAAAAAACATCATGCTAAAATGCGTATTGTTTCCCAAAACCCCGCTTGCTTTATTGCGTAAAAATTATTCACAGAATCCCAGAATGTCAGGGATTGGAAGGGACCTGGAAAGCTCATCCAGTGCAATCCCCCCATGGAGCAGGAACACCCAGCTGAGGTTCCACAGGAAGGTGTCCAGGCGGGTTTGAATGTCTGCAGAGAAGGAGACTCCACAACCTCCCTGGGCAGCCTGGGCCAGGCTCTGCCACCCTCACCATGAAGAAGTTTCTTCTCAAATTTAAGTGGAACCTCCTGTGTTTCAGTTTGAACCCATTACCCCTTGTCCTACTATTGGTTGTCACCGAGAAGAGCCTGGCTCCATCCTCCTGACACTCACCCTTTCTATATCTGTAAAGATGAATGAGTCACCCCTCAGTCTCCTCTTCTCCAGCTCCAGAGCCCCAGCTCCCTCAGCCTTTCCTCACACGGGAGATGCTCCACTCCCTTCAGCATCTTGGTGGCTGCGCTGGACTCTCTGCAGCAGTTCCCTGTCCTTCTGGAACTGAGGGGCCACAACTGGACACAATATTCCAGGGGTGGTCTCCCCAGGGCAGAGCAGAGGGGCAGGAGAACCTCTCTGACCTACTGACCACCCCCTTCTAACCCACCCCAGGTACCATTGGCCTTCCTGGCCACAAGGGCCCAGTGCTGGCTCATGCTCATCCTGCTGTCCCCAGGACCCCCAGGTCCTTTTCCTCTACACTGCTCTCTAATAGGTCATTCCCCAACTTACACTGGAACCTGGGGTTGTTCTTATGTGTCATTAGCGTTAAGGAAGTGACACGCTGTGATTCCTTTTTCTCTTTTTTCCCTGAGCTGCTGCTGTTGTCACTTATCCACCCACCTCTTTTATTCTTCTGTGGTCTAGTTTAATATGTATGTTTTGTGCTCCGTGAGGCAGAGTTTGTCTCATACTTCCATGCGCAAGATTTGGCACATCAGGGCACAAATCCTGTTTTGAAAGCGCTGGGTATGACAGCTGCTTAATCATCCATAAATGCCTTTCAGGCTTATTATATCCTGTGGTCAAAGTTTAGAGCAAGTTGTTCTCCAACAAAAGGAGTAAAAGTGTCTGATATGTATTGGCTCATTTACTTTTTGATCAGTCCAAAATGCTTGGAAATCCAGAGCTTTAAAGTATTTTGTTTTTCAAGAGACTGGAAACGCTAACGGGGCTATTATTGTATGGGGGTTTTTTTGCTCACCTCGTGTGTAATTCATGTGAATATTTTTCGAGTTAATATTGTGTAAATAGAAAAAGAAAACAAGCTCTGGTTCAATTTAGAGTGCTAGTTTGTTTTCAGGATTGCCATTCCTGAACAGACTGTGGTCTGATGCTCCCTGACCTCAGCTTTTAAGTTTGAAATATCGTCCGTCATACGAGAAAAGATTTCCAGTATTGATGTGCCTTAGTGCCATTTGGTGCTCACTGAATTAGGCTGTTATCCTGATACGAAACAAGTCTTAGTTTAAAATACTGGTTCTATACTCCGTGAATGAGGGGTTTCCCGACTTGATTCAAAATTTAGTCTTTTTAGAAATCAGTCTCCTTTGCCCAATAACAGTAACATAATGGTCACAGAATCACAGAATGGACTGGGTTGGAAAAGCCCTCAGAGATCATCCAGTCCAAGCCTTGGTCCAACTCCAGTCCATTTGCCAGATCATGGCACTAAGTGCCATGGCCAATCTCAGTTTAAAAACCTCCAGGGCCGGTGAGTCCAGCACCTCCCTGGGCAGCCATTCCAATGCTGACCACTCTCTCTGCACAGAATTGCTTTCTAATCTCCAGTCTCAATTGCCCCTGGCAGAGTTGAAGCCCATGCCCCCTTGTCCTATTGCTGACTGCCTGGGAGAAGAGCCCAATCCCCCCCTGGCTAGAACTGCCCTTCAGGTCGTTCTAGAGAGTGCTGAGCTCACCTCTAAGCCTCCTCTGCTCCAGACTGAACAAGCCCAGCTCCCTCAGCCTCTCCCCATAGGGCTTGTGTTCAAGTCCCTTCCCCAGTCTTGTTGCTCTTCTCTGGACCCGCTCCAGCACTTCAATCTCTTTCCTGAGCTGAGGGGCCCAGAACTGAACACAATACTCCAGGTGTGGCCTCCCCAATGCAGAGTACAGGGGAAGGATCACTGCCCTTGTCCTGCTGGCCACGCTAGTTTGGATACAAATACCTACCAGTGTAGGTAAAACACGGGGCTGGGAGCTGAAAATCCTCATATTCTTCCTACATTTAAGTTCTGTAGCATGGGCTGAATCACATGCTTTTTGAGTAATGCTTTCACAAAGCAAGAACCTTTTCTCTTGAAGTAGCAGGTGTCGCAAACCTGGATAAATGCTTTAGAAAAACCACCAAAAGCTCAATTTCACCCATTTTTAAAACAAGGGCTTTCCCAAAATGGCATAAAAGAATGAATAGCTGCAAAAGTTTGCATTGTTTGTGCACACTGAAACGATTCCTGCAACATCGTAAAGTACAAGGTAAAGCTGGGCGAATGCCAGATGTAAAAATTGCCGGGTTTTGGAGTGGATTTATCAAAATACGGAGGTAATGAATGAATGGAGGAGGAGTGGATGTTTCTTGTATTGCTCTAAACTATCATCAAAACGTAGTCATTAGCAGCGAGGAGTTCACAGGCTTAATACTGGTGAGCATGGATGTTCGTCCACCCCAACAACTGATGGAAGAGCCCCAATGTGGCCATGTAGCCTGGTGAAATTTGGGCTCTGTGCTGTGTTCACTCTGATTTCCAGCCAGCACAAGGTGGGTGATTTCTCTATACCTACCTGTGCACTCCTCAGGAGATAAACACAGAAAGAAAACACCACCTTTACGTTGTCGGTACAAAATGTTACTTGTCTTTCTCCTTCTGGCTTTTGCGCGTCTTGACCTTTTGTTCTGTGCTTGGTGTAATTATTCTACTACAAAAGTTCGGGATGGATGAGGTCATAGGAAGTAAGTGTGCCCATGTCTTATAATCCAATAAGCATCATTTGGTGACAGCGAGGTGTTTTAAGTTCTGACCTGAACCCGGAAAGGTTACGCTGTAAAGTTTCATCTGATTAAGCTCTAATGCAGCAAGATTAACGGTAAACGTGGTTTTAGTTATCTGAGCGCTTCGCTGGGGAAGCTTTTCTGAAGCCAGCAACTGCTCTATCTCCTAAATTGCTTTTTTTAATGTTGTTTTCTATAAAACAGTCACAGTATATGAGAGGCACCTTTATGGGCAAGGGGGCCCATATATGTTATTTTTATAACGAACCCACTAACCACTGGATTTTATAGGAATAGTTTACTTATGTAAGCCTGTCTTTGACGATGGTTTCCCATATCCTTACTGGGACACCAGGCTCGAACAACGAATTCTCATGTTTGAGACCCCTCCGGAGGGGAATTGTGTTGACTCTCAGGAAGGGTTTCACAAATACGAGCAAGAGAGTCCTGGAGGAAACGCTGCTTTTGGCTCATCTAAATGTTTAGTTCTACAGTGTGTTCTGCATGTGCTCAAACACGTACTCCTATTTCCTTATTTTCTTGTGGTCTATCTCCAATAAACACTATTGCTGTGAAACCAAAATCCAGTATTCAATATTGCCTATTATCACGTCTCGGTTTTATGAAGTAGTTTTCTTCTCATTTTTAAATGTTTGGCAGAATATTACAAGTTGCCGAGCGTTGGCGTCCAGTCTGCTGCTGTGTTTGAATAATGATCAGACTTTGTATTTTGGTGGATGCGAGGGGAAGAAGCGGCTTAATACAGTTCTAAGGGAAATCAAAGAAGGTAGAAGGGAACTTGATCTGTTATTGGAATTGAATGTAGTTTTCCTGCTCACTTCTGAATGGTTCATGTGCTTAAATTACATGGATGAATTTCCCTTGCCTTTCAGATGGATGTGAACTAAAATTCCCCAGGCTGAGAGGAGAAGGTACAGGCTGTGTTGGGGCAGAAAGATCCAGGGACTGAGGAAAAGTGACCATATGAATTTAATGCAATTTGTAAGAACTGAATCGGAGCTCCAGACCAACCTAATTTCTGCAGACACTTGGCCATAATGTAGAGATCAATGTTTCCTAACTGTAGTATTGATGGTCTTGGACCAGTGATTTTGCAGCGTCTCGACTGTCAGTTATCACTGTTAGTGATCAAAATATATTGATAACAACCTCTATTTTGTAAATGGGGAGAAATCGCGCTGGTTTAGACTAAGCATGTTTTAAAAATAACAGTATTAATTGTAAGCGACCTGTGGAGCGACAGCATAAAGCGGAGCTGTTATCTCCCGTTAGTGTTTTGATCGCCGTTTGCATACCTTATTTATTCTCACTAAATCAAAATTGTGCTGGGAGTCCTTTAAGATGGTTTTAATAAAGCCTTTTTTAAGCACGCTGGGGCAACTTGAGGAACTTTAACGTGGGTGCCCGGTGGATTAATGAAGGACACGGGTCTTCAACGATGTTGCTGTAACTTGTTTTTCTTCCTAGTTTAGCGCTCTTAGAAGAATTGCAAAGTAAACATCTGCTTTCCAGGGTGGACCTCCGAACAGCATCCAAATCCGCTTGGGACAGGGAGGCAGGCGTTGGCGTATGGAGGTCGAAGTCAGCGTTTCCATAAAAATAGCTGCAGGTTTGAGCGGTTCCTTGCGTTTGGATGGGGGCTGTCGCTCCTGTATATATCCTATATTTTTTCTCCTTCTGACAGCAAAATTGAGGACGTGAAGATTTGTTATAATCACAGCGCTTGTTATGTTTTATCCTCCCCTACTTCCCCAAGAAACCTTAAAATATATATATATATATAGATATATATATATATATATATATACACATACACATATATAAAATCTTTGCTTACATTTAATTCCAGACTCTGCTAGTTGTATACCATGACAGTCTTTTAAATATGAAAAATGAAAGTGCATTTTTAATGTTTAACTTTGAGATACGCCATCTAAAGATACCACGTCTAATCATTATCATCTAATTGATACCAAAGTGAGCTTTACTAATGAAGTTTAAGGGTTTTTCGGTAAACTCATGTGGTTCTTCAGGGCGAGAACGACTCGCTAGCTTTAATAAAACAAAGGCAAGAAACTTATTAAGAGTGCAAATAATGTAAAATTGTATAATTTCCCCCAAAAGGTATAAACACACACAGTTGTTTATATAGCAGCAGGCATTATTTCAGTGATCCCCCAAGGTTGTTTATATAGCAACAGGCATTATAACAACACTTTCTGTTTTCATTATTGCAGTGCTTAGTCATCTGAATCCCAGCCAGTGCTCCTTCGCACTCTGAAAAGTCACCCAGGATCTTGTAAAACAATTAACTATGTCATTTTATTAAAACCTGTATTTCATTTTGCTGTCCCAGCGCTTGCCATCCTCCGCAAACCTTATGTAAATGCTTGGCCTCCCCCCAATGCTGCGAACTTGATTGAAAGTACGCTTTTGCTTCTATTTTTGTTTGCGGCTTTTCACATTTGCGCAGCAGATGGCCTTTTAAATGCTTGATGCTATAGAGAAAAAAACTCCGAAAAATAACTTAAAATTGCTCTTGACTTGCCTTACCATGAGCCTGCACAGAGGTTGCGTCCACCACTTGTATAGATACAACATCAAGGAGCAGTTGCCTGCAGCAGAGACCAAGGAAAGTTCAAAAATGATGGAGGTTTCGGTGTAGACTCTACGCTGAATATGCAAAACATGTATGTATGTATAACATAATATGCATAACGTGTCCTGAAGTGACAGTGTTTTGAATTCTGTTAACATAGGCTGAGCTCTGAGGCTGCTGCCACGTCTTCAAACAAGATGGATATGGCTGGGAAAGCAAAATGGTAAATGATGAACAGATGAGTTCGCAATTGGAATCATTCTGAGCTCCCCCACTCCGAATAAAAAAGTATATTCCAGACCAGCTATTCTGTGGTTTCTGGCTGGAATTAAATGTATGTGTTTGTGTACCATTAGTCATTAAATACTGCTACAGGAATTAGTATAGGAAATGGGCTATTCTTCTTTGCACGTAAATGCAGGATATTGTTATTTTTCCTAAGAGGCAAAAGCCCTAATTTTGGTTTTGGGTGGAATCTGATATTATCTAGAAATAGATAGCTAAATGTTGCCTTTGTAAGCCAACTTGTTTGAAAAACCTTTAATAATACTTATCTCTTTATCAGAGAGAAACTGAACCTTTGCACGTTTGTATTTTAATTAGTTAACAAATGAGGTAGCTACACTCGGCACGATTTAAAGAATTAGTGTTTTATCACGGAATTGTTACCTTTAGGAACGTGGTGAGCTTTTCTGTTGTCTGACATTGTTTTAATGAAGTGTAACAGTCTGGTTGACAAAACAAATGACCTGCAAGATGCTTGGATGTTTAGAGATGTTCAGCATGGAGCTGAGGCCAGAAAACTTCCTTCAAATAGAAGTTCAGACCGTTGCACAGAAGGAAATGCAGGTAGAAACTGGAGCAACTGAATTTTCTCTTTCTCTTAAGAGTCTAAACCAATTATGCCTGGCTTATTATGAATGTGGTGAGACCACAGCTGGAATATTGTGTCCAGTTGTGGCCCCTCAGTTCCAGAAGGACAGGGAACTGCTGGAGAGAGTCCAGCGCAGCCACCAAGATGCTGAAGGGAGTGGAGCATCTCCCGTGTGAGGAAAGGCTGAGGGAGCTGGGGCTCTGGAGCTGGAGAAGAGGAGACTGAGGGGGGACTCATTCATGGTTACAGATATAGAAAGGGTGAGTGTCAGGAGGATGGAGCCAGGCTCTTCTTGGTGACAGCCAATGATAGGACAAGGGGCAATGGGTACAAACTGGAACACAGAAGGTTCCACTTAAATATGAGAAGAAAGTTGTTCCTGGTGAGGGTGGCAGAGCCTGGCCCAGGCTGCCCAGGGAGGTTGTGGAGTCTCCTTCTCTGCAGACATTCAAACCCGCCTGGACACCTTCCTGTGGAACCTCAGCTGGGTGTTCCTGCTCCATGGGGGGATTGCACTGGATGAGCTTTCCAGGTCCCTTCAGTCCCTGACATTGTGGGATTCTTTGAATTAACGTTAATTTATTTGCCATGCATCACCTAGAGCTAATGCTGTGGTTCCGTGAGCTGGAACAGTTTTCTTAGTCTTTGATGGAAATTGTGTTTAAACCTCTCATTGGAAACCTAATACAAGTTTTAAGTATGAATCTACCTTTCACTCTGAGAACTTGTTTTAAATGCGGCTTGTTTCAACATGTGTTGTTTTCTATGACGTTGGAATAAATAGCAAATATAAGATGATATAAAATACCTCCTAGTATGATAGGCTGATCTTAGTATAATTTAATCTTCTCTTTCTTTGGAATCTTCTGTACAGATGCTACCTGAACTTGTCTTAAAACAAACTAAAACTCACCTTTTACAAAAGCAGGAATTGATTTGTGTAATTGAAAGAAATTGCAAAGTGAGATATTTTATTCTTTATATATCAGCACCCATAAGTTATTCTGTCTTGAATTATTCATAAAATATGATGCATCTCATCTGCTCCATCCTGTTTCTTTGGAGCAAGTGTTGCCTGTAACTGGTGTGAGAACAGACTCAGACTCCTGTCTGAAGTCTCTGATGTCTTTAGCTTATTTGTTTTCCAGTTCACCTTTTAATATGTGTTTTTGTTCAATCGAGTAACATTTCACACAGCACTTGGGAAAACAAAGCTGGATATAGGAGCTAAATATTAGTAAGGAAATGGCAATTGATGTTTTATTACTTTAACATCATTAATGATTTACTCACAGTCCCGTGGAGAACACACAGTCATAAATGTGAACACAAATCTTGGACGCTTTTCTTGCTGAAATTAAAACAGGCACGTTTTCTTTGGGCGTAATATCCTAAAGGAACAATCTAATCTTTAAATAAAATGCTGCTTTTGCAAATGATAACATGGTCCCTTTGGAAATTTAGCCTGGTGGAGATGGGTGATGTTTGGTAGCGACAATTGAAACATGAACTGGTTTTTTTTAGGAGAATTAAGACATCACAATGGTCACCTTGTTCTGCTTTTGTTTTCCTACTCAGACATCGTGTTTCATTCCTCTCCTCTTGCCTTTTCCTTCTTTACATCGTCCATAATACTAAGCTCTATATTTAAGCTCTTTTTAACTCATTGGAGCAAAGCTGCTGCGTTCTCCCTACATTATTTTCTCTGTTTAAAATTGATTTTGATGTTAAAGGGCATTAGTATGAATCCTGCTGTAACAGACCACAGGTGAACGGTGAGTGATGGTTCGGTTTCTTGCTATTTATTGGATGAGGTGGAATAACCTTCCCTCTATGTGTGGTATTGGCTGTTGGAAAGTATTGACCTTAAGGAGAAGCGTATGAGAAATGCTTTATGGTTAAAAACAAGCAAAAAACCCCAAAACAAAACACAAAATAAAAAGAAACCTACCCCAGAAAAACAAAAAGAATACCAACCTTGTCGCGTTAATGAGGAGATGATTTTGGAATAGAACTAAAACCTGGGGATTAATTCTTGGCTCTGATGCTTCAATTCATTTTTGATTTACTTTTATTTAATCTTTTTTTTTTTCCTGTCATTAGAAGGCGGCTCCTGCGATTACCTGTAGTTTTGTTCTGTGAATACATCGTCAGCTTCTGTTGATACAGACACTAAAGTGCCCTGGTTTTGTTAAAAACAAGACCAGTTCTCTTTTAGTGACTTTTCTTCCAGCTCAGTTCTTCTAGGTGCCTGCACTTTGCTGAGTTTTACCTGCATATTTCTCCTAGGATGCTGCACTCGATGCTGATAAGAGACCAATGGAATGCTGAAGAAGCTCGTGTTTAGATTTATTACTATGGTAGTTAAGAAAGACTGATAAGTTTCCCCACGTTCCGTTGCGAGAGGGGCGTGTTTGAGGAGGGGTGGATGGAACAGGTGACTAGAACTGACCAACAGAAGTATTCCATCCCATAATCGTCATATCCCCTATATCAGAAGGTGATCATAGGGTCACGCTCTCTTCGCCCATGGCCGGCATCTGGAGAGGCCCCTGTCTGTCTGTCTGTCTGTGACCCACAGGCCTCAGGCCCTGCATCCTGCACCCAGGTTCCGGTTGCCGTGAATCCCGCCCGTGACTTCCGGGGCCGGAGCTGCAGCTGCTGGAGCCGCCAGCTCCGCACACCCAGCTCTGCTGCTGAGTGACGCCAGCTCCGCATCCAACATGCGAGATTGGCTTTGTATATTTTGTATATATTCTCTATTTATTAGTAGCATTAGTAAAACCCCTTAAAACTCTCAAACTCGAAGTGTAAGTCTCTCTTCCTTTCCCCTTCTCTTTCTTATCATCTTTCCGATCTAAGGGAAGGGGTGGTGGGAGGTAAAGGGGATAACAGGGAGCGTCGGCCACGGTTTATTGCCGCCTTGCCTTAAACCTTGACATAAAGCAATTTTACTTGAAGTTATTACAAAGCCAAAATATAATGCAGTTTATAAAATTAAATAATTCTGTTTTCTAGAGGTTTCATAAAAATCAGATCTTTACTTGCTGTTCATCTCCACTCTTTGCAATATGAAAATGTGTTTTAGCAGAAATGCTCATGTTTCTATACAGGTCTCTCACGTGCATTCCTCAGATCTTGGCTGTTGGAAACAGAGAGATCCCTTAATCCAAATCTTTTCATGCTCTGAAACTTTAGAATTTAAGGATAACTCTAAAAAACAGCTATTCCATGAACATTTGATTGTAGTAGGAGGAACAAATGTAATGGGTTTGATATTTTCATTCTCTTTTTCATTTCTTTTGCCGCAGGCTGGTTCTTTGATTAACCAAATCCACCATAATCCCATCAGGAGAACGTGGTGATCGTTTTGTAATTTATATTGTATGGCTGTCTTAATCCAGGTTCTGTCATTGTAGCAGAAAATATGAAGCCAAGCCCACCATATGACTCGACCGTGTCCATATGGAAATAATAAACCATGTAATAAATGGCCTCCTGTTGTACAGTGCAGAGCTGGGGATGATTTTCTTCCAAAGCAGATTTTGTTTCGAAAACTCAGACAAGCACAGAAATCATTCCCAATTTCACGAGTCTTTTTCTGTGGAAAACTGATCGGTCCATTTGTTTGGGAAAAGTCAACGATTTTTCTAAGTTAGAGGATGCCTACACCTTCCTGTCATGAATTCTGGAAACAGGTGTGTGGTTCTAAATAATAAACATAATTTTTAAAAAGGGGACCAAAAAAAAATACAAACCAAACCCCACGATTTTAGCTTCAAGTGGGATTGTTCCGTATTTCAGCAAGTGGCTCTATCAGTATCAAATTTGTGTGATTACTGTGTGTGTATATCAGAGTCCAGCTCTGACTTCTAGGGGGTGTTAACATCTGAGAGCCGCTTCATCCCAATAATCTTAAAGATATTGGTATTTAGGCTGAGGGAGCTGGGCTTGTTCAGTCTGGAGCAGAGGAGGCTTAGAGGCGAGCTCAGCACTCTCTAGAACGACCTGAAGGGCAGTTCTAGCCAGGGGGGATTGGGCTCTTCTCCCAGGCACTCAGCAATAGGACAAGGGGGCATGGGCTTCAACTCTGCCAGGGGAAATTGAGGCTGGAGATGAGAAAGCAATTCTGTGCAGAGAGAGTGGTCAGCATTGGAATGGCTGCCCAGGGAGGTGCTGGACTCACCGGCCCTGGAGGTTTTGAAGCTGAGATTGGCCATGGCACTCAGTGCCATGATCTGGTCAATGGACTGGAGTTGGACCAAGGCTTGGACTGGATGATCTCTGAGGTCTTTTCCAACCCAGTCGATTCTGTGAAATTTTTCTTTCACATTTTAACCACCCCAAGGGGATAAATTTCCCTTCAAATTTTTCGTGAAGTTTTGAGATTAAACTTTGAAAGAAACACGACTTCCCTCCCATGTGCCGTTTTCTTCAGAGATATTTTCATCTTGGAAACGTCTTAAATAAGTAATTTATAATTACCAGCAGCGACAGTTATGTCACACGTACTTAATTTGATAATCTGAGTGTAAAAACAATTTGCGGTCTGTATTTAATCTTTTCATTTATGTTTGTGGCCACACAGGACTTAATACTGGGTTAAAATAAGTCAATATTTGAAGCCTTTCTCTTAGCTACGTGGCATTGTATGTGAATTCTGGGTTTAATTATGACAATAATAGCAGCAGTTTAAATACATAAGGAACACAGATTTAGATCCATTGTGTGACAGTATATATTTTTACTAACTGATATTGCTGTAATAATGTGATTCCAACATACATTAATACACTATAGGTGACACATGGCACTTGCACACAAGTATATATTTTGAATCGGTGAATATAGAACGTTGTGTTGAATTTGAGTGTGTATTTTTATTAAGCTTTCCTGTTACAGATTGGAAATGGAAAAAGCGTAATGAGGTTTAACAGTCAGATTGATGATTGTGTCCCTGTTCTTGGGTGGGTTTTGCTAATACGAGCTTATGAGTGTTAAATGGAACATTGCCTTTAGGGGAACAGACCTCTTGGAACTGCTTGATTATCCTACATTTCTTTCAAAAACTAACAAATTAACTGACCATAATGTTCTATTCACTGGATTCTGGGGTTTGGTAAGCTCTGCTAATTGTAGTTATTTTCTCTTCTTGTAGCTTAGATATCAGCACGGCCTGAGTACTCCAGATCTAAGGCAAACTCTTCCCAACCTGAAAAACTTCATGGAGCTCGGGCTTATGGTTAGATGGTAAGTTATTTTTTTTGTAATTGAAAAGAAAGAGGTGAATGCTACAAAAAAAATGAGATGTAAGTATTTTTCTCTCTTCACGAGAGTTAAGCACGTTTGGTGAAGATTGTGACTTTCCCAAAATACAGACCATGTAAATGTCCACAATATTCTACTGTTTCCTTCTGCAGAAGGTGCCTCAGTCTGGTCAGTACCTGGCTTCCCATTTGCTTTAAATGTGTAATTCAGGTGAGCTGTGTGGGGATCTGTGAGTTATATCGGCACAATTTGAGTATAATGAAAATAGTTGTTGTATGCTGAGTGGTGTTGCTAAATGGGAAACTACATTCATGAGTAACTAAAGGTTGTAGTGACCTTCCAGGGAAATTTGTGATGCTTCTACTCTGATTCACTCTGGAGGATCCAGACTCGCTCTCCACTGTGCATAAAACCAAAGCAACCTCGTTTCTGTGTTATAAGACTAAAGTTAGTTTAGGCTTATCTTGCCGCAGTTGAATAAGCACGAGGCTTGACCAATTCTCCTTAAACCCACTGAGATAGTTTAGAAATGTGGAAAGCGATTCACTAAGATGTGTGTTTCTGCAGGTCTTAGATGCTTTGTGTTCTTATTTTTTAATGTATGTTCTTTAAATTGTGTGTTCTTGTGCAGCCTCCAAAGCAATTATTTCGTTCTTCATTCTCATCTTCATTCTTCGGGTGCCTGAATCCCACCCAAACATAATATTGTAGCGTTTTAGGATCCCTAGGTTAATTATTCATGGCTTCAAAGATGCACAGGTCTTGTGTGGTCCCCATGTCATACCTGACCCCGTGCGGATGCCCTGGATACTCCAAAGTATTGACAATATCATCTAATCTGAGGTGATGCCACCAGGTGTTGCTGCCAGATGTCTTATTTCACAGAATCTCAGAATCTTAGGGACTGGAAGGGCCCTGGAAAGCTCATCCAGTGCAATCCCCCCATGGAGCAGGAACACCCAGCTGAGGTTCCACAGGAAGGTGTCCAGGCGGGTTTGAATGTCTGCAGAGAAGGAGACTCCACAACCTCCCTGGGCAGCCTGGGCCAGGCTCTGGCACTCTCACTGAAAAGAAGTTTCTTCTCAAATTTAAGTGGAACCTCTTGTGTTCCAGTTTGAACCCATTACCCCTTGTCCTATCATTGTTTGTCACTGAGAAGAGCCTGGCTCCATCCTCCTGACACTCACCCTTTCTATATCTGTAAAGATGAATGAGGTCACCCCTCAGTCTCCTCTTCTCCAGCTCCAGAGCCCCAGCTCCCTCAGCCTTTCCTCACACGGGAGATGCTCCACTCCCTTCAGCATCTTGGTGGCTGCGCTGGACTCTCTCCAGCAGTTCCCTGTCCTTCTGGAACTGAGGGGCCACAACTGGACACAATATTCCAGGGGTGGTCTCCCCAGGGCAGAGCAGAGGGGCAGGAGAACCTCTCTGACCTACTGACCACCCCCTTCTAACCCACCCCAGGTACCATTGGCCTTCCTGGCCACAAGGGCCCAGTGCTGGCTCATGCTCATCCTGCTGTCCCCAGGACCCCCAGGTCCTTTTCCCCTTCACTGATTCCTAATCGGTCATTCCCCAACAGCGAGCAGACTGCTGATATTTAAACTTCCGTCCCCATTTCTGCAGCTTTAAAGGATTTTATTAATCCAGTAGTGTTCTTATTGCTGCATTTTGCTTGTTTACTGAGCTTTAAGAGTCTCTGTTTTTTTCCTGCAGTATTCAGAACACAGGAAGAACCCCACATTAATTCTAATGACAGTACGTGATCACACACCATTTTATGCAAAAAATACAAAAGGAGGCTTTTTGTTACTGCTCCATTTGAAAATTATAAGAGCGGGCTTCAAACAGGGTTAGCACCTTGAAGTAGAACAGCTCAATATATCAAACCTTGGGGTCAAAAATTCAGTGGGTAACAGTGATGACAAATCTGTGGGACAACATCACTCTATGGCTCTTTCCAGCTCTTATTTCTGTGTCTCTCTTCTGCTTTATCATTCATTCCTCGCACAGAAATGCTGATCCATGTGAACTCCAAGCTAGTGTCCAAATCAGTTTTGGGAGGGGAGTATTGGCAAAGGAAAACAAAGACAGTAGTAGAAAAAGCGTTGTCTTTGAACAAGACCATAAAATGTGTTGCCTGACGGAAATTCAACTCGGCCAACACAACAGTGGAAGCAAACGGACCCTGACAAAAAGAAGCTCAGTCCTGTGTGCAGATTTATTCTGTCAGTAATTTCAGCTGAAAAGATTCTCCCCGCTTTTCTTTTTATCCTTTAGCAAGATGGGTAAAGAAAAGCTTTCTTCTTCGGGAAAAATATTACTGTGAGTTTTCGTGGTCCATCACTGGCACGGAAAAGTCCTGAGATGACGTGTGGTCCCCCGAGCAAACCTGAAAATACCAAAAATACCTAAACAGTGACTTCTTGTCAAGGTTTAAGGCAAGGCGGCAATAAACCGTGGCAGACGCTCCCTGTTATCCCCTTTACCTCCCACCACCCCTTCCCTTAGATCGGAAAGAAGATAAGAAAGATA
Source organism: Patagioenas fasciata (assembly GCF_037038585.1). NCBI lineage: Eukaryota > Metazoa > Chordata > Aves > Columbiformes > Columbidae > Patagioenas > Patagioenas fasciata. The sequence continues at coordinate 3,562,265 of NC_092520.1, forward strand.
AGGGGAAAGGAAGAGAGACTTAGAGTTCAAGTTGGAGCGTTTTAAAGGGTTTTACTAATGCTACTAATAAATAGAGAATATATATACAAAATATACAAAGCCAATCTCAGGTGCTGGATGTGGAGCTGGCGTCACTCAGCAGCAGAGCTGGGTGTGCGGAGCTTCTTCAGCATTCCCTTGGTCTCTTATCAGCACCGAGTGCAGCATCCTAGGAGAAATATACAGGTAAAACTCAGCAAAGTGCAGGCACCTAGAAGAACTGAGCTGGAAGAAAAGTCACTAAAAGAGAACCGGTCTTGTTTCTAACAAAACCAGGACACTTCTGGATCACTGGTGTGGACTCATCAGTGGTTACACACTGTGGATGTGTCCTTCAGTCTTGAGTAAGCCCAAGTAGCTATTTCTGGGATGTGTTAAATGGGAATTCTTTTCAGAACCTGGGTATCTCCTCTTCTGATGTGCACTGGCTTTGAAGAACTGATAATAGAACCTTTAGTTACACCTTAAAGGTTTTACCATCATACAAACAGGGTTTTCTTTATTCCTATAGGTGATACACAGTCATTAACAAGACTGGATAATATTTCAAAATATGTAGGAATATTAAGCACAGTTCTCTGGGAGTATCACATTCCCTCCTCCTTCTCCCCCACCATGAATCTCTATGCCTCATTTCCTTCTCACCTCCAAAACTTGTATGAATAATTGTTCATTTTTAACTTTTTTTTCTTTTTAAAGACTAATGATTCTAAACAATGCTTCTTAGTGCTTCCTAATAATGTAAATAGCAATGAGGCTTTGCAGGGAGTCCAACTCAAGGGGAAAACTGGCTAGACTTTCATAATTGGGCATTGCAGTCGAACACACATTGCGGAATATCCATGCCCATCGTCTTGTGGATAATATACATATATTTAAGCAAGCATAAAGGTTGGTAAAATGGAGATTTGAAGGAATTTTTTGTGTTTTCAGGAGGCTGTAGGTGGGTCAGCCGATACCCTTTGCCACAGACCGTGATTGGTAAAGCATTTTCAGGTTATCCTTTGTTTGCAGGAACGTGAGGCGGTTATGGGTTTTCTTATCTACAGATTGACTTGTGCAGCCTGGTTTGGTTGCCTTTCTTGTTGCTGGTGTTCAGTTTTCCTTTCTTAGCGCTGTAGCTGGGTTTTGCTGAATCAAAGTTCTGTCAATTCCTAATCGCACTGGTAAAAAGCAACACTTACACTATACTTATTTTTTGTTTGAATAGGGCTGGTTTTAATGTCTGGCCTCATTTTTGCTTTTTTGATCAGACTCATCCAGCATGGCTTTAGGAGGGGCAGGTCCTGTCTGACCAACCTGATCTCCTTTTATGATCAGCTGACCCACCTGGTGGATGAGGGGAAAGCTGTAGATGTGGTCTATCTGGACTTCAGCAGAGCCTTTGACACTGTCTCCCATAATATACTCCTGCAGAAGCTGGTAGCCCATGGCTTGGACAAGTGCACTCTCTGCTGGGTTCAGAACTGGCTGGAGAGCCGGGCCCAGAGAGTGCTGGTGAATGGGGCTGCATGCAGCTGGTGACCACTCACTAGTGGTGTCCCCAGGGGTCAGTGTTGGGTCCAGTCCTGTTTAACATCTTTATTGATGAGGGGATTGAGACCATCGTCAGCAGATTTGCTGATGATACCAAGTTGGGAGGGAGTGTGGAGCTGCTGGAAGGCAGGAGGGCTCTGCAGAGGGATCTGGATAGACTGGAAAAATGGGCTGATTCCAATGGGATGAAGTTCAACAAGGCCACGTGCTGGGTCCTGCACTTTGGCCACAACAACCCCCTGCAGCGCTCCAGGCTGGCACAGAGTGGCTGGAGAGCAGTCAGGCAGAAAGGGACGTGGGGGACTGATGGACAGGAAGCTCAACAGGAGCCAACAGTGTGTGCAGGTGGCCGAGAAGGCCAATGGTGTCCTGTCCTGTATCCAAACCAGCGTGGTCAGCAGGACAAGGGCAGTGATCCTTCCCCTGTGCTCTGCATTGGGGAGGCCACACCTGGAGTATTGTGTTCAGTTCTGGGCCCCTCAGCTCAGGAAAGAGATTGAAGTGCTGGAGCGGGTCCAGAGAAGAGCAACAAGACTGGGGAAGGGACTTGAACACAAGCCCTATGGGGAGAGGCTGAGGGAGCTGGGCTTGTTCAGTCTGGAGAAGAGGAGGCTTAGAGGTGAGCTCAGCACTCTCTAGAACGACCTGAAGGGCAGTTCTAGCCAGGGGGGATTGGGCTCTTCTCCCAGGCAGTCAGCAATAGGACAAGGGGGCATGGGCTTCAACTCTGCCAGGGGAAATTGAGGCTGGAGATGAGAAAGCAATTCTGTGCAGAGAGAGTGGTCAGCATTGGAATGGCTGCCCAGGGAGGTGCTGGACTCACTGGCCCTGGAGGTTTTGAAACTGAGATTGGCCATGGCACTTAGTGCCATGATCTGGTCAATGGACTGGAGTTGGACCAAGGCTTGGACTGGATGATCTCTGAGGGCTTTTCCAACCCAGTCCATTCTGTGATTCTGTGATCTATATCTCTACAACCTGGAATGGCATTGAATCCACTCGTTACTTAAAAAAAAAGCTGTAATATGTAATTATTTCAAGCTTAACCTTTTCTATAAGCATCAGTTTAGATTTGAGTACAAATTAGTTTCTTTACCCCTTCAAATTAAGAACCAGCAAACTGAAAAAAAACCTCACAGCTTCTGTAGAAGACCCCACCTATTTAATACTTTTATCAGAGCAATTTTACCTTAAAACTTTTATCTTTGGGCTTTCCTGAGACTCCGTAGTTGTCTCTGGAGCTGTGGGGCAGCTCTTGGCCCAGCTGAAGGTCTGCGGAGTCCGGTGCTTTTACATCCCGATTTAATTGCGTTGCTGCTGGATCCCTCTGCCTGGTGAGATTTGTGTTGTTTTGGTTTCTCAGGCATGACACTTAACATGATTAATACATGTTTTCACATCCCAACACGCCTGATTTATTGCCACAGACCCGCAGGTCTACAAGCTCTGCTTCCCTCTTCATATCTCTCCTGGCACCTATATTCTGCTGTGTTTACTTTTCCTCCCCCTTGCCCCCTACTGCAAGATATTATTTGTATTTTATGTCGACAAAATTCAAGGCAGATCAGCCAGTTCCCGCACACACTGTTATGGAAGCTACAGAACTGCAAAAAAACCCCATATTTTTCTGATATCAAATCTGGATGTTGACTTTCAAGGTGAAAGATGATGAGCCAAAGTTGTTGTTGATTTAGACCATCCCAGTTGCACTCTTTTCTGTTTCCTTCTGGGAATAATTCTCTCCATTTCCAACTCTTTAGTCCTGGGGTCTCAGTGGCTTCCAGGCAAGCAGCTCATTTTTAAGATTAACTTTTGCCGATGCAAAAGACCTTGTGCAGTTTTTCCTCTTCAATTCTTTTCACTGTGCAGTTTATTGGAGCTTTTGAGAGACACCAAATCTTTACTTAACGCGTAATCTGTAGATTTTGAACGTCGTTTTATTCGTTATTGCATGTTCAGATTTATCTTTCACAAGTCAAGCTCTTCAGGTCACAGTTGCATTAAATCAAGACTCTTTCATTTTCTTGCCTGTTCTTCACCCTAATTCACTCTATGTAACTTTAGAGGGATAGTATTTGTGATTATTAATGGCAATTAAATAGCACACTGCATACTCGAGAAGTGAATAGATTAGACAATGTTTATCTAATGCTGGCAAATACGAGATATTCCTTTAGAAAGTCTCTTCTATAGTCAGGGAAATGTCATTCTGAGCCAGCATTTAAAAGATTTACCCAAAAATACTTGCATGCCAAGGCTTAAATTCATGTTTCGAAGGTATGTCCTGATTCATAGACTGCTAGATTCAAAAGAAGCCTAAAACTTAATGTTTGAGTTAAGAAAGCTCTGGTAGCTTAATTTATGAAGGGGTTTTTTTTATTTTAAAGCGTGTGTCAGAATTTTTTAGCTGCCAACAGATGCAGTTTTACCTTAGCTTCATATTGGCAGCCTCCCTTTTGCAGCCCTGTCGCTATCGTGCGTTATTTAGCCAGTAATCTCTAAGAAGGTGAGAAACCTTCATTGCTTTTTAGCGCGGTTGACATGATATTGGCTCCGAGCTGCGCTTGGAGCTTCAAACATTTCAGATGGCCATAAACCAACTTAAACACCTTCATTTCGCGTTCTTACTGCCATGAGGTCATAGTTTGCAACAAAAAAAAAAGATCAAATGGTGTTTAAGTTATTATTATTATTTTTTTTTAGAGTATTCTCATACCAAAGAGCTGGAGCTGTGGATTTTGGCTTGTGGCCAGACAATCAAGATTTAGTATTTTGACCAGCTGTGATCCAGTAATGTTCCTCGGAGGAAACGTTTTGTGGGGAGGAAAAGATACATATTTGAGCCTGTGAATTGTATTCTGTCTCTCATCCTGCTTTACAGTTTCTCTGAGCCCCTTTGCAGACAGATTAAATAATCACAAGTGAATCCGACTGAAGGAACGACAGATTACAACCAGAATAACTTCAAAAATGTTTGTGTCCAGCTTCGATCGCCTGTTTATATCACGGAGTCTGCATCCCGTGCCTTAGGTCTGTAAGAATGCCCAAATGAGCTAATTATTAACTAGTCAAAACTAATATTTTGAGGAAAAAACAGCTACTTCGTAGTTTTGTTGCCAGCAAAACTTAGAGCTGACGTTAGACTGCCATGAGTTGGCTTTTGAGATTTGGATACAATTGAAACATATAGGTTGGTGGTGATGTAATTCTCTTATCTATATTGTTCAATAAATCTGAGGTCTGTCTTCTTTTTTTAATTTAGAAAAGCTTCTCCCTGATAGCAGTTTAGTCCTATACGTAACCATTTCTAGTCTAAACCAGCTTGATGACTAAAAGTCATTAAGGCCTGATGACAGTTCATCAGATTGGGTTTTATACTCCGCTAGTCGCAGGCCTTTCTTTCTGGACAGGTGTCCACATCTGTTCACCGTCTCAGAAGATCGACCGAGTCATTGTGGCTGGAAGCTGAACCAGTTCAACCCTCAGTAATTCAAGTCAAGGTTGCACCTCAGAGTAAAGGGCAACGCTCCTGTGGGCCAAACTCATTTCGCTGCTGACAAAAACTTAGAGTCTTTAAAGTTTCTGGGCAATTGAGTGATGGTTTTCTCGTGTGACTTGATTTTTTATATATGTATATGTATATATACATATATATGTTTTAATTCTGTGAGCTGTGAAGCTGATAAAGGATCTCTTTCTCCGGACTGTGCCTTGAATGCAGTGCTATGAATTCTGGTAACGGAGCAGCCTTTTCCTCAAGGAAAATGCAAAAGGAATAGAAACCTTCCGTCAGCTGATTGTTTTCATGAAGATTGATTACGAGCTTCCTATTTCTGAGCTCTGTGCCTCTCTGTAGACATTGCTTTTGAACCAAAACCTCAGTGTGACTTCTCATCCTCACCTGGAGGGAGGTGGTGGAACAGAAAAAGATCCCTTGACTCAACTGCTTAACCCATTGCAGCTACAGCCATTTTATTTCTATTTTACTTGCCTGCTAGACTATGACCATCATTCTGCTTAAAATCATAGAATGTCCTGAGTTGGAAGGGACCCACAAAGATCATCGAGTCCAACTTGAGTTCCTGCAATGGGACAACCCCAAAATTCACACCGTGTGTCTGAGGGTGTTGTCGAAACGCTTCTTGAATATTGAAAATATTCAAGCAATCTTTCAAATATTATTGAAAAGTATACCGAGAGCTGTTCATCTTCTCACGTTTGCCTTCTAGACACTGATCACTGAGCCTGAACTGGTTGCCAAGGTTTGTCCTAAGGTCATGAGGAGGGTGACTGTGCCACTGATGATAAATGTCTCCCAATAGGGTGTCACCCACCCTGCTCTCCAATGCTCGTTTTCCTTCTCCAGGGACCGTGGAAGGAGCTTTGCAATGAACTCATAGATGGTTCATCTCCATATTTACTTCTATCTAAATGCCTTAGGTAATATTTTATAAGCAGTTAAGACATTCACTTCATTCCTGCTTTCTCAGATTTGGGCTGTTACCCCTTTATTTATTCCTGACTGAAGCTAAACCCATCCTATTAACATTTATTAGCAGCAATGGGCGGCTTCAGAAATCTGCCCACGTATGTCTCCAGCAGCTTAAAACCTGGTTTTGCCATCTTAAGCGAGGTCCATTTCATTGCATACGGTTTAAGGAACCTGGCTGCAAGCACTTTTTTGTTTCAATTCATTAGTTTGAATGCATGATAAATGAAGATCGTTCCTGCTTTACTGCTCTGTGGGGCAGCCCTTATGTACTCTATTAAACCGGGAAGTTATTTTGTAGACGCAGGAGATTAGCTTTGTATTGCTGCTGCCTTTAGGCTGTTAGATCACTTAGTATAGATCATTCTGCCAGTTCAACTTACTAAGGAAGGGAAGATTTGTTTTGGCCGCTGCACTAAAGAGGTATTGTTCAGGCATACATAACGTGTTAGCTTGAACAGCCTTGTCATAACAAGCTCTTTTAAAACTCTCCTGGTCCTGCAAACTAATTAATTTCTCACCCACTTGCCTGTAAGGCCTAGATTTACAAAGGAATTTAGGTGTGTTTCTTTTTAGGAGGAACTTAAACTTACGTGCCCACCGGAACGGTTTATAAAGCTGCTTTTCTCAAGCTACACCACAATTTTCACATTTGTTTACTCAGACACTTCAATTTCTTCTTCTACTTCATAGAAAAGTTGCCGTTGTGCCTAAATTGTTCAGTAATTTGTTATTTGCCAGTTAGACAGTCTTATGCTATACTTAAAGACTTCGCTCTTTAAAGAGTCTGGTCTAAGTTAAATGAATTTGAGCAAGTGTGAAGCACAGTCCAACACAAGAAATAAGATTGGTGGGTATTATTCATTCTTACGGTGAAGAGGCTTTGCCGTGGGTTTGATCTCTCCAAGAATTACTTGTGTTTTGCACGTCGGTTGATGTGTCTCTGGACCTTCAGGAGCAAGGATTAAATCTAGGGTGGCTTGACATGAAGCACACATCCTGCATCCCTGCACATCCTCCTCCTCTGGGATAGCTCTTACTCTTGTGAGATCTTGCATCTTGTGCTGCCAGGTGAGATATTCAATGGGAAGACCCACTCCAAACCCATCTGCAGGCTGATGTTCAACCCGCTGTGTTTATAACTTGTCTGGACCCTCTCTGACTGCTTACATTTCAGGCAAGAGCTTTTATCACTAAAATATTGTATAAAGAGTAGATATCATTGTGGTTGTTTGGAGAAACGTTCGTCTGTACTTAGATCCACAAGGTACAGCTTGAAATTGTTTCCTGGATTAGATTTTAATCTCTTTAATGCCTGTCCCAGAGCTGTGGATGGTGGAATAAAGTCCAGAGAAACGTCAGAATTTCCTATCAACCCTTCTTGTCGTGGTGCCCAGACCAGGAGGTAGGAAGCCCCCACTGCTCCACGGGGTGTTGCAGATCCAATGCTTTGGCGTCAAACTCTTCCCTCTGCAAAGGACAGAACGAACAGGATGCATCTGCCATCTGTTGTACACAGGGAAAGAAGTTATCCTTTTTTGCCCGTACAGTTTGCATTATTCTATCTGTTCCTAGTCTCGCTTTTTATTTCAGATATGTGGGGGTATTTCTTTGGAATCTGCAGCCCTCCTGGGTTCCAGTTCAGCGGGAATACGTTCCTGTTTGACTCATCACTAACGTCTTGATAGAAACCAAATAGATTGGGTTTTATCTTCCCTGCTACAGGGGATGTAATACTGGAATCAGTTCTGGGAATAGCCTGTTTCTTTTGGGAAGGGATGGCAATAAGTCACCTTTGAGTTTGAAAAGGAACTTGCATGACAATGGCTTCTCTCTCTCCCCCTACCTCCCTTTTGAATTGCATACCTACTCACTATTTTAAATTATATTAATAGTACAAACAAGTGATGTGACAAATAAGTCTAGACTTAGGTGTGTTATCTTACACAGCTCATTCTAGAGCTGCAAAAAAGCAAAGGTGTTGCCCTTTTTGGATCTTGAATTGACAATACAGTTCAAACACAACAAAGCAAACTTCACCAACAGGGTTTTTTTTGCTTTTAATTGTTTTTTTTTTTTCCAACCTAAACCACTACACTGAGCACAGAACCTGTCTCTCCTCTTTGCCTCTCTCTTTCTTCTTGAGCCTCCTGTATTTAGAGGCACGAGGTGATGGATCAGCACAGGGCCCTTTTAACACAAACCTCATATCTCTCTTGTCTTGAGGCTCCCCCTTGTACTCCTCAAGACTCGTGGCAGGCTTAGACTCCTCTTAGTAGCAAGTCTGGTCCCAGGCTGTGCTTTGGGCTGGGATTTGGAAGAAAGAGGGGAGGAGGGAAACCTCCCCTGCCCATTTGCGTTGAACACAGCCCCTGTTTGCCTTGATTCTGTGCCTCAAGGTGTGAAATCATGGCACATCTCTTGGGTAAGACATGCAAATCACCATGGTATAGAATCACAAAATTGTTTAGGTTGGAAAAGACCTTTAAAATCATCAAGTCCAACCCAGCACTGCCAAGTCCACCACTACCCCATGTCCTGAGAACCTCATCTCAGTGTCTTTTCAACCCCTCCAGGGATGGTGACTCCAGCACTGCCCTGGGCAGCCTGTTCCAATGCCCCACAGCCCTTTGGGGAAGAAATTGTTCCCCACATCCAACCTCAACCTCCCCTGGCGCAACTTGAGGCCGTTTCCTCTGCTCCTGGTGCTTGTTCCTGGGGAGCAGAGCCTGATCCCCCCTGACTCCAAGCTCCTTTCAGGCAGTTCAGAGATCAGAAGGTCTCCCCTCAGCTCCTGTTCTCCAGCTGAACCCCCCAGCTCCCTCAGCCGCTCCCATCACACTTGTGCTCCAACCCCTCCCCAGCTCCGTTCCCTTCTCTCAACTCGCTCCAGCACCTCAAGGCCTTTCTTGTCTTGAGGGGCCCAAAACTGCCCCCCAGGATTCAAGGTTTGGCCTCCCCAAGTCCCAGCACAGGGACGGTCACTGCCCTGGGCCTGCTGGCCACACCAGTGCTGGTCCCAGCCAGGATGCTGGTGGCCTCTTGGCCACCTGGGCACACGCTGGCCCATGTTCAGCCGCTGGCACCAACACCCCCAGCTCCTTTTCCGCCGGGCACTTTCCAGCCGCTCTTCCCCGAGCCTGTAGCGCTGCCTGGGGTTGCTGTGACCCCAGTGCAGGACCCGGCACTTGGCCTTGGTGAACCTCAGACAATTGGCCTCAGCCCATCGACCCAGCTGGGCCAGACCCCTCTGTATGGCCTTCCCACCCTCCAGCACATCAACACTCCACCCAGCTTGGTGTCACCTGCAAACTCACTGTTACACGCTGTCCTATCCTGTAGAAGGGAGATAGTTCAGGTCTGCACCATCTCTGTATCTGGAATGGGAAAGGCAGCAAAACCTTAAATGCCTTGTACTGAAAAGAACCAATGACTTAATTGTAAAATGTCTTGTAATTAGAACAGGGATCTACAGTAATCAGTTATTACTTGTCTGTGAGGAACTGGTTCGCACGATCATAGGATGATGAGCCCTTGGACCCAGAGAAATGTCTTGAATCACATTTGGCTTTGTGAATATATGCACATCTTGGAATTGGGGTAAATACCGAAACCTTACCATTTAATTGTAAGATTTCTAATAACTTGATACAGAGTAAAATTCCTTGTTTTGCTGCGTTTTGCTTTTAAAGCTGCCAACATGGGACTCTATTTCTTGTAGTTTTTCTTAAGGAAGATTCAACAAACCTAGAGGTAATGTGAAAAAGTTTCTTGTCTAAGACTTAAGATAAGCAGAATCTAATCAAATAAATAATACTGAGTATTCATTTATTTTCTAAATTAAGGCTGAAACACTAAGCTGGGGGAAGGAAGGGGGAAAACAGACAATCCCCAATATGTCTGCAGTGCACATTGCATAAATTCACAAGTGTCCTGCCTCCAATTTTCCATATTACACCATTTTAAAAATAAGTGGTTGGCTGTGTGGGGGTTGTTTAAAGTATTTTAAAGACTCTGGTCAGGAAAGGACTCGAGGGCTGGACAACATATACAGCACTTATTGGCATCTGTGGCACATACCGCTCTCTGTTTTGTCACCTCTGTTCAGAATGCTCCAAACCTTTGCAAAAAAGCTGTGAATTCCATGCAGAGTTTGCATTAAGAATGGTCAGAAACGGTTGAAATCTAAGAAGAAGGTTGTGTGTGTATGTGTGGCGCTTATCTCCCTTGAGGATGCTTATTTTTCACGGAGGGACTTCTTGCAATGTAGCTTAACCTATTTTACAAAGGGGAGCAAAAAACAGAAGACAGATAATGTGGAAAAAGATCCACACTAGAGATTACTCATAACTGCTATTCCAAGATTTTCCCCTGCAAGATACATCCCCAAATCTATCAGATCTTGAGCAGAAGGAGTTTCTTTTAAATGGAATTAATGAAGGAGACTCCTACTGTGACAGCAGTCGAATCTTGGAGTTATATATTCAGTAGATCGGTAATAGCTGTGTTTTTAAATCTGGAAGGAAAATGAACCAGTTGCTTAAGTTAACGTGCAACGGGCTATTTGCACATGGGATGGTGATTATATTTGGGTAAGGGTTAAGTCGATGAAGGAAAATTCGCATAACGCACCCCAGATGATATAAATTGGACGTTCCAAATTATAGACCCTGAGACAGTGTGAAAGGTCTGTGGAACTGTGTTAAATAGTAAAATCAGACTTGAAAATTAAGCTCGATTAGTTCACGTTCCTCAAGAAACCAAGGCTGACGTTTGTCCAAATGGTTTTGGAATGATTGGCACAGAAAAGCAGAAGATCTGGCAAAAATAATCCTCTGCAAATGGCAAAGTTAGTGTGACTTTTCTCCTTGGTGCAGCTGTGGAGAAAGTCCACTGTGGAAGAAGTTGCTCTTAGAGGATTCGACCATTATTACTCACTTTTAGAAGAGTTTATGATGGCCTAATACAGGCCATAAATACATGAATATACGGTCAACAGTCATAATTCATAAAGTGCAGCTCGGTCCTATAAAACGGTGTTAACAGTACAAATTAACATAATGCGGTGGCTTCTTGGGTGATTGACTCTTCAAACCATGGAGCTTTGTAAATGTTCCTCCGCGATCGTACAGGTTTTCAGTAAAGCCGTCCTCTGGGGTGTCTTCTGCACTTCATACGGCATTAAACACATTTGGGGTTTTAGCGCTTCAGGATACAAGTAGTTGGCCAAACGGAGCCCGGAGTTGTGATAAAATAATTGCTTCAGCCTTTGGTTAAACATCTGTACTGCTCGTGAGCTGTGATTTATCCTTCCCTTCTTTTACAGCGATCGACACCACACATCCAGCGCAATTCCCGTTCCAAAGAGACAGAGCTCGAGCTTCGGCAGATTGGACGTCGGCTTTTCCAGTGGCCTCCCTTCTCCGGATAAAGGACTCCGAAAACGAGCCAGCACGGGGAACGAAAGACTCGAGTACAAAACTCCTCCTCCTAGTTACAACTCCGCTTTAACGCAGCCTCTTGCCATCGCAACCCGCGTCGGAGAGGTGGATAAAAAACCCGCGCCGATATCGTCCTCATTGGATACCTCTATGGACTCCTCGAAAGGAAACGCCAAGAAAGGCGGTGAGGACTTGTGCGGGAGTTTAAACGGAGAAAACGGGAGCTTAAACAACACCCAAGACCAGCAGGAGTCTTTCCTAGGACATACGAGTGCAATAAACGGTGAGTGCTCCGGAACCGTGAGCACCGAGCAACCCTGCGAGTTCCGTCCCTCCCTCGGCCCCGTCCTTTGCTGCACCGTGGAGCAAGCGGAGGAGATCATGGGGATGGAAGCCACGGGCTTCAGCGCGGGAGATCAACTCGAAGACTTTAATTCCATCCCGGTGGAACACGCCGTGGCGGTGGAGTGTGACGAACAAGTCCTAGGGGAGTTCGAGGAGTTCTCCCGAAGGATCTATGCACTGAACGAAAACATGTCCAGCTTCCGCAGGCCGCGTAAAAGTTCGGACAAGTGAGACATTGAGGAGAAATGGGTGATCTGGAATAGAGATAAAATTGCACTTATTCTTTTTATTAATTATATATATATTAAAAAAAAAAAAAAAACAAAGCTAAAGCTATTCCTATGGTGTTAAACAAATGGACTTGAGCACGGTAACACAGGATTATGGTATGTTCACAGCCCAGGTAAATTTTGATTCTGCTTCCAGTCCTCTTATGTTTGGTATTTATAATCTCTCGGAAATTGGTTTTGGAATCCATTTATAAAAGGCTTTCCTGGAAACAGCTTCTAGTGCTGATCAGGTGATCAGGCCCCCCTATGAATTAATTGCTTAATTATTATTTAGAGTTCAATTTATTTTAATCTTTTCCGAAGAAAGAAAAAGTTAATTTAAAAATACGTTTATGGTAAGAGTTCTTTACCTTCTCCCATGTACTCCTGTGTTTGTTTGAGCAATGCAGTCAGTGTTACAGAAATACCATGAATTTGTTATAATTGGAGAGTTTTCTTTTGGCTACTCTCTGTAGCTTTTCAAGTTCTAGTTTCACTGATGGCTCTTCAGTTGGCGTAAATGTGCCAGAGAATGAGCAGTTTCCTTAATTAGTGAGAAAATACCTTTCTTCTCCCTCCATACTCACTGTTCCTATTAAGGAACTAAATCACCTCTTAAGGTTTCGCATAAAAATCTCAGCCTGACCATTCCCCGCTTCTTGGGCACAAACCTCATTAGTAGAGACTTAACGAATTCGCTACCCAAGCGGGGTTCAGCTGCCACCTCCCAATGTGTCTTAATGGGGACAACGTCTCCCTAAAAACCCAGCCTGAAGATGCGGCCGGTGCTTTGGAATTAGACAAATTTGTGGGAATCACTCCCCACTCTGTCAAGCAGAGGCACCTGATGTTATTCATCTAAATTAATACCATTTTAATCATCTGTACATTGAAGGAAGGAGCGACTGGCGGGTTGCTGAGGGTGCGTGTTCGGCTGCACCAATGTGAAAGTGATTTACAACCCGTGTTGTGATTCCTGGTATTTGTTTCAGTTTGGATTGCATTGCTCTTGCTTTCTATATTTTATACCCACGAATTTGGGCTCGGTCATGAGCTCTGAAATATAAAAATATATAGCAGAATAAAAGAAAAACCACTTCATCATGCCTGGCTTTTTATTTTTCCTCCCTGGTCTATGCTTTTATTTTGAACCAATGACCTAGTCTTTTTTTCCTAACTTCACCATAAGGCTAAGCCTAAATTAACTTTTTAAACCGTGGCTATGTGTAATCTCAGCTATCAAAATGAGGCGTGTATGTGAGAACCAATATACGTAACAGCACTGTGCTAGAATACGCATTTTTTCCAGGTAACACCTTAATGATTGTATTAAAAATTATATTCACATTTCTTCTGTTTGCTTTTAACCTGTCCGCAGTCGAGTTGTGGGATCGAGCTTTTCTACAGCCATTCGCTATTTTTGGTCTGTCCCAGTACGATGGAAACACTTGGAAGCGGAGATCTCGATTCTATAAGGTATTGAACATGATTCCAGGTGCTAAATTGGGCACGTTCAGGAGGATCTTCTCACCCGAATAAGCTCCTCTGTTCCAACCTCATCAAAAGTTTCACTGCGGCATCTTTTGAGAAGAGATAGGTAGGAAATGATCACGGTGTTTTGGCGTAGAAAGCGAAAAATGAACACCTCGAAGTACAAGCGCTTATTAATAAAGTAAGCATAAGGTACTCTATCTTACCGCCTTCTGATAGCGTCATTTTAGGTGAAATTAGGGCACATTGTGCACCCCGTGGGATGGGCTCGAAGCAGCACAGACCTGTTAGTAGAAAATCTCCTTTTCTATAACAGAAAAGTGTTAGTTTGTGTGCGCTGGTGACTTTTCAAAGCAACCCAAAGAGTAGCTGTGAAATCGCTCTGTTCCGTAGAGCAAACACGGAGCGTCTCGGTGCAATTAAACAACACGTTAAATTAGGTTTGTAGAGCATCAGCGGGATTGTGGGTTTTTTTCATTCGTTGCACATTTTCTCAGGTTCCACCCGACCAAATGAACTCTGGTTTTCCTCCCTGATGTGTTGCTGCTCCTGTTTGATCCCCGTACTTGTCGATGTGTCAAACACGATGTTTGGTTTCTGCATCCGTCGCACAAAGCTGCTTTGATGGCCTTTCTATGGATGTATCTTTAGGAGGCCTTAAATTGTCCCCGAGTTTCTCTTCCCTGATGAATGGGGACAGCATCGTAGGGCTAATTAAACCATTGACGAACTCATTGCTATGAGGATTGTACAGACCGCAGCCACATCATGGCTTTCATTTTTGTGATTATTATCTTTTCCCCCCTGTAAATTACTTTGAAAATAGCGTAGCGGGAGAGAAACAAATAGTAGGTTTGAAGGTGAGATGATAAATCACAGCCTGCTTTAAACTGTCAAGAGCCTTTCAGTTCCTGCACAGCTGTGACGCTGTTAAACGTCTGCAAATGTCTTCGAGTGCAGAAAACATTTCATTGCAATCTTTTCCCCTCACTAGGAATTCCTAAGATTGTTGAGTATATTAGTTTTGGAAGATTGTATCCCATGATATTTTTGTAGCGAGCACAACAGCGTTGGCTTATCCTTGCTTGGCCAGGTATTTAAAATAAGCGAAACCAGAATATCCCATAGTAAATGACACGTTAAAACTATGTTGGTAATTGCGGGAAAGCTCATCTGTATTTATAAAATAAAACTGATTAGTTATCTCTCAACTTATGTCTCTTCTCTCAATGGCTCCTTTGTGTTTGTTTTCTTTACAACCCTGATTTGAACCACAATTTTTTTCCCCAGCCCCAAAACCTCTTTGGCTTTATTGTTCATCGAGCCCATATTGACCCAAATGTGAATATTTGGGCAAGAGGATTTTTGCTGGAAGGCCTGGCTGCCTCGTTAGCAAAAATCCCGTTTCACACGGGATGGTACTGTGGTTATTTTTCATGTTCCTTCCAAAAAGCTGGCATGCAGCTGGAAAAACAGCGTACGGTGGGGCTGGGACGCAGCTGGGCTTGCAGAACTTCGGTGGATGGTGGAAAACGCCGTGTGTCCTGGTTTTGCTAAAAAACAAGTTTCTCTTTTAGTGAATTTGCCTGTCAGCTAGAGCTTCATATCAGCTGCATTTTCCTGGAGAACCAGATACGTGTTTTGGTCAACATAGCAATGGAATGCGAGGTTATTGATAAGCATGGATGCACCTCTGCGAGAGGGGCAACGAGATACAGGTGACCAAGAAACTGACCAACTGTGTATAACATCCCATTCATGTGAATACTTCATATAAAAGTGGGAGATCACAAGGATCTCGTCCCTTTTCCCTTTTCCTTATGGCCGACATTAGGAGAGGACCTTGCTGGTCGTCCCTGTGAACTGAGGCCTAGTGACAGACTGAATCCAGCTCCGGGTGGCTGTAGAGTCCAGTGCAGGACTTCAGGTGCTGGCTCTGCAGTTGCTGAGACTTTCAAGATTGATTTTGTATATTTTGTATTATTTTCTCTATTCTTATCAGTAGCATTAGTAAAACATTTTTAATTGTTCCAACTCTCTTCTGTCTGTCCTTCTTTCCCTCCCGATCGCCTGTACTGAGTGGGAAAAGGGGAGAGGGAAGGGCTAGAAAGGGGTAAGTAGGCAGGAGAGGAGTTAAACAACACATCTGCCACGGTTTTATTGTCACCCCACAATCTGAACACTCGACACCATGTTCCATCATTGGGGAGGCATCGCTGCCCTTCCAGCACCTTCCATGTTGCTAATAAGCAACATATGTCTGCCTAAAAAAATGATATATCTATATGTTCTCCTTGAACAGGAATCTGCTGCATGAGTTTTAGGAGAAGAACGTCCACGACACGGAGTCGCTGGTGGGAAGCAGTGGAATGACTCTCCAGGAATCATCGGAGCAATGGGCCCTTTTTGTTGTGGTGTTTAATTCTCTCCCACCCAATCTGTCTGTCAGCAGAAAGCAAAATGCCAAGACGCCAGCTGCGTAGTCCTGGAGCTGAAGTGGGAAGGTACAGGAGGGAAATTTTACTTGAAGCTGTTTTGCAGCACTGAACGGCATTATTGAAACGTGCATTAAAGAATAAGCTCTGAATGAAGAAGGTTTGTACTGAAATGTAACTGGATGTGCTGCTGGACAGATTTAGATAAACTTTGGGCTCCTCTGCACCTCTTTTTGTCACCTTTCGAGTGGCCAGAGAGGGTATTTCTCCTTGGCTTGTGGATTTTGATGGAAGTATTTGCACTTGATCTGGTGTAGCTGGTAGCTCTGGGCAGCAGTCCCTCCTGTCTGCAGCAAGATCTTCTAACCCCAGGTGAAAATAGGACTATCATTTTCCAGGAAACAAAAAAATCTAATTTAAGACTTCTAATTGCTGGTTCTTTTGGTAGCAGCTTATTTTCTAAATGCATCATTGTTGTACAATATTCATTAAATAATATGAAAACTTTTTTTCCGCTAAGGAATTGGTTGTCAGATGTCAGCTCAGCTGGTGATGAAGTTTGTCCTGTATGTGCTGCTTTGACTGGCTTGATATTTAATCTGTTGGACTCTTCAGTCTGACTGCATGGTGTTACTCGTAATGAGCTGTTTTGTTAAATTTGCACTTGAAATTCTGAATTTCAGCTTCTGAAACAGTCCTATCCAATTTGGACTGCATTGTCTTGATTTTAGTGGTGACAGAGCCATAGAACAGTTTGGGTTGGAAGGACCTTCCAAGCTCATCCAGTGCCCCCCCTGCCATGAGCAGGGACATCTTCACCAGCTCAGGTTGCTCAGAGCCCCGTCCAGCCTGGCCTGGGATGTCTCCAGGGATGGTTCATCCACCACCTCTCTGGACAACCTGGGCCAGGCTCTCACCACCCTCAGGGACAACAATTTCCTCCTCATGTCCAGCCTGAATCTCCCTCCTTTAGTTTAAAACCATCACCCCTTGTCCTATCACAACAGACCCTGCTCAAAAGTCTGTCCCCATCTTTCTTACAGGCCCCTTTTCAGTCCAGAAAGGCCGCACTAAGGTCTCCCCGGAGCTTCTGTTCTCCAGCTGAACACCCCAACTCTCTCAGCCTGTCCTCCCAGCAGAGCTGTTCCAGCCTCGCATCATTCCTGGGGCTCCTCTGGCCCCTCTCCAGCAGCTCCATGTGTGTCCTGTGCTGAGGACCCAGAGCTGGACCAGCACTGCAGGGGGGTCTCACCAGAGCGGAGCAGAGGGGCAGAATCCCCTCCCTCCCCCTGCTGCTCACGCTGCTGGGGATGCAGCCCAGGGTATGATTTGGTCTCCTGGGCTGTCTCAGTCATCAACTATGGGCAACTCCTGAACCGCTGTAGCACGTTAATACTGCTATAAACAAATCTAGAAGCACAGAATAGTCTCAGCTGCCTAAAAAATTCATCTAAAATGCCCGTGTATTTTTAAATAGCATATTATAATAAGGTAATTCAGTCACGTAAGTGCCGTTTGCACAAAAAGCTGTTCAGCTCCAACATGTAGTATGTTCAGGTGGAAACCTCCCAGCCCAGCTGTCGTGCTTCTGCCAGCCACGCTGGCTGGGGTGTGAGATCTACGCCCATGGACAGGGAGGGCAGAAGAGGTCCAACCGCTGAGGAGAAGATCCTCTCTCTTTGTTTTCCTTCTCACAGCAGGAGCAGATCAGAGCAGCATGGTGCGATGGTTGGGGTACCCGTGCCTACCCAGATTTTAATCCCAGCTCTACCTCTCAGTGACTGTTCTGCTTGCGAGTCTCCTTGGACGTCTCTGCTTGGGAAGGCGATGTTCCTACAGCTGCACAATCCATTGCTGCCGGTGCTGAGTGCTTCTGTCTTCAGCTCAGGCTTGCACATGCTAAAAGCGAAGGGGGCACTTTTGGGAAGAAAATCTTCCTTTTACTTGTAGGGTATCTCCTAACAAAGGACGTGCGTGGACTTCTTTGCCATTCCTCGGTGAAGCTCTACAGCAGAAATCTGTCTTTTCAGCTTCTTTTGAGCGGGGCCTGTTGTGATAGGACAAGGGGTGATGGTTTTAAACTAAAGGAGGGAGATTCAGCATAGATATAAGAAATTTTTGGCCCTGAGGGTGGTGAGAGCCTGGCCCAGGTTGGCCAGAGAGGTGGTGGATGAACCATCCCTGGAGACATCCCAGGCCAGGCTGGACGGGGCTCTGAGCAACCTGAGCTGGTGAAGATGTCCCTGCTCATGGCAGGGGTGGCACTGATGGGCTTTGAAGGTCCAATCAACCCAAACTATTCTATGAATCGAAGTTGACCTCTGTCTAACTTGGTTCATACAAAGTCCTTCTGTGTCTTGATGCCTGATCTGAGGATGTTGAGGATTCCTGTCAATGGACCACTGTGCTCCCGACCCCAGCTTAACACCTGTCCCTTAGAGAGATGAAATTAAATAAGCCTGGTTTTAAAAGATCCATGGGCCAGCTACAGCTCTGGTTCTGGAAGGTTCTGAGCTTTTAGCTTTGCAATTGCTAGTTTTCATAGAATCATAGCATAGTTTGGGTTGAAGGGACCTTCAAAGCTCACCCAGTCCAACCGCAGCCATGAGCAGGGACATCTTCACCGGATCAGGTTGCTCAGAGCCCCATCAGAGGTTTTACTCAGCTCCAGAAGTGTGTTGGGGATTCCTCTGAAATGCTGGATGCCAGACTTCGGCATCAGGCAGAGATGCTCTGTCACGATATCTGCACAGGGTTAACATCCTATTCCTTCACCTCAAAAACAAAATCCTGGTTATAACACTGGTTTTTTTCATATATTCAATGCAGATAACGCTCCAGCAGTGAGTGGGGAGCTGAGCGGCTATGGAGGAGATACAGGTCCCTCCTTACGACCTGGCTGTGGTTGCTTTGGGGTGGGCATCATGCTGGAGGAATGTGTGGTGAGATGGGTTAACGGGAGGAATTTCAGCTGCCATGCTGGCATTAAAAAGCACCTTTCTGGAAGAAAATAAAGGTAACACCATGCTGGCAGTGAGGACAACTGGGGCGGCGCACGAGTGCAGAACCTCTCCCGGTGATCAGGAACAAGGGGCTGATTCTGGCTACAAGAAACTTGGTTTTAAGAGCAGAATCGTGATTCTTCCGTGATGACAGGCTGTTCTGCTGTTGTGGATTGTGCGGTGTGTTCAGGCAGGAAACCTTTCATTTTATTGAAGTGCTGGAGTGGGTCCAGAGAAGAGCAACAAGAGTGGTGAAGGGACTTGAACACAAGACCCATGGGGAGAGGCTGAGGGAGCTGGGCTTGTTCAGTCTGGAGCAGAGGAGGCTTAGAGGTGAGCTCAGCACTCTCTAGAACGACCTGAAGGGCAGTTCTAGCCAGGGGGGATTGGGCTCTTCTCCCAGGCAGTCAGCAATAGGACAGGGGGGCATGGGCTTCAACTCTGCCAGGGGAAATTGAGGCTGGAGATTAGAAAGCAATTCTGTGCAGAGAGAGTGGTCAGCATTGGAATGGCTGCCCAGGGAGGTGCTGGACTCACCGGCCCTGGAGGTTTTGAAACTGAGATTGGCCATGGCACTCAGTGCCATGATCTGGTCAATGGACTGGAGTTGGACCAAGGGTTGGACTGGATGATCTCTGAGGTCTTTTCCAACCCAGTCCATTCTGTGATTCTGCGTGATTCTTGTGTGAGGGAAGGACCAAAGCAACAGGATGGTGTTTTCCTGCAGTCCGGGAACCCCTTGTTTTAAACAGTGTCGGCAGGCAGAAGGATAGCTGTGGCTTTCTGAATATTTTCCTTATTTTCTATTTCTAGGTCACATTTGTAACAAAAAAAAATGAATTAATTTGTTTCTAAAAGAGGTTAATTTACTTCAGATACCTTCAAATAGCCTTGAAAGGAGAGAGTGCCCTATGGATTCTGTATGTCTTCGTTTGCTGATGTCTGCCACCTCTCCCTTTTTTTCCTGTCATTAGTGCCGTTGTAAAATTGGCATTTGCAACCCAGTTAATTGCAAGCTCTGCAGTTGCTGGGCCCTACCAGCAGATCTTAATAACAGATCTACCTGATGTTTGCCAAACCACAAGCCACCAGCAAGGTTTAAGCACATTCCCATCAGCTGAAATTATAGATTTGGTGCTGGGGTGAAAAATGAGTATCGTGGTTGTGAAGAGCAGATAATACACATGTAGGGCAACCGCTGATCAAGGAGGTCCAGCGGCATGTGGACAAAGGAAAAGAGGCGCTGAGATGTTCTGCTCCGTAGATCTTCTGTGGAAAGGGTGTTTAAAGTCCGTGTAACACCACATGTGTTTCTACTTCCCATCCACATTTGTTAGAAGAGTGTGTGCCAACAGCCCAGCCTAAGTTTTCAGTCCAGTCTTGCCTACCCAGTTACACAGAGTGGGCCACGGAGTTTTACTGATAGTTTTATAGCGTATTATTTGCTGGTTTAGCCACAGTATTACAGAAAAGGGTGGAAATCCTTCGTAGCAGAGAAGATGGTCAGGAAAAGGTAAGGACTATTCAGAGCATTAAATGGGCCGTTAAAAACCCGTCTCTGCAACCATAGATTCTCATCGTTTAATTTCTAGTTGTGCTCAAGCACATTCAGCCATGTTCTTGTTGTATTTTTCATCATCTGCCTAAATCTAGGTTTAACATCTAGCCTTTGGATTTCATGCTCATTTTCTACCAGATGGAGCCTTCCTTTTACAGAACACTTGACTTAAAAGTAGTTGAAAAGGACCTGTAAGAAAAATGGGGACAGATTTTTGAGCAGGGCCTGTTGCGATAAGACAAGGGGTGATGGTTTTAAACTAAAGAAGGGAGATTCAGGCCAGACATGAGGGAGAAATTGTTGTCCCTGAGGGTGGTGAGAGCCTGTCCCAGGTTGTCCAGAGAGGTGGTGGATGAACCATCCCTGGAGACATCCCAGGCCAGGCTGGACGGGGCTCTGAGCAACCTGAGCTGGTGAAGATGTCCCTGTCATGGCAGGGGTGGCACTGGATGAGCTGTGAAGGTCCCTTCCAACCCAAATTATTCAGTGATTGTTTGATTCCTCAGACCCTCAGCATGGATATACAGCAAGTGCAGCTCCACAACCTGCGGCAACAATCTTTACCTTTGCCTCCACGTGTATCTTCAATAACCTTTTCCCCCGTGCTAGCAGGAAATGCTCTCATGCTGGAGTAGGCGGAGGGCCATGGCTGACTTGGCTCCGGCTTGTTTTTATAGCGATAACTTTGTCAACAGCGCGTGGTGTGACAACGCGGAGCGGTTGTTTGGCTGCGCCGTCATCCACAGAGGAGACTTGCTAAACCAGGGTAGGATTTGTCCTGGGTGAGAAGTCCAAGATGCTGTCAGCTTTGCTGGGAACTGCAGACGGCCAGAGAGGGGAACTTTAATCCTCCCTGCCCTGACGTTAGCCAGATATCAGGCACCGGAGTACATGGGCTGATTAGCGCGGGCTTGCTCTGCAAAGCAAAGCTTCCAGCGGTAACAAAAAGTGTCGCTGCCTCAAGTGAGTATTTGTAAAGCAGAGTAGAGCAGCGTTTTTCATGGCTGAGCATCTCTGAAGGCAGCAACCTCTGCCTGTGCTGTGATGTTTTGGCATAAGGTGAATGAATAAAGCAGATGCCATCGACCCTTCTCTACCTGCCAAAGCAGAGGAGACCTAAGGCTTTCCATCACTTTAATTTAAGGGCTGTGGGGCATTGGAACAGGCTGCCCAGGGCAGTGGTGGAGTCACCATCCCTGGAGGGTTGGACAGACACAGAGATGAGGTTCTCAGGGACATGGGGCAGTGCCAGGAGTGCGGTAACAGTTGGACTCCATGGTCAAGAGGGTCTTTTCCACCCAAATAGATTCTATGATCTACCTTCTTCC
Organism: Patagioenas fasciata; assembly: GCF_037038585.1. NCBI lineage: Eukaryota > Metazoa > Chordata > Aves > Columbiformes > Columbidae > Patagioenas > Patagioenas fasciata. The sequence continues at coordinate 3,584,198 of NC_092520.1, forward strand.
CCAGAAAAAAAAACAAAAACAAACGTGTAAAACAGGTAGTGGGTTTAGTCTGACTCAATATCCTTGACTTTCATTTGGGTGCTGGTGTAGTTTGTGAGAGTGGGTTAAATTGGGGACTCAGGAATAAAACTACACCAGCAGTCAATGGTCACAAGAAGATGGATGGATGGATGGATGGATGGATGGATGGATGGATGGATGGATGGATGGAGATGACAGGCTCCTCATGTGGCTGAACAGTTTCAGGGAGGAAGAGTCTTCAAGTGCCCTGCAAACCCCATCCCTGACCTCGATGGCTACCCTGGGTCTCATGGCCATGGTCTCCCAGATGCTTGTGTGTGTGCACCTGGAAGGGAGAGGAAGCTCAGTGTTTTCTCAAGGCAAATAAAGGTCTGATCTCATTGGCAACATCACAGCAAACTGGTTAGAGGTTTATGGGGGGAAGAGGGGAGACCTGGGTTTATGAACGAAAATGTATTTATTTATTTCAAGTCTCTGGTCTCTTGGCCTTTGATTGGAAGAATTTAACTTCATCTTCCTTTTTTCCAAGGATCTTCTCCATTCAGTGAACCATAAGAGCCTGTAGAGTGTCCAAGGGAAGGATTTAGAGAGAAATCTCATGCAATGGGGAGAACACCGAGGCTGCAGGTAATAACATCAGTTCCTGGCTAATGGAACCTTTAGCAAAGCTGTTTATTTAGAGAAGGTGTGTATTTGCAACTGAATAGTAACTGATATTTTGGAGTGACTTTAAAAGCCAAAACATGGGTTAGACCTGGGATTTAAACATCCACTCAGCATACCTTTGGTAGGTGAGGTGAGTCCACGCCACGTGCTCTGCACGCCCTGTGGGTGCTGCTTTGTGGTTGCAGTGAGCAATGGTCAGCAGAAGAAGATCAGTTCTGACTCCAGAGTGCTTGGGAGGGAGCATGGGAAATTAATGGAGATCCCCAGTTTTCTAGTCGTGCCTCCCTGCTTCTCCCTGCAGAGAAAAGGGGGAAGGATGGATGGTATCATAAAATAATTGGGTTGGAAGGGACTTTCAAAGCTCATCCAGTGCCACCCCTGCCATGAGCAGGGACATCTTCACCAGCTCAGGTTGCTCAGAGCCCCGTCCAGCCTGGCCTGGGATGTCTCCAGGGATGGTTCATCCACCACCTCTCTGCCCAACCTGGGCCAGGCTCTCACCACCCTCAGGGCAACAATTTCTTCCTCGTGTCTGTCCTGAATCTCCCTCCTTTAGTTTAAAACCATCACCTATGGCAACTAAAAAGTCTGTTCCCATTTTTCTTACAGGCCCCTTTTAAGTCCGGAAAGGCCACACTAAGGTCTCCCTGGAGCTTCCCTTCTCCAGCTGAACACCCCAGCTCTCTCAGCCTGTCCTCCCAGCAGAGCTGTTCCAGCCTCGCATCATTCCTGGGGCTCCTCTGGCCCCTCTCCAGCAGGTCCATGTGTGTCCTGTGCTGAGGACCCAGAGCTGGACCAGCACTGCAGGGGGGTCTCACCAGAGTGGAGCAGAGGGGCAGAATCCCCTCCCTCCCCCTGCTGCTCACGCTGCTGGGGATGCAGCCCAGGACACGGGTGGATTTCTGGGCTGCAAGCGCACGTTGCCGGCTCATGGCCAATCTTTCACCCCCAGCACCCCCAAGTCCTTCTCCTGGGGGCTGCTCTCCATCCCTCCATCCCCAGCCTGGATTGATACTGGGGGTTGCTCCGACCCAGGTGCAGGACCTTGGAAACCCAGGCAGAAGCTGCCTGCAGCCGCTGAACAGGAGCGGGGCTGTGGCCACGTGCCTGGAAAGGAAGGTGTAAATTATCCCTCCTGCCCCCGTGAACCTCTCCTCTCGCATCCCATCCTCCAGATTAATTTCTCTGTATCTTTAGCCCAAGGTCAGGGAGCAAGAGCTTGTCTTCACCTGCCTGTGCTGAGTGTGTGGGAGGATGCGAATCCTGATTGTGCTTGGGACTTTGGGGTCCCAGAATGACACAAGTGGCAGTGACTCAGACACACACTAATAGGGGGATTTAACCTCCCCACGCATCTGACTAGTTCTGAGCTCTTTGGGCAGCCCCTAATGAAGCATCCCCAGCCAAGGAAGCCCCGTGCAAAGTGGAAGAAGGCGCTGGGTGAGAGGAGGAGGGGGCTCATCTCTGGGATGCAGTAGGTTCATTCAGTCTTAGCTGTTGCATTTGCACAAGGCAAAAAATAAATCAAGGCTGCACTGGTCTATATCTGGCCAGTTTCAGTCTGAAGTTCCTGACAGGTGACCCCAGGGTACGGTTGCATGCTCTCAGTGCTTATTTTTGACATCGTAATCCAAATTGACATTCAGTGCTTGAATATACAATAAGTTCATTACAGCTAAACCCTCTGGCTCAGGGATTTCCTGTTGGTAAGTCTCGGAAAAATCAGGATTCCCAGCGGTATTGGGCTGAAAACGTTTGCAGATAAAATCCAAGTTAACAAGTCATGCCAAAATGTTTCTGGAGCTGAAGCAGAGCTGCATTTTCTGTCTGGCGTGGTGATGCCTTATCCATCCTTGTTACTTGGGACTGGAGGGGGACACCCCTGCCCTGCACAGCTTCCAAACAGGGTCTTGGTGCTGCTCTCGAGGGAAGCTCCTTAAAAAGCAGTGGATGAACCCACAATCCTATGGCTAAGCACATATTGGAGTATTTTTTGGAACACAAACTGTTGCCTCTTGTCCCACTTTCTAAAGAGCAAGAGGAAAATCCTCACAGCATCTTACCCAAACAGCCCGAGATCAGCCAGGATAAACTCCACAAGCAGATAAGACTTTAGATATCCTGATTACCTCCATGAGCGGGACGTATCTCCCCATCTTCCCATGTCTGCATGAGGGTTGCAACACCATGGGGTTACTACTCAAGCTCTTGACCTGCCAGTTAATAAGCTGTTCTGATGAGGTGTGAACTTGGCCTGGGACTTGTCGATGCCCATCTGGCACATGGACAGCATCTCTTCTGCTTCCACCTCCTCCCCTTAATGAAACTGATACCTTATAAAAACAGATACAGCTCTCCCCGTCCGCTGGCTCTCAGCTGGGATTTTCAAACTACCAGTGGAATTTGAAGCTGTTTTTCCAATAAGAAAAGGGGGGAAAATGTTGTTGTGTCCCAAAGAGGAAATGTGAAGAGGCTCCGTGTGGGGATTGAGTGATGGGAGAGGAGCTGAGAGGTTCCCCATCACAGGTGAAATGAAAACCAGAGATGATGCTGTTACACACACAAAAAAGATGCATCTCTTGCAAAGCATTGGCAAGATGGGATGCACAGGAGAGAGTAGGAAAGCTCTCGTTTCCATACATCCATGTCATGTGGTGAGGAGAAATACATGCAGATGTTGGAAATGTGCACTTGGGATATCTTAAGAAAAATTTTAGAACTGTAGAAGTCGAAAATGTTAGAGAAGGTGATCCAAGGAGACTTTAATCTCTGCTACTGATGAGTGTGAGAACAGACGAAGGCACATAGAGCAGCCAGGACTGGAAGGGCCGGCTTTGGGAGTTTGATCTAAGGTTGTTGTAGTTGTTTCTATTTTTTTCTGGAGAGTTTTGAGTATCTTCGAAGATGGAGATCCCCCAACCCAGACTCCTGTTCCATTGTTTAACCACCTGCACAGGGAAAAGCTTTTTCTTTCCTATGTTCTAACTTGGGCTGTTGACGCTGTTCCCATCAACAAGCATCTCCTACCAGGGCCTGTCTCTCTCGCATAGAATCATAGAATGGGTTGGGTTGGAAGGGACCTTCAAAGCTCCCCCAGTGCCACCCCTGCCATGACAGGGACATCTTCACCAGCTCAGGTTGCTCAGAGCCCCGTCCAGCCTGGCCTGGGATGTCTCCAGAGATGGTTCATCCACCACCTCTCTGGCCAACCTGGGCCAGGCTCTCACCACCCTCAGGGCAACAATTTCTTCCTCATGTCTGACCTGAATCTCCCCTCCTCTAGTTTAAAACCATCACCACTTGTCCTATCACAACAGGCCCTGCTCAAAATTCTGTCCCCATGTTTCTTATCAGCCCCTTTTAAGCACTTGAAGACCACACTAAGGTCTCCCCAGAGCTTCTGTTCTCCAGCTGAACACCCCAACTCTCTCAGCCTGTCCTCCCAGCAGAGCTGTTCCAGCCTCGCATCATTTCTGGGGCTTCTCTGGCCCCTCTCCAACAGGTCCATGTGTGCCCTGTGCTGAGGACCCAGAGCTGGACACAGTGCTCCAGGTACATCTCCCCACCCTCCCAGGCAGGAGCTGCAGACGGTGATAAAATCACTCTTTGCCTTCTACCCTCGCCGCACACTCAGCTCTCAGCCTCTCCCTTCATGTCCTGAGCTCCAGTCCCAACCAGCTTGGTGGCCTCACCGGGTTCTCTCACCATCTGCCTGGTACTGGGGAGTCCAAACTGGTCCCAGTGCCAGTTTGACAAGTGCTAACTGGAGAGGGAGGATCACTTCCCTGGTCCTGCTGGCTCCGCTCCTGCCACCACCACCCACAGCATGGTTGGTCTTTGTTGTCCCAGGTCCTTTCCCCAATGGCTTTTCTCCAGCCCATCAGACCCCAGCCTGAGCTACACCCTCCCTGAGATAAGTCCCATACCGGTGTGATCCTGAGGGTGGTCTACACAGGCTCCCAAACTCCTTTCCGGCTCCATGTTTTTGTTCATCCAAATCACACATATCCCTAATTCCCTAAGAATTCAATAAAAATCTCAGGATAAGGTTGCTATTCTTTCCTCCCTTGGTGGTTTTTAAATTTTACACATCTTAAAGCTGATTAATTGGCTCATCACTGGAAGTGTAGCATCCTATATGGCTCCTGTGAGAAGAACTCGTGATAGAAGTAGGATTACCACTTGCAAGAGGAGAGCAATGGCACAGGAACAAATCTGGTAACGTTTCCTTCTAAAGCATGGGACCTTCTGTGGAGGATCAGCCGTGAGCTTTGCAAAGAAAGCTGTTAACCACTGGACTTGAAAACAATTCCTTGCCATGGTCTGCTTCTCTTGAAAGCTTTTTGCTATGACAAATGTCACGCGATTGCTTTTCCTGCAGGCTTGTGGTGCAAAAGTGTCTAGAAGCAGCAGCTGAGGTGGAGAACCTTGTTCTTCCTTCATCTAGAAGAGGATGGGGCTCTTCCTTATGGCCGCATCTAAGCTCCTTCTAGGATTTGGGGAGCCAGAGGCTGCTGTGGGGTTTGGCAAAGGATGGATCCATAGGCGAGAGAGTCTTGCAAGGTTTGCTCTTTAAAAATGCCCTCAAGGAAGGGATAGAAACCTGCCCAACCTAGAGACATAGATCTTTGCATTCCAGACTATTTCTGTTGACTCAGAATAGATGAAGGTGGGACTGTGGAGGTTCCTCCTGGGTGGCACTCGCTGCCTGAGGAGCTGCTGCTTATCTTTGAGGAGCGGGGTGAGCTAAATGTGGAGTCCTCGTGTGCCAGAGGGTGGCAATGATCCAGGTGCTGGGTCCCTCCTTGTCTTATCATAGAATCATCGAATCATTTTGGTTTGAAGAGACCCTCAAGATCGAGTCCAAATATAACCTAACTCTAGCACTAAACCATGTCTGTAAGAACCTCATCTATACATCTTTTAAACCCCTCTAGGGATGGTGAATCTACCACTGCCCTGGGCAGCCTGTTCCACTGCTCCCCAACCCTTTCTGTGAATAAATTTTTCCCAAGATCCAATCTAAACCTCCCCTGGTGCAACTTGAGGCTATTTCCTCTCATCCTGTCGTTTGTTACTTGGGAGAAGAGACCAACCCCTCCATGCTACAGCCTCCTTTCAAGTAGTTGTAGAGAGTGAGAAAGTCTTCCCTCAGCCTCCTTTTCTCCAGGCTGAACCATCCCAGGTCCGTCAGCCACTCTCCATAAGACTTGTGCTCCACAACTCTTGCACCTCTCAGCCCCGGTGGATAAAAAGCCATGGAGGTTTGCTACTACCTTGCAGAGCTTTTGGTTCTCCTGAGATGGAGAATTTCTCCCACACAAGCAGCACATTCTTCTTGTCTGCCTTCCCTATGGCTATTGGGGTGAAAAATTGAGGGTAAGTGTCCACCCCCTTATGTCCCTCAGCAAAATCATTGGAGCCCTTCACAGGGCAAAGCTCTTCCCGACAGGATCAGCCAAGCTTTCTCTTTGTATGCAGCACATGCTGACATCTCCACCTTTCTGCAGACCACCATTCACGTACCTTGAGGAATCCAGGACCTACTATTCAGGTGAGGAGTGCGGTTTGTGCACCCAGCTGTAGTTTAGACCCTGACCCTGGGGAAGTCAAGACAAGGATGCTGGCTGGTGTCACACCGCTCAGGTGACAGTCACCTATGGGGAGAGCAACGGGTTGGAAACAGGAATTTGGTTCAGCTCCATCGTGTTTCCGTTGAGTCTCCGTTTATAAATAGTTCGGGTCAACCACTTGCCTCTGTGACACTTTTGCGAGGCTGAGGATCCTTTGGGTTTTATACTTAGAAACTTTCCTTTCCTGGCTGCCCCCATCTCCCTGCCTGCCAGGAAAGTCCAGCACAAGAGTCAAAAAGGTGCCTGTCTGGATTAACCAGGATCCTGCCTGAGCTTGGCCCAGGGCATGGTCTGGATTATACGGAGGAGATGGTGAAACAACGCGAGTCTTGGTTGCTGAGCTGCTCTCAGGGCTGGTTCCTGAATGAGGAAGAGGATGGAACCAGTGGGGAAGCAAGCTGGGCAGTCAGGTTGGAGTGATGTTTGCAAAGGATAGTTAAACATATGGAAATTATTAGCTGCAAAGTCACCAAAGCGTGGGGAAATACCTTTCTTTGCTGAAAAGAAAGTGGTTTTGCCTTCTGTCCTTGTGCTGCTCCAAGCAGACGGGCAGTGCAAGGCCCACCTGGATGGATGGTGGCTGCGTGGCCAGACTCTGGGGCTGGGGGGTGATATTTGCTCCAAGAGCTCTATCCCGGCAGTATTTGGGATGGTATGATTTAGTGTTTCATGCTTGTTAATCACATATATCTCTCAAATCTCATCTACATGGTGTATTCAGTGAAAACAATAATGGAAACACAGAATCATAGAATAATCTGGGTTGGAAGAGACTGTCAAAGCTCCCCCAGTGCCACCCCTGCCATGAGCAGGGACATCTTCACCAGCTCAGGTTGCTCAGAGCCCCGTCCAGCCTGGCCTGGGATGTCTCCAGGGATGGTTCATCCACCACCTCTCTGGGCAACCTGGGACAGGCTCTCACCACCCTCAGGGCAACAATTCCTGCCCCATATTCAGTTTTGTTTCAGCACTGTGGAGACTTTAACATGGATGTGCAGAGGAGAAACAACCCATTTCCCGAAGAGTTTGAAGTCTAAATGTGAAAGAAGAGTGAGAAAGAGGATGCAGGTGGCTGAGAAAATGGTGAAACAGTAAATTAGTGAGGGGGAAAGTGTTCTCCATACTTCAGATCCTTTATCAAATCCTTTGCAAGTTTCTCGATGAATGAAACTTTTGCAGCCCTGGCTCTGTGGTTGAGGGTTACCCTTGAATTCAGGCACTGGAACAACACTGGGATTGTTCTCCTCGTTTCTGTTTAAAAATCAGAAATCCTTGTGTCTCCTGGCATATCAATCTCAGGCTACAGGGATTATTACTACATTAAAACCATGCACGGAGCACTTGCAGCCTTGGCTCTTTATTATTACAGGTGTGCATCTGCACACGGGTAGAATTTAGGAATTAAAGAGGATAATGTTGCTGAACAACCTGGGAACAGTGGAACAGGCTGATTGAACATCAGATTTACCCACAGAGCATGTTATATGTCTTTCCCTGCCTTCACAGCTTGGGGTTAGGAGGTATGGGGTGATCCCCACTTTGCCATGGACGTCGCGGTTTGCTCTCTAAATGAAAAGATTTTGTGTGAGAGCAAGACAGAGCTGAATTTGCAGGACAGAGGTAAGGCTGAGCAACCTGAGCTGACAGTGGAGTTGGTCCTGCTGTGAGCAGAGGGTGGACCACAACCTCCAGAGGTCCTTCCAACCTCTCTCCTGTGGTTCTGGTTCTCACTGGGGTAAAGAAGGGAGCAACTAGCTCTGGGAGTTGGATCAGTTGGATCTCAGAGAGTTGTGACAGTGATGCCAAGTCCAGATGGCAGCCAATAACTAGTGGTGTCCCTCAGCGATCAGTACTGACATTGATGATGTTGAATGTTGTCATCGATAACCTGGATGGAGTCCATTCTCAGCAAGCTTTTGGATGGCACCAGACTTGAGTAGAGATCCTCAGAAGATGGTCCTGAACAGGCTGGAGAAATGGGCTGACAGGTATCTTGTGCAGACTCGTCCTGCCACAAAGAAGGGGTGCAGTTCACTAGGTAGAAGTTTGAAGGCTGTCCTGGGTAAAATACCAAGAAACGTGGCATGAGGAGCTACTGCATAGACAAGAAGAACAGGGCTTTCCCTCAGTGTTCAGCATGTCTTGGAGCTTGCCCCAAGAATTGCATCTTCTAGCCCCTGCCCTTGCACCCACAAAAATAACAAAATTATGCATGTAGCGAAGAGAGGAGGTTCTCCACCCAACATGTTGGTCTTTGCCTGTGAGCATTCCTCCTAAATGATGAAGGAAGAAGACAGAGCTTGGTGGACACTTGCAGGTCCTGCTGTTGTATTTATGTTGTGCCACAAAGTTCTTCTCTGTTAACTCTCCCATACACACGTGTCTAAAGGAGTCCTTCTCAGGGACATTGTGGTCCAGATCCATCAGAGAAATGTCAAAGCATGAAGTAGCTAATGCTCACTCAACATCTGAGGTGTTACATCCAAAATTAAGATAAACACCTACATCTGGGTTGCTGCTAACTTTCAGAGGTGGCTGGGGGTGTTCTCCAGCCTTCACTGCACAGCCAGGATGCTGCAGAGGGGTCAACTGGAGATATTGTGTTGCCGAAATGCCCACATTGCGTTCCCAGTGCCAGTCAAAATAAAGAGCTTGGCTTCTTTTCTGCATTGGCATTGAGATCTCTCTGGGGATGGTGCTGGAAGGGCCAGTGTGCAACTGCCCACAAGTGATGGGCCTGGTGAACACCTCCTCGGGCTGAAGAAGTGAAAAATGACAGTAATTTCCTGCTTGTGCCAACCAAGCAGAAATGTTCTCCCATGAAGTTTTATGAGGCTGCAGAGCCTGGAAATGTATGAAAGGCAGAAAGGAGTGGGAAAAACTGATTGGAAGGAAATGAATGTTGTTGAAACCTTGTGGAAAACTCAGAAACTCCTCTGAAGACCTGGGGCCTGGTTCTGACCCAACCCAGTGAGGCAGCAAAACCTCATTGAATCCAGAGCCCCTCATGGAGACTTTAAAATGCTTCAAAGTGTGTAGGAACTGATCCAAAGTGCAGAGATGAAGTAGATGGGTGCCTAGAGGCTGGTGTTTCCCTGCCGTGATTCTAGAGGGGGTCTGTAATAGCTATCATGGGTTTTGTGGGGTCTCAAATTCTCTTCAGGAGCAACTCAACTACCAATGCTCCACGAGGGCTCCCTACACCCTCTTTATTGGTGATGGCTTTAGGGGATGGCACGTGAAGGGGTGTCTCACCCAGCCCCCAGGCACATGTGATTATAGGCATGTATTTTCAGATGTTCTGGCTCCAGCCCAGAGGTTGAGACACACGCAGGGACACCTCCAAGCCCTGGCTCCTTCTTACACCTTCCATCCCCAGCAGCCAAAGCCAATGGATTTCCAGGGGTTGGGTCTTTTTCCAGACATTCAAGGCATCAGATCCCAGCTGGAGCGAGTTGAGAGAAGGGAACGGAGCTGGGGAAGGGGCTGGAGCACAAGTGTGGTGGGAGCGGCTGAGGGACCTGGGGGGTTCAGCTGGAGAACAGGAGCTGAGGGGAGACCTTCTGATCTCTGAACTGCCTGAAAGGAGCTTGGAGCCAGGGGGGTCGGGCTCTGCTCCCCAGGAACAAGCGCCAGGAGCAGAGGAAACGGCCTCAAGTTGCACCAGGGGAGGTTGAGGTTGGATATTAGGAAATATTTCCTCCTGGAAAAGGTTGTGGGGCATTGGAACAGGCTACCCAGGGCAGTGGTGGAGTCACCATCCCTGGAGGGGTTTGAAAGATGCCGAGATGAGGTTCTTAGAGACCTGGGTTAGTGGTGGACTTAGCAGTGTTGGGTTAACAGTTGGATTCAATGATTTTAAGGGTCTTTTCCAACCTAAATGATTCTATAAATCTATGGTTTTCCAACCCCATTCCCTTTCCGGAGCCCTGTGCTCCTGCTGCACACCCAGGAACAGGAGATCTTGGCTTGGTGTGGCCTTGAGGCACCAGCTGCTTCCCATGGACTGAACAGGCCAAAGCAGCAGCTTCTCTGCAAGAGCCACTGGAGAAACACCTGTTCCAGGGGGCTGTCTATGCTGAATTCTCGTTCTGCTCTTGCATTGTGAAGGATTTAATTGGTGATTGGGAGTTTGAGGCGAAGGGGCAAGGGAGAATTTCAAGGCCAGGCTGGATGGGGCTCTGAGCAACCTGAGCTGGTGAAGATGTCCCTGCTCATGGCAGGGGTGGCACTGGGGGAGCTGGGAAGGTCCCTTCCAACCCAAATTATTCTATGATTTTATGATTCTGTGTAAATGTGACAAAAATTGCAAAATGGTCCAAAAAAAAAATCTAATTTTCATATGTGTTTTGGTTTTTGTTGCATTCAACTGGCCAAAATGCTGGAAAACAGGGAAAATGCAGTGAGTGTGGTCACGTAGTTTTTGTGAAGTATCCAACAAGTGGCTTTTAGAAATAACCATCTTTTTTCTTTAATGTTTCACTCTAAAATTACTGAGTTCTGAGGGAAAAATTATGCTTTTTGAAGGATTGAGGTTGCAGTATGGGGAGAATATAGACATGATTTTCCAAACGGAGGGCAGCCTGGGCCTTTTGCAATCCCATAGCAAGTTTTATATATGAACTCACTGTTAACCTTGTTGTTAACCTTATTCCTATTTCATAGATAACATCCCTATGTCATCGATATCTTCCTCTCTGGACCTCCAAGTTTTCTGAGACAAAGGCAAGTTTATTGTCTCTGCTATAGAGCTGGGGAAAACAAGACATATAGTTGGGCTTGGTCTGGCATAATTGAGTTTTTTACACTTGAACTAGTTGCTTGAGACCCCTCAAATTTTTGCTGGAGACAGCCACTTCTGTTCATGTCCCCCTAATATAGATTATTGAAATAGTATTTACTGTATAAATTATTATTTAAATTATTATTTGAAATGTATTTATGCAGTGTTTCTGGCGGGCACCTAAAGGAGAGAGAAGAGAGGGAGACAGCTGTGCATCTATATGAGTATTTTTTCTCTTGAACTATATATGCAAGATATAAATATCTAAATACTCAAAGGCTCTTTCCTGTACCAGTATGTGATGATGGATGGATAGATAACCTTTCTCCATAAAAATATACATAGTTAAGAGTAAATTTTTCATTGTCATCTCCAGCTTGTGTTTAACAATTTATTTTCCTCTTTTTTTTTTTCTTTTCCCTTGGAATATTGTTGTGGGTGGAGAGATCTGACCTGTGTCTAACATAATATTCTTGGATGGGTTTCTTTTTTGAGTAATGGCACTGTTATTGTGCAACCTCCAGCAAGAACAATTTGCAAAGTGTTGCAGACTTTTCAAAATGACCTGACAACAGCTCCCCAACCAAAGTGGTTTTGCAGGGATTTGTTCCAGCATCGCGGGGCTGGGAATGAGGGAGGCAGAAAAAAAGGCACCAGAAGTCTGTGCAAGTTGCCCGTTGCTTCAGGTTTGTGATGTTGGTGGAGGTTCTAGAGGTCTGGTGTTGCAACCCCCATCATAGAGGAGTAATTCCCTCTGGGGCAAGAGAAGCTCAATGTGCTGAGTGCTTTTGGAAGAGCCTAAACCTGGAGTTACAAGGTCACCTTTATGATTATCTCAGGGGGTTTCTCTTCACTCATGGCCATCTACTACATGACTGCAGAAAAGGGGTGAACATGGAGCCACCATATTTCTGCACAGATGCCATGGAGACCTTACAAAGAAGAAGACGGTCACAGGAATGTAGATGTTGATCCCTCCCGGGCTACCAACCAGCTCTGCCACCAGGACTTCAGTCTATTTTCTTCAGAATTGCTCATGTCAAAATACAGATCAAATTGCCATGAAGTTAAGGAGAAACTGTACCTCAGAGGGAACCTGATGCAAGGTGCTGCTGTAGGAACCAAAGTCTTCATGGTATAGCATGGACTGATCTGGTGCATCCATAAGCCCCAATGTTATTTTTACTAATTAAGATTTTTAGAAATCAATTTCTTCCTCCCTGTGGGGTTTAGGTCCCTTGAGGGGCCGAATAGAGAAAGTGAATGTTCACAACCAGGCTTTAAATCTGCCGAAAGCCAATTGTATACCAAGATTTATTGCACAAGCCTGGCAGGCAGGTCTAATGTGCAACTCCCGTGCCGTCACGCCAATACGCACAGCGACAAGAGAAATCGGATACGGCGTCTGAGTTGGATGGGGAGAGACCCTAATGTTATTTTAAGGTGCTTTGATGGTTATCGAAGGATTTAAGGGGGGTTTTGCTCTGTGGGTGGGATAAGGGGACTGCTGAGGAGAGAAAGAGTCTTTCCCCTGATGCCAAGGAATGCTGTGGGTCCTTCACTGTGCAGGCTGGTGGGATTTGGGCTCCTCTCCCACCTCACCCCTTCTAGTGGCAAGTGTCTCTCTTCAGTGTGACAAGTGTGTGGGGCCTCAGCCAGACTCTGTGGCTGGAGTGCCAGGTGCTGCACAAACACAGAAAAGCCAAGACAACTGTAACGAGGGAAAAAGGCTGCTGTATTAATTGCAAATGAGGAATTAAGGGTAGGGATGAAGCAATTATGATGCTCTGGTGAGACCCTCCTGCAGTGCTGGTCCAGCTCTGGGTCCTCAGCACAGGACACACATGGAGCTGCTGGAGAGGGGCCAGAGGAGCCCCAGGAATGATGCAAGGCTGGAAAGAGCTCTGCTGGGAGGACAGGCTGGGAGAGCTGGGGTGTTCAGCTGGAGAACAGAAGCTCTGGGGACACCTTATTGCAGCCTTTCCGGGCTTAGAAGGGGCTGAGAAGAAAGATGGGGACAGACTTCTGAGCAGGGCCTGTTGTGATAGGACAAGGGGTGATGATTTTAAACTAAAGGATGAGAGATTCAGGCCAGACATGAGGAAGAAATTGTTGTCTCTGAGGGTGGTGAGAGCCTGGCCCAGGTTGGCCAGAGAGGTGGTGGATGAACCATCCCTGGAGACATCCCAGGCCAGGTTGGACGGGGCTCTGAGCAACCTGAGCTGGTGAAGATGTCCCTGCTCATGGCAGGGGTGGCACTGGGGGAGCTTCGAAGGTCCCTGCCAACTCAAAGTATCCTGTGATTCTATTCTGTGTATCTGCCTGGGAGAGTTGGAAATCTCCCCAAAAGGCCTGAATCCTCTCAACCGTGTTAACCATGAGAACCCCATGCTGATGTCCTCACAGCAACCTCTGCCCACTGCATTGCTCCATCCAGTGAAACTGAAAGCAAGGATGTAAGCGAGACACAGAATCTACCTGGACCCCCGAAGTTGTGTGACCAACACCCCCTTGCCCCTCACTGAACAAAACCATGGGCAGCTGATCTCCTGCCTTCATTCCCTTGCCATGAGCCCTTCCTCCTTTGTGCTAACGGGCTCCTCTGGAAGCAGTAAAGTTGGCTTGAACCATTATTAAAATAATAGAGAGACCCCAGAGGATCTTTAACCAGGAGATCTTTAATAATTACTACCTCCAAGACTCTTGCTACTCCATTTGAACCAGGGTTTCTCATGCTATCCGAGTCCTGGAGCAGAACTCAAGTCAGTTCCCACAGGGCTACGAGTGCCATGTGACTTAATTGTCCTCAATATTTTTCTAGTCACGTCAAGGGCTTCCTTGGAAATGTTATATAGCTGAGAAAGAGTTTATTATTTGCTGTCAGGGGGCAAATAACACCAGGGCATCTCTGAAGACATCTATAATGTATCTGCGTAATGTGAAGGTTAAAATAAATCAGTAAAAAGAGCCACTCTCCCGAGGGCAATATACTGTAAAATATTTCATCAGAAGGCCTGGATATTATTGCACTTGTAATTAATCTTCCTGGTAATAGCACGGCTTGTTTTCTCCTGCCGCGTTATCTCGCTCAGTGTTTTCAACAGCCGCTAGATGTCGGGGAAAACCCTTTCGGCATCGGTTTTGAGGAAGCTTCTCCCAAAGCTGGGAGTTGCTGAGTTTAAGGTTCAGGAAAGTGCCTGGTTGTGGCTGGGAAGAGGAGATGCTTTGGCTGCTGCTTTCAGCTGCCAGCATTATGAGCTGCAAACATGACCTGTCCCCAGCTTCTCTGCTCATTTTGTAGCCATGGATCACTTCGTACAGCTGACGAGGCTTAGTGCTGGTGAAATTATACCCACAGCACTGACCGTCTTTCACCCGCTGCATGCAAATAATCCATATTTTTATCATTACCCCTCCTGAATTCTACCTGGCTTTTAAACCCAGCCTTTCCTGAGCATTTGTAACCCTTCTGTTCTCAGATCATCACGCTGCAAGCATGCCGTGACCTGATTTTTATGACCAGAGGGAGTAGTATGTGTCTGTAAGATGAGTGATGGGAACAAATCTTGTGCAACAGCTACATGCCTGCAAGGAGCCACAACTCAAAATGGGCTTTGGGAGCCCACGACTGGGGAAAAGATGTTGGGAGAAGACACTTTGGGGGTGGTTCTTGCATGCAAGGAGGCCGTTTGGTGCAGATGTTCTCTTCCTATCACATACACGCAGCCGAAGCATGAACCTCTTCCCCGGGAAGGGTCAGACTCCTTCACCGAAATTATTCAGCAGGAAGGTGCCAGAGATCCACGTCACCCCCTGTCTTCAAGACTCATTACAACACTTTTTTTTATTCACACAGGGGAAAGGAGACAAAGATGCAAACCGTGAATCCCGCAAAATGGAAACGCTATTGAAAAGTTTTCTTCTTAATTAGCCTCCTGACTCTTGAGCAAGAGCTGATTGCTGCAAATAACTCTGCCACTCAAAGCAATGACCTGCCGGAGATGGTTAGTGCTCCCGTGAAGGTTTGCGTTTGGGAAGAGGATGCTCGAAGGTAAAAGGTTAGTGCAGGAGGACAGAGAGGGGCTCTCTGACCTTTGGAGATGATGGAAGTGTCTCCTCCTTGCCCTTGTTCTGCCTTTGCTTTCTAGCCCAGCCTGCTGCAAATTGAAAGTGGGTTTTGTTCCCTGTGCTAGAAAACAGTAGGATCATAGAATCATAGAACTGTAGAATCATAAAATCACAGAATGTCCTGAGTTGGAATGGACCCACAAGGATCATGGAGTTCAACTCCAGTATGTTAGGGTCTCCTTCATCCAGCTGGAAAGTTTTCAATGTATTCCAATACTGTAAAATGACACAAATGAAACAAAACAATATTTACTCTTTTCTGTCTTATTTTCTACTGGAATTTCCTCAGCAAGGGCAAAAATCTCGTGTAAGCTGCTTGCAGAAAAACTTAACACTACCGAGAACGCGATTTGATTCATCACCTCCACATTCAATCTGTTGATCTCAGCGTCTATAACCATAACCAGTGGTTGGAAGGTGTGGTGGTCAGAGGTGAGATGTATGTGGGTGAGCAGATGCCACCAGCATCAGTTCTGAAGACAAGATGAATGTTCCCCTGGCTGCTCTGCTTTCCATGTAGTCTAAGTCTGGGTGGTGAAGCTGAAGAGTCTCCTTTTTATGGGACATATATAGCAGGACCTGTGGGGTTTGATGTTCTTGGGCATGGAGGAAGCTTTGGGAGAGAAGGAAGCTCAAAAGACCACCTACTCTAAATGCCTACACCAAGGACCATGCTGCCAGCTCATAAAAACCCACAGTAGAAGTGAGTCTAGACTTTTTCACTATTTCTCTTCCATCAACTTAGTAGGTTACCTTTGGAGCCAAGCTAAATTTGCTTTGCTGCAAATAACGCCAAGACAGTCACGATGGGCTTATTTTCTGAAGACGGCTGTAGAGTCACCATTCCACAAGTCTTTCTTCATATTTTCCACAGTCTCTTATCATCCTTGTTCTAACGTGGGCTTTTCCTGTGTTTGCTCAGCATTTGACTGCCCGTTTTTACAGTGTGGATGGTGTTTAAAAATGTTATGTCTCACATCTATGGTTGGATCCATAAGATGAAGCTAAAGAGCATAAAGATGACTGGAAAAAAGGCCTTCTTTTTCTCAAGGCTGATCTAATTCATGTCTGTCGTTCTCTTCCTTTCTGGAATTAAGTTACAGAATTTAGTTAAAGAGACATTTAATTTTTGTTTCTCTAACCCTCCCAGCCTGAAATACAAGATAGTGATTGTGTCATTAACTGACTTACAAGGCACAGTTGATTTTTTGCCTAAACATGAGGTGCCTTCCCCAGAGAAGAAAAGATCTGTCTCATTGCTTGAATCTTCTGTACTTTTCGTGGAAAACAAATGAAAATTGCAGTTCTGCAGAGGCTGGGAGGCTGTTGTGGCAAAATGAATTGGAGCAAAAGATAATCACCTATTGTTAGGCTGCAGAACTCCTTGACCGGTTGGGATTCCTCCAAGAGCCAATTGGACATGATGAATAGTGGTAATTTCAGAGCTATGCATATTCTCAGGGTTTACAGTTTTCCACATCTATTGCATGATGGAGAGGGGGGAAAAATAATGTTTCTAATCAGCCCCAAGTCAGCAGTCTGGACTTGGTCCTGCAGCTTCCAGCTGGTGAGGTGTTTGCGAAGGAACAACTCGTGTCTGCAGCAAACATAAGCCACTGCCCAGTTTTCAAAACGCTAATTTATATAGTCTTTGCAAGAGAAGCTGGCAAGCATCTCTTTCATCTGGACTGAAAGATATTACAATTTTACATAATCTTCCCTACAAAACTGTTTCCTCTCAGGAAATTTTCTTTCCATGTGTCATCCTTTGCCATGAGGGTTTTCTTTGGTGTTACTTTTCTCCTTATACAACTGACACACCAGGACCCTCAGCTACACCGTATCCCTTATTACAGTCTCCCCTGTAACCTAATGCGTAACAATCAATACATTGCCCTGTCCTTGCAAAATAAATTCCCTCAATGAGCTGGACATTGGATGCCACCATGACCAAACCATATTCGGGCAGACTCCATGCTAGAGCCAGGGATATAAGAATTAATGTAAAAGTGCCCTCTCGTGGCAAATAGAATCATAGAATTGTTTTGGTTGGAAGAGACCCTCAAGATCATCGAGTCCAACCGTTAACCCACCCCTGGCACTAACCCACATCCCTGAGAACCTCATCTCTGCGTCTGTCCAACCCCTCCAGGGATGGTGACTCCAGCACTGCCCTGGGCAGCCTGTTCCAATGCCCCACAGCCCTTTGGGGAAGAAATTGTTCCCCACATCCAACCTCAACCTCCCTTGGCGCAACTTGAGGCCGTTTCTTCTGGTCCTGGCGCTTGTTCCTTGGGAGAAAAGACCAAACCCCACCTGGCTACAACCTTCTTTCAGGTAACTGTAGAGAGTGAGAAGGTCTCCCCTCAGCTCCTGTTCTCCAGGCTGAATCCCTCAGGTCTCTCAGCTGCTCCTCATAAGACTTGTGCTCCAAATAGAGTAGGTAAGATCTGTCCCCATTTTGAGGAAATCCATAACTTAACTGGGGCTGTGGTTTGTGTATGGTTTCCAGTCCAGACACACCTTAAGAAGAAGGACAGTGACTTTGTGAGGTCAACACACTGACCTGCTCCAAATTATTCCTCAGGGCACCCAAAGGATGAATGGGGTGGGCCTCCATCAGCTACACACATCTGGGAGCTGGCAGTGGTGGGCTCGGGGAGGACAAGAAGTCTTCTGGGGTCCAGAAGTAACCAGGAAAGGTGCTGGTCTTGCAGAAGGGTGGCTCTGGGGAGCACACAGCCAAGAGCGAGCTGTCAGGATCTGGAGTTTCCTTTGCTTCACGTAGATGTGCCAGCAATGAAATGTTTGCAGCTGCAGAGCTGACACCAGACTTGGGCAACCCTCCTGCCCACCTGAAACCATGAGCCGGCTTAAAATAACACTCTGTCTCTAGAAGAGATGATTTAGTAACAAAAACGTAATAAAGCAATCTGGGGCTTTTGTTCTGCCTGTTCTCAGGCCTGTGATTCAGTGCTGCTCACTGTATTAGCTGTTTCTGCACATTGTCTGAAGCAACCACCCATTATGTACCTAATTAATCAAAAACCTGGGTAGACCCCTGTCTCTATGACACAAGCTGTAAAGGGGGAGTTTTATGAACCTATTTCCTTCATTCTCTTTCTATTTTGAGAAGGGACATGGGGTTTTCTTTGCACTAGTGATTATTCTGGAGCACCCACAACACCTTCCCTTCTCCTGCTTACTCTAATATTTCCCATGGAAGATGGCTGGGCTAGAAGGCCCTGCTTCCAAGGAATTCACCACTTAGGGAAGGTAAAAAGCAGAGCAGGGATGGGATCGGGTCTCCCAGTCCAGCTCAGCCATAAGGAGATAGGCAGGTGGATGAATGTTACAGGCCTCTTGGGATACCTGGTGCTCTTCTGTCCAGAGGACGTCAATGTCTCCTGGGTGGGATGGTTGCTACCTCAATTACCTTGCTTTGCCATGCCGTACCTTGGTCTCTATGACTAATCTTTAATGACGTGTTGGTGGGTACAACTAGGATCTCATCTTTTGTGCTCATATACTCAAAGTTCCCACCTGAACACACTTCTCTGGTGAGGGAGGATGAATGAGAGAGGACCAAGCCATGGTGCCACGTGGGGAGTGCTGACCAGAGGCACTGTGGAGGCACGGGGCAAATCTGAGGTTAGTCCTTCAAGACAGGAATGAGGTGCTGGTCACCAGCTGTGGTAGATACACTTCCCACGTCTGAAAGCAACAGAAACTCCTAGGCTGATGGACCACTATGGCCATGCACCCACTCCTAGGTCAGCAGAAAAGGCCCTTGATCAATTCAATGACTTGGTTGAGAGAAGTTTCTGGACAACTATCATAAGTGACCACGGGTTCAGATTTAACTAGAGTACAAATGGAGCAGCCAGAGACCCCTGTTGGGCTGGTTGTCCTCAGAGCAGTAGGCCTGTAGTTGAAGACTCTCTTGCTTAGACTGGCCATCTAAGGAACTTTTCTTGAGAACTGAGACACCTTGCCTGATTGGTAAGCTATCATCTGAGTACTCTTGAAAGTCTTGAAAGTCTTCTTAAGAGCGGGAAGATGTGCATTTTGAACCATCACTCCAGGGTTTTGGGATCTGACCCCTTTAGTTTTAATCAGCTGTGTAGTATAATTGAGCCACTAACCGATATCAGAACCTGTATTTTATAATGCTGTCGAAGTGCTGAATAATATTGGATAAACCTTGTTTCTAGCTGGTTCTCTGATAGACAGTTCTGTTTAGAATTAAGTCTGTTTGGACTTTATCACCTGACTAAATTGATTTCTGGGGTGCCTCCGTGACACCAACTGATGTCAAAAGGTGCTTGTTTGAGGAAGGATTCTCTTTTTATAGCACCTAGCACAAGGCACACTTGACCCAGCACTGGGCCCTTAGATAGCTCTGGAGTACAGATGACAGCAATGCCAACAATGGACATACATAGACATGCATTTTGCTGGGCAGAGAGAAGCAGCATTACAATGACCTGTCATCATAATGGAGATGAAAAAAAAAAAAGCCCTGAGCATTTTTATTGCTTCCACACATTAGGGATAAAAGGGAGGAACCAGAAATGACATGAAGTGCTCAGGCCAGGAAAGTGATGGAAGGAAATATCAGTACAGCAGAGCTTGGACTGTTTAAAACCATGAGTCAGCCCCTTGCCAGCAGCTGGGTTGATGTTCATGAGATTATACAATAACATACAGCTTTGATGGTCATGTTTTTCAGCTCCTAACTTTCAGTTTGTTTTGAATAAGCCGATTTGTGAGCTGCTGTTTTTGTCTGGAAGCTCATGGTGGTCCAGCTTTGAGGAGGAGGTTGGGCTAAAGACCTTCGCAGGCACTGCTGTGATTGCATGATGCTCACAGAACCTCACAACTCAAAGCATGGTTGGGTTTGGTCTTACTCCCAACTGGGAGACCATAAACAAGTTATTTCACCTCTGTGGAGCCCTCCCTCCTATGAGGGTCCTTCAAGTCCTTCAGGTTAGCAAAGATCTTCCTCTGAAGGTACTGATCTCCACAGGAGCCTCAGGGTGCTACTGGGTAGTCATGATTGATAATAATACTATGTTGGGGGGCCACTTCATCAGGAAACACCATGACAGGAATTATAATCACCATTTAAAGGCATTTTTCCCCTTCCTCTGGTGGATTATCAGATTACAGGAAACAAGAGCAGTTTTGCTGCCTTATTATGAGAGATGGATGCTACTGTTTGGAGAGTTTGGCCATTGATCTACTTCCCCGACACCCTCACTCATCAGGGGATATATTGCTCATTTGATGTGCAAAACTTCCCAAATCTCTCTTACTTTGCTCCCTCCTCGCCGGTGGATTTATCTCTGCTTTGCAAAGCACCAGTATTTATTCCACTGCGTCCCCGAGCTTTCCCTTCCCAGCAGCAGGCCCACTTGCATGGAAAGATGGATCTCTATTTTCTTAAATGCTCAGGCAATTATGTTCATTCTGCAAGTGGTCCCAGAGGGAAGCTCTCCAGTAAGCCCTGCTTTCAGCTGCAAATCCTTTTTCAATATGGCAAATGCCTATAGCTGACCTCTCCTCAACCCGGACTGTTCAGCTAATGCTGCCCGACCCCCTGATGACATCTCTGTGAACCTCCAGATGGGTTTCAGTGAGGTTTGTAGGCTTCACCCTGTGGTTTCTCCATCCCTCCCTTGGGTGAATGAAACATCCATCACAGCCACGGATGAACATAAATTCTTGGGTCAAGCACCTGAAGAAGAGCACCAAGAACTCAAATGAGACTTGCTGTCCACCACCACCATCTGTCCAGGTCCTGACATCTCTTAGGTCCAATTCTTGTGCTTTGACTAAACCCTTGCTCCCCATGTGAGCCTGGGAGGTGGGACTCCACCATACTGCTCTCAGGGACAACACAGGGGTGTTGACAGAGAGAAGGTGCCTTGGTTTCTCTTCTTTACATTCTGTTATCAGCACAGCTCTGCTGCGATGTCTGTGTTCTGGTGCTGCAGGATGGATCTACCCAGGGTGATTTACCCTGAATGACCAGTAGCAATTTGATTCATCTGGAGCCAAATTCTGCTCTCAGTGTGCAAACACTTTGGCTGAGACTCTGCAATCCTTATGACTGATATAATCTATGTTTGCATGGCTGTTTATTTTGACTTACCCGAGAGTTACAGCTACCCTCACAGCCTGTTACTCCTTGCACCAGCTTAATCCTCACCACCGTGATCACCTTCACAAGGGTTCCTATTCTAAATGCATTTTGCATTGGAGTCATCTGGCTTGCTTTCTACTTGGCTCCCTAAGAAAGCACAGCTTATACAATCATGTTCTGCACATGCTTGTGTCTGTGTGTTTATCTCTTCAAAAAACATTAAGGCTGTCGGGCAGTTTAAGCCAGAGAGAGAGGGAATTTCTAGTATGTTTTGTGAACCCAAGCAAGGAAAAGAAAGAAATCCTGCTAATGCTCAATGGAAGAAAGAGCTGTGGAGTGAGCACAACCATTGCTAGACATTGGAAAACCTAATTATGGGGGGCCTTCAGTTTCACCCTCATGGGAACAACTTGCAGCATTTATACAACTTACTGTTCAAACCTTACTGCGTCTCAGTGATGTGACCAATTAATCCTGAAGTAAACTGAGGCGGACTATGGATATTTTGAGGGTAAATAGCATGAAAGTCTGATTGTGTTTCCCATCTATGTTTTATATATCTAGGAAGACTGGTGTGAAGTCACTGGGCAGGCTTTTTACATTATGATTATTATTAAAAAGCTGTCTGCTATGGCAGACATAAAAGAGACATCATGTTCATTGCTCATTCCTCGGGCTGTGCCGCACATGTTCAAGAGCGAGCAGATCCTGCCGAAAAGGAATTTCCAGTCCAGTTAGACTGATAAATTGTCGCTTCCCCACAGAGACTCCTGTTATATTTCTTTGGCTTAACGAGAACTTGGTATCATTACAAGGATGCTTTTCCCCTCTGGTGTGTGGCGCAGAGACTGCCCGTCCCAGTGGGGAGGTTTTCCTGGGTGTCTTGGAAGCCTTCCACGGTGCCACATAAATTTCATGCTAAAATGTAAGTATTTTCTCTGTTGGGTGAGAATGCGGGAAGAGACAACCAAAGGGATGCTGAAAATTAGGCGTGGTGTATCCCTGTTGTCTTTGGAAAGGATGCACTCCTCTCGCTTGCCCTGGCAATGAGCATCCCATGTGTTTTCCTGACCTGCTCCAGCTGATTCAGTCTGGCATTAATTTAATAAGACATCAAAGAAAATACTCCCAGTGACATCATGTTTTGCGTCCTGTGAGGGCTTTTCTGTGTGATCTGGATTTTGGGCTGTGCTGTGCCTGCAAGCCATGACCCTTGTTTCTGTGTGCTGCCATCCCTATTGAAGCTGATGGAATTAGTGACCTCCAGAAATCTGATTCTGGATGAAATTCAGCCATTTACCAGGCCAGAACCCATAGACTCTTGTGCTGGTTAAAGACAATTAACTGGGGTTCGGTTTCACCCTGACAAAGGAGAACAAAAAAATGCATCTCTCTTGGAAGGATGGAGATTTGTGATCTATGTGTGTTCTACAGCCAATTAGAAAGCATTTGCTTAAGAGCATCAACAGCAGCTGTAAGGCACTGACAGACATAGGTAAAGGCTTTGGTTGCATAACAGGCCATTTTTCATCTCAGTGAAAGGAATAATTAACCTCTCTCATGTCTCAGGGGACAGCAAAATGCAGCATGGTCACCCAATGAAACACCCAACAAGTGAATGAGGTTTCTGCTGCTTTTTTTTTCCCAGTAGAGGATACTACTCTACTGGCAATATACTTTCATTGTGGCTCTCAGAAAGCCCTGGTATCCCTCTCCACAAGCAAAACTGCATCAGCAAGTTGATTCAGTTCTGCTTACATGTGCTTGTTTGAGGATTTCTGCTTGATTTTTTCATATTGGTCTTATCTCTTCCCTCATTTTCTCCAGCTACTGGAAATGTGCTAGATAAAGGCTAAGAGAAGACAGAGAAACAGGGCTTTTGGGGCACAAATCTTGCAGAAATGCAGGTGTAGACTGAAGTAATTTCTCCTTTCATTTGATTGTACATATCACTGAAGGAAGCAGGTTATTTGTGGATATTTGCTCCAAACAATCAATATCCTATCAAAAAATAAGAATTGTTTTGAGTCACCTGTTTGTCCTCCTAGAAGAAATTATTGGTTTTGATGTCCCAAATATTATCAGCCTCTCAACAGCATGTTATAGGGATGGTTTGGTTTGGTTTGGTTTGGTTTGGTTTGGTTTGGTTTGGTGTGGTTTGGTTTGGTTTGGTTTGGTTTGGTTTGGTTTGGTTTGGTTTGGTTTGGTTTGGTTTGGTTTGTTTTTTTTCTGGTGGATCAGCAGTTAGTGTACTTGCAAAGCATGAGAAAGAGTTAAAAATACTGGAAACTGAGAGAAAGGAAGCTAAAAACCTTGGGATAATGCTCTGTGCAAACCCATGGGGTTTGAGAATTTGACCTTGCAGACACACATGACACAAATCTTTCCTGTCCCTTCACGAAGCCGGCATGACTTGGACACCACGGCTGGAGCAGGACCAGAAAAGGTTGTAGTGCTCCAAGGCGAAAAAGAGATGGATTCGCTCATCTACAAAGGCTTGGCTGGAAATATAGGAATTTAAAATGAACTCTCCAACAGGAGAAATACACCAGGTCGTCATAACAAACAGCAGGAGATGCAAACACAAATTCAATCCGGCCAGACTCCAGTGATAAAGCCGGGGTCGGCAGAGGGGTGGTGGGTAGGAGGAGGCAAAGAGCTCCTGAGGATGGAGGTGCCAACAAAAGGAGATTAAAATGTCCCTGATTTGTAAAGAAGCAGCAGAAGAGCAACAGGAGATATGATAAACCCATAATGCCAGCCAAGCATACACTTCGCGACTGGCTCAACTCGCTGCGGTTAGCACTGGGGCCTCATGGTCTCTGCAAGGGTTGCTGTACTTTGAGCAATGGGTAGCAATACCCCCCGTTTTAAAAGGATTTAGAATCGTAGAATAGTTCTGGTTGGAAGGGACCTTCAAAGCTCATCCAGTGCCACCCCTGCCATGAGCAGGGACATCTTCACCAGCTCAGGTTGCTCAGAGCCCCATCCAGCCTGGTCTGGGATGTCTCCAGGGATGGGGCATCCACCACCTCTCTGGCCAACCTTTTCCATTATTTTACTACCCTCATTGTAAAAAATTTCGTCCACATGTCTGGCCTGAATCTCCCCTCCTTTAGTTTAAAATTATTTCTGTTTTGGGTTCTCCAGTGTCTACTAGCTATGAACCTTGCCGAAGCTTTTCCAGTGTTTGGGATGTTCACTTCCCTCACATAGATCTTCTAGGGTCTAATAAGGACAGAAACCATATATCTGGTTTTTCTCAGTGGGGCATTTACATTGTCTGCTTCTTTCTTTTTCCTTCTTTCGTTCACAAAACGTTTTGGAACTCGAATACTTTGGAGATTGCTACTTTTCTGTGAAATTAAATGGAATTTGGTGAAGTGGTTCAAAAATGGCTAGAGGAAAAGCAGACAGTCCATCAGACAGATATACAGTCCCTCCCACATGCTCCGAGAGTGACTGTACAAACTTCGTAGGATGCAACAAATCACTCCTACCTTCATCAAATCCTGGCAGGAAAGAGAAATTGCAGCCTTCGAAATTTCTCAGCACTGGAGTTGCTGTACTTATATTTTTCCTTCGCAATATCCTATTTCTGCAGAAGAAAGGGTCAGAACCCAGAACACACTTCCATTTTCTGTAATTCCTTTTGTGCTTGCTTCAGGGTGGGGGTGGTGATTTCTATGAAAAAAATTGATATAAACGACTGCAAACTGTGAATGGTGCAGGTAGAAGATGCTGTATGTGCTTATAATATGTGCTGTGACATTGAGGGGAAAATAGAGAACCACACATGGAAATGTGCTATCTCTGCATGTCCTCAGGTACAACTGGCTGCATCGTGATGGAGAGACATCATGGCATGGCATGGTTTGTGTTGGAAGGGACCTTCAAAGCTCATCCAGCCCAACCCCTGCCATGAGCAGGGACATCTTCACCAGTTCAGGTTGCTCAGAGCCCCGTCCAGCCTGGCCTGGGATGTCTCCAGGGATGGTTCATCCACCACCTCTCTGGCCAACCTGGGCCAGTGTTTTACCACCCTCATTGCAAAAGCACATGTTTATGTGCATTTGATTTGATGAGCTTAGACACCAGTCAAGGTCAGGTGCTTGGCCTGTCATCTGTCCCATGGATGGGAACAGTGACAGATAACTGCTCTGCCAATAAGCTCAGTACGCACTTGCCAAAGGCAACAGGATCCTGATGATAAGAAAACAACTAAGAAGCTTTGATCCAGCTATGCTCATGTACCACACTGTTGCTGAGGAAGAGCCAACTTTGCATCTGTTTTAGGGTGCAGGGTAATGGTCCACTGTGTTCTCCACAAGCCCTCTTCATCATAGCCACAGGAGGAGGTGAGCAAACCATGGACCCTCTTCATCCTGGGACACCTACATGTGTGTGGGTGAGCCTGACTTTGAGAACAGGGCTTCACTTTCTGCTTGGCTGACAGGGTAGACTTTGGGGAACCCATCTGGGTTAAACTAAAGGAAAGGAGATTCAGACCAGACATGAGGAAGAAATTTTACTCAGTGAGGGTGGTGAGAGCCTGTCCCAGGTTGACCAGAGAGGTGGTGGATGAACCACCCCTGGAGACATCCCAGACCAGGCTGGACGGGGCTCTGAGCAACCTGAACTGGTGAAGATGTCCCTGCTCCTGGCAGGGGTGGCACTGGGGGAGCTTTGAAGTCCCTTCAACCCAAACTATTCTGTGATTCTATGATTGTGTAATCTCATCCTGGTGGGGGTTAGACCCATCTCTCCTTGGTATCTGGAGTATTCATATATAGATTTAAATGTGAAGATTCTGCACACTCCCCACAAGACTGCCTCCCAGTCAGTGCATAATTATTTTCTTGACAGATATTTTATTTTCCATATGGCACAGACAATATCAATTGCAAGGGAAACCACAGAGCTGGGGTGGTTCTGCTATGCTGGAGGTGGCTGGAGAACTGGATTTCCAGCAAGAATTGCCATGGGCTGTTTTTTTCCCTTGTCCTGGGGCAAGGCACATTAATCTCAGCCCTGGAAGGCTCCCAGTAAAGGCCCTTCAATGGCAGTGGGTGCTTTGAGGGTGGTGTGCAGTACCTTTCTCCTCCACCAGTGGTAGAGACAGGTAGAGAAACTTGGGACAGGAGATTGAAATTTGGAAAGAAGCAATGCTGAATCCAGTCCCCTGCTTTCACAGACAACATTTCAACAAGGTCCACTACAAAGAACTTTTACTCTTCGCTCTCCACCCCCAAAACACCACCCTAATAGTCTTATAGCACATGTCAGAACTGACACACCGACTGTAACGTGCCACAGGACTAGGTTGAGTGAGAACAGGACATTTATAGTTTCTGAAGGTTCCCACAGCAGCGGAGTCCCCAGGCATGTGTGCCTCATGCCTCTGGAGAAAACGTGCTCGTAGAAAAGCTGCTGCACAAATGCTCTGGTTTTGGAGCAGTTCCAAGGGAGGTAATTTTGCAGCTCAAAGGCACCAGCAGCCAGAGGAATTCCTGAGCCACGGGGAGAGGGACCACAGCCTTTTTTGCATCTTTACGGCACCATCAGCCTGGTCCTGCTCGGGTTGCCTGCTGAAATGCAATAACGGTGGTCCTGGGATCCAAGAAAGGAGTTTGGTGGCTCACTCCAGTTGAAAATGGGAAGATACTCCATGATGCTGTGGGTCTTCCAGGTGGGTTTGAGTTGCTACACAGGGATGCCAGTGTGCTTGGAGGTG
Organism: Patagioenas fasciata; assembly: GCF_037038585.1. Classification (NCBI taxonomy): domain Eukaryota; kingdom Metazoa; phylum Chordata; class Aves; order Columbiformes; family Columbidae; genus Patagioenas; species Patagioenas fasciata. The sequence goes on from NC_092520.1 coordinate 3,611,311, forward strand.
GGAGGAGAGGACTCCTCTCTGCATGGACCAAGCAGAGGCAGTGATGGAGCTGCTGGGTCCTGCGGTGGCTTGGGGTTGTTCTTGATCTAAGACTGCTGTCCAGGAGACAGGAGGTCTGGCTGGACTGGATTTCAGCATTGTGGGACCTTCATGGTTGCTCCCCAAGCTGTCTGCTCCAGAGCTCAATGAAGGCATCCACCATACTGTCTGGCAGGCTGGATGTGATCTAAGAGCTGCCAAATCAAAATCCCTGTCCTAGAGAACAGAAATAAACTCCAGGGGTGGGAATCTTCCCCAAGAGGAGGAAGGAGACAACCAGATGGTCTTTTGGAGTTTTCTTCCTTTCTTGATTTCTATAAACATAAAAAGAAATTGGACAAAGCTACAGGTTTATAGCCAACCTTGGAAGAGCTGATAGCCAATGTTCAGGGAGAGTTTTGGTATTACAGTTGTTTCTCAGTGGGATACATTCCCATAAAGCTCCCCCGGACTTGGATGTGGATATCATTAAAGCAGGTGTCTTTGTTTTTAAGAGATGCCGGAGCTCTGATGTTTCTTTTGTGTCTGAAATGAGTGTAAAATTGTAAGTAGGGCTCCTCTGGGCTGTTCAACTCTTTGCATGGACAAGGTCACCTCCATGTCCATGAGGCACTGCCTGCCAGAGGACCAGAATAGCCCCTGAAACCCAATACTACTTAGCAAAAAGCCTCCTTTGACTCCTAAGTAAATCTACACCTGTACACAAACCAAACCAAACTCCCCTCTCCTTTTTCCATCCTTTGGGCAGAGCATCTTCAGCTACAGAGACCCCCATTAACCATCTTTTACTGCTTGATTTAAAGCAAGCAGCAACAGGTCATTGCATTCCTGGGAGTGGATTGTCTGTTCTTCTTGCACCTCGGCCCCTCTTCCCTTGCAGTCCCTGAAGGAACCATTTTGAAGAAACAACCCCCAGCATGTGCAGACTAGACCACGAGAGGCAGATTTGTCTTTTGGGGCTTTGTCCCAGCAGGGCAGTTTGGTTTTCAGTCTGTATATCACTTTGCATGGACCACAACATGACAACCCCATCATAATATTTGTGAGGAATGGCTTCCTCAGCATCTTACGTTACACTAACATCAACACTTTAGAGTTTCAAAGGGAGAATGGGGGTTACGTGTTGCTAGCTGTAGGTCAGAAAACATAATAATCCGAATTCCTCCTTTTCTTCAGTAAAAAAAATAACAACTTAGAGCTAACAGACTGTTTTGTTACAGTTGGGGCTTGGGAAGGGAGGGCTATAGAATCGTAGAATCATAGTTATCATGGAATCATAGAATGGGTTGGGTTGGAAGGGACCTTTACAGCTCATCCAGTGCCACCCCTGCCATGACAGGGACATCTTCACCAGCTCAGGTTGCTCAGAGCCCCGTCCAGCCTGGCCTGGGATGTCTCCAGGGATGGTTCATCCACCACCTCTCTGGGCAACCTGGGACAGGATCTCACTACCCTCACTGGTAAAAATTTCTTCCTCATGTCTGGCCTGAATCTCCCCTCTTTTAATTTAAAATCATTACCTCTTTTGCTATAACAACAGGCCCTGCTAAAAAGTCTGTCCCCATCTTTCTCACAGGCTCTTTCTGAAGCAAATGGATCAGTGTTCACGGGTCTTTGCTCACTCAGATGTTTTCCTTGCTGTTGGACAAAAGCAATGGCTGTCTCTCATGGGTGGGCCTTGTCCTGCGAGCTCCAATGATTCCCTCAATTCCTGGTGATCTCTGTGGAAATCAAGGCTGCTTCATGACTCACAACCATTTAATAAAGGTCTTGCAATTGTCACAAACTGGTGCCAACCTGCTACTCAGTCCAGAGTGTCCCAGGTGTGGACACTTGGCCTCTGCCAGGTATTGGCAGAAAGGAGTCATAAGTTTGTATGTTTGAGGTGTATAGTGTGTTTCAGACCTAGACATGTAAACCTGGTTTGCCTCTGTGATGTCTATTTTGCCTTTGTAGTTGATGGAGATCTGTTTAGCCAAACACTCCTGCAGATGACATCCAGCTGGTGAAATGTGAGCACCTGGTAGTGCTTTAGTACATTAGAGTATGCCTGGAGATACCTGATTAACCCTGCAAGTGCAGGGTTATGAGAGACCATCATCCTTCTGCAGTGCCAACTGGAGTCCAGGACAGATGATTTCAGGGCATCTCAGATGACTAAACAGTTCTGCTGGGCAACTGGATCCTGTCCCAGGTGAGTGACCCTCTGACCTCCACAGTTTTTCTGGCTGTCCTCTCATATAATGGAAGCTCAGGCACTCAGTGCATTTGGTGACACCTTCATGAAGGCACCTCATGCTAAAGCCTACATGTCTCCCATGGTTGTCCCTGCATCTAATGTTTCTTTTCCCTGCTCCACCACATGAGGTATGGATGGGTCTAAAGGACAGACTCTACCAAATCTCAGTCCTGTCTCTGCTGTGGAAGGAGTCTTCTACCCAAATTTAAGTGTCTTCAGCATAGTGGTTGAGATCTGAGTTCATCGTCTGTAGTCTGTAAAAAGGACTAACCTCACCCTGGCATTATTCATCCAGTATCAGGGCAAACACCTGGGTTGGATGATCTGTGCTTCAGACCTCTCTCTTCTTTCCATTACAGCAGACTCCAGACACCTGGTTCTGACATCAAGAGCTCATCTACCTCCTCATAGACGTCTGATACAAGTTGATGCCCTAGAGTCTCCCCCACAGTCTCCAGCTTCCAACACAGGTGGACATTTGTGTCCTGTAGGTCTGGGGTCATATCTACCAGCTTCAAGTATTTATAAATGCACCATGCATTTAGCTGACCTTGCTTCTATTATGCGATTTCTTTACTTTTTCTCCGAGTATCTTCCATTTTTCCCCTGTAACGTAGCTTGGCTTAGCTGGAGGACCAAAACAAACCACTGCTCGAGTGCCTTGAGTATGGGTTTACCATGGACTCAGACCTCCATTTCAGTTTTTTTTCCACCATTCCCATGGGGAAAAGGGTAATAGGTGTCAGGGCTCTTGGCTTTTACTCTAGCCTCTGTCACAAGCTCCTGGAAATAATGTAACCTCAATTTCCTTATCTGCCAGCGTGACTTTTCCCGGGGTGAGCAGCAGTTCTAAGGAATGTTTGTACCATGTTTGGAGATATTTGGATGAAAGGCTCTACAGAGCTATTAAGTAGTTGTGTTATTTATTGTGCTTTCCCAAGTGGGTCTCCTTAGCAATGTAGTGTGTAAGTAGTGTTATTCTAGCACCCCCCTTGACATGCAACCTGTTGCACTCCCCATGTCCCTCTGGAACTGAAAATCCTCCCTGAAACTTCATGGCACTTCAGGTAGAGCACTCGTGTTCGTCTTGTTTCATAAAACACACTCGCCTGCTTTTACATTCTCCTATGCTGGTTTTCCCCTGGGAAATCCTTTCAGTTCTTTGGAATTTGATCGACACAAGACTAAAATGAAGTTCTGTGGAGCTGCATTTCTGGAATTGGACGAAACTCTTTTCATGCCCTTAGATGCCACGTTGTAACATCTCGAGGGCAGCAAGGAATAAGTAGAAAGACTTGGATTATTTACAGTTTTTTAAATTGGAATTATTGGTCTCATTTACTCTCATTACTCTTATGTTTAATATAAGGGGGAGAAGCAGGGATTTGATGATGCAATTCTTTTAACTTCCTGACAAAGTCTAGGTTGAGATGAGTTATGTCCTAAACGTGTTCTTGATGACATCACTGAGCAATTCAAACCTCTACTGGGTGGTAGTCTTGAAGTCACCACCAGTTCTGACACACCTGGCACTGGTTGCTCTGGCCTCTGTGCTGGGCTGAGTCCTGTTTTGAAACGGTTGACCCCAAGATCATGATGCACACACTGCATCTAGGTGCTGCAGCACAAAAAACACAATTGCAAACCATGTGAAAATGTGCTTTCTGGAAGAATTTCCAGTGCTTTCTCCTCAGATATTCCTAGACAGCCTGAGAATACCAGAGGGAATTACCTTCCTATCAGGGTTTCAGTGGATTCAAATCCAGACAGAAACTAGAAGAACAAAGAACGGCAGTAAGTAAAGTCTGGTCATTATGGATTTATGTCTCAAAGTTGATGGCTTGTTAAACTGATTTATTTTAAGATTGTTCATTGTTTTCTCTTGCACCTTTGGAATTCTCTTGGGTTCCTTGTACAATTTTTCTACTGCAATCTGCTATGTACATCACCTGCCCCGTAGAAATCAGCTAATAGGATAAAAATTAGGAAGAAACTGTTTAGATTTAAATCACCCCTTTCTCTGAATTTTTATTTTAATGTGGGAATAGGAACATAATTTCTTTGGAGACCTTCAGCTTTCTGTCAAAACTGGCTGAAAGATCAACAGGTGGGGGACAATAGATGACAGACTGAATGACCATGTAAATCTAATTTCCAGGGGAAAAAAAAAATGAAGGTTGTATATAAAATGGTAAAGTGAACTTACAAGTGGTTCACTCACTGTGTTTTCTGTACCGAAAGGAGGAGAAGCAGATTGTGAAAAACCTTAAACCAGGTCTGAATTTGGGCATTGAGGCTATCTTTAAAATATAAAACAAAAACAAAACCCACACAAATAAAAAACAAGTCTTGACTAGGTTTTGAAGCACTTCTTTTAGTGCCAAGTGTACCTAATTTGTCCATCATGTGCTCACCACTGAAAGAAATCTGAACGAGTTGTCCAAGTGGGGAGGGAAGGGAGGATATTACAAAACCCTAATCACTGAGTCTTTATTGAATATCCTAGAGCAAAGGAGTACAGTGCAGAGCAAGAGTTATCCTGGCAGAATATTGGTAGTGTTGAATTTTCAGAGGATGTTAGCAGGGAATCAATATTCTTGAATAACTGGGGCTGGGGCATAAAATTGACCGTAGAAAGCAACAGTACAGATATTTCATTGCTGTGTCCCTGTGCCAGATAAAATGGGACAAGGCCTGACTTGGTGTATGACCAGCAAGACCAGTGTGTGCTACCATAGGTTTCTCCTTTGCAAGAAGGAAGACAACAAGCTAGGAGGCAACCTGGGAGAGTGGGAGAAGTAATAACTGCAATGGAGTCTTGAGACCTTTGGGTTCTAAGAGTCACTTTTGGGGAGACCTTAAAGAAACCACAATTTCAGCCCAATGCTGACCATCCAGAGGTGCTTTGAACTTCTGGGAGCCGAATGTTTTAGAAGTGGAGGCAGATGCCTGTAGGGATTAGACATCTCCGGTTGGTTGCCCTCTATCCTAGGACCACGGTCTTCATCTCCAGCAATGGGAAATGTGCTGGGTGCAGAGAGCTTTGTTTAGGTGCTCAGCAAAATGATGTTTGGACAGATAGGATTACCTCATTTCTCCTGGTATGTGAAGTTCATACCTTGCGTGGCACATTTATCACCCCCTCTTCCCTCTCAAGAGGAGGGGGAAGAGAACAGTAGGAGGGAAAAGCAAGTGGAAGGCAGGAGAAGAAGGACCCAGACAAGGGAGGAGGTTGTGTGGGGCACGTTTTTCCCTGCTTGAGTGATTTATTTTTCTTCTGGGAAACATCGAAACTTCCAAGTCAAAATTAATGGGACAAAAACACTTTCCAGGTGCTCAGAAGTGCAAAAGTACAATAAATCAAAGAGGTAGTCTGCAGGAGGAAGCTTGCAGCCGAGGGAGAGGAAAACGGGCAGAAGAGCAGACTCCTGAAGCTGTGTCTCCTCTGATGTGTCAGACGGTCTCCAAGCTCCTGTGGTGCAGCAAGGACATGTTTTGGGCTGCACAAGGGGCTTTCTTGGGCTGGAGGAACCTGGTGTAGGAGCCCATTGGTTGGGTCTGAAGCTCAATGAGAGAGACATAACACATGTGGAGAGGGCTAGAAGGGTCAGGAAAGACTGAGAGGAAAAACTGGCAATGGCAGATGACAGATTAACCGCTTCTCTTCTCATTTTCACCCTGAGACCCCAGAGCTGCAGGCCAGATCTCTGCTGACATCCCATTATCCTCAAAATTACATTTACTCAGCTCATCTCGGAGAGGTAGAGAGCCAACCTTAGGTCAGATGGCCCCAACATGAGATCTGGCTTTGACTTCCAAACTGTCCTCTGACAGTGTAAAGGATGAGGAGTTGTGTTAAGCTTAGGCTTCCTGCCTTTGTGCAGGAAGCACAGCTCCATCTCACCTCACTGATAGACCCATACCAGGGCACACATGGCTTCATCTCACATGAGGATGTGACACCTTTGACAACAGCAAAGCTCATGGACGTTGTTGCCCCGTGGTATCCAACATGGGGCATATGTTTGAATGCATTGCTGATGTGTCGAGGGGATGGCCTCATTGTCAATTTGTGACCATTTCCTTTGATGTAGGCTTCTGGGCAGCATGGTGTTATCTCCCTTGCGGTCACCGGTCACCAAAGGGACTTCTGATCCATCACTGCTCACCAAAGGGACTCCTGGTCCAGGGCGATGCTGGCCTTTTTCTTCTGCAGTGTTTGCTTCACAAGAGCTCCCTCAGTGGCCCTCATTCCAACAATGCTGACCTTGTTCTGACACCTCTGTCAATTATTTTTTTAAATGAATATTTAAAATTTTAACCAGAGAACAGGTTTCTCAAGTACAATTGGGTTTTTTATTAGAAGAATTTGCAATGCCATGTGGAAAATGGGTCATCTGAACGCATTTCTCCCATCTGGAAAATGGAAGCACCTAGACTGTGCTTCTGTGGAAACATTTGTGCATCTTTCCCATACATCACCTCCACCATTTCTTATTTTTTCTTCTTATTTCTTCTTCTTAATTATTATTATTCCTATTGTAGTAACACCCAGTAACGTTGGGGCAGCTCTGGCCTGTGCTGTGCAAACATGTAGGAGAAATCCAGCCTCTACTTTCTTTTCTATTAATCTCAGGCTGGGACTTGGCCCCAGTGAGCCTATTATCAATTAGTCGACTTGCTGACAGCTGTGGTGCACAATGAGTCAGTTCTCTACTTGAGATGAGCCATTGGTCAATTAAACTAATAGTGAAAATCTCTGGGCATAAGAAAGGAAACATTTATGAGCTAATGTTAAGTGTGCGAGGGCTAAGGGAAATAAAAGCCCTCTACAATTATAACAAGGGAAAATGAGAACCCAGGATCATTAATAAACAAAGAGCAGGATGTAATTAATAAATGCCTATAAACCCACCAGAATACGGAATTCCTTTCTAAATATGTCATTAGCAAGAAAAATAAAGAGTAAAATTAAGCTGATAAGGACGGGCTTGGAAACTTTGGAAGTATACAAATCAGAGGATCTGGCGGACGTTTATCCTGCTTGTTAAAGGGATTTAACTAAGGAGTTAAGGAATCACTGCAGAGTGGTGGAAATGTGGCTATAGGATAGAAAAGCAAATGGTTGTAGTTTATTTTTATGTATAGCAGAAGTTGCCTGCTGTGCTGGTTGTGGTACAAAGACAGCAGAGGGAGATGGTCAGTGGCCAGAGGGGAGCACACCACTGGTCCTGGTCCATGTCATAGAATCATAGAATCACAGAATGTCCTGAGTTGGAAGGGACCCACAAGGATCATTGAGTCCAACTCCTGTCCCTCCATATGACAACCCCACAGTTCACACCGTGTCATGATCCCAAGGTGAGATTTGTAACATGCAGGGGAAAAAAGAACATTTTGAATAAAACAAAACAAACCAAACAAAAAAACCCAATCAGCACCACCAACAAAGCAGCTCTGCTGCAAAAGGACCGTATTGGTCAGATTTGTAGTGGAGAATAATGATACACAGAAAGAAGGAACATTACGCTTTAAAACTGCTTCTAACTATCAGTCGGTCAGTTGCTTCTCAACTTTATCATGTCTTGGGCATCATGTTCACAGTCATTTATGGTGCCCTTGGCTGCATGAGCCCTAAAATCTCTTCCTTTTACCTTCTTGAGATGTAACCTGGGTGTGGAAGGAGCCCACCAGCCCCAGGTGTCAAAGCACTTGAGCAGTAGCATCTCCTGAACCTCATTTTCTCCTGTTCCTTGATGAATCCAAGCTCTGGCCAAGAGAGAGGCACACATCTGAGAAACCTGGAATGGACAGCAGATGCAGAACCAGCCACCAGGGAACGCCTGACGCCAACAGAGGGATGACAGGCTTTGAAAACAGAGGAGAGTCGGCTCACGTCGGATGCGGCACAGATGGGGGAATCCAAGGAGAACCGCCTGGGGAGGAAGAGACGTGATCAAAGAGATACTGCTCGGGATGAATATCAGCGGGATGGGATGGCGTTTGTCAAGATCAGAGGAAAAGAGGTTCCCGCACAAGGGCTCGGTGATGCAGATGGGTTGAGAAGGGCAAGGCAGCAGAGGCAGCACGTGCAAAGCAACGAGCCAGAATTGAACATAGATGTAGGGGATGAGCTGACTCTCCAATAGTTCACATACTTAAATCGAGCAGCTATTTTTTTCCTTCAAAAGGCATGCTCTTGCTTGATCGTGAATTGTCAATCAGTGGCCTGGAGGTCTGCAGTGAGATTCCACGATCGTAGAAATGGACCCTTGGACTAAAAATCGACCCTTGGACTAAAAATCTATGCATTTGCTGAAGGTCAATGTTCTGCTTTAGCCTTCCCCGTTTTCTTTTTCCTGGTTTTCTTTTCACTGGGAGAAGAATCAGCCCCACAACTGTCTAGTCCAGCTTTTTCCCAGTACACAACACGAGTGACAATATTTTGGCAACCTATCTGGGATATTTTTTTAGCGGTCTTGTTCTCCTTCTCTTCTGGAGTTGAATATGTGTTTCAAATCTTCGCTGCAAAATGCAAAGAGTAAATAAAAAGACAATTTAGACGGGTAATATACAAACCTAACAGAAGATGGAGAAGAGAAACAGTAACAAATAAACCTAAATAAAGAGTCAAACTCTTAATAAATTACGTCCGACCACCAGACAACTGTAGTAAAGCAGCCAAATTAGCTGCCATAGCATGATGCTGATAGTCTAGATAAAGTATTAAAACAAATCTGAACCAAAGAGAGACTCTCAGCAATGGTACAACAGTTTGCTTTCTAGCTGAGGCAAAAATAACATGTAATCATTTAATACAATTTCTTCAAATAAACTTCATTTTGAGATAATGACTTCCAGATGGATGAAGGTTTATAAACGTTTCTGCCACATGATACGTTCCCACTGGCTAACAGAGGGTAAGAGAACCATTTAGTCACTGGGTCTATATCAGTAAATTAAATATGTCCACTTCTGATCTCCAGCCCCAAGGACAAACAGCAAGGAAGGGCTTGCATCCATATTGCTGCTCCTTCTTGCCATCCAAAACTGAACTACCTGTTGGGAAGAGTCCTTGGCTTGTGCTACCTCCTGAGTTGTGCCTGGGAGGTGTCCATGAAACATTCTGGTGGTCCAGACCTGACCCATGCCAACAGCATCCTAAAAGTTAAACCATCTGGAGAAAGGAGCTCTTGTGCCTGGGAATAATCCCAGGTGCTGTTTGATTTGCCCATACGGACACAGCCTAAGGGCAACTTTGCAGAAGACCCCACAATCGTTTCTGAATCAACCAATACCCTCCTTGAAACTATTTTGGAAACTCATCTAAGGCTTCAGGGCTGGATTATCATGGCCAGCTTTGAAAACATGGAAGCCCACATAAAAGATCAAGTCACAAATGGTCACACTTCAAGGCCAAGGCAAGAACCTGTTCAAGATGTCCATACAGTTCGTCAACTAACAGCCCGGCACCTTTTTGGATGAAATACTAGAATTGAGCTCCTTCGGAGCCAAATCTGCTAGTCAGGCTGTCAGCGTCACACATGTCTTTGATTGCTTTGTTGGGTTGGGGCCCTGCAGAATCAGCGCGAGGAATGCGAAGGAAACAATGGCACTTCGCGCTCAGCGTGGAGAATTCTGAGTGTTATTAATTATTTTTCGTTTTGCTGGTTAGCATTAAGAGACAGAGGGCTGAAACGAATCCAGGCAGAAATCAGCCACAGTTATTAGTGTCTCAAATCTTTGTCTTATAGGCTTCAGTCTGGTTAAAACAACAGAAAAAAAAATATAAAGCTAGACATGTTTCAGATGAAGGCCCCCAAGCTATGTGGGATTTTAGATAAATGACCTGGGTTGAGTCCAGCGCTAATTATTTCCCTTTAAATCCTCAGATATTTTTTTCCCTCCATGTTTACAGGGGATTGTTGGTTTGTTTCTTTTGCCTCAGTTTTACCCATACCTCCCGCCATGACAATACCTCCATAGATCCCACAGCTGAAATCCAAATGATCCATGGAGACAGTTGGATTTCGTCAAGGACCTGATGGAAAGTTGGCATGTTTCTAGCTCGTCCTGTTTGGTTTTTCACCTGGTGGGTTGGGAGGAGAGTCCTCAGCTTCCAGGATCCTACGTCTTGAGCAAATTGGCTGCTATGGAGCTGAGACCAGAGGAGCCCAGTTTCTAAGCTCCTCTCTTCCCCAGAGATCCCTGCAGCCCATGGGTGTCTACAAGGACTCCACCATTTCCAGGTCCTCCACAACCAGGCTGCTTTTAGCCTTTCAAAGCAGGACCTGTGTGAGAAATACAGCAATGGCTTGAAGCCCCAAAGTTTCCCAGTCCCTTGGAGTTGCAGGTTTCTTGGGCTCTGTGGCAGCATCTTGGTGGTGGAGGGGCTCTAAGGACTCTTCAGACCACCTGCTCCTCATGAAACCCAGGACATTCTGAGGTGCTTGGGTTATCATTGAAAGAGCTGATACGCTTTTGGACGATATTTTTAACTTTGTGAACAGATGTAAAGGGTAGATCCTGAGATGAGGGGTTACTGGTAGACTACATCCCTAACTAGGTGTGATGAGACGGTGACACCAAATGCGACTCCTGATTTTGAGCCACGAATGCTCATTGGAAAATGGTGTCACTGCAAATGTTTGCTGAGAGATCAGAAACTTGATTTAACGTTTCATGTAAATGGAAAACAAGCCAAAGGACAAGAAAGGATATGCTTTTGGTTAAAGGCCCTGCACAGTCCAGTGGACTGCCAGATTTTCGAATGCAAGCTGACTTCATCCTACGTGGGGCTAGACATGAAGTGACTCTGTCTCCTTTCTCAGGATTATGAACATTGTGAGCTTTGCTGGAAGTTGGTGCGAAGGACAGACGTGCTGCAGTGGGTGCCATGTTTCTAGTTTGATAGCTCATCTCCAAACTCAAAGTTTGGTGGGCCTGACAGCAAAGGTAATTATTTAGAGTTGGGGATATTTGCCTACTCCATGGCAAAGGGTCTCAGTCCAAAAGAGGTTCCTGGATGTCTGAAGGGAGACTGATGAAGATTTTAAATGGCTGAGTCTCATCTTTGCTGGTTTTCAGAAGTTTCTGAGGCTGCAGGTCTGGAACACCTAACAAATATCTGCTCTGTTCTCCTCCTTCTCAACTGAAGAGACAAAAGAGACTTGCCCAGCTCATCTAGGGCAAGGTGGGAGCTGTGTTTCCAGTCTGAAGAGCAGAAAATCACAAATTCCCAGTCTGACCCCATGTTGAAATTCAGGACCATGCACATATTGCTTCTCGAAAATGTTTAACCTTGACTGTAAGAACAGCCATGGATGAGTCTCTGTTGTTGATTAGACATCAATGTGTTTCTCATCAGTTCATATTCCAGCTACATTTAACAAATACCTAATTAAATGTTAAACCCTGTGTGTTTTTGTCTCTAATCCTTTGTGAGAGTCTCAGCTCCACCATTGCCAAGCTGGATGCCAGATCTTAGGCAGGTAGGGGATACCACAAGCCCATTGTGTTGCTGTTTAGCTATATATCCCGTCAGCACCTTGGAAGTCTTGCTCAACTAGCTCTGCATGCCAAAATTTCCTCAGGCTTCCTCCTTCACCCTCCATTGACACATCAGATGCTTTTGGACACCTTCCCAGTTTCATCAGGTCAGGCTGAAAATCTCTGTTTCCCATATCGTCCCCCCAAAATGTAAACAAATATCATGTGTTGGAGCTGAGCAGTGGAAGTGTGTATGTCCTGTTATAGATTCATGTTTACATTATTACTGGGAACAGATTAGGTGGTTTCAACTTTTTATAGTTTTTTAGTTTTCTTGCATGTCCCATGGTTTTGCAACAAGGAGTAAATACTGGGAGTCCTGAAAAGGAGAAGTGGCTTAGAAGATCCTCCAACCTCCTCTACTCTGGATTTTGCTAGCCAAAGATTATCTGTCTTCCACTCTAACATCTCCTCCATGACCAGTATCCCTCTTTCGTTTTTTTCTCTCCAACTAAACCCTACTAGGTGTGAAGTCCCATCCTTCTCTGGCATAACAAGGCTGAGTACTGAGATAGATCACTTGGTGCTTCTGCAAATGCGCTGGATGAACTCTGTGTGTCTTATGCTGCTCATCTCTGTCATTAGAGACTTCACTGTCCCCACAGTAACAGCAAACACATGAAGACATTGCTTAATGAATATACGACCAGCCCAATTACTCGCTAACCAAGCCAACGTCCCAAGAGCTGGCAGAAGAACTGAATTATCTTGTTGAGTCAGAATGCAGGCCATGAATATGACTTTCCATCGAATGCATGCTTATCTGCTGCCAAGTCTGGCCCAACTCCTCAGCATTGCTGAAACCAGACGATTATCTGGATTAAGGTTCCAGTTGGAGGGGAGAGTCCTGCAGAGCTTCTCGCTTGCTTGTTTTGCTTTTCACCAGTGAACCACTAAGCCCCAGAAGTGATCTTTCCAGGACTAAATGGATCCAGTTTGTGCAAGACATTTGGAGCTCCTGACAGCTTGCTGGAGTCAGCCCCTTGTCCCTTGAAAGGAGACACCTCATGGGAAGCTCCTTCATGAACCAAATGCCTCTGTCCCCTTTTTGAAAGAGGGAGCCACACAGAGATACTGCATCTGACGTGTTTCCCCCATAAATGTATTTCATCAGAAAATTCTACCGTGCTCAAAACGTTCCCTCAAACTCAACCTTTTCTTTTAATGAAGATTTGCCCTTTTCAGTGAAGCTTCATGAGTTTTTCAGCTTCACAGAATAGATTCCCAAAACCAAAGACAGACGACTATCAGACTTAGGGTAGACGATCACCCCAAGCCTGGGGAGGGCAGGGAAGTAGGTAATCCTCCTTTGACAGCTTCTAATGGGACCTTGTTTTCTGTTCTCGCAGTGCAGATGGTTGCCGTTCCCACTAATCTGAGGTAGCTTTTTGTGTTGTCTTTCTAATGGTGTTTCTTAACATATAGGGAAATATTCATTGTAGCAGGATGAATGGAAAATTTCAAGAACAATCAGATAAATTCTCCACATAAAAAAACCTATCACAGAGAATGTTAACAAGAGTAAATTTCATGTAAGAAGTTTCTTTTTTTTTTTTGGGAAAAATTCATTTTATAACTAGAACATTTTAGCAAAAATCTATTCCTATGCCTTTCTCTACCTCTGTTGCTGGTGCTCCTGCAAAAGTCCATCAGCATGTATTAATCTAAAACATCATTTTGTTTCAGCCTTGTGCATCTTCAGGATCAGCAAAGATGGCACCTTTGAAGTCTGTACCCCACAGTTACTGCTGGTGGGAATGTTGCCTCCGTCCTTCAAGGGACATCATGTGGCTGGTGGTGACCCAAAGATGCTTCCTTCTCATGGGTATGCTAAACCATACAGGTCTGCCATGTCTTGGCATGAGGGAATGTGTGAACATAGACCCCAGAATATGGCTCCACTTGGCAAGACCATGCCACATCTTGAGCCCAGATGGCTTATAGGCAAGGCATTAATGATGTGGCTTTCAGCTGAGCTTTGGGGTGCACCAGGAAACAAGTTTGATGCATACTGCCTCTTGTTTCCTTCTCATATGTGGAACTGGGGTAACTCACTGTGCGTATCCACTGTCATTTACCCCCAAGAGCCCTTGGGCATCATGTGGCTGATGCCAAGTAGTGAGTTGGCCAGGAGGTTGTTTGAAAGTCCATTGTCCTTGGACCAGGGGTATGGTCTAACACTAGACATTTGGTAGAGCTGATGGAGTAGAAAGGGTACTTCAGTCTGGGTACACTAGCACGGTCATGGCTCCTAAGCTGCATGAATATCATGGCAAAGGACCACACTACAGTTCAGCCCATGCTTCGACATGGGGTCTGTCAGGATCACAGGATGGAGCTCCTGCTTCTGTCCCAGCTTTGACATGAGCTTTCTGTGTGACCCTGGACTACCCTGCTCAGCTTCTTTATCTGTCAGACTGGGACGATAATGACTGGCTACCTCACAAGTGGAGTTTACGAGTTCACCTCTGGACCCGTTGTCCCAGCAGAGCGTTATGGGGTGCTTGGCGTCATTAAAGATCTGATGGAGTTGTTTTCGTGTTTTGCCTTTGCAAGACTACATGGGGCATTACCCCAGGTGTCTCGTCAAACCTCCCAGCTTCCTTTCTGCTGTCGTGATGAAAGGGGACATGTCGGCCCCAGAAAACGTGTGTTAAGCAAGGAAGAGGAGACTTCTGGGAAAGGACTTCTTTTCTGCAAAATTAGTTTTGCTGAGTTTACAAGGTGTCAAAGGCTATTAATGCTGCAAGCTTTGGTACCATGAGATTGTAAACAGAGTTTCAATGTGCCTTTCTACAGAGCCATTTATCAGCCTCCATCTTTTTCCCTCTGGCTTTTTTCCACTTTATTTTTTTTCCGTTTTAATTTTTCTTTCTTTTCCCTCCCTCTTATTCTTTTGCTTTGTCTCCTGGACTTATTCCCATTCTCTAGGTTGTCTTATTAACTTTCCTCTTTCTCAAAGAAAACAAAACAAAACAAAAAGAGGCTTGTGGGCTGGAGACTTTACAACATTCTCTCATAGTCCTGGATTTAAAATGCCTAGCCGGGGGTCTATAATGTACTGACGTGGAAAGACTAGACTTATTATTAAACTAATAATCTAGGAATTTTTATGAACTTCAGAGCTCCGCAACCTTTTCTAACCACATGGCACGGGTTGCTGAGACATTAGCAGCCATCGGTGAAAAGCTACTGTGGCTGGACATGCCAGCTCTGTCGACACCCGGAGTGTGGCTGCAAGGATGAATGAGTGAGGAGGTGGATGGAGAGAAATGGGATGCACACAACAGTCCTAGGTGAGACCTGCCTGCTTCATCCTGGGTTTGTACCTGGTGTTTTAGCCAGGATACAGCCCCTAACTATAAATTGGAGTATCAGAAAATACCTTGAAAAAAAATGAAAGTTCTAGGAGTTGAGGGTGCAAATGTATACTTGGAATCATGGAATCATTTTGGTTGGAAAAAACCTTCAAGATCATTGAGTCCAACTGTTAACGTAACAATACCAAGTCCATCAATAAACCCAGGTCTCTGAGAACCTCATCTCCATGTCTGTTCAACCCTCCAGGGATGGTGACTCCAGCACTGCCCTGGGCAGCCTGTTCCAATGCCCCACAGCCCTTTGGGGAAGAAATTGTTCCCCACAACCTCAACCTCCCCTGGCGCAACTTGAGGCCGTTTCCTCTGCTCCTGGCGCTTGTTCCTGGGGAGCAGAGCCCGACCCCCCTGGCTCCAAGCTCCTTTCAGGCAGTTCAGAGATCAGAAGGTCTCCCCTCAGCTCCTGTTCTCCAGCTGAACCCCCCAGGTCCCTCAGCCGCTCCCATCACACTTGTGCTCCAGCCCCTCACCAGCTCCGTTCCCTTCTCTCAACTCGCTCCAGCACCTCAAGGCCTTTCTTATACTTGCCCTATTCCTTGCTTTGGCCACTATCACATGCTAAAATAGATGGATCCTTAACCCAAAGCAATATGGCTATGCTTATGTTCTTAGGATAGACTGAGCTGGTTAAGATAAGATGCTGCTACACCTCTCATTTTAACACCTTGTCTTATGATAAAGACTAAAAACCAGAACTTTCAGACTTGACTGATTATTTAGAGTATTTTTCTTTAACAAGTTACAAGGAATAATCTTTTAAGGTTGTTTACATTGGGTTTGTTTAAGTATCCATCTAAGTTGGTATCTAGGAATACCCACAGTACTTTCAAGCAAATGCAACATGTGAAGATGCCTTGTAGCTTACAAATCTTTGCCAAGCATTTTCAGTTTGATACGAAGTGTATTCAGTCAGCATTCAGAACCAATGCTTTTCTCACTTTGCTACCTGTTAAAATGCAATCTCCCGGCTTGATGCTGCTCATTACATTCCCAGAGCATAATTTCTGATGGTGTGTAAAACATTTTGCTCCTTGATTGAGACAGCTGGGCAGCCACATTGGTGCTAGGCATCTCCACATTTCATTCATGAGGTGGATGTACCTTTGTGGTGATCTGTGCATTGTTTTGCAAAGCTTTTTAATCTCCTTCAGAGTGAAAGATGCACAATTGTTTGAGTCACAGCTTAAGGCAGGCAGCTGATCTGTGATTTATATCGTTGTGTAAGTTGCCATTGCAGAGAATGTTTTTTTCCATTGTAAGGCATTTGTGAACCCTCGCATTTTCTGACTGCCCGGCAATCTGCTTATCTTTCCATTTTATTTAATTAGAAACACTGGTTTTGATGATGCTTCTCCTGGGAGACTGAACACACCAGGCCAGTCTCCGTGTTCCTCAGGTGGTAGAAGCACATTGGCTGCCCTGAAGTCACCTGGGGGAAAACAAAGAGGAGGAAAAGCTGGCTATCTCCCTGTGATGGATTACTAACCCATCCCTGGGATATTCCAGAGAGAACAGACACACAGCCCATGCTGAGGATGAATTACTGGATCCTATTATAATGGGTGGAATTAAAAAAAAAAAAGGACAACTTCTTGGGATAATCAGCACCAGCTGCCACATGTGGGGTACCTCCATCCTCCAGGCAAGCCGCAGCTGTGATTCATGCCACGTCCCACATTGCTGCCTGCCCTTAACATCTAAACAATATGACATGTTCTGCTTTAGTACACGCATATTTCTTCCTTACGCGTGAGTTTTCGGCTGCTCACCAAAGATGTAACTCATTCACAAGGAGGACGGCGGACGAGGGTGAAGGGGGAGGAAAGTTTCCGGTGAGTCTATGGATGGGAGACATGGATCTTCTTTTCCGCATCAGCTCCGTGTCAGAGTAATTGGAAGCAACAAGGCAGAGCTGGAAAATGCTGTCATGGATCTTAAGCCTTTGTGGGAGTCACTCCTTGTAATATATGGAGTGCTTACAAGAAGCCGTGACAACTCCAGCGCACGGCTGACATGCTGAGTCTTTCACCTAAGCCGGTGAGGCAGGAAAAGAAGCTGAAAAGTTTCATGCAGTCACAGAGAGAAAAATCCCAGGGCTGTTTTAGAGGAGAAGGCGGCAGAAGGGGTAATGGAATCATGGTAGTATCGAGCTGGGAAGGCCAAAATTAGTTTGTGAAATATAACATACGCTTACTAAGATAGCAGCAGATGGAGTTTAGGAGGTTTTTCTTTGTCCCACGTGTCCAAGACATTCCCTGCCACTGGCACACGGGAAACAGGCACAGTTGACAGCAACTGCAGCAATAGCAACTTGGGTACAAGTGTGATGGGAGCGGCTGAGGGAGCTGGGGGGTTCAGCTGGAGAACAGGAGCTGAGGGGAGACCTTCTGATCTCTGAACTGCCTGAAAGGAGCTTGGAGCCAGGGGGGTCGGGCTCTGCTCCCCAGGAACAAGCGCCAGGAGCAGAGGAAACGGCCTCAAGTTGCACTGGGGAGATTGAGGTTGGATGTGGGGAACAATTTCTTCCCCAAAGGGCTGTGGGGCATTGGAACAGGCTGCCCAGGGCAGTGCTGGAGTCACCATCCCTGGAGGGTTGGACAGACGGACCTGAGGTTCTCAGGGACATGGGTTAGTGCCAGGGGTGGGTTGATGGTTGGACTCAATGATGGTTGGACTAATTTCCAGCTAAAATGATTCTATGATTCTATTAGTCTATAGCAGTTGTGCCTCTTCAGGGGTGCAGCGGGAGTTCCTTGAGAGGATCAGCTGCTGTGAAGAGCTGGTGAGTGCACAGGCTCCTGTTCCACACATACCCCCACAGGCTGCCCCTGTTCCCCCTGCAACATCCCACAGACCGACACTAACCCTAACAGGTATTGGTGGGGTTTTCTTTCCTTCTCTGGAAGCTTTTCCTCTTGGAAGGAAAGTTCCTTTTCCTTCTTGGAAGTTGTATCTCCACTGATGTGTGTTTTGTCTGTCTTTCTG
The DNA here is from genome assembly GCF_037038585.1 of Patagioenas fasciata. Taxonomy (NCBI): domain Eukaryota; kingdom Metazoa; phylum Chordata; class Aves; order Columbiformes; family Columbidae; genus Patagioenas; species Patagioenas fasciata. The sequence goes on from NC_092520.1 coordinate 3,629,500, forward strand.
GCACTAGCAGAAGCTATTGCAGCCTGCTCCACACACAGAAATCTTATAAAGCCCCAAACATGTAGTCTTCACCTTTCAGGAGAAGATGGACCTATGAAAAACTTGGGGTTTTTCTTCAGTCAAGGAAATCCCATTTGCAGACTCAGGAGCCATAATGGCAGCCCAGGGATTCACCCCTTTACAATCAGTTATTATATAAGGGTGGCAATAGAGGACCAGCTCTTGGCATCCTCTTGCTTGGCACTCAGGACCACCTGACACAAATGAGATGTCATGAGACAAAAGTAGTGTGTATTTGTGTTAATCCATCTCAGTGGAATTTTTCTGCTGTTGTTTTTCCTGAATGCTTTTTGGCCTCACCTTGCCTTTAAACCTTACTTAGAGTTTAGGACCTGAATATTTCATTTGACGCATGCTTTTTCCTGTCTAAGGACAGCTGCTGCAGAGGGTGAGCCCTACACACTGCCAGTTTGCTGCAGGCTTTTGTGCTGAAAGTTGCACTGTGTCCTCCTCCAAAATCATCCCTACTACACCTCCTATCAGCACTGGGTGCTGGGCACAGCAGGGGATTAAAATGAACCCGCTCCAGGGAGATGAAAAGAAGGAGCTCTCACACAGAATGTCGCATTCTCTGGCTCGGCTGTAATCCCATCCAGGAAAGTTTATACCATCCCCAGTCTCATCCTTTGATCACTTCTGGAAAGGCCGGTGACCTGCCGCTGGGGACCAGCAGGGTGGATGGACAGTGATGAATTGGTCTGAGGTAAGATGTCCTACTGCAAAACACATGTGTTACACATCTTCCCTCCCTCTTGCGCCTTGAAAGCTGCTGCAGGAACTGGGCAGCTTTATTTTTTTGGCTTGGAATCAGTAAAAAGCACAGCACTTTAGGGAAGAGTGTGACTGTGCCAGTGCACTGGAGCGATGCTCAGCAGAATCAGTCCCTGGATGGGCACACAGCAGGTAAGTTGTGTTCAGAAATCACAGCTTCACTCCTCCTGTCCAGGACTCTCTTGACCACTTGAAGGATAAGGAATTTCTTCCTGGCTGCTGCTAAATCCCTTCATGTTTGAAGGGGAAAAGGAGTATTTGCAGCTTTGCTCATTTACCTCCATGCTGTGGATATTCTGACTCCAAGGGGTTATGATAGAATCACAGAATGTCCTGAGTTGGGAGGGAAACACAAGGATCATGGAGTCCAATTCCTGTCCCTGCAATGACAACCCCACAGGTCACCCCGTGTGTCTGAGGACGTTGTCCAGTCTCTTCTTGAACACTGTCAGGTTGGGGCCGTGACACCTCCCTGGGGAGCCTGTTCCAGTGTCCAGCACCCTCTGGGTGAAGAACCTTTTCCTCATGTCCAACCTGAACCTCCCCTGGCACATGTCATGGGTTCATCTCAAGGCAAGAGGTAGAGATGTGAGAAGTCCATACCAGAGGACTCCATGTAAAGATGTTTCTGTCTGAGTACAATGACATTACTTTCTCTTCTCTCTGGTGAACAAAAACAGAGCCCGAGGGAGCAGCAGGAAGATGTGCCAGGGGAGGTTTAGGTTGAACATTAGGAAAAGGTTCTTCACCCAGAGGGTGCTGGACACTGGAACAGGCTCCCCAGGGAAGTGCCATGTCCCCAAGCCTGACAGTGTTCAAGAAGCCGTTGCACAATACCCAGACATCATCGGATACGTGGTGTGAATTCTGGGGTTGTCGTATGCAGAGAAAGGAGTTGGACTCGATGACCCTTATGTGTCTCTTCCAACTCAGGACATTCTGTGATTCCATGAAGCCTGTAAGGTATGAGCAAGGCCAGGATGTCACTGTGTTAAGCATCAGACATGTAGGCTGAGACCTGCTGAGCTCATTATCTAGACAGGTATGACAGACAAGCCTGGAGAAAGGAGATATTACCATGGGAAAGCAGGACACAGAGAAACTGGATTTCTTGAACAAAAGCTTCAGGATTTAAGTAGACTATGTCTCCAGTGCCATCCCAGTGCCTCCCTCTGGTATTGTTGTCCTGAAATTATTTATTTGTATTAATGGGGTTCTATAATCCCTTGCATTATTGCAGTTCAACATGTCCTTTTGCTGTGATGTGTGGAGGCTTTTGCTGTTGGGTCATGAAAATGAGCAAGGGAGACTGGAAAGAGATAGAGGAGCTGAAGAAATGCTCTTTGGGGGATGTGGAGAAGTGGGCTGTGTCTGAGGTTATGTGGGCGTCTCAAGGTGGTGGGAAAGTGCTATGGTCACGGTGGACAGTGCAGAGGAAGGAGTGAACAGTGGAAGAGCAGCGAGGAACTGGGCACTCCTTCCAAGCCCCAAAGGCTGTCAGCTCCCACAGAGAAGCAGCAGACCCCACACAAGCGCCTTTCTGGCAGGCAGATGTTTCTATTGCGTGTTTGGCAATCATCGAGCGCCCAGGTTCTGGCGGCAGGATGATCAGAGAGAAAAGAGGCTGAGTGAGAGCAGAAGATGCAGCCAAAGCCTGGCAAAGCTCAAGTGTCCTCATGCACTTTGGAGATGTGAATCTCACCTAGGAGCACATGGTAATAACACAATCAGCATGCACATCCACACTTGAACACACACATACCACTGCCCATGGCAGATGTCTTCAGAAGAGTTGCCCTGACTTGACAGATAACACAACTAATAACGTCATTAAGCAGTTACTCTCTTCCATGTATCCTCCACTAACTCGAGTGGCACTTCGTAAAACCTCTTCGGGGTAAGGGCTGCCACTTTACTATGTGGCTTGTCAAGCATGGTGGGACCTTGGGTCACAACTGGGACATTTTCATCATTATCACTCTTTCACAGGGTTTGAACAAAAGTCCTTTGAAAAGGCAGGGGTAAATCTGAAGATCCCAGCAATTGATGTGGTTTATGCTGTCGTGGAGGGAAACCGCCAACACCAGCTCAAAATGGAGAGAAGGTCAGTTGCAGAAGAGATACGTTTCAGTTTTTTGGGTGGTATTTTTAATCATATAAAGGCTACTAGAAAGCTGCATTGATAGAAATGAGAGGGCAGACACCAGATTCACTATAATATGCTCAAAGCAAAGTTAAATAGTATAAACTTGTGTGCTGTTATTAAGATAAATTTATTAATCAAAAGTAAGAAGCTCTGCATCTAAGGATTTTGTGATCTCTTCCTTCTGTAATTCTTCTTTATGGTTTTCTTCTTGAAATAACTCACCCTAATTTCTTTCTAGCAAAGAACTCAAAGGACTGGTAAGATGTTTGCGAAGGTCTTAGCAGTTGGCCACTCTTCTCATGGAAGCCTTAGGCTCTTAAGCTCAATATATTTCTGAGAAAAGTTGTATGACATGGGGCCTGAAATAGCAAAGACTTGACCCGATGTCTGTGTCTGTGCAAATAAATGAAATGTGCCCACATTTGTCCTGTGACTCTGAGGTCACCTGACATGGAAGAAATTGTATCCACACCACTAAATTTGAGTAGCCTGCAAATCAAGGTAACTTCATCCCAATGGCTTGTTTGGAATGGTTGTTGGCCTCTGTTAGATCCCAAACCACAGGTGAACAGGTTTACATGCCCAGAAATGTTCTCCAACACTCTTCATGAGCTGGTACAAAAAGCAGTGTTGACTCCAGAAGCCCCTTAGTGAATTATGTTCTCTTTCAGTTCCAGAGTGGCTGGACTCTTGGACAACACTCAGTAACATATTGAGCACCTTCTTGGTTGGGTTGAGTTCTTGCTCCTTCTAGCACAAGGCACCACATGTGCCATATCATGGTGCACAGGGTGGTGTGCCAACTCGGCACAGAGCATCACTGGTGACATTTATTAACACAACCCGATAGGGTCTGCACTGTGGGAATGTCTTGAGTAAGAATAAGGAATAAAATCTTCATTGACTATAAAGAGAAGGAAGCACGAGAAAGCCAAGGGTAGTGGGAAAGTGCTTGTGATGGAATGATGTAATGACTTCACTTCCCTTCTCATTTCAGTCTGTTTTGAGAAAATCACACACAGCACCTCCATTCTTCCTGACAAGTTGGTTCTGGATCTGTTAAATGAACCCCGGTTGCACCAGCTGGACCATAAAAGCAGGTAATTAAAAAGCACCACTTCTCTCATCTATGAGCTCCAGAAGCAGCACAGGTGCCTTACAGACAAATGCTCACACGGCCTTTGTCCTTGCACGAGAGGCGGAAATCTTTGGAACATTCATTGCATACTATTCATAGTGAGCCTTCTTGAATTACTGTGAACAAAATAAGATGATTTCATCTCCATGCAAAGAGTTTCCATCAAACTGAATTTCACTAGAGAAATCTCAGACATTGTGGATTATCTGAGCAGTGGCTTTTTTTCTTTTGTGTTTTTTTTTTTTTTTCTTTTGTTTTGTTTTTCCCAGATTTGCATCTGGACCTTCATAAACTTCTAACTCCCAGCACTCTGCAGGAACATCGGCCTTCCTCCTTCAGATTGTCTCAGACACAGCAATGAGTTGCAGTGCAGACATAACCAAGGGTCGGGCTTTTAGCTTAGGCTAAGAGAGATGCCGGCTAAAGTCTGTGCTACCTAGGACATGATGGTGACCTTCCTGGGTACAACATGCTGTTGTTTTCTGTTCTGGACCTACTTTGTATGCCCAAGTGCAAGACGAAGGCTTGGAGGGGTCCCCTCATGCCAAGAAAGCCCTTGAGGTGCTGGAGCGAGTTGAGAGAAGGGAACGGAGCTGGGGAAGGGGCTGGAGCACAAGTGTGATGGGAGCGGCTGAGGGACCTGGGGGGTTCAGCTGGAGAACAGGAGCTGAGGGGAGACCTTCTGATCTCTGAACTGCCTGAAAGGAGCTTGGAGCCAGGGGGGTCGGGCTCTGCTCCCCAGGAACAAGCGCCAGGAGCAGAGGAAACGGCCTCAAGTTGTGCCAGGGGAGGCTAAGGTTGTGGGGAACAATTTCTTCTTGGAAAGGGCTGTGGGGCATTGGAACAGGCTGCCCAGGGCAGTGTTGGAGTCACCATCCCTGGAGAGGTTGGACAGACGCGGAGATGAGGTTCTTAGGGACGTGGCTTAGTGCCAGGGGTGAGTTAATGGTTGGACTTGGTGATGTTGAAGATCTTTTCCAACCAAAATGATTCTATGATTTTGTGTTTCTATGATTCTCCGAATGTAGCCCCCATAGGAACGTACGGGAGCTCATCGCACAGCTGAGGTTAGCCAACTGCATGGATATCAAACATTCAGCAAGAGGAGATTATCCAGGGTTCCTCCTCAGCAGTCTTTGACTATATAAAAAGGACTGTAAAGGGGAATGGAATAAGCTTTTCTCCATATCCTCAGGGAATAAGGCATGAAGTCATGGTCTTAAACTGAGCCCTGGGAGAGCTTTGTTAAACTTTAGAGGCAAACTTCTAACAGCAAAGCCAGTTAAGCACTGGTGTAGATTGCCCGGGGAGCCTGTGATTCTTGAACCAATGGAGGTCTTTAAAAACACATTCGACAAACATCTGTCAGGAATGGCTTAGGAACAGCTGATCCTGCCTTGAGGCAAAGAAAAGGCCTTGATGACCTCTCCTCATCCTTCCACCCCTCTTTTTTTTAATGATTCTGTGACTTGGCTTTCCTGCTAATCTGCGCAATATTTCATGCTCAAGAAATATACCACTCTCTCAGGACAGAAGAGACGAGTGTCTCACAGTACAAGTGGGCAGCAAAGGTATTCAGCAAAAACCTTCCACAGAAGTTTCTTCATCATTAACATGCTCTTTGCAACATTCTCCCAGAGAAGAATCTTGATGGTTTGGCATTGCTGGCATGATGTTTCAATAAAGCCAGTTGCATGGTGCTGTACTATCAGCATCGCTTTTCGAAGACAGGATTATGGCGCAAACTGTTCCACTTCTTTCCCACTTTATGAAACCACATCCTCCTTAGAAGGAAGTTAAGGATGTTCCCAAATGCTCCTCACTGAACAGTCGCTTCAGCTTAAGGACACTGCATTGTTTTCAGACACTTTTAACTCAAATCGCATTTGTGATCTGGACCTGGATAGAGGCAGGCCAAGGTGTTGATATGAATCCTCAGGCATGTCTTCCACCATCATTGTTTTTGCAAAGGAATGGTCTTAGATGAGAAGCTGGTAACCCGTATAAGGGTTGAAGCCATGGTATGCAAGGAACCATACCCTGACAAAAAGAAGAATCTCTAGCACTGATAGACATGGCAGGCAGGGGAGGGGAGAAATAAAGTGTTATCAGCTGTTTTTTTACAAATGGGGCCCTTATATACAACAGGTTTTGTTGTTACCTGGCTTTCTCTTGGAATCACAGTGGATCTTAGGAAGAGCTTGGGCTGGGACTAAGTATAATGTTGGTGACATCAAGGTCTTAATGTGTAGAGGATATTTTGCAGTCAGAACTACTAACAATAAACTCCATTATCCATGGAGACAAATAGGCAATTCCAGTGCAAATCATCTGACTGTTTTCATACACTTATATTAGCAAGCTGACAGTAGACTATTATAGTCACCTGCTTGAAAATGGCATAGATAGTCTTGAAGTACCTATTTGTGACCATGGACCTCCACTGGTCAGACTGTATATACTACTAACAGGTCCTTTTTCACCCTGTTTTCTATTTCCCCAGACTGAGGAATCTCTGAAACTTGGTTCCAGTATAAGTTGGGGAATGACCTATTAGACAGCAGTGTAGGGGAAAGGGACCTGGGGGACCTGGGGGACAGCAGGGTGAGCATGAGCCAGCACTGGGCCCTTGTGGCCAGGAAGGCCAATGGTACCTGGGGTGGGTTAGAAGGGGGTGGTCAGTAGGTCAGAGAGGTTCTCCTGCCCCTCTACTCTGCCCTGGGGAGACCACACCTGGAATATTGTGTCCAGTTGTGGCTCCTCAGTTCCAGAAGGACAGGGAACTGCTGCAGAGAGTCCAGCGCAGCCACCAAGATACTGAAGGGAGTGGAGCATCTCCCGTGTGAGGAAAGGCTGAGGGAGCTGGGGCTCTGGAGCTGGAGAAGAGGAGACTGAGGGCTGACTCATTAAAGTTTACAGATATAGAAAGGGTAAGTGTCAGGAGGATGGAGCCAGGCTCTTCTCGGTGACAACCAATGACAGGACAAGGGGCAATGGGTACAAACTGGAACACAAGAGGTTCCACTTAAATTTGAGAAGAAACTTGTTCCTGGTGAGGGTGGCAGAGCCTGGCCCAGGCTGCCCAGGGAGGTTGTGGAGTCTCCTTCTCTGCAGACATTCAAACCCGCCTGGACACCTTCCTGTGGAACCTCAGCTGGGTGTTCCTGCTCCATGGGGGGATTGCACTGGATGAGCTTTCCAGGTCCCTTCCAACCCCTGACATTTTGGGATTCTGTGAAACTTCTTATGTGGCTTATATAGGGGCTCCTGGTGTTTAAAATCTGATGGGAAGCATGAAGATGATATGTGGAAAATGGTAATTATTGGTCATTTTACAGGGGGTGGGTCACACAAATAGAGGATTCGTGGTTCTCCTGGAGGTCACATATACTACTAAGTAGAGACTGTTCCCAGCTATCCCAAGCCCACCGATGAAGCAAAAACCTGTCCTTTCTCTTCTCATTCCTTCCCTTCCCAGTGAAACTTTCCAATCTAGGAATTAGAAAAAAATCCAGAGTATTTTCAGGAACAGGGCTGGTACCAAAGGACACGGAACAGGAGGTCTCTGATTCCAGACCACCTCATACCAGAACTGTGCTCCGGCAAATTTGTTGTTGTGTCTCTGCCCATGATCAGTACCAGATGCCATGAAAATAGCTACAAGAAGCTCTGAAGTAGGCAATGGTGAATAAACCCACACATCTGAAGAAAGTTACTGAACCACCCTGCTATGGCTTGTGTTAAAAAAAGAAAAGGAGACTGAAATAAGGTGAAATGGAGCCAACATTTGTAGGATCTTCAATGAGACATGGCAAGGGATGGAGTTAATAATGTGGAGTTTAAAACATCTTCAAGTTACCTCAGGATGGGCACCCCAAAACTCTGAGATACCTAAAATTGCTCTGTGTTTTTAGCAGCTTGTGGCCAGTGCTTTTTAATCCCCAAGGTCTAGTATTCTTTCTGCCTTCTCACAAGTAATTAAACAAGTGAGGATGAGCTAGGCAGGGCCATCAGAGCATAAGCACATCTCCAGTTGGGGAAAGTAACTGAATTTTTGGTGTATTCAGTTTCTGTTTGCTCGATAATGTTTTTTGTTTTGTTTTGTTTTCTAAATCAGGCTGGACCAATATGAAAGAAAACATTAGCAAACCCCTCACTGATATATGTCTCAGTGAGTCTGAAGTGGCAGCTCCCATTTCCTTTGTTTACTGTTGCTTTTGATGTTACCTAATGAACATAGATCCTCTGAAAAATTCTCTTTAGGGGCTTTAAATCTGGAAACCATTTGACAATTAAGCCAGAAGACGCAACGGGGTGTGTTTTATGGGTTCCATTATACGTGCCTTTTGCGGGGGGGTGTTGCAGTGTGGCCTCTGCCTTCACCCACCCATGCTGTGTATTAATGGTCTGATAAAATTCACCCTGGAGTGCTTTATTGCCATGGTATCACTAAAAAAAAGTGTACGGGGGGGGAAAGGGGCAACAGTTTATTGTTCTAAGGAAAATCCCAGGCAAGATTAGAAGACAAAACCAAATCATGACAAATAAACCTCGCTCTGATCACTCCCCTAGCACACATAGGAAATATCAAGCCTGTCATTTTGGGGTGGCCACCATGCCTGGCAGCTCGAGATATCTATGAGGTGGCAGCAAGGCTGTGTGTGCTTGCACTGCAGGCAAAACCTGTCCAAGAGTCATGTACAAGAAAGGCCTTGAGATGTTGGAGTGAGTTGAGAGAAGGGAACGGAGCTGGGGTAGGGGCTGGAGCACAAGTGTGATGGGAGCGGCTGAGGGACCTGGGGGGTTCAGCTGGAGAACAGGAGCTGAGGGGAGACCTTCTGATCTCTGAACTGCCTGAAAGGAGCTTGGAGCCAGGGGGGTCGGGCTCTGCTCCCCAGGAACAAGCGCCAGGAGCAGAGGAAATGGCCTCAAGCTGCACCAGGGGAGGTTGAGGTTGGATCTGGGGAACAATTTCTTCCCCAAATGGCTGTGGGGCATCGGAACAGGCTGCCCAGGGCAGTGCTGGAGTCACCATCCCTGGAGGGTTGGACAGACGTGGAGATGAAGTTCTCAGGGACGTGGGTTAGTGCCAGGGTTGGATGAAGGTTGGACTTGATGATCTGGAGGGTCTTTCGCAGCTGAAATGATTCAACGATTCTGTGTTTCTATGTCTCTGAGTGTTTTGCCTTCTGTCTTCTCTGAGTGGCACTTCTGCCTGACATGGATCATGGCAGGAAAATATTTTCAAGGGTTTTTCATTGATGGCTTGAGGACTAATTTGCTTCAAGGCATTGAGTAGTCTCATATTCTGCTTTAGCAGATGCTGAAGGGCATGAGCACTATGCAGACCCTGATTTCTTTGTTAAGCTGCTTGCTGCTATTGACGAAAGGCCAACATCAGCTGAAGGACGCATCTCCCAAAATTAGGCTGCATGGGAAGATTAGAAGGTCATGCAATGCTTCTGAGAGCTGTCCTAAGAATGAGCATAAGGTGGGTGAGTTATTTGCAGCACTTGTTAGGTGCTGGAATACCCTTTCCAGGTGATATCCATGTAGTGGTCCCAAATACAATGTGGACTCAGATTTTGGTGTGGGTAGTCAAGTGTCTCCTTAGCAAAAATAATAAGATCAGGCTGAGCTTGCTAAATTCAGAAATGTGACTTGACTCTCCAGGGCCCTTCTACTGGCATCGTTTTCAAACCCTCTGTTCCTCCAGAATATTATTTCCATTAAAAAAAGAAAAAAACAAAACAAAACCCAAAACACAGTGGGAAGGGGGACAGGAGCTTTTCCAATCCAGTCCACTCTGCTTTATGGCTCCTAAGGTACATGGCTGCAGACTGTTACTCATCTCCGAGTTGAGGACATGAATGAGCTTTCTGTTTGGAAAGCTTTCAGAGACGTGCTGAAGCTGGCTCTTATACAGCCAGCAAAGGGAACCATCAGGGCAAACATGCCTGAAAGGAGAAATTGAAAACAGCCTTGGAAGAAAATGTGTATACATGTGGCATGACATTTATTTATTATCCTGTGCGGCAGAGCTCTTGCCCAAGCAGAGTTGAAAGCTTAGTGAAAACGGTGGATTTTTCTAAGCTCTACCAGGATTTAGACCCTCCAGCAAATGTATAAACAAGGAACATTTTCAAAGCCTTCTCCTACTAATGGTTATTCATAACTATTTTAGGGACCTGCTGTTCCATTTGACTGACAGCACTAAAAAGAAAAAAGATCCCAAATGTGGTCTTTCTACTCCATGATTTGCCTAACAGCTGGACATAATGCAAAGCCCATTTTCTGCTCCTGCCACAGCTGGTTTGACATCTGTGTGATGGAGGAGAAGCAACGGGGATTGATTGGGCTTGAGAGATTAAAGTTAATTGCTTTTGCTTCCCATGGCTCTGAGAAAGGGTGATGGACCAGGTCTTGCTGTAGGAGGCAAACCCATTTCACTGTTTCTTTCAGTAAAAATGAAACCCTTGGTAGCAAATTAGGAAAGACGTGATGATGCCTGACTTGAAAGAGGAACAGATCTAGTAAGAAGCCACTGAATGCCAGGACCTTGCACCCTCCACCTTTGGCTAAATGAATGGCTCCAGGAAAAAAATCTCTTCATTTTCCTGCACCTCCACCTCACCCCATCACATCTGGATGATGTGTCTTCACCACCCTCAAAGGAAAGCTGCAATTCCCAGGTCATTGGTACTGGCTAACCAGCAGTCTGGCATCAGGGAGAGCTGGTCTTGTCTCAGTACAGTGGGATGGACTGGGAAAAACTTGGTATTTCCTCCATCCCTATCTTTCATGATACAGTGAAAATATCTGAAGGTGGAAGATATGAAAGGTTTGGCCTCTCAGGACAGTGATAAGACACTTTGAAAGTTTGCCACAGGTTTTTGTTTCACTCTCTGTGGGCACTTCAGCTTCCCAGACTGGAAGTCCAGCATGTTTTGGGTTGTCCAGGACATATTTGGAGGCAAGAACTGAATTTTGTAAACATAATGAGTTTAATTTTGAGAACGGACTCAAAACCGCTGTCCAAAAATTATGCATGACGTACCATGATATCTAAGCAAGGTCCTGAGATGTAGCTGCTCAGCTCTATATAATCAGAGCCTGAACACACTGGTTCCAGCAGTCTTTTTGCAAAAACCTTGTAACAGTGCAGTTCCCTACATGATTTTGCTTTCCCCAACCAAACCCAATGCCAGGAGCACAAAAGGAGGATCTGCAGGTAACTCCTGAGACATCACATCTAATACTATCAGACTGTGGTAAGCCCAGGAGCAATGACGGTTTTGTGCTGTGATGTTCAGTCATCTCTGCTCCACTACATTCTTTTGTGGTTGGTGCCTTCCAGTTGATTCCTGCAGCACATATGAAGACTCTGATACAGGAGAACCCTCCCTTTTCCTTCACCTGGCTCCTTACTTCTAGTTAGAAGAACATGTAGCCACCTTGCTAGCCCTGTATTCACAGCTGAAGAACCTCTGCTAAGCTTAACTTTGTCTGCAAAGTGAGAAGAACCATCCTCCTGTGATGTGCCCCAAATGCCTACAAACAAACTGAAGTCCAGTGCTCTCAAAGTCCCTAAAGCCCCCTCTCTTCCTTGTCCTTTTCCCTATTATCTCCCAGTTATCAGACCACCCACTGTTCCAAACAGTATCAGCACAAAGAAGGACAAAGTTGCTCTTCCTAATCATCTCAGAAGATCTTTGGATCCAAAATTTACATGCCAGCGCTCATTCTCAAGTATGTCACACCAAGCACATCTCAGGGTGACAGATTTTTGGAAAAACAAGGCAACCATTTCTCAGCCTCTTGCCTGCCCTTTATTTCGGTCAAAAGGAATCAATGGGCATTTTGCATTTACTTATTCATTTATTTATAACGGCGGGGGGGGGGGGAAAGAAAGCTGCACAAGGGAGTGCAATGAACATTTGAAATGAATTTCACAGAGGTTTCCTTCTTTGCGTTTGACTCCACCCCAGGAGAATGCTTGGCTGAGGTGATGTGAATGCAAGGTTTTATTAAAAGTAAACCAGCATTATAGGAAAGGAAGCCACGAGTTGTTGTTAATGCCAACCAAACAAACCTGAGCATTAGGCAATATAAATATAATCTACATGATGTTTCACATATGTTTTCTGTCTATCTGCTATAAACTGCAACACCCCACTCAGGGTATAAAACAAAGCACCTTTTTCTGTTTATATGCAGCAAATGTTTGAGTTTCCTTTTTTTTTAATTATTATTATTGCCAAATCAGATGTGCGCATGTGGCTTTCAGCGGATATTTCCATGACCCAATCAAACCTTCTAGGTTGTCAGGCCTAATCCGTCAGCCCCATGAATTGTGCCTGAGGTTTCAGATTAGCACAACCTTTTCTCTGGCTTTCTGTAAGAAAGGTATGAATATGAAATAATACAGCTATGGCTCAAGAAGGAATGTCCCGTGGCCTATGACTTTGTACTGAAATACCTCCAATCTGATGTTCAGACATCTGGCATTTGTGACTTGGACATCTGCACTCTCCACGCCGTGCTCATCATCAAATGGACTTTCAGATGAGACTTTAGAGAGTCGAAAAGTGGAAAAGATGCATTCAGCTGTCTGACCACAGTTGTCTCAAGTGACTCAGGAGCATGTACCTGCCCAGCCAGTGACCATGGAGGTGATGGAGACAGAAGCAGGAGTGATGCTGTCGTAAATTCTTAGAATCACAGACTCATCAAATACTAGGTTGGAAGGGACCTCAAGGATCATCTGGTCCAACCTTTCTTGGCAAAAGCATGGTCTAGACAAGATGGCCCAGCACCCTGTCCAGCCAAACTCAAAAGTGTCCAATGCTGGGGAATCCAGCACTTCCTTGGGGAGATTATTCCAATGGCTTATTGTTCTCATCATAAAAAGTTTGCCTCTTGTGTTCAATTGGAATATGCTCTGGAGCAACTTGCACCCATTTCCCCTTGTCTTCTCCATGTGGCTACTTACAAAAAGGGAGCCTCCACCTTCTTTGTAGTAACCCTTTAAATACTGGAATATGGTGATAGGGCAATGAAGATGATTAAGGGAGTGGAGCATCTCTCTTATGAGGAAAGACTGAGGGAGCTGGGTTTCTTTAGCTTGGAGAAGAAGAGACTGAGGGGTGACCTCATTCATGTTTACAGATATATAAAGGGTGAGTGTCAGGAGGATGGAGCCAGGCTCTTCTCGGTGACAACCAATGATAGGACAAAGGGTAATGGGTACAAACTGGAACACAAGAGGTTCCACTTAAATTTGAGGAGAAACTTCTTCTCAGGGAGGGTGCCAGAGCCTGGCCCAGGCTGCCCAGGGAGGTTGTGGAGTCTCCTTCTCTGCAGACATTCAAACCCGCCTGGACACCTTCCTGTGGAACCTCAGCTGGGTGTTCCTGCTCCATGGGGGGATTGCACTGGATGAGCTTTCCAGGTCCCTTCCAATCCCTGACATTCTGGGATTCTGTGAGGCCCGCAACTCTCCCCTCATTTCCTTATTGTCCCTGGTGACTATTGTGAGCATATTTAGACCTAGATGCAAGCTCTGGATGGCCAAAAGCCTTCAGTCATGAGATCCAGCCATGGCTGTGTGTGCTGTCTACCCTTCTCAATGCAAAGTAAAAGTGGCTTGAGTCACAGCAATCTGAAATGAAGCTTCTAAGTTCATAATTCACTACTCAGACAGGCAGTTACCATGTCTCACTTGAGACTGTGCTAATTAATACTGTAAATATACTCCACTGTCATTTAGAATCATACAATCATAGAGCTTCAAAGCTCATCCAGTCCAACCTCCTGCCATGAGCAGGGACATCTTCACCAGCTCAGGTTGCTCAGAGCCCCGTCCAGCCTGGCCTGGGATGTCTCCAGGGATGGTTCATCCACCACCTCTCTGGTCAACCTGGGCCAGGCTCTCACCACCCTCAGGGACAACAATTTCTTCCACATGTCTGGCCTGAATCTCCCCTCTTTTAATGTAAAACCATCATCCCTTGTCCTGTCGCAACAGGCCCTGCTCAGAAGTCTGTCCCCATCTTTCTTATCGGTCCCTTACTCTGCTGGGGCCAGATTTTCTGACATTAATCTTAGTACGTCAAATCTCCAAGGAAGTTTGAAACTCCCTGAGTACTTAGAACTGTTTGTCATCAGCTGCAGTACAGCAAAGGCAACCCAGAATGATGCTCCGGGGAGTTTATACTGTTGGAGATGTCAGTTTTACCTCTTCTGAGTTAGGAGGTAAAATAAGTGTATGGACCAAGCTTGGTCGTTAAAACATGGTATGGGGTGTAGTAAATTTTGGTGTACCCTAAGGGAAAAATGCTGTCTTATCATGGAGACCTATCTCAACTAACTTTAGTAACAGGATTAATCTCAACTGCAAATGTTTTCAGTGTAGATACTCATCTCACAGTTGAGCGTTCAGGCTTTTATGACAGTAAGTGGAAATTGAGTCAGTACTGGGAATAAAGAGCAATCATAAATTAAGTAAATTAAGTAAATAATTAATAATACGTATAAAATCTCTGTCTGCTTGGCTGGGTTGCTCCCTAAAACTCCATTGTCTGTGTTGACCAGTTTTTGCACCATTGACTTGAGTGGAAACCTAGATTTCTGTCTCAGAGGAAACCAGACCCTTTGTAAACATAATATACATTATATAAATCCCACCCTATATGTTTATGTTGAAAGTAAGTATTTGTTTGGACTCTTTGCAGTCAATGGAGGGAAGCAGGCAATTGCAGGATATGATGCATCTTATCTCAAGTAGATATTTAAAACAGATTAAATTATCTCTGTGCTACATTTGGCCATTTCTCTCCTTTGACTAAAATAAGGGTTCACAGCGTCCAGCTGGGATGGAGACTTCTGCACTGCAGACACCCAAACACGGCTGAGATTAATCCCACCCCATTTACCTCCTCAAGGCTGGGTTGCCTTTTTACTAAATTTTACTCTGTACTTGCATTCCTTCCTGAAAACTGCCGTGTTACCGACATGGCTTGGCTACAGCCCTCTTCCCCAGTTGAATTACAAAAGAAAATCAGTAACCACAGTCTGAGTCTTAAAGTGCTTCAGGATGTATAATGCAGTATGGATTTAGGTTATTAGATGACATCTTCAGGAGCCACCTTAGTTTGACTTGACAGATCTCTCTGTCTTTCAACATCGACATTTCTTGGATTGAGTCTCCTCAACCTCATGATCTAAAAGAATTTTCCAGCTTCCTTTACTCATTCTTTGGCATTGGGCAAGACTCATAAAGTAATGTTAAAAAAGGCATTCCTATGTGAGCATCTGTGTGGGTGTTTGTATGTGAAATATTTAATAAGCCATTGAAAGACATGGGAAATGAAGACACTTCACACATCAGATTTGATTTCTTTTGAGTTGTTTTGGCTTGGCAGTAATAATTACAGAAATCTTTGCTTTCAGCTTAGAGAGGGGGGTGTGAACAGGAAGGAAAGGAATGAAAATTTTATAATTATACTAATAAGAAAATGGGCTAATTTTAGATGACATTAAGAGCTACTGCCAGTTTTGTCAACAATGACTTTCAGTCATACCTACATTTTTTCCTTTGTTTGAGGAACAAAACCTGAGTTTCTCAAATAGTATGGAGACTAAAGTCCTAAAATGGGGTGGATGGCAGAGGTGAGCTTTCTATGCTGTGTGTGATAAAGATGCAGGAAGGAGAAACTGATATTTAGGTTTCAGGTCTCTGTTGGCACAAATATAAATGGACGTAAATTGGGCTATGGGTACTTTTGAAGTGGAAAAATTGGCAGATGACTTTGAAGGATCATAGAAATGCAGTTCTGGAAGAACCTTTTAATAGCATTAAAGATGTGAATGAGAACATATGGCAGAGTACCTGTGACAGCAACTCTTGGACCAGATGATTCAAGAGGTCTGTCAGTTGCCATAGTCTTCTTTCATGCAGTGAGTTATGGCATAATGATTTTTCTTCTGCTTCTGGCTCCTCTGTTAGCAATTTCAAAGGGACTCTGTGAGACATAATGCTAGGACCTCAATTCTTTCCCTGTGTTGGGATCTGAAGTTGTAAACCCTTAGTGTTTTCTCCGCACTGGAAGGCAGAAAATGGCTGTTGTGGTCATGCAGTGCAACCACTGGCACACTCAGCTCTTGAGCACCGTGGCTCTTGGGCTCATCACTGAGGCCTCTGCATGCCCAAGGGTTTCTCTTGCACCATGAGCATCTGTACAGTGGATACCTCTGGTCTTGAACGTGGCCTGGAGATTGCCTTCAGAAAAAAGGATAGATAGTTCCCTTTCAAGTTCAAGAGAAGGACAATGAAGCTGGTGAAAGGGAGGGAGCACAAGTGTGATGGGAGCGTCTGAGGGACCTGGGGGGTTCAGCTGGAGAACAGGAGCTGAGGGGAGACCTTCTGATCTCTGAACTGCCTGAAAGGAGGTTGTAGTGAGGTGAGGGTCAGTTTAAACCTACTGGCCAGACTCTTCTCTGCAGTAACCCTCTGGGTCTGGAAAAACTGCACACAGGGCTGAATCGCAGCCCTTGGCCACACTGAACAAGGCACAAGATCAGGAATGTGCTGGGGCTTTGTATGTGGCTCTTGGGATCCTTGTCTCTCCCACCCACTTTGGGTTCCTTCCTCACCCTCTCTAGGAAGCAGGGTCTTTTTTATAGTCCCTTTCTTCCTGTCCCTTCTTGTTCCACTTGCTTTGGAGCGTGGGAGTCTCCTCGCTCCAATGACACAGATGAGTGTGTCCTTAATCAAGCCCAAACCTGTCTGCTCGGATGAAAGCACAGCACGATGAACATGACAAATCCCGCTTCTCAGCTGCTGCAAATCCATACTTCTGGTTTCCCAGAAAGTGCCCAGAGAGCCTATGTGTGAAAGATAAGCCAAAAGTTGACACTGGAAGCTTGCAGAAGAATTTTTTGGACAGAACGCAGGCAATCTGTTTCACATCAGCCCTATAGCTTATTCATTTCCCTATCAACAACCAGATGTTCAATGCGCAGCGCAAAGGCTGGTGAGTGACTCCGTCTTCCTGGCTTACAGGAGCTGCTGTCTGTTTGTCCTGTGGCAGTGAGTGAAGTGCTGTAGGTCAATGGGGAGGCAACCAGAGTAATGGTGTTTTCAGAGACCCTTTGCAAATGCTATCTTGGCAGGTATCTTATGTGCTCTATCTATCATTCATCCCTGAAGAGTTCAGCTGCAGTCCAGAAGGGTCATGTCCATGTGGGAGAAGGAGGTTTCGAGCTCCAGGGCAGTTGAATTAATAAGTGGATTTGCAAGGAGGTTGAAGAGAGCTTGGCCATGGCTCCCAAGCCAAAAAGAAGTTTCAGGCTCAGGAGACTAGCCCAGCAAGTTGAGACCCAGCACCAAGCTACCTGAGACAGAAAGTAAGAAAGTTCAGCTGCATGGATACAAAGCATGTTGTGCCTATCATCTTTAGGGTTGGAAAATTGTCCCCAGCTTATTTCATGAAGCCAAACAGTAATAGCTATTGGATTGTTCAGTGTGGAGCTGTAAATCCTGCAGCATGTGGGCTATGGAAACTGGATGCTGGTATGAGGCATCTTTCCCAACAGTCATCCATTTGGGGTGAAACACCCCCAGTGAACATTTAGAATCAGGTTCCTTTTTTTTTTTAAATTTTATTTTTTATTCCAAAAAGGTATTGTTTTCAGTGACCTATCTGTCTCCTTATCTCAAATTCCTTGTCCCTATTACTGTTTTCCAAATTCAGAGCCTATACTTCATGCTTCCCTATGTTTTTCCGTTCACCAGTGCATCACACAGAATCACAGAATGGTTGGTGTCACCTGCAGCAAATTTCACACCACGCTCCCAAATCCTTGCATATGCTGGTGTGGCTGGTATGACTATTTGTGTATGGTCTTGTCTCAAAGTTCATGGGAAACCATGAACTTTGTAGTCACAGTGGAATGGCTGGTATGTAGTAATTTGATGAGTAGAAGGGTTCCCTGGATTTTAGAGATGTGAACCTCCAAGCTGTGTTGTGGGATCACGTACAATTGCAGGAAAGTAGAACAGTTCCAGACCTATTCAGGACTTTTTTCTGAGGACTGGTTGCTGAAGAGATCACACAGTCACTCCTGGGCTAGGCCCCAGATCAGAGTGAATCACAATCATAGAATCATAGAATCATAGGATCATGGAATCACAGAATGGTTTGGGTTGGAAGGGACCTTCAAAGCTCACCCAGTGCCACCCCTGCCATGAGCAGGGACATCTTCACCAGCTCAGGTTGCTCAGAGCCCCATCCAGCCTGGCCTGGGATATCTCCAGGGATGGGGCATCCAGCACCTCTCTGTCCAACCTGAGTTGAGGCTTTGGTCTCCAGACAAACCTGATGGCAAAAACACATGTTAGCTTGACCAGTAGTGGCCTCTGTGCCTCACTCTAAGTACTGGAGAACAACCTATTTTATTTCTGGGGTGGTTTTTTCTTTACCTGACTTAACAAGTCCATTCCCTTGCAGAGAGAGGAATGTTCCTGGGGACTGTGGTTTTGGGAAATGTCTCTGAACTGCCCAAGTGAACATGTTGGAAGGCCATAACCCTCTAGATCTCATCTTCTTGCCTCTTGCACTCAATGTATTTGTGTTGGATACAAGTCCTCGCACCAGAAAGCCTGAACCTGCTTGTAAAGAACTGCTGGACTATATGTTGGGTAACATATAACAGAGGGATGGGTCTCATAGAAGAAGAAAAGCTTTTCCAGTCAGGTCCTGAGATGCTACTATCAACATTTTTGGTGTTTTAGCCCAAACACTAACAATACAGATGTGTTTTCTTGGTGTTTTGGTTGTTGATTGTGGTGGTGTTTGTTTGGTTGGATGGATTGGTTTGCTTTTATATTTTTTTTTCCACTGGAGACTGGGGAGTGCAGAAAGAGCTGGACACAGATGTTGTGGAGATAGGTGTAAACAAGCTTTCTGCACACTATCCAGATGACTTAGTCTTGCCTCAGCATGGTCATTCCTGTTAGTCTGACCACTGGTACTGTATGAATGTAGAATAGTTTACCTGCTCCTAGCAGGCTTCTGAAATAATGACTCACAATGTAAAACGGTACAAAAATAATGTTCCTAGTGATGGAGAAGGAAAATCCATATCTCAATGACCTTTTGGAGAGCACCAGATGATGTTTTATGTCATTATACACATTTATTGCATCCACAGCTGTCTAGCCAGCACTATACAGTCTCAGCACAGTGTCTTGGTCCAAACCCAAGGCTTTGAACTCTTCAGCTCAGCCTCATGGGCTTGTCAGCAGCCATATATTGTGCAACGACGTATTCGCTTGGCACTGGTCTTCTTGTTCCACCACTGGGGTAGCCAAATATAAAGGCAGCTTTCTCAAGGTGAAGTGGAAGCATCAAGTCTTTTTGTGTTGTCCAGACTCCAGTAAATGATAATCACAGATTCTGTGATCATCCATGTGATGAACACAAAATAAAAAGAAGGGTGACCCAAGAAATAGGAGACAAAAAGTTTGTTTCCATATAGAGTGGGTTGGCACACTATGAGGAATAGTTTATGTTAGTGGGAAGTCTGAACACATTGAACCTTCTCTTTGTCATGCAAATAGTTCTGCAAACACCTTAACAAAATACCCAAACACTACTGTGTCAGACCTGTCCTCAGGTGGTTTGGAAATGCGTTCAGCTACCAGGGGCTTTTGCAGCCTTCAAAACCCAACGCCAAATCTGGATCAAATCAGCCATGCAAAGTGTCCCACGGCCATAGACTGTTGCTTTCACAGCCTTGGGTCCTGTTAGTTTTCCAAGGTTGAAGAGAGGGAGAGAGGAGCTTGGGAAGTCTCATGGCAGCAATTGTCTAAATAACCTGAACCCAGAAGCTACAAGATTCATTTTAGGAAATCTGAGAGTCCAAGAGGGCTGGCCCAAGATAGGTCTTGGAAAACACTGTCATGGACTTTTCAACCTCCCTTACATGTGTGTGCAAATCTAAGCCTCATCCCATGTTGCCTCAGTATGAAGGCCACCAGCTTTTCTGAAGTCCCGTTTACATAATTCTTGAAGCCTGGAGGAGCCAAAACCCATGACATGTAGGACAGTAAAGAGCTAACTTTAGCTCTAGTGCCCTTGATCCCATAGAAGCCATGCTGTGGATCAGCTGCAGGGCTGGAAATGAAGCTGCTTGTCTTCAGGCAGCCCATATGGGTGTATTACCTCAAAGCAAAAGGATGACATTGAGCAGTTGTGTGCATAGCAGCAGTAGAGATGGAAATCCTGCTGCTGAAGCAATGCTAGCAGGAAAGCAAAAAAAAACCAAACCAAACCAAAAACAAAACACAAAACAAACCCCAGAATCATCAGAGCACAGAGGAGTAAGTAGAAGAAACTGTTGTGCAGAAAGAGACAGATGAAGCACGTATTGCACTAAGAAGTTGCACCATTGAAGACACCATGCCTGCTGTCTCCTGCAGTGGGGCACATGGTACATGTGCTAATCACCATCTCTTCCCCACCTTGACCCCCCAGTTATAAACTGGGAAAGTCCATGAAAAAAAAGAAACAATGAAAAGACCCCCAAAAAAACCCAGTCTGCTTGATCAAGCGAAGGGAAAGGTCTGAAAGGCAAGATGTTGCAAGGCAGAAATGAGGAGAAAAGAGCACTGGGGAAGAAGAAGGACCATTGTGCTGTGCAGCTTGGAAATCAGCCAGTTTATTAACATTCTTGCTTCCCCTATTCTTGTAAGGCAAGGGTGTTATGTTTTTGTCATCAGAGCTTGACTGCAGTTAAACCAACTACAGCTGAGGCTGAATATCTCTGAGAAAAGCAGCAGAATGATCAAAGGGTACGTGTCCATCTGTGTGTGTGCTATGTTTGTTACCCCTGCAGCCACATACAGATAGATGTGTAGGTAGGCGAAGTTGTGTAACAGCTGCAGTGGCTCCCTAACTCTTTCTTGCACTCTTAATCACTCCTGCGATGCAATTAGTCCTTATTTAGAAAGCAGCCTCCCATGGAAATCTTGGTCTGAGTCTCTTGTCCGTGCATGTGGTGATTTAGCTGCACACCCTCCACAAGTGGTGATTCAGTTACCTCAGTAGCTCACATAGAATCATAGAATAATTTTGGCTGGAAAAGACCTTTAAGATCATAGAGTCCAACCGTCAACCCAACACTGGCACTAACCCATGTCTCTGAGAACCTCATTTCCATCTGTTCAACCCCTCCAGGGATGGTGACTCCAGCACTGCCCTGGGCAGCCTGTTCCAATGCCCCCACAGCCCTTTGGGGAAGAAATTGTTCACCACATCCAACCTCAACCTCCCCTGGTGCAACTTGAGGCCATTTCCTCTGCTCCTGGCGCTTGTTCCTGGGGAGCAGAGCCCGACCCCCCTGGCTCCAAGCTCCTTTCAGGCAGTTCAGAGATCAGAAGGTCTCCCCTCAGCTCCTGTTCTCCAGCTGAACCCCCCAGGTCCCTCAGCCGCTCCCATCACACTTGTGCTCCAGCCCCTCACCAGCTCCATTCCCTTCTCTCCACTCGCTCCAGCACCTCAAGGCCTTTCTTGGCATGAGGGGCCCAAAACTGCCCCCAGGATTGGCGGTTTGGCCTCCCCAGGTCCCAGCACAGGGACGGTCACTGCCCTGGGCCTGCTGGCCACACCAGTGCTGGTCCCAGCCAGGATGCTGGTGGCCTCTTGGCCACCTGGGCACACGCTGGCTCATGTTCAGCCGCTGGCACCAACACCCCCAGCTCCTTTTCCGCCGGGCACTTTCCAGCCGCTCTTCCCCGAGCCTGTAGCGCTGCCTGGGGTTGCTGTGACCCCAGTGCAGGACCCGGCACTTGGCCTTGGTGAACCTCAGACAATTGGCCTCAGCCCATTGATCCAGCTGGGCCAAACCCTTCTGTATGGCCTTCCCACCCTCCAGCACATTAACACTCCCACCCAACATGGTGTCATCTACAAACTTATTGATGATAACAAGGTCATTCAACACCTTACTGATGGCATTCAATATCTTTACAGTCGCACTAGCTCTCTGATCCATGGCAGAGACTGCCTAGAAAAAGCAGGTTTCATGTTTGGGGCAGACAGCTGAGTTGGTTGTGTAGCTCACGCATGGACTAATTCACATTTCTCCTCTGCCCATCCACCCAACTGGCTGCTCACAATGATCGTCAGTTGTTTCAGGAGCAGCAGAGCCACATTTCAGAGGGACACACCATCTGTGCTGTGCAAGCAAGCAAGGTGTAAAACATGTCAACATTATAAACCTCAAAGGATGTTCATGGACTTGAGGTAGTTCTCCCTTTTGTTCACTGTATTAACCAGACAAGGATTTTTGAAACAGAAGAATATGTTTTGGAGTTAATTATTATAATTTTGATTTCCAGTTATTTTAATATGAAAATCCGAATAATGAGTGGTTTTGCTAAAATCAGTGAAGAAGCCCCAGTCTAAATGGAGAAAATCACACCTGAGTACAAGACAATGTGCTTTGAAAAAAAACTCATCCATTTTTTGTGCTCACAGAAACAGTGATGAACAAGATTATTGGTGTTGTAAATCAGTGTAGCTCTGAAGATTACATCAATTTCTGTGGTTGTTGATCTCTCTGTCTGAGACAGCACCATGTTGCTTAGGTGTTGATGCATAGTCCTCTTCTAGGAGGTAAATGCTGGCAAGTGGGTGCATGTGCTCCCTGAATGCCTTGGAAATCTGCTCCAGAATTTTCTGGTTACTTGGAAAGCTTCTAGGGTGAGATTCATTTCCCCTACCACAGATATCTTTAAATGAGATGTGTAAATCTCGCTTGTGGCATTTGATACCAAAGGACAGGAGTAAGAACCTCCAGAAGGCAACTGTCTTGATCATGT